>NC_079291.1:72170624-72909139 GCF_023638135.1 Falco biarmicus
TGCAGCCGGTAAATGCTGTTAGCCTGTTGCTGTAAAGTAGCTGCCCTGTACGAAAATGCTGTGGTCACACTCTGCAAAGCTCTGAAGTGGTACGAATGCAGCCACTGCCTCCCTCTCAGATGATCACTGTCCTCCCACAGCTGGCATAAAACCAAAGCACAGAAGCAACAGATCTTCCGTATTGTGTGTTCTGGCCAAAATCCACCTGTGTCCTTGCACCCGACGTGGCATTTCCAGGTGTGCCCGGAGCACGCAGGCTTGCTGCAAGAGCAAAGCCTGTTCAAAGCATGTCATGCTACAGATGACAGTGCTAGAAGCAATTGAAGGGGAAGGGGTAAGAGAACAGCAGGAGAACACACTGGTGAACTCATTTGCCTTCTCAGCTGCGGTAAAGTGCCAATTACTGTGTTTTGCTCAACTATGGGTAGACCCACTCCCAGTTACCTCCAAACTCCACAGAACGCCCCCCCCCCCACACACACTTTTTTTTTTTAAAGTGTTTGAACAATTATTTTAACTACTAGGAGTGATAAAATAGGGGTTTTCGAAAAGCACACTGGAATCAGAGGACTGGGAAGCACCATTTGTACATGGGAACAAAGGAAAAATACCTGAGCAAAAGCATCTTGTAAACTCAAGAGCTATGGTACTTAAAATAGATCCTATATGCTGCTGGAAACAAAATACAATCAGGGACAACAAGGCTTTTCAAAATCAGAAGAGCCAAGATCAGAAGAATTTAAATGCAAACTATATTGAGGCTTGTTTCTGCCTTGGCCATATCATGTAATACAAAAGAATAGCAGAAGATCATGAAACCATAATGCATGATCAAACTGAAAAAGTGTATTCCAAAATCTCAATAAAAACATCAAAGAGAACTATTCCTACCTTTTTTTACTCTTAGTAAAATTTTACGTGACAGAAAATCATCCAAATTTTGAGACTTTCAGTAAAAAATTCTAACTTTTTATTGTTTGGGAAATATTTAATATTCCAAATTCATTATCTCCTCAAAAGACCACTGATCAACACCATTCAAAATGAAAGCTGGGCTGAATTTCAGATCCGTCAGCTTTTGCTGTCAAAGAAGCTGACAGACAGCTCTCAGGTCTAAGTTACACTAACAGTGCCACAATTTTCCAAGAGAAAGAAAAAATCTTGGAAGACGCAGGCTGCTCTTCACAGCTGAAGGCCACTCTCGTACATCAGTTCCTTACCTCTCTCCCAGTGACGGCTGCCTCACCTAACTTTGTGAAGCTTATACAGGAAATTTCATTCATTGTGAAAATAACAGTAATTAAATTTAACTTTCTCTTTGCCAGCTAGCAATGTGCTGGCCCGTAGCTGCGGGTTAATCAAGTGTGATACTAGTTGATGTATCCGAACAAGCAGCTGCCAGGTAACCCTATTTTGGCAGCTGGAGGAGGCAAATTCTCTGCAGTGGGTGTAAATTTGTGCATTTTTCTTACTGTCACAATACCACGCCCCTCCTCAAGTTTAAACTATAAAAGCTCAAACCTTAAAAACCAAACAAGGAAACCGAGACCCCCTTTGCCTTCCCCAAACCCCACCCTGTATGTACAGTCATCCAAAGAAATGCATGCTAAGCACGCTAAAGGGAAGAAAATAATCACACTGCACAGTGTAACAAGCTTTGGTAGGAAGTGGGGCACAGCGGTGCAGAGAGGATTATTTCATTTCACAGGCCAGACAGGCACCCATGGCCGGAGGAATGCTTTGGCAGGAGAGGAGCCCTGCGACACCATTTGCTTTCTCCTGTTTGCACACAGAGCGGGGAGGGAAGGGGTGCAGGAGGGAATTTAACTGTGGTAATAGTCACTAGCTGTGATTTTGCATCTAAGTTTAGATCATCAGAAGCCTCAAATTCAAGGCACCGCAAGTATAAACTTTAAAACATATTTTTCCCTCTACTGATCTCTGTTTCATGTTCCTCACTCATTGCTGCGGTTCTCTGAATCTACTTGCTCATAATTCTTTATTCCATGCAACACCTGGATGAACGCCCTGAACTGCAATATGGGCATCAGAAGAAAGTATAAGTGTGAACGGGATAGGTTGGAACATCTAAAAATACCTCTGAAATATTTTTGTGAACAAGTAGAACTCCTGATACTGAATTTATTTGCAAAGAAAAGGCAGTTCTACCTCCAAAGCACATGAGGTGAGCCATCAAAATCATCCTGTCTGATAACAAACTTGCATAAAAAAGCTCTCCTAGCAACTGAGCATTTATTAACTGTTCATTTTGGGAATTGTTGACAGTCACAGGAAAGCGTACTTATTTCAAACACCACCTAGGACACAAAAGCAAGCCACTTATTTGAATGAAGCTGCATATATTTAAAAAAACACTAGGTTTTTGTGCTTTAAAACCTACTGCCTTTTGCAATCATATTTACAACGAGCCCTGTTATCAAACAACCACCAGTATTCAGGAATGAAAGACAAAACAGAGCATATCTTATCTTTAAATTACAATAACTATTGGTGCCTGATGTTTTTACATAATACTATGCCCCAGCTACGGTTTGAATACCTGCCAATAACATGTCAGTCACCACATACTCTGAGAAATAAAGAGACATTAAAAAAAAAGTGGCTTTGAAGAGATAGGCACGCGCAAGCAAAATGTTTCTGGTTATCCACGTCAGAAGCATCTTGCAAATGTTAATATGGTTACAGAACACAGAAAAACTAGCCTTATGTCCTATTTAAAAGATTAGACCTTTACTTTAGAGAACAATAATCTTTAATAATCAGCTATAGCACTGGTTAATTCCTGAAAAAATGATAAAGAACTAGAATCATTCAATGTCAGGATGACTGATAATACAAGCACTGATTAAACTAAATGAAGCACCTTGCATGTCTACACTTCATTCCTTGTCGCTTGTAATGATTATGCAAGAAGAACACTGTTCTCCTTGTGTGTTTGCTTTAGCGGACCTCAGGCATTAAAAAAACCAAAACAAAACCCCACACCACCAAACCAAAAAAACACAACTTGTATGAACTACAACCAGAGTTTGTCTTGGTTGATACCCTCAAAAAGTGTGTAAAAGAACATCCTACATGCAACACCTTGGATGTCTGGATTTACAAACATAAATATTATTTGTTCTGCACTGAACAAGGTATTTCGCACTTTTGGTGAGATTTAGTCCAGAAAGACAAAACAGTGTAAGTGGGAACAACTTAACAGCAGACTTTCATCTTCCTTGGTTTGGATATTAATAAATGATAATGTATGGCCTGCGTAATCCTGCAGTGCAGGACACAGAGGTTAGCCTCCTCTAAAATCAGACTCCTAAAAATTTCACATCTCTGTTTCCAGCATTCCCTTCCTTCAGCACTGGATGTGTTGATATGCAATGTGTTATTTGCTAATTAACAGTTTGGAAGCCTTGGGATAATATGAATTAAAAATATAGATCAAAATTTACAATAAAACTATTTTTAGCCTTTTGTCATTCAATAAAGCAGACAATGTTCATAGTATCACATGCGTATAGTTAATTTAGCTCCTTTTTGCAAAAAAATCTTGTTATGTGATCCAGTCAAGCTTCATGTCTCTTTCGCTAGATTCAGCGAGATGTTTTAAAGCCAGTAAAACTGGAGATTTTCCCATCTGGATCATTTGCCAAGTTCCACATCTACATACAAAATGAGGAAGAAAACAATTTCTGAGAAAGCATGAGGAATTTCAGACTCTTCTCCAGATCATTCTAACTAGTTCAATTATCACATGTCAAACAAAAAATATTACTATATTTTATTTTTACTGTGGTAGGAAAAAATTATGACTCTCTCATTAAAAAATAAAGCCACTGTTTGCCTAGGGTTTTAGTAAAACCTCCTTAATGATACCTCAGATACAGAAAATAAGATCCATTATTTCATTTCAACATGGAAGAACCTAAGCTACCTGTGGAAACCTTTACTGATGTACATGTAGATTTCACCTGCTTTCTGCTGGATGGCAAAACCTCAATTAAATCGAAAAGGAAACAATTATAACTACGCAGTCTAGTAAAACTAGAAAATGTAATTGCAATTAACTTCAATTGGATATATTATTGTTTGACATTGTTGAGTTTGGAACTTGTCAGAATTTTCTGAACTAGCGAATGCAAAGAACTCCAAGGAAACTACTGCCAAAGGAAACATTTTTACATACTTTATAACAATTTAGATTGGTATTAGAATGGATTTTTTTAGAAAGCTTGGAATTTAGATTTTTCCAGGGGAAAAAAAAAAAACAAACCACAACCTGGAAGCAGCACCCCTTACAGCTTGCCCTTTACTTCTAAGAATGTGTGGAAAGAAGAAACAGAAAATTATCTTTGACTAGATGTGTGTCTTGGTACCAAAAAGTATCTCATGCCTGACAGAGACATTCTCCTTGCTGGTCTCCCTACCTCCATCATCCAAGCAAAACTGAATCCTCCGATTAGTTCATTCATCGCAACATTAACACTGCACAAAGCTAAAAGAGAATAATGCTTCCCTGTCAGGTATATTTTCCTGTACAAAGGCCACTGTGGTTAATCACGCAGAATTCCAATCAGGCAATATGACGCATGCTATGCCCACATGGCTGTGAATTAGCTGAACTCTACGCAGCCAGAATTTACGCCCAGCCATATGATGTTTTAGGTCGCTGGACAGCACCTGAGCCCAAGGAGACGCGTCCATGACACTCCGTGAGAAGATGAGCCCACCCGTTCCGCAGAAGCGTAAGGCTTCACATGCACCAACATTAAAACAACGCACCCAGATCTCATGCACTTACCATTTGTGTAAGGGTTGACGGTCTTTTTATTTGTCATTACACGTGCTGTTGCATTATTTACCTAAGCACATAGAACACCAGATTAGAAAGGGTTACAGAGAGAGTCCATGTTGCTATTAAATGCATGCATTATTACTGCTATTAGTCATGTAAAAATAAAATGCAATTTAATTTATAGAAGGCAACAGGAGCATAACAAAATCATACTATTTATAATTACATTTACTTTCATAACCATTTTAACTTACAAATCATTTCAATAAAGCAACATCATATCATTTAAACTTTAATAAAAAGACATTAAAAGCAAATTAAAAGGTACTGCATAATTTAAGACTTAAGAGCATGCTTGTATTCCATGATAACACTGATACAATAAATACTCAAAACAGAAAAAAAGATCATATGAAGGAACATGCAGTGGAGTAGAAAGGAAAGAGACAAGGTACAAGGAAACAAAGAAAATGTCAAAAAAAGGGACAAACGAATTTTAGCAGTGTGCAACATAACCCTTTAGAAGAGAAGTACCATTGGAAAAGCAACATCTAGCATTCAACACTTGGAACAAGAGCCTTTTTCATTGCAAGAATTAACAAAATCATTCAAGCTTTAAAATCACAGCTAACAAAAGGATAAAAAGAGGGTGCATTATTTAACACAATATGGAGTTAACAATCTGAGTAAGATGTGCACGAAGTCATATCCTCAATCCAATCAGTGCCTCCCAGGCTTGCTTAAAACGTACACTCAATTACAGGCGTACCAATATAGAAAAAAATGTAGCATCAAGAAAACTTAATACAACAAGTCAAAAAAATTCACGTGGTATATCAGCGCTAAATACGTGAAACGGCAGATGGACTTCTCCACTTACCATTCAGCACCATCGCCAGCATGGGTATGTATACAGTTACCATGGTTACTGAGAGTTTGGTGAGGGCCCTAAGCGCTACCGTCGAAGGGGGAAAATGAAAAGGCAAAATATGCAACATCTTACTCAAAAGACGACAGCATTTTCAATTGGTATTTTTTTATTCTAACAAATACGACTGAGGCAGTATTGAAGGGGATCCAGTGGTATTAAAACACATTTTTGTTGTTTTTTTAATAGGTATGAATGGCTCAGGCCATCGAGCCAAAGTGGCCTGATAGTTTCGTTAAAAATTAAATGCTAAAATTGCTCGGTCTCTAGTCTGGCTTTTTTTTTTTGTTTGTTTTTTTTTCTTGTACATCTTTTGGATGCTTCTTTCCCAATTTTAATTTTTAAAAGCCACTGTGGATCCCACATCAACCCTGCAGGAAAAAAAAAAAAAAGAAAAAAAAAAAAAACAAACGAAAAAACCAAAAAAACCAACCTTTTGTTTGTTTTTGTTTTGTCTGTCACACTTTTTCTTTTTTTGTTGTTCTCAATTTTTTTTTTCTTTTTTTTGTTGGCTGGTTTTTGGAATCTACTGCACCCATTGATTTACAAAACATCCAAAATAACTTCAAAATATTAAAGCTTTCATTTTTTTTTTAATTCTGTCATCAACCTTTCAGCAATCATGATAATAATAATAATAATTACAAAAGAAATAATAATAAAAAACCCAAGTAAGGCCAGATTCTCTCTCTTTATATATAAATATATATATAAACAATGGGAAGGGGAAAGGGGAGCACACAGAAGACACCAATGATGCATCTGAAACAACAAATGAGAGTGAAGCAGACATTTATAAAAAAGATGAAAAGGAAAATATTTTGAACATGCACCTCGATTTTACGGCCCTCTACCACGGTGCCGTGTAATTTCTCCCTCGCCCTGTCCGCATCAGCACTATTTTCGAAAGTTACGAAACCAAATCCCTGCATGCAGGAGGGAGAAGGGGGGAAAACAACATGCACATTATTATTTCAGTCAATGACCACTTGTTTGCTTATGTTCTCTGTCTTTAATTTAATATTTTCTTGTCCTTGCTTCATTTCTGTAACATGCAAATTAGAAAAATTATAATTGTATTGAGATGTGCAATAAATAAGCGACAAATGTGAACAAATTTTTCCTGTCACCAGTTAGATAATACCCTCTGAGAAATTCAAAGAATGATACCAAAAATACCTTTCTACATGTCACTACAGAGGAAAATAAATCTAACAATAAGAAAATGAAATTAAAATAAATTACAGTGTCTTCACATAGAAATAAATGAACTAATGAGAAAAGAAAATGAACCACATTTTAATGACATGCAGATATCTCAACAAAATAAAAAACATGTGCACAAAATTCAACACTGAATGTCAATATACTCTAAAACATTGCCTACTTAATCATGCTGTTGTGATCATAAGAAACATTGTTCCCATGCAACACTAGGGTAACTTAAACTTTTGTCAAACTATACAGCCTTTACTTATTTTTTTATAAAATAAAAAAGAAAAGAAAACCACCAACAAAACAAAAGTACTTTTAGAACAAATTATAAACTTTCTTGTATTAACAGATCAAAGAAAATCACATGATGTGAATAGAAAAAGAAACTCTGATAAAGGAATAAAAATGCAAAAGTTTTGAATAAGGTTAAGTGGTTCATTTACTCTTTATGTATATTACTTCCCACATACAGAACATGCAAGTGGTAAAACTCCCAAATCCCGTGTTAGTGGGACAGGAGAATACTCAACAAGTCTGAAATTCTGCTTCTGACAAATGCTTTGCTTTATAATATTAGGCTAAACAAACATTTCCAATCCTACTAAAACACTTTTTCTTGTGCTAAGTTAACTGATGTTTACAATGGCAAATATTTTTGAAAAAATCAGACATTGAAAACCACTTTAGAAACATACACCAACCCTTTGAATTAATTCTTACATGAGCACTACAATGCCTTTGCATGCTTTCCCAAAGTTATCCGAACAAATAAGCATCTACATCCTTGGTGTTTCATAACAAGAAACATTTGCAGATTATATATGGCCACATTATAAATGGGCATTGCTGCACACATTGCAAGTCCTACCACAACCTTTTTATTTACTGTTACTTTAGCTTGAACTAAAAGTTCAAGCTTTCCTCTGTTATGTTCTCAGCCATAAGCCATGCACCATGTCTCCTCATGCTCCAGTCCATTCCCTAAGTTTTCTGGCCAGTATTCACGCACTTACTCTCTGCAGTTCTACCTATTATGTACATACTGACTGACTTAAAAAAAAAAAAAAGAAAAAAAGAAAAAAAGAAAATATATTTATACATTCATTATATTATACAGAGGAGACCAAATATGAAGCTAAAGCAAAACTGACATCAAGCACTAAGAAAAACAATGGATATGAACTACAAACCTAATTAATTGCCAATCAATAAAAAAAGTTAAGAGACTACCAGGATCATTATATGGGTTATTTGGGTTATTTTACCTACTTATTGAACACATTTATTTATGCCAGCTTACACCACAGAAGGTGCCATTTATACCCAGCAGCAGTTCATGCTCCATTCTCTTCAGCTTGAACACACGGGCTGTTGGTCCTTCCCCCCGTTTAAAGCCAAGCTGCAGAGGAGCCCAGAAGTGCTCTGTCAGCAGTTCCACATCTAGCTGAAGCCATTCTCAAAACTCCTGATTCCACACATTTCCTCCACTCTACCCTCCCCACTTCCAGCCGAAAGCCACGACCTTGCCTGTCACAAAACACTGAGGATGTAACACACTTTTCCCCAAAGCACCAGAAGTGTTGAGAGAAAGTAAACCCCCCTCCTTAGCACTAATCCCTCTGGTTTAGATGCCTGCATAGGTTTTTCGCATACCTAAACCCACCCTCAACTTTAAACTTTTATTTCTTCAACTGCTTCCTCCCATCTTCTAAAAGCTCTGCAAAAAAAAAGCTCATAATTTAAGATGCTTTTAAGTAAATTTCATAGTGGAAAACATCCCTGAATCCATCGATCCAAAGAGCCTAGCTCCATGCTATAGCACAAATCCCCCAGTTCTGCTTGTTCTCCCCCCTCCTCCTGGCTGAATGTCTGTCCCTCTGAATTCCGGACATTTGGTGGGAGTTGTTTAGTCAAAAGTTTGAATCAGTCTTCTTAGCTCTCAGCACTACCAGTTATTTTTTTTCAAATGACTAAAGGAAAAGATGAAAACCTAATTATATTAAAAAATTAGGAAAAGATATAAAGTGGAGCCACAAGCCAAGATAAGACAGAAACTTCAAAGATTCTGAAAAGAATACTCATTGTATTTTTTTCATTTCTTATGTTGTACTTATTCTC
The DNA here is from genome assembly GCF_023638135.1 of Falco biarmicus. Taxonomy (NCBI): domain Eukaryota; kingdom Metazoa; phylum Chordata; class Aves; order Falconiformes; family Falconidae; genus Falco; species Falco biarmicus. The sequence goes on from NC_079291.1 coordinate 72,179,696, forward strand.
ATAATTAACACTATTCCAATTAAGTTCTTATTATTTATGCAAATTTTTAATTTTACCTAGCTGACACAGAAACTCAATCACAGAACACAGATTCATCACACGTTCAAATATCTACATAAACACATTAACATTAATTTTATACACAGCTGATTCAACAGCTACTTTAGCTTAGCGTGCTATGTATTGTATTAACTAGTAATGCAGATTTCTGCATTTTAGTTTTAAAGTCTGTCAAGTGATTTAACAATAGCCAAGTTAGTACGTGAGCAGCTCTTATTTGAAGAAATATATATTAATATATACATTATATATACTAACACCTATGCACACAAACAGATTTGTGAAAGTATGTAGGTACTATATAGCTGTATAGCACATTCATTTACACCTGGGAAAAAACGGTACTTGTTGATGTTCCTGTATCTTTACAGCCTTGCAGCTGCGTCTGAGACAAGCCACCTGAGGCTCCGTGGAGAGCTTCAGTGTTAAAACTGCAGAGTAGTGTTAGAATAGGCACAGTAACAGAAGCTCTATTCTAAATCTTCCTTCCATGGTGAGTGGGAAATGCAGAGAAAGTTACCAGCAGTTCTTCATGTTACTTTAATCAACAGCTTCAAGAATTGGCAAAGGTAAGCCTCACAGGTTGTAAGAAAGGTCTATGCCAAAACAATACTGAAATTCTTGCAATTCTTATAAAGAGTTTCAAAAGTCAGCAGTGTTGCCATGCAATTCTTGCAAAGTTATCTTAATTATTATTATGCCCACAAACAAACAGAAATTTGCAGTAGCATGAAACTTGTATTATTTTAGGGTTTCTTTTTTGAAGAGATCCCCTTCATCAAAATTATATTATACTTTACGGTGGTGCTCCAGCATTATGTTTTCTGAATAAGCAATTCCACTTTTCTCAACTATCATGGCATGAAAACAAGCTTACTTCTGTTGTTTTTACAGGAATATTTTAAAACATGAATTATTAGAATCAAAAGAAATAAAAACAGAAAGAAACAAAAAAAAAAAATCTAGCAACTCTTTTATGCCAAACTGCAGCTAGAAACAAATTTGAATTTTGATCCTGCAAACTTTTTTACCTGTACTCAGTTTGAGACCACTTAGTAGTCCTTTCAGTTTCAGTGGGTTTTTATGAAAACATAGATAAGCACTGCCAGGAATGGGACTTTAATCTGGTGCATCTTAAATCCTACAGAATGGACATGAAATGATCAGATTAAGGAAAAAAAAACCAAACTTTTTATTTAATTGAGAGAATCTAAGGGTACTTTTACAAATCAAAATACCTGAAATAACTCTAAACAAGATGAGAAGCAGCACACACAAGCAATGAGATGCATCACAGAGCTGCTTTGAGTATCTTCAGCAGCCTACTCAGAGCCAGCCTGGATGCACCAAACAGCACTAGGTAGTGTAGAAGTATCTACTAAGAACAGGGCTTAGAGTCTAACGCAAAGTGTGTAACTGAGGTAGTGATATTACAAGCCCACCTAGGAAAACCTCTTCCTTGTGGAATCCTTTCTAGGAGCAGCTTGGGTTTAGCACAAGGTACTGGGATGTTTTCACTAGTGCGAGACCACTATTAAAAACCCACTCAGTTCAGAAATACCTCCTCACCCCATCCCCCAAATACTTTAAAAAAGCCTTATACTTATGCAGTCCAATGCAGATGTGGTGACTAGAAGTCCTACATGTGTAAGACTGAATGGCTAACCAAACGTGTAAACCACCACGACCACGATGTGTACTCAGTTCCGCTCCATCTTCAAAGGATGTCAAAGGTGGCAAATGTGGGAAGTCTTTTGGAATTTATAATGCTATGGAGCAGAGGCAGGTTCTGAACAGTCAACGTCTTTTGCAAACACTACTGAACAGCTACAATTTAATGACAATAAACTTCAGCCAGAGCAGGAGTCTGTAAGCCACCAAATACCATACATTGTGGTTGTTTACTGAAAAAGTGGTAAAAGTTCCAACTGGGTTTGGGCTAGCAGGGAAGAGTACTAATTAATGATTGCCAGAATAATTTTGGAATGTAAACTAGGAAATTTCAGCTATTCTAATAAAAAAAAACCAACAAAAAAAACCAGCTTTACATTTAGAATATAAATAATAACACATTAAGGGAACAATTAACCAAATTAAGATACGTCTGATGTAATACAGATTTATGATATAGGTGACTTTTTAAAAATGTCAGTATGTCTATAACAGGAAAAGAATTCTACCACTAATAATAAATCGTATGTGAGAGTTACAGGAAGACTGAAACATCAGTGGATAAACATGATACGGTGTCTGACATGACAGGAAAAGGAAAAAGATATCATGCATATGGCATCCACTAAACCCTTACAATGCAGCTGATACCATAGGTGAAGAAGACTGGGCTGCAATTTTGCACCAGGTAACGAAGCTAATGGCAGTCATAGGCATTCTGTCTTGCTTTATTTCTTAAATATCAATAAATTGAAGTATGCATTTAAGGCAAAGTAATTTTCAGAAAAATATAGATGTTTGCAATACAGTAAGAACTCTTTTAATCAAATAAATGTTAAATGATTATTTTCAAAGGGTTGGTGTACTGAAGCTTTAACTAAAGAGGAAAACATCTGCACTTAGATAATCTGGAACAATCATATTTTCTCAGTTAATTACTAAAGAGGATAGTTATTAGGTATCATTATCATCTTTCATTTCAATAGGGGAAAAAATACCTGTACTAATACAAACCTGCCTATAAATATCTGTAAGTATGGACTCATCTTATAAAATAAACAAGATAATTATCCTTCAAGAATAAAGACAGCAGAAATCAACATTCCCATAAAACGCATGCCAGTTTGGAGTAGCTAAAATTACCCCCTTTAAAAGATATGAGTCCAATGATTTTCATGCTGCTTAGGAAACCAAATGACAGCTCCAAAGATGTTTTCACTAACATAGAATTTCAGATGTTATTTTTTACAGCAGTGCAGTTGTTTCCTTTTACTCACACAAATATTTTAAACAAATCTAAAAAATTCCATGAGTGAAATGAACTGCTTACCTTTGAGCCTCGCTCATTAAAAATAATTTCAACATCTAAGATTTTACCAAATTGCTGCAAAGAAATAGAAAAGTTACATGAAAATAAGATAACTTCAACAATTGTTTCATATCTAATACAAATGTTTCTTTCAGAAAATGTGCACCACATAAAAAAAAAAAGTTAAAGAATATAAAGTCAAAGATAGCCAAGCACCAAAAAACACACTGAAGAGAAGCCAGATCATTATTACAACTAAATCATACCTATCATTACACTTTTCACTGTCATTCCACATATGCACTTACGAACCTTAACTTCAGTGAAACCACCTGACAAAGAGGGAATCATCTTTAAACTGTGATCACAGTGAAGTGAAAGTCCCAGTTTTCATCTTTTATTTTATTTTGTCTTTGCACATAGCAGGTTACTTCCCTGTGATCCATCCAGTCCCATCTGCCAACACCATTTTGTCATACGTAATATGCTACTGGGCTACTTTGCTTGGAGTGTAATAAACTTCTCTAACGAGACAGGATGAATGGCTGCACGAGCATTGCCACCCTCTGGTCATCCTTCCTTCTGAAGACCCTTTGGTTCAGAAGACTTCTTGCAGTTGCTCTGCAGAATAGGTAAAGGTGTTTGGTTACTTCGGCTTTACAGGAACAAGCTTAAACCAGCTGGTAGTTTTGTTGCTGGCTTCAAGGAAGTGAGGATTTCCCTCCACCCTTGCTGAGAAGGGATAACCATTACTCCCTAAGAAACTCTTGACTCACTAGAGTATACTCTGGAAAATTAGAATGGATATTGACTTGTTGGGGATTTTTCCCTGCTCAGAATGGCACTTTTAGTATAATATTAGTAGTAACTGCTATTAGCCTCGACCTTAGAACTACTCTCACAATCATCTAGGCATTGCTCACACACACAAAACGTGGCCACTTTGCTATCCCAAAGAAAAAGACTCCACTGGACTTCTCTTAGGAGACTGAGAATAAATGTTTGACTTGGGCAGTATTTAGTTAGAACGCTTTCTGATATGACACATTTTGTGATGTGACACTGTAACCTATCAGGGGCTCGCTTCTGTTATTTCGTGTGTCATTAACATGCAGGATGGATCACTGTTAACACTGATAAATGACACAATGTATTAAATAAAAAGGCAGAAATTAGAAACAGGCAAATGAAGAGTAATCTAGCAAAAATCCAAGGAACTGCAGAAATGAGCCTGTACTCCAGTCTTTTAGGATATAATAAACCATTACAGGCCAGAAAGGGCAGTATTCCTTTTCTAGCTTATTGAAGTGTTTCAACTTGGTTATGAAAAATCCACCATCAATTCTTATCCCTTGGTTTATTTTATGTTCTTGCATTCACGACCTACTTAATATTTTCACTGCAACTTTAGCCTATAAGCACACATTGACTTAATGTTTAAACAGTCCTCCCGTGCTGTATTTATGTGCATGTAAAAAGTTCCTCTGCTGTATGTATAACACAGTCATGATGCAGTATTACCATACTTTATATTTCAACACACATTTGCAAAAATTTAATTTTTCTACCAACTCAGAAGCTAAACGTTTACTGTTACCAAGTCACTCTAAAGCAGGAAAACTCTAGCCATTCTCCAGTGTTAGTCTTCTGAGACCTAAGACTTAGAAATACTGAAATTTAGGTTTTATTCACCTATAAATTACTACAATACCTGAAAGAAGAGAGATCCTTTCATTTAAGGTACTTTCATTTCAAATAAAATCTATCTATTTTACGTGGGTTTTAAAATTTAAATAAATCTTCATGTTTTTCTTTAGGTGGTTAATTATTATGCTTTCTGCTATTTTGCTGTCGAGCTGTTAGGTGTACTTAGGGGAGGTTACTTATAACAACTAAGATACAACATAACAGTCACTCATTTTCCAATACTACACCAGCACTCTTTTTCCAGTGACTGTTTCCTTCATTGCATAGAAATAAATACTGCAAACCACAATGGCTTATCTCACAAGCAAAGACATTAGAAGAACTTAAAAATCTGAAGCGAACATGAAAGCTGGAAAGAAGTATAGAGCCATGAAATACTTGGTGCTGCATTGTGTAACAAACTGTAACACAGAAGGGAATTAAGTTTTCATGAGTCAGAAATAAGAAAGCAAGGGTAACAAAACTAGTTAAGAGTACTAACTAGGAAAAGCTGGGTTCTAACAGCTGATCAATCACTACTTCTAGCTTTTGTTTAGTGACACTTCAAGACAAACGTATTCTTGGAGCAGGGAAAAGACACCTCGTTTAACTTCTAACAGTTAGCCTAGAACTGATGGCACATACGTGTAGATACAGCCAATGCACTTGAAGGTAGCTCAAATGGCCTGGGTAAAAGCAAAAATGATGAGACAGAAAAATACTGGCAAAAACTTTAGAAGCTTGCAGACCTACAATACCTGTGGGGATGGGTGAGGATTCCTACTCCTGGGCTTCCTGATTAGATTCAGCCCATGTCTTACTTCTATAGATTTGGGTTCCTTGCTCATGAGGTCAAGTATTGATGATTTTACATCACGCTCTCCAAAATCAATAAACACAGATCTAGAAATCCAGAAGTGTACAGCAGGAATATATATGCATTCAATATTTTAAGCCAATGTAGCTTTTTTGGAATGTAATACAAAACACAATACACAGAATACACCCAGCTGTATCACATACAGTGGAATCAGTAGAATTTCTTTTCCCAGTTGTGGCTGGCAAATCAGATGTTTGGTTAGAAATAAATGAAAACAGAATCTTTACTGAAAATGGTTAAACAGCCTAAATCACAATACTGCTCTCATGGTTGCCTATAATATAAAAACCCTATTGCACTGCAAATATGAAAAAGCATAAATAAAGTGTGAGTACTTACTCCAAACATTTGTCTAAGATCTGGATCCCGGAATCTGAATGGTATATTTGAGACGTGAAGCCGTTTTGGTTGCGATTTGTTTTCTGTATTTTCAGAAGATTGTGTCTGTTGCTGGCCATCGGTCTGTGCTGCATCATCTGTCTGCTAAAAGGGTAAAGCAAAATAAAGCACATTGTAAGTATTTCTGCCATTTTCAATATAAAGTGGTGGGCTTCAATTCTCAGAAAAATGACTAAAAAGGAGGTCAAACTGTGCAAAGGTACTGAAGAACACCAGAAGTTGAAATACATGAAAATCAAACCAATTTCTGTATCTGTCTCAACAATATACATTTTCAGTGATATTTGTAAAATGTATTTGGAATAAACTGGAGAATAGGAAGATTATTGTTTGTTGATTTGCTTAGTTATTTTTAAATAATGAATAAATATGCCTCCCTATATTGTAAAATTGTTGAAATCCCTTTAACTGCATCAGTGTTTGCCAATGGAAGAAACTGAACCTCCATGTCCAAACAGCAGCCTACTTGCAGAAGCAAGCTATACACCTTCGAACAAGATTAGTACTTTCATTTAGAGGCCACTGGGACTTCTACACAGGAGGCAGGTAACACATCACATCCTAGCTGCCATTTCATAAGCAGTGCTGATGGGCACTGGAGGGTCATTTTGTCTAGATAAATGGTCACCATTATGGAAAAGGCCTTGAGTTGTGAAAAGGAACAGAAGTATAATCAGCAGTGAAGGTTGTTCGACTTAAAGTGAGACCCAGAAACAAAGTTTCACATATTTTCTTTCTCACCAAAATTAAGATCATAGCATGGTATTTCTTACAGGGACATTGTTCTTTAGTTTTAAAAATGATATTTTATAATTGAAGGACATCACTTTGTATTACAATGTAACAAACAAGCAGAATCATAAACCCATTGAGAGATTAGGAAAAAAATAATGTCCTTCATCCCAAAAGCAAAAGTAACCAATGCTGGTCTTTCAGTATATTATAGCAATTTCTTATGTGTTCTTTATTTACATCATACAGTGCCTAAATAATCACTGTGTGCACAGCACACATTCACTAGAAAAAGATTTTGCATAGGTATGTAAAACCAGCATAGCAGTTGGGGGTTTCGGTGGGGTTTGTTTTGATTTGGTTTAGGGTTTTTTGCACTGGTAGAAGGGATTTGCCAGAAAACAGGAAAGAAAATAGTTGAATAAAACAACAAGGACCATCTTATAACTGTTACTCTATTTTCTCTGCCCTTCCTCTTCCTTCCCACCATATTAATCTCCCAAGCATTCCTTTTTCTCTTCTGTTCTAATGTTACAGTTCAGCTTGTCTTTCTGAATTTTTTCATTAAAAAAAAAAAAATGAGGAAGTCTGCCATTTCCTGCTAGTATCACATTTCTTTTAAGAGACAATAGTTTAAGCAGAATAAAACTGGTTATAAAAAAATAAACCTTACCACACAGTTTCAATACCAATAAGGCTGTTAAGAAGGAAGCAAAACAACTCAAACTAATTACATCATTTACATCAGAGAAAACTACATAAAAATTTCACTCTAGCAAGTTATATTCAACATCATCTTCCACAGTAAATTCAAATTCAAAGTACAAACATGTAAAATTTCCCGCACTGCCCGTACTTTTGGGCTAAGAACACTTTACAGAGAGAGGTTCTTACATTTCTGCAGAAGCATCAGTTCATTGGTGGTGTCTGCATTTCACGGGATACGCTAATGCTCATACACAACTACAAACTTCTGTGTACACTAACAAATGATTTCAGGTGTTCCAAACAAACAGGGAACAACTCAAGTGTAAAACTAAAACTGAGTCACTGCCACTGCAGTGACAATATTCATCTGCTACTCCCTAAACTCATGGCAAGGGTCCCACAAACTAAATAGTTCATCTTTACAAATTTCTAGCAATTTAAATACTAAACAGGGTATATAGCTGATAAAAGACAAAGCCACATTCCATGCTATCTCTTGCTATCTAAAACCAACTCAGAAATTCAAAATTTAGATTTTAGGCAACTGTTCCATCCATAGACACCACAGAGATTACCTTCTACCTTCAGGCCTTAGAAGGAGAGGACTATGAAGGAGATATGGTGTATGAGAGCGGGTGGGGGATCAGGGGCTGGCAACTCTCGAAATACAACACTCTGGAAGAATTTAAGGTCAATTAGATTAATCTGAAGAGAATTAGAGAATTCTGAAGGTGCTGTTTAGCTTCAGGAACAAAGGGTGCCCCAGGAAGAAATTATATAATCAGTTTACTGTATAAATGCAAATTGGAAAAAGTAATTTCTGTTCATTCTATTAATATAAATGATGAGAAACAAAGAGTAGGAAGGTTGAACTGTGCACTATTAGCATACCAAAACATCAGGAGCAACTTCTGTACCAAGAAGCTGAACAGAAACATTGCTAACAAAAAGCCAGTGAGATTTCTGAAGATGACGCTAAAATGAAGGAGCTACAAATTATGGGTGAAGTGGGTCCATCCAGGTACTGCTATTTTCTGGGCATTTCTTTTTTATTTGGAAATTTAAAGCTTCTGTGAATAAATTGGTAGTTTCAACAAAGAATGCCTCAGAGTTTTGGCTGTGAGGACTGAAAACCAGAAACTTCAGAAAGTCACTATCGTCGGAGATTCACACCTGCAAATGCCCTTAAAGAAGTCTGTGGCAGAATCAACACAACTAAACCATTTTAAATGTATTAAAAGGCTTGACAATATAACAGTTGCTTTACAAAGTGTATTATCATCCAGAAATCTACGGAAATGCATAGGAGATCTGGAGAAGGGTAAGTGCAAACTGAAATTGGTATGTGGAGCTTATACAAATTTCCAAGTAACACCAAGGAGGTAAAATACACATAGGACAGAAGACAGGCTGGATTTTGCAAAATCCCAGGAAGGAAAGTTTCAAAGCCCTGTGGACTCAAAGAGCTAGAATGCAATTTACCTTACACATACATAATACATTTCAAGAGAATATTTTCATTGCTAGAGGATCTAAAGACTGGTTTGGTATTTCTTTAAAAATTAATTGAAGTCGGTGTAGGACATTAGCCTGGCTACATCCCTGCAGTCTTGTATGCAATCAGTGCAAGTCCTGATCTATTATGGGTTTGGTCTCTTTCAATACCCTCTCTTGACTCAATCAAGCAAAATAGTATGCTTTATGCAAAAGAAATAAATAAACAACCCCCTTAAGCCTTATTATTAAATAGAAATTACATAAAAGGGACTACAGTCTGTGTGTGTTTTCACATATGACCTAATTGTTTTGAGTACAAAGCTGTATCAGTTAACTTCACGTATCAAAAGTTCATGATTTTAACTTTGTGAAGAGATCAGAATTCATAAACCACCTATTCAACACATTTTACCACTGGATCTATCTGCTACCTGGTCGTCCCACCTTTTCCTTATGCGTGTACTGGGTTTTTTCCCACAGAAGTTGGCAATGTAAATTCACATACAACTTGTAATCCATTATAATCTTGTTTATGGAACTGCTTTTTAACCAGTGATTTTTCATGCTGTATTTGTGTAGTTTATTATTGCTATGTAAACACCTTGCATTTGATGTTTTTGAATACCATCTTATTTCTCCAGACAATACCTACAATTTATCAAGATTACTTTGAATTCTAATCTTGTCCTGCCATGTACTTGCGGTCCTTCCCAGCTTGGTACTGTTGCAAATTTAGTAAGTATACACTGTATTCCATCACTCAGATCATTAATGAAAGTACTGAGAAAACACTGAGTCACCACAAATCCCTGCAGAACTCCTTTTAATAAATCTAATTTTGATAGCGAGCTGCTACTTAAACACAGTTTCCCGTTTTTTACCCCGCCTTATTGTAGTTGCACGTTTACTGTATTTCCCAGCTTGCTTAAAAGCATGTCTTGTGTGAAAGTGCAAAAGCCTTACAAAAAGAAAAATGTAACATTCAGTACTTCTCCTTTGTCCACAAGGCCACTGCAGAAGTAAAAGAATGTGTCTTTTTGACACATCCATGCTGATGGTTATTCTTCTTGTACTTCCAGGTGTTAAAACCAGCAGTGCATGCACACTTACCTCTTCCAGTATTTTCGCAGGACAAACTCTGACGCCAGCACATCCCTTTAACCTGTATCACCAAAACTTCTCTCTCCCGCCTCTTTAAAAACCAGCATTGTGTCTGCTCTACTCCAGTTCGCCGGTACCTCTACTCATTCTCCACAAAGTAACAGACACTAATGGCTCCAAAATATTATCAGTTTAAATACCTTGAAATGGAGCTAAGTAGAAACAGTTAACTGAAAAAGCCAAACCGAACCAAAAAAGCACCACACCTAACTTCCTTGAATATTCTTTAATTCGTTTATTCCCTCTTTGAGACTGACAGCTTTTTCTGACAGTTGGGAAATCACTGTAATAATCACCTGACTGAGGCTGACTTCACAGTGAGGGACCGTGCAAAGAGGAAAGGCTCTTTACCCTTCTTCCCAAGGCTGCATTTCATAGTCATGCCCAAAGATTCTCTCCAGCTTGGCATTAACTCTATGTTTCTCCACTCCAGCTTGAATTGGCTCCAGAAGAACCTCGCTCCTGGCTACCTCCTGTACAGGCAGTCGCAGAACTGTCACCAGCACATTCCAGTATCAAATCTCAATTGACAGTCAGGCTGCAGGAAGCACTAAATCACCTGAAATCCCTATTATTCACGAGTGCAGTACTGTACCTCCAGTTGCCTACTAAAGAGCACATCCATTGAATTTTACCAGCTGGGTGTCTATGATAATTTTCAGAACAAAGAGGTCTTTTTTCCTCTAATAGTTATCCAGAGGCTTTTAAGGGTCTCTCTCCTTCTACAATTGTGACCTTGAACAAGGCACCCCCTTAAATTACAAGGGAACAATTCCTTTCTTGTCTGCCCTTCCTAATCAAGATTTACGACTATTTTCAACAGCATATAGCTTTTGCAGGTATGAATTTTCAATAAAGTTTTGATTTTTGCTTTTTAAGGGCATTTTATGCCTTCTATAGTGACATAATTGGTTACAACGGCATCACATGAGTACGCTGTGGCCCAGGGTGTGTGGACACAGTACAATATTTATTACAAGGCATCAATAAATACCCCAAAATAGACTGCTTTCATTTACAAAGCCTGATGTATGGAATTTCTGTGATACTGTGAAGTTCCTAAACATTTCTAGAACGCTATATCATGCTTTATAACTGTTAAAGCTATTTAACAAAATCCAGTGTAAATTTTTTTCAAATAACTTTAAATAGTTCAATATTTACACTTATAATAAACGGTTCAAATAACTTTAAAAGAAGCAGTCTTTATTAACAGGTAAACCAAGAAGTAAAGCTACAAAAGCACTGGTAGAACAGACCCTTAGTGCTATAAGAAATCAATGGTAACGGCAGGTTCTCAGCACCCTTGAAAATTACTACAGATTGGCTTTTTTCCTATGCATGTCAGTCAGCACTGTATCAGGTTAGTTTGTAGCTCTGAGGTTTAAGATGTCATTTGTCATCTTCACTGAAAGGTCATTTCCACTGATTTGCTGCATGACTTTTTTTCTGGTTCCACTGAGAATGTATTTCTAATTTAAAAAACCTAATAAACAGTTACATATTTAGCAGATTATTGATGAGTATTGCCCAGAGGGAACCACAGGATGAAAACTCTGGCATCCCATTGACTATAAAATAACAGACAGTGCTACAAAATCTTATTTATGTAAAAAACATTTGCTATGGATATTTATTAATACACAATTGCACACAATTGCAAGTTTCCAGCACCATTTCATGGCATAAATGTTAAAATAAGTTGCTGAAACTTGAATCCTTTAACGACTGTTTATTGCATTTGCAGGCACTTCATACAGAATCGAGATGCTCAATTTTCCCTAGTAATTTCTAACTCAATCGATATATGTGCGCTAAACAAGTTTAATCTTGATGAAATTTAATTTAGGTATGGACAACATTCAGGGAAAATCATGTGAGGCATGTCTACATCTCTACCCAGAAATATGTCTTTGTATGTCAATTTTAATTTATCATTTCAGAGAATAATTTTTCCTCTCTATCTTAAGACCCTATGTCAAGCTATTACTATTCTTTGGTAGTTCTCTTTATAGTTTGCTTTTCTCTTGACCTTTGCCCAATCTTATTCAATACGTAGATATCTCCATTTTAATAAAAATTAATTTTTGTGTTGTTATCTCATAAATATTGAAGAGAAACTATTTAACAGAAAAATCGATGATATATATCTAACCCCTCAGAGAAACAAACATCATGAAACCAACTCCTTAAGCTAGCCATTTTAAATTAAATAGATATGCTCAAAATATTGCCCAAGTATAGACTCACATTAATATTTATCACCGAAATTATCAAATCAGCTACCACAAGTGTGTGGAGGTGTAAATGATAATAACAAAGATTTAAAGAAAACTAGTACTAAAATGAGACGCCCTTGTATATGTTGTTCCATTACAATATCTGAAGTCATTCTCTGACAGTTTGAAATATACTGAGGAAAAAGTGACCCAAAATAAAAGCCTTCACTAGCCTGCATTCAGAAAACATTGTTAATGACGCTAATGAAAGTTACATCTGACATAAAACTTTCCTTTGAGTTTCAGCCATCTTCAATATTTACACATACTTGCTCTTCTCTCTCTCTCTCTCGGTAAATCAGCACCTAGGGCTGTCATACCCCTCTCCATTTCTGATCAAATCACACAGACTGCTTTTGGGTTCCTATTCCACCACATATTTTCAATTATAAAATGTTAAAAATCTTAATATATGGTGGTCTTAAAACTTATAATGAAAGTTATAAATACATAATGCAAAACAGAAGAGTGAATTCTCACATACACAGAAATGAATTGAGATGAACTTCCTTTATTCCAGTGAGCTACTGAAGGCTTAGGTGGTAGAAAAAATGTAAATTGAAACCATTCTTATAGGTAAGCAAACTCAGATCAAAGAGGGTATTTTTAAAAATTATTTTATAATTTCATATAAGATACTTTCAGTATAAATATAAGGTACACTCTTTAACCAAATCCATCACCAGGGCAGTTAAAATGAAATCTATTGTTTTGTAAAGAAATTCTTTATCAAACTACTAATTTTTTGTCTCTTTAACTCAGTTCTAGAAAGAGAAATCTTCTATTCTTTAAAAGGACTTCACTCAAGTTCTTAAGGACTTCACACTTGTCATGGTTCAACCCCAGCTGGCAGCTAAGTATCATGCAGCCACTGGCTCATTCCCCTGTCCACCACAGCGGGATGGGAGGAGAATCAGGAAAAAGATAAAAGTCAAGGGTTGAAATTAGAACAATTTAATAATTGAAATAAAATTAATAATAACAACAACAACAATTGCAATGAAAAGGAGAGAAATCAGTTCCAAAGAGATGTGAAAAAAACCAAACAAGTGATGCACAATGCAGCCGCTCACCACCCGCTGACCGATGATGCCCAGCTGGTGCCCGAGCAGCGATCGCCAGGGTACGGCCAACTCCCCCCACTTTATATCCTCAGCATGACATTCTGTGGTCTGGAATATCCCTTTGGCCAGTTCAGATCAGCTGTCCCGGCTGTGTCCCCTCCCAGTTTCTTGTGCCCCTCCAGCCTGCTCACTGGCAGGGCCAGAGAAACTGAAAAGTCCTTGACTTAGTTTAAATATTACTTAGCAACAACTAAAAGCATCAGTGTGTTACCAACAGTGTTCTCATACTAAACCCAAATCACAACACTGCACCAGCTACTGGGAAGAAAATTAACTCTATCCCAGCCAAAACAGGACAACCCTGAAGTCAAATTCTTAAAATCAACTAAAACCACAATGTTTTTACTCTGGGCAGCCTAGCTTTTCCAGTACTGTCAATAATACCAATTCCTCTGTTTTCACTGAAAGGGAGTTAAATGCAATGAAAAATGTGGAGTTACGCTGCAAAGTTTTAAAAGTTTAGTGGTTAAAAACATTCCTTCTAATAACTGGCAAGAGGCATACATGATTCTTAATAAAACCTGCGGTGATTATGCACATGCAGGTACCGGCCCGCGCTGTGCTCCTGAGGCACCTGTCAAGGAGGTATCTAGTCCCTTAAGAGCTGCTGCTCCTTCTGGGGCAAGTGAACCGTAGAGTCTCAGATCATTCCATCTCAGACAAAGAACACGTGATCCAGTGTGCTGCCTCAGGATCAACCTGCATTACACAGTTCTGGTATCAGAAGAAACTACCATAGTTTACCAAAGAGTTATATGTTAACTGAAAAGAACCATTTTGTAAAACATTTTTGAAAAGTACCATTTTGTAAAACATTTTGACTTTTTTTTTTTTCATTTCCCTTTCTAGCTTTTTCCGAGGAATTTTAAAAATTTATAGATGTGAAGAAAACTGCTAAACAAGATGCTGTTCTGGATAAAATAAATTTTAAAATTTCCTATTTGGAGAAAATATTATCTCCCCCACTTTTTTCTTAAGACCTTACTGATCCAAATTTGCAATATATTTCACCCAGAAATACATTCTTTAGGAAAGGGGAGGGGGGTGGGGGTGGGGGGGAGGTATCCTTTGAAGCTTTCATCCAGCTCTAATACAAAGCCATTTCCCCAGGTTACTCCTCCCATCCTTAGTACTTGTGACAAAGGCGCTGCATGCAATAAAACAGAATGGTCAGTGAACCTGAAACCAGAGAGGGCCTTGTGTACTCTGTTTGGGCAGAAAAAACAATTCCATTCTCCTTCCCAGCAAACACCGATTTTCTGTATCCTTTTCCTTCTACTGTTGAAGACAGTCAGACCTATAATGTTTCTTACACTGAAATGGTGAGTGTTAGAGTTCCCCTCTGTTCTTTTTCCTTGACTAATCTCTTCCATTTTCCACAAAACAATGGCGGTGTAGACAAAATCTTTCACCATCAAACCCTGTTTTAAAAGGTAATGAAATGCTGCCACAGAATAGCTGTTTGCATGCCACTACAAAAGAACCCTGCCCTCAGTCTCAGCTTTTAAAAAGTAAATGGAGCAAAGGGTCGGAATGCCTAAAATTGAACTAAACCTGTTATCTCTTCCTGGACAAACTAGAAACACCTTGTATTCGTATAACTTGAAAACCTTTACCAAGTCCTGATCATTCTTCTATAATCTGTAAAGAAATACAAAATGGTTGTGTATTTTTTAAACCCACACCAAGTCTAGAGGAAGCACAGCCTAATACTAGTAGGAATAACCTGTAAAATACTTACAGGAAGAAAAGAAAGAGAAGAAAAGCAATAGATTATTTTTTAAAATATACTCAGCAGCAAACTTAGGTGCTTCGCTGAGTTTCTCATGTATACATACCCACATAAGGGTAAAGCTCTTTAGAAATTTAATTTTTTATTTTTTTAAAAACAGCTCATTTAAAAACCATATATCTATATGCCTAAACCAGCACCTGTTTTTTTCCAGCTGCACCAATCAAGTTATTTCTCAGAGAGAAAGAGCTTGCGAATGTCTTCTAGGCATTATTTGATTAAGTTGACAATATTATGTGAGCAATGGTTGAGTACCCACTGTGCTGTACTTTTGACCAAATTGATTTGTGTAATGAACACTTGCTCTGTCTCTTCTCTAGCCTGAATAGGGCTCTTGATTTAACCAGTGGTGCTGGAAGCCAAGTGAATTTACAGCCCCCACAGTCATTCTCTCTCAATCTGGAGAGAATAGCAGCAGCAGTACATGAGCAAGCATAATTCAATACATTGTGCTATAAGCGCAGAAAATAATATCAGAGAGCTCTGCAATATACCTGTTTGATTTGATTTGTAAACCTGATAAAAAAAGCAATCGAGAAAAGTTCAGCAGAAAAAATATATATGCGTCCTGAGCAAAAATATAACCATACTGAATGTGTACAAAGAACTGAAAAAATCATGCATGGTAAATCAACTTCATACTTTCCTTGGATAACATTGCACATTTTCCATTTAAAAAGGATCTAGATTCTGAAAAGTTACCTTCCCATTAAAAAGAGAGAATAATTTAAAACTGAGTTTGGGGCTTTCTGAAAATACTGTTTCTCAAACATACCATGAACAGCATACCGACAAACGCAATGGGCTTGTACCATTCCTGTTTTCTTAAGTAGATTGTCTGACTAATTAATCATACTGGTTTTGGTAAATTTATTTCTGAGACATCCCAGCTCTGCAATGTGCCTCCCAGAAGCATAAGAACATAGAGGAAAAGGAGTTATCTACGCAGATACATCTGTTTGTACTTAAATGTTTACACAAAGGTGTTCACATGGAAAAAAAATATCGCTGTGCTTTTTTACAGCTGTGATAAACATTACCACAAGTATCAGTGAATTTTCTTCTTTTCTTGTCAACTGCATCTTTTATCCTTTTCTCATGAGTGGAGATCAATAGTAAAGTCTCATTGCCTTCAGAATATTACAATGTGAGATTATTTTTTCAAATCTGTGCTAAAGATAAAAATATTCTAAGTATCTCATACTGGAAGGCATGCAGCTCATGCCACATCAATTTATCCCCTTAAGAATCCATTTCTGAAGACAATGTGCACTGTTCTTTGTTCTGATTTAGTGCAAAATGCACATAGATGTGGGACTTGCCATTATGCACAAAGGAATGTAATAGTATGATCATGACTGCATTTGATAATGTTGCTAAATTTCCAGTGCAACTGTGAGGATTTCATACTGTAGGAATGCTTGGTTTCAGTGACACTTAAACACTGCATGGGAAACGCTGGCTCTCTTGATTTCAGTTGTAGAAGCCCCTTCTATTTCAGCTGGGTCAGAACTTCACCCTAACACTATAGCCACTTGATAAAATAATTTCACCGTTCCCAACAATTTATTTTGTTTTTCCAGATTACAAAAGGTGTAACGTTCCTGTTTTCATATCCTTTACAAAACCATTTTACTATCCAAAGCCCCAAATGAAAACAAACTAAAGCAATTGCTTTGTCACCATATCATGTGACAGTTCTGAAAAGAAACCTACAGAGCAGCCAAGTCCTGTTCTGCAAGGCCACCCTGTCCCCCCTCTAAAGCACCGAGCTACCATACTGCCTACTGCCCAGGCTATCAGTGTGTAACCGCAGTCTGCCCCTTCCATTTCAAAAAAGTACATTATATGTTCAATTCTGTCTTTTATTACTAAAATACATCTTTCAAAGTTGAGACAAAATGTGAGACACTTACACTTAGCTTGCAAGCTGTATGGCATTTTGGTAACCCAAGTGACAAAGCTGGACAGCCCAGCAAGCCTGATTGTTTTGTACAGGAAGAACAGATTTATTCATAATATCCTGCCTCACAAGAAAGCAATTGCTTCATGTGGAATGGCATTTAGAAACAAAGGCAAAAAATAGTGGTTGCTCTTCTGTACAAGCTCATCCAAAATTCTATCAACCTAATGAAAGTATTCACCTTAAGTAAGTTTCGTATCAAAGTAGTTCACCTCTCTTTCCTCCCACAAAGGACCAGAATAGCCTCTACACAAGTCCAGTTCCACATCTCATACTACACTCAATATCTGAGTTCTTTAATTAATGTCTGAGTAATGGACTGACAACAAAGCTTTATCGGAGCAGTAAGAAAGATGACCAACGACGTGCCTGTACGGCAACTCACCTAATCACCGACAGCAAACACTGGCTCATAAGTGATGCCATGGCTTGGGTGGGCTGCCAGGGACATGTGTTGTCCAGGTTCACCTGGCAGCAGCAGCCCCTCGTGGAAATGCCTTTTGAACGGGGCAAAAGTCATGCTGCCCTTGGCTCCACCAGCAGCAGTGAGATTTGAGCCATACCCTACATCAGGGGTCCTCAAACTACAGCCCGCAGGCCGGATACAGCCCCCAGGTTCCTCAATCCGGCCCCCAGTATTTACAGACCCCCCTGCCCCACCGGGGGTTGGGGGGGAAACCGAGCAGCCGCAGATGGCCTCCTGCCACTTCATCCGTGCACCGTCCCCTGTTTAAAAAGTTTGAGGACCCCTGCCCTACATGAACAGGGTGGCAGCACCCTGCCTGCACTGCGGCTGCCTGCCACCTCCCCTCTGGAATATTTTATGTTAGAGGTCCTTGATCAGTTGGATGAAGACAATTCACCACCTGGAAGACAATGTAAGGAGGTTGACTCTGACTGGGACATTTGTTTTCGATATACTGTGACACACAAGCATAGCCCAGTAGAATCTCTTAATTCAATTACAGACAAATGAAAAAGAAGCTGAATAATTTCATTATTTTCTTTGGCAATTTTTACGGTTCCTGCTATTGAATATGCTTTGGGGCTTCAGTGTACCAGGTATTGTTCCAGGTTGAAGACTTTAAAGCAGTACTGATTATTTCTTTCATTTCTAGATGGATGCATTCTGGATGCTGATACCACAGGCTACGTGAAACTACTGCTATTACTGTGATAGCTTATGCATTGAAAGCTAGCAGCCTGTATAAGAGATCATTAATTTTGAGGACAGATAGGAGCAATAAGATAGGTTTCTTAAGCTTCTGGTACTTCAGGGCAACCAAAGAGTTATTAATTACTTGGCTACATTAATTATTTCCCCAATCTATCTTCTTTAACAATATGGAATATAGTCCTTACATAGTGCTTTACATTGCCATTGCTGGCTCATCATTTTTTTTCTAAAATAGTCAGCAGGATATCACGGAATATTATATCTATCATGTCTGGAGTGAAAACACCAGAAACCATAAATGTTTTGGATTCTAAATGTGTTGTCTAAAAACTCTAGGCAAAATTTCCATATATAAAAAGCAGATATGATTTTTAAAAGAATATTCATAATAGGTTTTAATAGCAGTTGCCAAGTTCAGTTAAGGACATCCAACTGACATCAGCATATCAATAGCTTGAAATGGGAGAAGGAATTATAGTAGGTTGCCTTAATACATTATTTATTGTTTGTATCGATTCAATAACTATTTCTGACCGCCTACTGATCCCATCCATGAATATCACAACAACAAAAATTAACTAAAGCATTCTCTAATTAGCTGCATCCTGGCTCCATTAGCCAAGAAGGAAATGCACATTCTTGGAAGTTCATTCTACATCTACAAAAACTGGATTACTGTGATATTTTCACAAGATATTTTAAAAATGAATTCTTTGGGTATATTCTTAAAAAAAAATTAATCAAGCGGATACACTAGGAAACATTTTACTGGTCAAAGGACAAAGACGTTAATTTAATCCAAATGAAATATCATAAGCAGTGACACATAGACAAAAACAAATATTCAACCAATTCTGTTATTCCTCTTGCATCTGTTAGTCAGAAGACTTATTTCTGATGTAATTCTTGTTGCTTTTAAAATGGACTTCAATACCAGAAACAGTGTTTAAAAATAATTTTGTTTCAATACTTGAAAGACTCATGTAAAATCCAGACAGGCAACAAATAAAAACATACCAAAAAATACTATGAAAATAAATACAGAAATCTTAATTAGAGTTGATTAAGGGTTTTTTATCATTTGAATGGGAAGTCTAGCTTCACATTTTACAAGCCTGTTTGATGAAGCCACCAAAGTATTACAAGAACAAAAAGTTATCAGTATCCTCATAGCTAAAAATGACTTGCTCATGTCAATTTTGCCCAGAAATTACTCAACACATTTACATCCTAAATTCATCTGTTATTTCTCTCATGATGGGGCTTGTTTCTTCTTGTGTGCCTAAACAGAAACATATAAATTCTAAGGATGTGGTTTCACAATCAGCTGAAGCTTCAACAACACACCTGACACACAGCCCTGCCTTTCATGTCAGCTTGGGACTTGGGTTCCTCACACCCTGCCCCGTGGTCACTCCAGTGCTTGTAGATGAACATTGGTTCGGACCCACTGAGCTACTGGAAATTCGCACGTCTTGAAATGATTCTGCGAGCCGATCCAATTCACAGCTAAAAAAGGGACAGAAATATGTAGAGGATGTTGGGTAAGAGAAAGCTGGAGGACAGGCCTATTCCTTTCTATGGTAGCACAGTCTTAGGCCACCTTAAGTCAGTTTAGAAAATGTCACTTACCCCAATCACAGAGAAAGGCTTCAGGGATTACAGAATTACACAGATGAATTATGTAAAATAGGAATCGAAATGCTTCCTTTGAAAGTATTAATGGGGAATGGGTATCATATGTTCCAGATTACCAAAAATACAGATCTGCCATCTAAAAATTTTGTACAAGTAAGAGTTACAGTGAAGAGAGTTAAAATAGATGAAGAAATATAGAAGTGTTTTGTAAAGCTTACAGGTAAATATGCCTAATAGCTATGATAGTTCTGAAACACCTTCTTCTAAGTTACACTTTGAAAGGCAAACACATACTGGCAATAAATCAGGACACAATGCTCTTGAGACCAAGGCTTTCTGACCGATGCAAAGCTTTTGGCAATAATTTGGTTACTGGAAAACCATTTATTCTCCCTGAATAACTTCTATCCAACTCAGTTTTTACCTTAATACGTGAAGAAACTATTTACAAAACAGCATAACTCAATACACAGGAAGGCAACTGTACTTTTACCTGTGGTCCTTCATTAATGCACAGGCATCGCTGATGGAACAGGATTCTTTTCTTAAATGTTCAAATTAGCTTAAAAATTCTTCTTCTAAGTATTATCCATCATAAGTCAACATTATAAAAGGCTGCAAAGCTGCAATAAATTTTATTGAATTTTTGTTCTGGCAACAGGTTCTATCTGGACAATAATAGCTTTTGAAGTCTGCGACTACCTTGTATAATGCTGTGACATTTAACGATATTTGTAAAAATGAAAAATCATTAATGAAATACTATACTACACAGCTTCAAAGGATATTACTTTCTTTAAAACAAAGGCAAGAAGTGTCTTTAGATGGAACATTTGCAGGTCTGGCTATGAAAACTTGTTTAGAAAGCAGTGCTTACTCTCAGCTGGAATCAACGTACGCCAGTTTCTGGAATTCCCCCCTGAACTAGACTTATGTCATGCATGTAAAGTCCCTTTTTGTAAGAGTTGTGTTGACATAACCAACTGCTGAGTGAACTTGTGAGAGCAGAGCTTCACGCTGAGAGAGAATGGTTGATTGCTACGGTGCAAGCTCATGAAAAGAAAGAAAATGTGACAGCATGATAAAAGGTTTTTCATTGTTTGACCCCTCACCTATTCCTGAATTCCTGCTGTGACTTTCCATTTGCTCACTTGCATGTCTTAGCCCAAGAAGTCAATTCTTGAACCCTCTGAAACACAGAAGAATTTGAGGGTTTTCCGTGTCACAAAAAAACCCACTTTCTAAATCACATTGCTCTTTTTATACCGAGGTACACAACAACCTAACAAACAGCAGTTCAGCTTCTACGCAGGACTGTAATTTTTCAAACTTAGATTACTGCCATTCCATGAAAAAATAGATGGATTTATTTTTCTTACTGGTTATGTTTGGTACTTTCCTATCTTAGGACATTGCAACCAAATGCAAACAGCATCTCAAAGGCAATACAATGCTTTGAATGGAAAAGCATGCCTTTGCCTGCTGTTCTCTGATGTTATCCTTTCTATAACACACTAGGTGCACTTTCGCTGTCAATGGAACGTGCCCCAGGGTTTCCAGTAACCCAAAGTCAGAGAAGAACACATTATGGAACATTATGCTTTATGTAAAACAAAAGCAGTCTTCTTCATCCGTCTCTTCAAGCTCATCCAACACCCTTCTTTCATAAATGTGAAAGACAATTTCAAGTTTTAGAAAATATCCCTTCTTCCTTCCCTTCTGCCACTTAAAAAAACCCAACCAAACAAAAAAAAAAAAAACAAAACCAAAACAACCCAGAAAAATCCAAAGAGTGCTGGATGGTTTAACAAATCTTTAAAGGGTTTAAATTACCAATTCAAATCTAGATGTTAATGTTAATCTTACGGTGAATTCTGCCTCACCCTATGAATTCTGCTTGTTACAGAGCATCACCCATGCAGCTTTTGCTGCAGAATTGGGCAACAACTTTGATCACTGGTATCAAGTTTAAGGAAACATCTATTGAAGAAGCGCAATCAGAACTGAGATCTCCTTGAAAATAGGTTTTACTTTCCTGGAAAAGTTCTCAGGAAAAAGGGAAAAAACCCCCATTCTCTAATAGCAACCCTTGAACACTGAGAGTTTAAAGCTATTCACCATCTTTCCCTACTTCTCCCAGTGAGCTTGCCAACAGACTTCTTTCCTTGTTCATCCTCAACCACAGCAACCGGAATTCCTCAGTCAAGATACACCTATTTTCATCTAGTATCTGTACAGAGAAGCCATTAGCCATTAGTCTCAAACAGTTTTGCTATCTGTGGTTCACTTCAGGAATCAGCATGGAATGGTACAGCCAGGCTCCCTCAGCCGCTACTACAGTTTAATTTTTGAACCCTCAGAAATGGGACTCAATCTAACAGTGGTGTCTACAGGTGAAGCAAAGCCGAGCGGGGTGACTGATACACCAGAGGGCTGTGCTGCCATGCAGAGGGGCCTCAATGGGCCAAGTTCCGCCAAGGGGAGCGCCGAGTCCTACACCTGGGGAGGAACAACCCCATGCAGAGGGGAGCAACTGGCTGAAAAGCAGCTTTGCAAAAAGACACATGAGTCCTGAAAGACAAATGGAATATGAGTCGGCAACATGCGACGGATGGTGGTACCTGACAAACAAGGAGAGAATGAGAGAGCTGGGACTGCTCAGCCTGGAGAAGAGAAGACTCTGGGGGGTCTTATCAATGTGCATAAATACCTGATGGGAGGGAGTAAAGATGAAGCAGCTAGACTCTTGCCAGTGGTGCCCAGTGACAGGACAAAAGGTAATGAGCAAAACCTGAAGTACAGGACATTCTGTTTAGATGCCTGGAAAAAAAATTTCCAGTGAGGGTGATCTAAAAAATTTCCCAGACAGTTTGTTGAGCTCCATCCCTGAATAAATCAACACCCAACTCCTGCACCACCGCTGCGGGGCCCTGGCTGGGGCAGCTGGGCAGGGGGCTCTGCTGGGAACCCAGGGGGGCTGGACAGGGGGCTCTGCTGAGAACCCGGGCCGGTGTCCAGTATCTGACACCAAGTACTTCCAAAGATGCAGAAAACCCTCTAGAAAGGCAACTATGCAGAAAAGCTCCCCACTCCGCACCGCCCCCCCAAAAAAATAAAAATATTCTCTCCATTACCCCAAGTGAGAATGCAATCCTTGTGAAATATGCCAGGTTTACCTCTTTAAATATTCTGTACATCCCTTTCTAAGTACAGGGGGGGTTATTATTCAGTTAATTCCTAGTAATTTTTATGCTACATATATTTATGCATTTTTAAAGTCACGGCTTTTTATTCCCTCCTCCACCATAAATGCCAAAGATACATTATTCCATAAATGCAATTAAATTGTCTTGGAACACATAGCTTCTATGACACCCTTCACCTACATCTGTTGGGGGCCTTGCATGCATTGCATTTTAAATAAAAATAATTTACAAAATAATAATCTGGACATTCTTTTTTCCTCTTCTATTGTCATGGTTAATGCTTCATGAAAATCCTCACAATACTAAAAAACAGTCAAATTTATACAGCTTGTTAATCTTCACAATGGTCTTGCAGGAATACTACAGAGGTACCAAGTGTGCCCATATACTTTCTGAGGTATACAAAATATCCCGCTCACACTGAGAACCATTTTTTCAATGACTGTGCAAAAGAGAAACAAACTTAGATACAGAAAAATGCAATCCTTCACACCTCTGCTTGAAATGGCTGTAGAATAAACATTATGTAAATACACTGGCAGCAAATGACAACTGTACATCATCTTTTCCCTGACTGTTCTGCAACATCTAGCATCTGATGGCCACAACCCAAATAAACAAGGCAGGCTTGAGAGAGGAAGGATTAATATGCTACAGGAAGGCATTCCAGCATAATCACGTTCTTCATTGTGCATTGATTTACAGTTACACTATTTTCACTTTAAATCTCACTTGTGTATCTAAGATTCCCATATTCCTCTCTTGCACATTCTCTTTATACATATATATAGTATAATATTGTAACTATGTAAATAAATAAAATATATAGATATTTCTTTTTTTGTGCTTTCATGATTACTGCATTATCTGTTCTTAGGATTTTTATTCTTTTCTGCATTACAGTGTCCTTTCCATCATTGATGCTGAACCTGCATAACATAATTGAAGTCTCTATATATAGTGTCACATATTAGTAACTGTAAGCTGTAATGCTCACCAGATTCCTTGAACTACAACTAAAGTGCTTCCTTATTTCATGCCAACTGAAGAGAAAAAGGAACATAACTTAAGGAAAACTGGCAAAATAATACTATTGCCAGATGTCCATCACACAGCTTAACAGCCACCACCCTCTGTGGGAATAATGCCAGTCTCTGATACCGCAAAGCCAGTCTCTCAGGAAACTTAAAGAATTATTTTTCCATTTTTTTTGTTGTATTTCAAACCCCTATTGCAAAAGAAAGCCCCACCAAACCTTACAAGTCAACGGTCTATGCAGGTTGGTGGACTGAAACTGAAAAAAAGGGGGGGAAAAGGGAAAAAAAAAGAAAATATTTTTCATTTATTATTTTTAAATCTGCTTCTAAACCCAAGTTTGTCTCCCTAACTCAACCAAACATATTTTTAGTTACTTCACTGATTCACATTTAGCTTCAATGCTGTTAGAGAAAACATTTGGTAATCTAACTTATACTCAAAAGAAAGCATTTTTTGTTCCTAGGTATGGAATTTTCACTCTACTTTATACTCTTGATGCATTTACATCTTTTTCTTTTTTTTTTTTTTTTTTTTTTTTTGGGGGGGGGGGGGAGCGGGGCGGGCCAGGGAAGAAAAGAAAAAGGGTTTGGTCACTCAGTTTGCCAACCAAGCCTACACTGCATATACCATACGTGAGGAATGTGAGGAAATCACAGGATGGCTTTCTTAATCTATAAAGACAGACTTTATTTCGGATGAGCTAAGAATCATATTTTAGTGAGTAGAACTTAGACAATAATATGAGAGGAATTTGCAGCAATAATTAACAGCTATTGGGAGTAAAACTCATTTAGAAATATAATAAAGTGAGAATCCTTAAACTGACTTCATCTAGAGAAAGATAAAAGAATAGCTTACAGAAACATGGCATGAATTGCATTTACAGTTAGCATCATCTACTTCTGTAACACCTTCCCTTTCCTCTGCTTCTAAAGGAGATACTGTCAAAATTGTTCTTTGCCAGACTTTAGGTAAAATTGTAAATTAGAACTTTTACCATCTGCTGAACTCCATCTCAGTAAAGAATTCATCTGCTTGAGGACACTGTGCATCTCTTGACCACTTGATAGCTAGAGAAAAAGTATCATAACCTTTTCTAATTATTACTTACAAAATGAAAGAAAGAAAAGCAGGTCAAAAATGAGACTCAAAAATGGTAGGTATGATTTTAAATTCCTTCAGTTATTTGCATAGCCATCCAATATGTTTTAATGACTGCAGTTGTGAGATTATATAAATTTATGAAGAATATTTATTTATTAACACATATGTTCAGGACTTTTACTCTTCCCTGATTAGAATGTCAGGTGAACATTTCAGCTGAAAGAAAATGAATTGTGAGCTAAAGATGTGCAGTTCTGTCTCACCTGACTTACTCATGTGAAGAGCCTCTAACAGACATTGTGGGGTGCATGCATTAAATTAGAAACCACGCCATTGATTTTTTTTTTTTCAAATTTCCTTTAAATAAAAAGGAAGAAGAAAAGGTTAATTAAGTTCCCCGATGCAATTCTATTAAGAATATCCATGATTACTGTAGCATGAGGAAGATATTTAATTCAAAAAAGAAAAAAAAAAAGAAAAAAAAAAAGGAAGAGGCACTATTGAAATATACAGCTACTCAACCAGAATGACTCAACAGCTGTAGCTGCTTTAATGTAATGCAGACTCTGAGAATATTATAGCAAAAAAAAAATATCCTAACATAAAATAAACCAAGTTTCCACCAGAAGTGTGATGCAGAAAGTCTCATAATCTAATATACAAGTATGAGTTGGTAATATGTAACACTTTTTTGTGTTATCATCAAAATCTTGTATTTTGTAATACAAAGTGGCATTTGACAATATGAGTCATATATCCGTAACTTGATATACTGGCCCACCAGGGTTTTGTTATTTGGATTTCTAGCTTGACCAATTGTGCCAAAACAAAATAAACCATCTCAAAATTTGTTAAGAAATACATTATTTTCAGAGATGTTATGCATGCTTTTACAAGATTCATATTCCACTTTCTGTTGTCTCACAGGTATTCTGTGCTAATTCTGTCAGAACAGAAGCTGCTTGCAGTGTTCTTTGCAAATTTAAATATGACCTTAAATGAAGATATTAATCTGCATACTATAAAGTATTATATTAATAATCACTATACTAAAGATCTATTTGCACAATACAAACACTATCAATTTTTAAATTGTATCTTAATAGAATATAATATGTTGATTTTCAATATCTAAAAATAACAATACAAAAGATGGCTGTATCAATATCAATTTTTCTCCTGTAGTCATTTTTCTTGTTTAATTCCCTGAAACTAATAACCTACAGATACAAGTGTACTTCATTTTGAAAATAAATTGAAAGTAAAAGTCTTCTTTTGTAACCAGAGAGCAGAGGAGGCCGAAAGCAACTATTAACAGTCTGCAAATAAAAGTTTTTTGTATTTGAGTCCAGATTTTATTAACCGCTTGAATTTAGCCTAGCCAAGACATGGTACTTCATTGAAAAGAGTGGAACTGACTCAAAAGATTAATTACAGTAAAATTATCCTAATCTGTCATAAGCTCTGATATAGGAGTAAGAGGAAGTAATTTGTTTCAGTAAAAAGCAATGATCACCAAAGCATGAAAATTAACACTTCACAGAGGTAGATATTAAATGAGAAATATTAGCTGCATCAGCATATTGGAGACAATTATAAACTGCAGAGGACTTCTAAGACTGAGAAATACTATAGTTTATTATGATAAAGTCAATTTCCCCATTCAGTAAATGCTCACTTTGTGAATTTAGCACTGTACTTCTTACTCCTCGAAGGTAAATTGCATTACTGCCTCACAGAATTTCTCCCACTGTCATTTCCTTTACGCATTCTTGCTTACTTTACCTCATGTAAGCTTATTAATACACAGAAGGCAAAAAGAATCACTGAGTATTACTTATATTATCACTCACTTTGAGTACACAGACAACACCTGACTTATGGTCTTCAAAAAATTATATTAGTGAAAAAAGAGTTTTTTATCAGTTTCAGTCAGTGGGCACTCGTGAGCAGATGAGAGCCCTAGCTGTTTTCTTCTAATGATTGCTTTTTGTTGGTTTTTTTTTTGTTTTTTTTTATGAAGAGAAATATATGTAAAAAGATAAGTACAACTACACAGTGAAGATACTCTGGCTTTACATACTTGTATTACAGAATAAATTCAACCCAAAGATTTTATAACCACTAGCATTCATACTGAAAGGTACTAATGCATCATTATGATCTAGCAGGTTGCTCGCTGTGTTTTACAGCCTTTCACACTACATTAACCTTTTGTACCTCAAGTATTTATGACCTCGTAAGTAAGTATTTATCAAACTGAAAGCTCATATACAGCACTGTATTTTAGCTATCATTGTTTAGGAACACTTATAATTTCTTTTTGCCAGAATTTTAAATCGTTTTGGTACACAGTCCATATTTTTAACAAAAACATTAATGCAAAGTTAAACTATTTTTCCACAAGTCATGAAAATGACTAGGCACAAAATTACTAAATGCCTCAAATATTGTCTCATGCCAATATGAAGAAAACCCTCTCATGCAAATTTTATTCTAAAATAAGATTTTTTTATAAACTGCAAACATACTTGTTATGCTTTTGCAACATTCAACAGTGTATCGCAGCAAGTACTCCTGGTACAAGAATCCCTGCAATTCCTGAAGTCTTAGATTCTGCACCTATACACCACACTCTGTATTTAACAAAAATTACCCCACCAAATGCAGCAACTGAGGCAGGAGATACGCTGTGTTACACGTCCCCATGCCATATGCATAGCCACATATGAGAAAAAGATCTGCAGTTGACTAACGTATTGTACAAAGTTTGCACAAATACAGTGTTGCTTGCAAATATTCTTCCGATGAATGTGAAGTATGAAATGTGAGTTATTGAAACCTACCATGAGCAAGGCAAAACTATAAGCTTAAAAACAGTCTCATAGAATTTATGGCTAACAAACACCACTGCATAAGCTGAGTGTATCTCGGAAAGAAACAATGCCTGTCTCAACTTGTCATTTCTTTGCTCTCTATCAGGGGTGTGTGGCAGGGTAAGGCATTATCCTCCCTTCCACGGGCACCCGAGTGATGGCAAAAAGAAAAAAAAACAACAAACAAAAAAAAAAAAAAATGAGGGGAAGGGGAAGGGGGACTATGGGGAAAAATGCCACACGGGAAGGGAAAAAGGGGCTCTGCTGCTTTGTTATCCTCTTCTGCACACTTATGCAGGGACACTGGTTGAAAGCACAAGAATTCAGTCTCAACCTCTAAGGGATTTCTGCTTGCTGGTAATGACAGTGAGATATAGATTACTACTGGCCTTGCCTGCTGCATTTACTGCAGAAAAGAAACCCCAAATATAAATAACTTTGTTACAGATGGAATAGATCAAGGAGTTGTTGTGCTTTGCTCTTTATAGTGCCCTCCTCCACCAAGATGTTGTCCGTTGACTCTCCTTCCCAGCCACGCTCCTTGTCCGTGTTGTGATCTCCTGCCACCTGTCTTACAGCTTTCTCAAGACTTTGCAATCCAGGTTTTAAACTAAACAAGCCAGTAAGTCAAAGGCTAGTTTTCAATTTCCCCCCCCTTGCCAGCCATGGGTCCCTGTATTTGTAAAGCTAAATGACACAGCAAAATGCCCTCGTATTTAACATGCTACAGGGACTTTTAGACCCTTGCAACCTGACCTTTGCCATGATCCCAGCAACAGTCATGTTCATCATATTTCATGTCCCATCTTTGTCTCCTCAATCCCATTACTCTGTGAAAGACAGATAGAAACTACACCAAAACAGATGCATCTTGTCATGTGTGGTAACATCTCAGCACATATCCCGAAAGGGGTGTGCAGGTGGACACAGAGATGTTCATTTCACATGGTCTGCAGGGTATGTCTGCAAGTTAAACCAAGCTGCAGAGTTTTGCCTTTTTTAAAAAAGGAATAGATTTCCTAAGTAACAGAGTACCTTATGAACTTTTTTCCTTATTCATACACCTGAAACATAGCATTCACACAAATCAAGCTTAGACTGATCCACTCAACGCTCAATGCTCCAAAAGCACACATCATTTCAAAATGAAATTTAGCAACAGCATTCTGTTGTTATGGGAAAAAGACTCACTCTCAGTCTAGACACTTGGGGCTCAGGACAGCCAGCTTCTGAAATCTATTTGTTACAGATTTGCCTCTGGCAGCTTATTTAAACTACTTGCACCCTAGTTCCTTCACTGCAAAGGTGGAAAAACCAATAATTGTAATTCAGCAAAATCTCACAAAATGGTCACAAGGATGAAATCAATCTTTTTATGAGATGCTTGGAGGGAATCATCCTCTAAACTCAACAAGAAAGAAATAATCACACTAGATTAAAGCAGTAGCATCCCATTCAGAAACATTTCAACATTATAGTCCACTCCCAAATTAAAGAACTCTTGAATATAAAGAAACAACTTTATGATTTGAGGCCACAAGCTTATTAGCTCTCTATCTCAAATTGTTTTGTGCTTCTCCATGAGAGTGGTAGGAAAAGCAATTCAACTTCCCTCATATAAGGAATCATCACGGGGTAAAATGTCAGAAATTTTAGAGAAAACAAAGAAAGGTCGCCTTGCATTCAAAATCAGATTAGAGCAGCCCTATAATGCACCAATAGATTGCCTTGTGCCCTGACAAGCTGCTAGGAATATAAACCCCTTAGTCCCTCAGCTGCACCAAAGCACACAACACATTCTGGTCCTAAGGCAGTAACGCAGCATGTCATACATCCTCCTTCAGTCACTGTGACATCTGTATGAGAGGAAAAACCACAGTAAGATTTCATAACATTGGTTACATCTCTGTGACAAGGTAATTCATCAGCACCAACAAGCTTGTACAGTGCAATGCTGAACCCCCATGTTATATTCCTGCAGTATTAATATCAGCCTCAGGTATTTGGTGTATTTCCCACTCAGTCTTTACTATACAGGAGAGTGGACAGTGAATTCATGACTAGGGAAGACTGAATCAAACTAAGAAAAAACCCTCTTTGAGCCCTCATAGCACTCAAAGCTCGCTCTTTCAGTGATAAAACTGGCCAAAACATGCACTAGGATATTAATTCCACAAACCTTATCAAAAGAAGATCAAGGTACAAAGGTATTTTAGGAAATGTAAGCACAATAAATTTATCACCTGGGCACTATTCAATTTACCAAAGACCCCACCTGTAAGTAACGTAAATAACATTTGGCATGAAATGCCTACTCTTACTGAAAACTGCTGAGCA
The DNA here is from genome assembly GCF_023638135.1 of Falco biarmicus. Classification (NCBI taxonomy): domain Eukaryota; kingdom Metazoa; phylum Chordata; class Aves; order Falconiformes; family Falconidae; genus Falco; species Falco biarmicus. Next base: position 72,210,333 of record NC_079291.1, read on the forward strand.
AATACCACATTTGATTGCTGCATTTGACCAGTAGGGCAAGGTGTTACAAAGCATCCCCAAAGGATTAGTACTTTAAAGTAAATCTCAGGGATTTCCTATGTAATTCCTATTTCTTCATCCAAAAACCACGATCAAGAAAAAATTCTTGTAGTAAATGGATGGTTTGTTGCAGGGGCAACACATTTCAAAGAACACACCACCAGCCAGCCTCCTTCCCCTCTTTTCAGTCCCAAGAGCAAGAACATACACCTGAGGGTGCACAGCTTTCCAGAAAAGCATGGAATATGCTTGTAATGCTCATGAAACCACACATTGTAAAACAGGTTCAGGTCTAGTCTAAACTCAGATGATTATTCCAATACTTGTGGAATGACTACACTATACACACAGTAACCTTCCTGTGAATGTGTTAAGTAATAGTGAGTAACTCTACGCTGAACGAAAAAGTCTCCTTTTACTTTTAATAAAGACAAAGTTCAATTCTTCATGAAGAAAATGGATAGATAAATAAACAGATAGTTGACAATACAAAACTTGAATATTCGGGAAGATGAGCCCTCCTTCCTGCCCACTGAAGGCAAAACTCTTAAAAGCACAGGACACAGTAAGTTCCATTTAAATAATAATTAAAAAAAACATACCAGGCTCCTAAATTATGCTAGCTACCTGGTTCTAAACTTAGCAAGTCTAAATGATCAGGATCTGAAATACTTCAATCAGCACGTCAAATCAATAATGTAATGAATTAGAAAGCTACCCAAATTTGGGGCAATACATTACGTGTGTTTAGGTTAAGGAAACTGGAGATTGCTAGAACCTAGATTCAGTTTGCTACCTGAAAAGATTGTCACTAGAGATATTAAACATGCCAGGGCATATGTGACTGGTAGGGCAGCTACATTTCTCAGTCAGAAATATGACATATAAAATGGCTTAATTTTGCTATAAGCAAGACTTGCTACACATGCAGAGTTAGGATTATTAACATGACCTGTATCATCTCGCACACAGTGAGTATATGCTACGTTTCTAAGCATGTAATAGTCTATTTGGGAATCTTACTTTTGAAAAACCCCAGACAAACATCCCAAGTACTCAAATTACATCTGAACAGAAGTTCCAGGCAGAAAAATTAGATGGACTGAGCTAAGGTGGACACATGGGAGCCTGAGACAGAGTAAATTTGCTGTTCTGAAATAAGCATTTGGAAAAAACCAAAGAAAGCCAAAAAACTTAAAAACAAACCCACAAAACAAAACAAAAACAAAAGCAAAACGAAAACAAAAACAAAAGAAAAACACATCTGTGTTGCAAACAAAACTATCTTTTGCTGTAAATATAATAATGAAAAGAGAAAAAAACTTGGCTTTTCCATTAGAACACGCAGAACAGAATCAGTGATTCAGACACTAGTACCTTTGATTGAACATGTTTCGTCTATAAAACATTAGAATCTTTGAAAAGTTGACTTCGCAGTACACACAAAAAGAAAATTAACATGGGAAATGGCTGCAAGTTTCTTTTGAGAGAGAACAGAGGGATAAAAGGACGGCATCTGCAATACTTTCAACTCAGTGGGGAAAAAAAGAAAAGAGGGATCCTAACTCAAAAATGAGAGGAAGAAAATTCTAAAATTGGAAATGCTTGCTGGAGACAGGAAGAAAGCCAATAACAATATTTTATGCTGGTGTGAAGGTGCTTTCATTGCATGCATAAGCCACTTCACAAGTACAGATACTGCCAGTCTGTACGTTAACTTCAGCAGTTCTACAATGAGTGGAGCCTGCAGCATCCCATAGCTTTATAACTACAAGCATATGCTAAAGATTACCTTCAAAACATAATTTTAAATAGCTCTAATGGTAGCCACTATTGGATATCTTTGTGTGTATCAGCAGGTAGTGATATTTCAAGCACAAGCTTCATGTCTCAAATAACGTATACTACTCAAATAAAATGTCACCCATCAGCTTGTATTAACGGCAAAATCTCACAGTGCAAGTGTATCCAAACACAACTACCCAGGAGCTCTGCAAAAACTCAGCCACCCCCCATGCTGGTATCTATCCCTGAATCTAATAATTATGTAAGCAGTTCTGTTTGATTATTATGAACACCCAAATACAACTTTTTCAGTTATAAGTGCTTGCAAGACTTATCTCTGAGGTTTAAACCGTATTTTGTCAAAGTACCGTGTACCACGATGCAAATTTGCTGGGATATAGTATCACCCACTCCTGAGCATCAAATGATGTTCATGCATTAGAATTGATTCGATGTCTACCTTACAAACATGTCTACTACTCCAACTTTTAACTTTTTGATTTTGTAAATCAAAAGAAAGACATTTTAAACACCGAGAATCTTAAACAAGCGTCCCAAAACCCTCGTAATGTATTTTAAGCTTGCAACTTTAAGGGAAAATTGTAAAAGGAAAAAAAAAAAAAAAGAAAAAGAAAAAGAAAAAAAAATTAAAAAAAGAATAAGAAAAAAGTTTTTCAATTTGCTTAAATTCTACCTTTTAATCTGATTTTTAATTCTCTCACATCCTTTACTTTTTAAAACCATCTAATATTTTTTCCCTAAACACACTGTCAAAACTGGAATACATTCTGTATTAAGAGCAGAAAAAAGTGACATTCATATAGAACAATAAAGCTTCAACTATTTCTGCTGCTCCAGGTTAGGACAGTGTTGCAGCTGTCCCTGTCCAGTTGTTTTGTGGTTTTGGTTTTTTTTTTTTTGGTTGGGGTTTTTTTTGTGTTTTTTTTTATTTATTTTATTTTATTTCATTTGAAAGTAAGAGCTTATGTATGAGAACAAGGAAGTAAAAGTATTCAGGGGTGAAATTCAGTGTCTGTTTTGTTAAATTTAGTAACACTGTACTTGAAAACTAAAATTTAGTAACACTGTACTTGAAAACTATGTAAGAAAGGATATTAAGAGGAGGGGACTGAGTCCACAAGAAATCATATTCCTTAGCACAACCCAAGTGTTTTCATACCCCTAAACCCAATAAAACAAGGAACAAATACGCTGAGCAAACAGATTACAGAACTGCTGCATTTGCAAGTAAATGCACAAGTTAAAAGCAAATTTCTCTGGCCTAAACTATTATTTTTTCCTCATTGTAAGTTAAAAAAACCCCTCATTTCTTTTTGAATACCATGTCATGTTACGATTAATAATTTCAAATACTTTAAGTAAGTTCACATTTTATAATTATATTTTTGGCAATAAATCTCTTTAAATAAGGGCAGGAATAACATAACGTTTTATGTAATAAAAACATAGTACAAAATAAATATATCACATCATTATGAAAAGCAAAATTAGGTGTCCCAGCATTATTATGACTTGAAAATAGTAAATTTACATAGTTTCCAATCAGTTTTGTAGACATCTTTTATCTCACACATTATGTGCTTATAATCCACAAGATCTTTTATTAACTGAAGCTACGATTACAGAAGCTTCATCTGCAAACACTAATTAGCACAGACAGACTTAGATCTTTCTTGATAGCTGGGTGATCATGCCTGCAGTATGTTGCAGTGTTGGTACACACTGTTTTCAAATCAAATATTTAGATACTATTCTGGAACAGCTGGAACTTATGTGATTCCTTATTAAATTAAATAGTTGACATCTTTTGACGCATTTTTTATAGCAGCAACAAAAAGACACGGGCCTAGAAAAGACTCGATGATTGTAATCACGCTTTCCTATTCTCTTTTGATTGAATTAGAAGGCATTCTGCTGATTCTTTTTTCTTCTTTTATAAATCAGCGAATAAATGAAAAGTATTTTAATCACAATCCAAAGCAGAAAGGCACAGCAAGAGAAACCTTCAATTCGTACTTTACAGGGTATAAGGAAGCTGGGAGGCAGTGCCAGTCTTAATACAGAATCTGCCATCAGTCAATATATAAAGATTGAAAAGTCCTCAATGGCAAACAATTTTTGAAGTCCTCTGTTCCATCGATAGTTTCATGTTCTTTGCCTACCGCACTTGGAGGTGTTGCTAGACCTCGTTGCAGAGGCTCATGACAAGCTGTCACACGGGCACTCTTTAATCCCCTCCTTCTCACAAGCATTTTTACAGAATTTACTGCTGCAGCTGTGAAGGACCTGAAGAGTACTTATACATGCTCCTGCCCTTTGGAGGTGGATTTTAAATGGACACCTCAGAATTTGTATACTGGGGTAAGACTCTTGACTGTAGTTAAGAGGCACTTCCCAGAAATAGAAGAGAAGATCAGTGACAGTGGCAAGTGTTTCAGTGGTGTTTCAATGGGTGAGACTTAAAAAGATCTTGACTGGAAAAGCAAATGCAGAAAGTCCCTTTAAGCAAGAGTAGTAGATGGCCTGAGGGGTGTCTCTTAGAAAGTCATTGAGAAGCTTTTATAAATCAAAAAAGGCAGCATGATATGCTGATACTGCAACATAACTGCCTGGGATACCATCTGACAAAACATCTAGAACCAGCAAGATGCAGCAAGCTACATACAGAAATACCAGAGGATTCGTTTGTGCTCTTCACATCAACTCCATATGCCCTGCAGAAGATTACATATTCTCACCATGCCACGTTAAAATCAATGGTAGCTGGCTCTGTAACTCCTACTGGGGGTCGGGGGGGAAATGCAAGAAACTACTGATACGATCTTGGAATGAGAAGAAACAGGAAGCAGAGACAAAGCAGGCATGTTGAAAAATAACATTAAAGGGAAAAACAGAGGAGGATTACGAAAAGGGAAGTGTTGTAAAGATGAAAAGGAAGACAAAACAACTAAAATGCACACAAAGATTAAAAGCAGGCAAGAAGCAAGAAACAGGAGAGGCAGGTTTGGCTTTTATGTAATTCTGGTTTTGAAATCAATGATTAATTTTATATGTATATTAAACTTTCTCAGTGTATCAAGAAATATTTACCCTCTATCCCCTGCAGTGCCAACAAAACAACTAATTGTTCACCTTCAGTTACATAAGTAAAAAGCACAAAGCACATGGCAACTACTCACATCTCAAAAAAACCTCCAATAAGATCAAGCTATACTTTAACCGGCTGACACTATATTTTGAAGTTAAGAACTGCTCACAAACCAACATGAAAGAATCTCAACTTTATATAGAGCAACTGAGTAGGTTTCACATGAAGAGAAACAGAACAGCGGTTTTGCTTTTGCTGTGGAAGAACTGCATGTAACGTTTTGCTAGAGGCATTCTACTCTAAATGCATATTTTGATTAATTAATCATCAAATGTGTACATTATTTTAAATAGTGTCTAGCTACAAGATGCAACTGCAAAGTATAAACTGCCTTAACTGGGAACAAAATCTGTAATAACAACAGTAAATTTAGTTTTAAGAGTACCTAAATTTATAAAGATACCGATCTGTGCATGTATTATTATCCTAATTTATTGATGTTATACATTTAAAGCATTTTGGTTTCAATAGAAATCAGAAAAGCATAGTGATAAGAAAAGAAATAGGGTTTTTTACACAGTGATGTTAATACTAAAATGAGAAAACTATTTCCTAAGAAGCTCAGATTTCATGAAGGCAGTTACCTTACTCCTATCAATATTTTTAAACATTACCTACACTTTACAGTACAAAGCTATGTGTGCTTTCATAGCCAAAGTCCAACTCTTATAGCCCAATTGCCTGAACAGACCTCCTAGCTGCATTCTCGTCTCCCAGTAGAACCAGGACAAAAAACCCCATACTGTTCTGGTCTTCCTCAAACTGCAGCAACTATCCTGACATGGAGATTACTATTTCCAGGAGTACTGGGTCTGTGTGGCCAGGTTTTGGTAGCAGGCAGTGATGGTGGCAGCGCCTCTGGGGTAAAATATTTAAGAAGGGGGGAAAGTTTCTGTGCAACAGCAGCTGCAGCTGGAGAGAGGCGGGGGGCTGTGAGAGCAGCAGCCCTGCAGCCCCCCAGGGCAGGGCAGGAGGGGGCCGGGGGGCTCCAGGCGCCACAGCAGAGGTTCCCCAGCAGCCCAGAGAGGCCCACGGTGAGGCAGGATGTGTCCCCCTCTGCCCATGGAGGCCCATGAGGGAGCAGACACCCCCCCCAGCCCGGGCAGGACCCCACGCCGGGGCAGGGGGTGCCCGCAGGAGCCGTGACCCGCGGGCAGCGGCGCTGGGGCAGCTCCTGGCAGGGCCTGTGACCCCACGGGGAGAGGGGCCCGGGTGGGGTTGGGGCAGGGCTGGGGACCCCGCGGGGACCCCCCTGGGGCCGGCTGGGCCTGAAGGACGGCAGCCCGTGCAGGGGCCCACGCCAGGGCGGTCACAGGGGGCAATTTAAAACGACCATCCAAATCTTCCTGCATATCACAGACCAAAAACAGCAGAAAGCACATCCAAGACTATCAGCTCAGCCTAACTGCTTTTCTGGTAAAGTCTGAAAGGAAAAACTAACCGCCCCCCGAACGCATATCTAGTTAATAAGAAAATTGTCCTCTGTCTGCTTCTGCCTGTGATGCATATTTCACCCTGTCACATCACTGGTAGACCATAAAGCAGCTTCACACTTACAGATGGATTCACCTGCTTGCAGGTTAAGCCAAGACAGATCGACATGCCTTGCTCCTGTCTTTCTAATATTGATGGATAGCAAAGTTAGATGTTTGAATCAAGTCTCTCTTTCATACTGACCCCAGAAAGGGAACAGATTAATCAGGAAGAAGTGGTAAGTAAGCCCACACATGAGTAACATTTAATTAAAGTAATTCTGTGGGCAGGTAGGTGGGCGTGTGGGAAAGCTGAAGAAATGGGTATGTGGGAGAGGAATGGAAACTTGTGAGTACAAACAGGATTTGAAAAAAAAAAATGTATTTTCAGGTTTGGGTTGAGGGGTAATAGGCCATTAAGCCATCCTTAACTGAGACCTACATGTCGTCATGCAGGAGAGTACATTTAGCTCTTGTGTAACCCTGGACAAAGACTGTCACATTAACAGAAGTTCAGCCTTATGACTTATGGAAGAAAGGAAGCCTACCTGGATGATCTTCATAGCTTTTAACTACAAACCTTGTTAGTTTTGCATCTGCCTGTGCTACCTGACCATTCGGACCTCTCTAATGGAGAGTCAGTTTCTTGCAAGCAAGGACCTAAGATGTTGATGGTTAACCAAGAAGTTACAAGCATGTTCTCCACATGCCATTGCATAAAGTACTCTACTCCACGCAATATACAAATTTATACTGCAATTACAAAGAGTTGGTCCAGGGAGGAATCAATGACTTCTGATCAAGTTGCAAACCATTAACTATCATTTGCATGCCAATTACAAGAGAATGGAAAACATCATCAGTCTTACCTAGCCTAGCACAGCCAGTCCTGCATTTAGCGAAAATGAGAGTTAATTGTCACCAAAAAAATGCCCCCTGTAAGGATCAGGTTTAATTACTGTGTTACAATGTGAAGCAAAGATGCAGAATGTCAAATACAAAGTTGTAATGAGCTATTTCACCATACCAAGATCCCGTTTGAAATTTATGCTCAGTTTATTCAGCAAAATGTGCAATAAATGTTTTTCTCAATGCATCAGAACCCGAAGCACAGCCAAAGCATTTGGATGCCACAGCTACTTAGACTGCATAGAGAGAAGACAAAGTCAATAATGGAACATGTAGAAGGATTGGTATTGAGCAGCAGCCCAAGAGCCAACACAAAGTTGTCTATTGATAACACAAGAAAACTCAAAAAAATAATATTGTTAACTTGTTCAGGGCCAAGCAGGGAGAAAATTGTTTAGTTGGTCAATTAAACTTGACAGATCAAAAATTAATTGGTAATGCTTTTTAGAATAAATGTTTCAAGTTGGAGTAATATGATCATATCTCTGGTTGATAATGTGATTGAAAAGACCTCTGCAATGTTTTCTACTTTAAATCTGCCTTAGAGTTGGCTGGAATTACCTGCTCAAGTGATCGAAGAACTGTTATTCAGCCCCACAATGAACATTCAGAGGGGTATTCAATGGTGTTCACCTAATTTATTTGAGCAAACATTACTAGAGATGAAGGAGCATAATTGCTGTCTTTATCCCTGCATGGGGTTTTTGTTTTTGGGGAGGACCTTCAGCTTTATTACTTCACTGATTTCAAGCACTTAAAAATCATGCGAGGAAGTTAAAATTGCAATATCTCAACACCCAACCCCCCCACCCCAAATAATAATTGTCATGCCTTCTGTTTCAATATCACATTTGAAATCTTTTCTTGCTATGAGAATCAAAAGGAAAAAGAAGCCACGGTGACACCTAAATCACAAGGACCAGTTACCGAGATTTCAGAACACAAGATGCGCTGATAGGCATGCAGTGGCACAGTCAGCTGGCAGCATGACAGCTGCTCTCCTCACACCAGGTACCCACTCACAGAATGACAAGTACTTTCCCGCAGTAAAGCCCAAGTTAACTCAGCAACACAGGAAAAGGAGAGGTGGTTATCTCCTTACCAGGCAAAACAACTAAGTACGCAAACAGCCACTTTTTAAACAGTATCATAGAAAACAGTTGCTTTAAGGTTTTGTGTATCCTTGAGAAAAATCTATTTTAGAGCATGCACTGACACATGTAGCTGCGAAAGTGAGCAATACGTTCCTGCTATTCCTTAGCATAAGCAAAGAAACACATGTGGGGCATAGTTACAAAGTTTACACGCAGGGCTCTCAGCAAGGAAGCCTCTTAGAAGGAATAATGCCTATGATCACAAGTCATTACCGTGCCTTGCCAAACCAGCACAGCATTATGTTATCTATTTGGGATGTCAGTTTTGATCTCTTTACTATAGAGTAGGAGCCGGACCAGGTTGCTCGCTTCTGCAGCTCTGAAGCACTCGGGGTCTTGAAAAAAGCTCCTTGAAATATTTTCTTCAAGTAGCAGTTGGGACCAAATATAATAGGTAGTATAAATGAAATAGCATACCATGCTGATACAATAGCCTACACCAGCAGGATATGATTTAGATGAATAAACACTGCTGTAACAATTGTCAAATTATTATCAGCCATCTAGCATACTGGTGGCAAACATCTATAGACAAAAATACAGAATGGAAATAGAATAAAAACTGGGTCATTGATAGTAGTTGGGAAAAAAAAATAAATCTATGTGGAAATCTGACTTGCAAGACAGCCCACTTCATGATGAAAAGTTCCTTGCTCCTCCACAGAAGGAGCACAGTCCTCTGAGTGCCACTAGTTTGAGACACACTGTTGTAAAAACAGCTGATGGACAACTGTAAACCAAGTAGGATATAGCCCACTGATTAATATGGAATAGAATTTCTTGAAACAGCTAACGTATCTGACATCCTCGGGAGATGGACAGATCAGGAATAAAATAGTAGGAAAGCAAGAGTGGAAGAACAATCAAGTTCAACATGGTGAATACTTTTCCAGTCCAGAGCATCACTAAGCCTTCCCAAATCCTTAGATGAAGAGATATCCTCTGAGATATGACTAAGGAATGGACAAGCCTGGACATAATTAACACCAAGAAAAGAAACCATCAAACTTACAAGCCATTAAGATCTCAAAGAACATACACAATTTCAAGGTAAAGCAGGACAACAGTTACAACAGACATGCAGTATCTAATATATCAGTTATTCTCACACAGTAGAGTATCAAGTTCATTGGATGCCACATGAGGAACTTTGGTAGTAACAAAGCTGAAATTTAGTCCTAACAGCAAACTTATACATAAAATACCTCATCATCTTCAGTGATCACAGCCAAAGCACACCTTTGCACTACATGTCTTCCACAGGACCTCAGCAGCACTGCATCCCCGTGCCACCCTGGTTATTGATTCAGAACCACTTCGGACAGAAAAGCACTATGCACTGATCCACCCACACTCCTCCAAGTAACCTGCTTTTTCCCTCCAGGACTCCTATACAAGCACACAACTTATCAAGGCTTTTCAGCCTGTGGAATCTGGTGAAGTCCCTGCCCAAGGCAGAAAGCCTGCACAAGAGGCTCGAGTTTTCTCTAATGCAAAAGTAGAATGAAGTTTAGGGCAGAATATTTTTTGTACACACACACACACAACACAGAGCATTATTAAAACCTCAGTTTTTACCATACCATATTTACTTTCATTATTAGTATAAGACACTTAGAATAGGAAACACTACAGAAAAAACATTTACTTTAATATTACTGCTTTCTTACACATGCCCAGTAAACGCCCTTTGTATCTACATACTCATTGCCCACTGACATCAACATAAGTTGAGCATGAAAACCACAGGCAAAAACTGAACAAGTTTTACTCTCGGAACAATGTATGTACAATGTGTTTGCATATATACATATGTACACAGGTAAAAGGTGATATGATATTTCATAAAATGATCAAAAGTCTGTCTTAAAAATACGTTAAAATATGTAACTATTTAACATAACACTCAAACCCACTCTGCAAAATCATCAGACATTACTTTTACCATAACTTTGTAACACACTTACCATTGATCCATCCTTCTTGAAAGAAGCAATTTACTATTTTTGTTAATGACTAAAAGCACGTTTGATGCTATGCAACTCCAAAAGTCTACCAACCAGCACTTAAATAACCCAGTACTGGATGAGTATTGATTGTGCATATACTCAGATGGACTACTTCCTTGATTAAAGTTAAACAAATATATTGATCCAAAAAGATGAAAACCGTATTATTCAGAAAAGACTCAAAGTAACTTTTGACAGTATTTTATTACCTACAGAAGATTTTGTATTATTTCAGCTAAATCATCCTGTCTTTGAACATTTACTTCCCTTTTATCTGGTATATTTTCTCCTGTTTCACAGCATCTGAATATGAAGTTAGCAATCCCTACACATGCAATCTAAGAACCTCTTGTGCCAAACACTTACCCTAATAGAATCTTGTTTTACACTTTTTTAGCAAGTAATGGATAAAAAAAAAAAAAAAAAAAAAAAATCACTAGGAAGTACACTTTTTGGAAGTACAAAAGAATTTCTCACCCCACATCCTCACTGCTAGATGAATGTCCATTAAATTACATGTGAATTGATTAAGGATAACATGCAGAAAAGTCTTAACAATATCAGAACATTCCATACTCCTCAATTGCAATTTTCAAAGAGCTTGGTAGTCAATTCAAGCGAAAGCAAGCAAGACTGTTCTCTCTTAACTGAAAAGAACTTTGGAATCAAACTAGGAGAGAAGTGGAAGGAAAATGGCAGTGTTTTTGATAGGGTAGATACCCAAGGCAGTTGGAAGTCCACAGAAAGTCACTGCTACAAAGGACAAAAGATACCCAGAGCATTATATGCAGATATTATGTGTGCTCCCTGGAGCAGGTCAAGGTATAAAAAGGGTCTGTGCAATAGTTTGTTGTAAAAAGTAAAATCCAAGAGGAAAAAAAAGGATCCCTTCCTATTAAGTTCTCAGCAAAATATTTTAGTTTTAATCAAAGAAAAGCATACACTCTCTTCTGATCAGATTTGCCTGCTTTAATAGCATATAGAAAATACTATATATTCTGTAATCCTGTATTTATTAATGTCCCACACCAAGTCCAAGCTGGTTTCAAGCACTGTCATTTTGTCTTGGCAGTACTATACATCCAATTTGAAAGGCTCTGAGTGACCAAAGACAACACAGGAAACCTTTACTAGAGGCTACAGATTCTACTCCTAAAGAAATCAAGTCTATAGATTTTCTATATTAAGAGCACTCTACTGTACACAAAATTGCAAACGTGTAATAAAACTGATGATCAGAATCTTGTTCAATTTGCAGCAAATTGGGATACCAACAGTGGTTCCAGCTGGGCTGGGATCACACTGTGATGTAGTAAAGGAATCAACAAAAGTTGCATGGAACCTTTCGATTTTTATCTCTATTATTTATAACTTTATCGAGGTTTAGGTAGCACTAGACCCAATGTGAGCTCTAGCTTCCAGTGTCTAATTCTTTCAGACAAAAAGAAAGAAACTGGGACACAGAAAAAGCCAGGGTATGTGCCTAGCCTCACTGTGCAGTAAGATCTTCATGGATGTGGTTAAGTCACTTCTGGTACTAGTTCTACAAATTAGATACAGTGCCCTGCAGTTTATTAGCTTTGTATTTCAAACTTTTATGATGCATTTTTAGAATATCTCCAGCTTCACATGTACATAAATATGCACATGAATAAGAAAATTCAAAAATTGCTCTTGCCTCCAATAGCTTGCCTAATCCACATTAATCACAGCAGCATTCTTTTGTGAAAGACTGATCAATTGATCATTCGTCTTATAATGTTTACTGAAAGGAAACTATGTAAAAATATTGGAACCTACCAGGGCTACTATGTCCCCACATCAATTCAACTTAAAATTCTTGAAGACTCAAACCCAGCTATTCTAAAAACGAGCAGGAACTGGAAAGAAGTATTTTTTTTCCTTCAACAATAAAGACCACATGGAGTTACAAAGTTGACACAGTGCTATTGAAGCTCTGTTTCATAATAAAAACATATATTATTGAACCTACAGAGAGATGTACACAGCTGAACCCTCGTAACGTTACAAAGCCCCTGTCAAATCTGCCTGGGATCTATCTGCATATACTTATATATAATCTCTGTACAGCATGTTAAGTGAAATGCTAATGAGACACTGTGTAACAGATTTTAGAACTAGGTACCCATAATTAAATTGTGCAAACAATATTTGACTGTGTGTTTGTAAAACTAACCTGTGAGTAATGTGTTAAATGTCAAAGCTACTTTGAACAATGTAGATCAACAGAGATACACTTCTTGTAAACTTGTATTTTCAATGCATTGTTCTCCAGGGAGGAATAGTATCCGTTGCAATTTAGAAAAAAAACATATATATTTTTTTTCAAACAAAACAAACCAAAACTTTCTCAAAAATACCTTAAAGTCAAAAGTAAGGAAATCTAATTCTTTATAAACAGCATGGGAGCTACTTCAAAACATTATGCACATTCTTCTGTAAAAAAGGAAAGAGGAAGGCAAGAAAAGGTTCCAAATAAAAAGAGCAAATAACTATACTATATTCCCCAAATACAAAAGGTTAGTGGAATTGAAGTATTATCCTTCAGAGAATGGAAATTCACTCCATGTGGAACCAGAAGGGAGAAAGTGTATGACAGGTAAAATATAAGTTGGATATTAGGAAGGCAAAAAGGAAATAAGAAAAGCAGATAGCAAAGGATACAAAAACAAATAACAATAAAGCCTATTAGTATATCAGAAGCAGGAAACTTTCAAGGGAATCATTGGATTTGCTAGAGCTGGGATTGAATACAGCACCTGAAGAAGATAAGGGCATTGCAGACAATCCAAATTATTTCTTTTCATCAGCCTTTGCCATGGAAAATGTTGGAAAAAACGCATACCTGACTTTTCTGATAAAGAGACTAACACTTCTTCAAACTGAAAAATCAAAAAGGGGTGAAGAAACACAATAAATTGAAAGCAATAAATGATGAGGGATGAGCTCCTGTCCCACTCACATCGACAGGTGTTTTACCATTGATTTTCGCACTACACAGTCTTTTACTTCAGAACTGAACAACAGACCAACAGTTTCAAAGTATGAAACAGCTGAGCTGGGCATTGCAGTGGACTGTTCAGTGTGCAGCTGTGGTCAAAAGAGCAAGCAGAATAGCAGAATATAAAAGGAATGAGACAGGGACAGTAGGAAAGATCATACCTTTAATCACTGTCCAATCTTTTCTGGAGAATCTATTCAGCTTAGGGTTCCTGCTCTAAACCAGCAACAGTGCATATGGCAAGAGTTTGACAACAGTAAAAAATAATTATGGAAGATAATTTTAAAAGGTAGAAAGAACCAGGAAGTTAACTTAGCAAAGAGATGAATAAGAGGGGACACTGCAGAGCTGCAAAGGATGCTATAAGATATATGTAAATAGGATGGTATGCAACTTAAACTTTCTCACACCACTAAAGCAAAGGCCCAATCAGGGCAATAAAAAGTTACCATGTCAAAAATAATATGCCCAAAACATTTTACTGCATAAACTGCAAAACTATGTAATTAATTCACAAAGACATCTCTATGATAATCACAAGGAATATTTTTGTGCGATTGATATTGCTTTTCTTTCTTGTTGATACCCATATAAAGAAATCAGTGACACAGCAATAAATATAAATCCTCGGAAAACTCATTTAAGGGAGCGTGCTTTCCCTTTTCTCTTGCTCTAATGCATGAAACTTTTCAGCTTTGACATATGCCAGGGAAGGAAGGGAAGGAAAGATGAGGTATGGAGCACAGTGGCAGCAAGGACAAGGACAGCTAGCAGAGGTGTTTCAAGCACATGCTCAAATTGCAGCATGCTGTCTGTTCTGTGTTAGATCCTACACATGTAATACAGGTGGTTGATGGCTCAGAAATCTGCCAGATGCTGGCACTGGATATATTGGGTCCCAATCTAAAATAAAGACAGAAGCACTGTGTGAAATCTGTGACTTAAACTACAAGGTAGGGCCATCCAAGGCATCTCTTGCATAATTCATGACACTTCAGAACTCCATGTATAAATCAAATAGAAGGGAACTTTATCATTTCTGCTCTGTTGAGCACAGATCCACAGACAACTTTGGTAATGGCTGCACAAACAAGCTCTCTGGAAAATACAGCATTACAGACATGCTCTTCACAATCGTCATTCACACAGTTCTGCAAGTAATTGTAGTATAGTGTCATTCAATGAACACTTCTATGAAAAACTACTCATAAGTGGCAAAAATACAGATGCCATTAAAAATAATAATATGAGTCTGGTTTGGGGTGGGTTGTTTTTTTATTTGGGTAGGGTTTTTTCCCCAAATAACTGCTTACAACCACTCTTTTGCAATGTTTTTCCATGTTGGACTTAGTCAAACTTTATTATATGACTCGTGGTCTTGTTATTAATCACTTTGTCTAATACTGAAGCAAACTACAGATTCTACAAAGCTCCCACACTTAACTAAGAGGCTCCAAAAGCAGCAAAATTATATTCCTCAAGTTCAACGGTAAACTTTGACAGACTTTCAACCCTGAAACAGTGAGCAATCCTAGCACAAACAAAGAGCAAAACTATTCAGTGTAACATAAGGATAAATGTTATCAATAAAGACACATGTAACTTCTTGAACCACACTGCTTTAGAAATATCTGTAACCTTGACTTACTGTGGCTGTGCCGGAGACAGTTTGTGCATTTGTGTCAGCTGCACTCTGTTCAGAGTGTGTCTGGGCAGGAGGGTACATGTTTAACGTGTGCTCTGGAACAGTGGTTTGGCCTGTGTAGTCTGGAGCTGGATGAGGATGTGGGGCTGTGTATTCTGCAGGGATACCGTTCTGAGGTGGAGCAAACTGGGCTGAGGCATAAGGCTGTGCCATTGTGTCAGGAGGTGCTGTAGCTTCCTGATTACCCTGTAGAATTAAAGGAAAAAAGAGGAAGAAGAAATGTGGTGTGAGATAAAATAAGCCATGATCCTGCACATGTAACGCAGAAAGCGATGATAAGAATTCTGCTAAGATTGCTGGCCCAAAAAGGGCACAACAGCTGTTTCTTGAGGAGAAAATTTCTTATCTGAATTAAATCCACTGTGCCAACCCTATTAAATCTTACTATAATTAGACAAACAAATCTGCTGTTCTATGGATAATGGTAGACTATTCTTTAACTGGGAAAGGTCAGCGAAATCTACCTGAACTAATGCCTCAACCCAGACAATGAGGAGGAAAAAAGCTCGGTTTGTTCCCAAGGCTGCTGAGCGTGACTGCCAATCCAGAGCTCTGATAAGGTAAGCCCATGGCCAGCGATCCACTCTGACCTGCCCTCCACAGAACACAATACTGCAACCTACACACAGCACGGTAACCATACACTGAAAATATTTTATGAAACAACGCTCTACGAGATATCCAGAAATACTCCGAGGTACACCGTATTGAGCAACTGCACGAAACAAATGCGAAAAAAATAATGAGATCCACTCAAAATCATAAGCATTTGAATCTAAAAATACATCAAGATCTTCACATAAAAGAAAAATTCTATGCTGTAGGCTGTCAAAAGAAATAGATTTAAGAGCTTTCGAGGCTTTAAATTTGAAGACAACAGTATTTTATTTCCATATTACAATAAGCCTATACAATTAAACACAAATGCCCTCATCTCTTCATAAACAGATCCATCTTTCTCTTTGATATAATGAAGGATAGTTGAGCATGTTAATTTAGCAGAGACGTCTGACTAAATGCTCTGCTCATACCAAACAGTAATTATTCTAGGGGAGGAAATGTACAGAACAAGCCTTCAGAACCTACATAAAAGTTGTCCAAAACATAACGCTGCAGATGAAACAGCATTAGAGGCCATTAATACAGAGACTATCCCAAACTCAGATGAACTGATTTACAGGATAAAATTATCCCTCTAGGTATCAAGTAATGTAAAAAATTAATATTTGAGTAAAATTCCAATTAGTCTTCTAAATACTCTGCCATTCTCCCACCAAAACATGTACAAATAACTGCACAGGACTAATGTAGGGATTTTGCTTATTTGTACACATCAGTCCCTGTCTTCCAAATATCAGAACAGGCTGCATGAATAAAAGACATTGTTTTGCATTTTGTACTTCAGGACATTTCCAGCCCATTTCAACGAATTATGACATAATTATTAATGACATCATTTCTCTGACCTGAACTGGTCCTAAACTCAAGAGCTTTTAAGAATTTGCAAAACCACAGCACAGAAATAAGTTTTGGTGCATGGCAGGCTGAGAAGGGAAAATTAAATTTTCCTTTGTAAAAGGTACTCATTGTGCCCCCCAAAATTAAAAGTTTATATCAGCAATAAAACCCTCCCTAATTTTAATCCCATTCTTGCATCTGTTTTAGTGTATGGCCTTGGACAAGTAGTTTACATTGCTTCATTCGACCATCTTTAAAAAATGAGAACAGTGACAAATACGTACTTCACAGGGTTAAGTCAGCAGGTTTCATTTGCATATATCTACAATCATTCCAAGGTTAATGCTGCACTGATACTGGCTCTGCTTAAATTTCAGTGGAGGTTAAAAAGTCTTGTAAATGTATACTTATACCCTCTCATATTAAAATGGCAAGGTCCCTTTCTTATTTCTTTTACCTAATACTTTCACTATTAAAAAAAAAAATAAAATAAACCCTAGATTCAGTAAAACCCAGCAATGATTGGATTACACCAACGTCATTTATGAAATTTTAAAGAATTATTTTTAAAAACTTGGGGGGCAGGCAGGCCACCTTAAATTTTTAATCAAATATTTTAGGAGGGACTTCAGCAAGTGGTAAGAATGAACAACAGCAAATCAAACTTCTGCCTGTACAAGCATTTTCACTGTGCTGGCTTTGAAAAACAGTAGCTGGTTACTACTGGTCCTTAAGCTATTCCTTCATGTCAGATGCTAAACATGGCATTAGAGTCAGCAGCTGTTAAAAGAGAACAATAATGGCAACAAAGGGACCAAGGGCTAATGTCCAGGTGCATTTGATCTAAAGGTTTTTATACCACCTCCAGCCCTAAACCAGATGTTACTGAGACCCCCACTGTTTCTCATTAACCTTGACAGCAGTTCCATGAGACCCTAATTAATATTCAAAGCATTTACACTTAGTGCTAATTACAGCTAATATTTAATTAAGAGGGTTGAACTTTCATATTATTTTTACCAGCAACTGCAAACAACTCACTTTTTAGATTTATCATAAAATGGCAAACTGCACTGGCAATTCCAGAACCTTCACATTGCTGAGACCCTTCCACCTCTTTCATTAGGCTTGTTAAGCTGAGATCTGGATCACTCATTTATAACCGAGACCCCATTAATATGTAAACAACGAAGGGTTAGGGGGTTGCCTGTTTTGGGGTTTTTTTTCATTATTTTATAAATATATATATAAACATTCTACATACATATTTTTCAGGGATTTACAGCTTTACAGTTAAACAAGCAACCGCCCCCATACTTAGGGCACTGGCACACAAGATTATCAGTCCAGGAACTGCATATTCATTAAGTTGTTTGGGGGGGGGGGGGGGGGGGGGGGCGGGGAGAGGGGTGGAAACACTAGAGAAATTACACTTGCACGCTCTACTGTAGGCCATAAGTTTAAAATAACACTGACAATAAATCGGAGTTGTTTGATTCTTAAAACCACTGTCTACTGTAGCCTTTCCTAGCCTTTAAAATTAAAGTGAATTTATGATTCACAATTAATTCTATAGACACAGTATTACAATGAAGTATAAAAGCATGGATGTATAAACATGCTCTTTACTACTTACAGGGGTATCAAGCCAGTAGCTTATTATTTAGAATATGGAATTATATTAAGAACAATGTAGTGTTGACTGACACACATTTGTATATATATGCAGTTGATGAAAACCCCAGACTACAGAGACAGATATATTTGAGCAGACTTCAGAGAACCAAAAATTCTTTAAATATAATCACCAAAAATGTCCCTTTATTGTGCTCCTTACAAGACAATGAAGTAAAATGAATAAAGGAAATAACAGACCTAGTGCATTAAGCTGAAAATATGAAATGGCCCTAAAAAGCAACAGGAAATATTGATCCTAAATTAGCCTATGAAGTTAGGTATCAGAGTAATCTCAAAACTGCGGATGACAGCACACAGACATCACTTAATACAACCTAGGCATGAGAGGCTAAACAGAAGTTGTCCCTTCAGATTCAGTTCCAAGTATCTTTAAGATTAAATGACCCCTTAATGCTCACTTTGTGCATGGTTTTTAATAAAGTAGTTGTTGGCAACAGAAAGAAGAACAAAGAATGGCAGACAGTCAGGCTCTGCTAAATGTTCTGGCTCGAGTTTTAATGAAAACCACATTTCAACTGAAAAATATGCTTTACGTGGCAGTGTATAAAATAAAAATTATTGCTTTCTGGTTAAATGTTGAACTCTAAAGAACAAAAAAAGAAAGCATTCTGATGATGTAGGTAAGTGAAGTCACTTCTATTCCATATGTATTGCTCTATTTGAAGAAAAGCTTAGAATTTAAAATGCTCCTGGTATCTCAGATCTCAACATGCCTTTTCAGCATCTTCTGCTCTGAAAGGATTTCATAATTAAGAAATGCATGAAAAGCGTCAAAACATAATAAAGCAAGCTTGTTATGTTTGTACACAAAAGAGAGCACAGAAAACATTACTTATGCAGTGTTCCTTTTTAAAAACACATTTGCAGCATAAAAATGTATTCAATGAAAACCTTTCTGCTTGCCTGCATTTTAAAGTCTAACTAACAGTTTATTGTTTGTTTTACTCTATTTTCTGTTTGGTGCATTTTGTTTCTTTGGCAAGAGATATTTCACATTTGGAGAAAGCCTCTCATACTGTAGTTAAATGAGCCAAACTGCATCGTATCCTTAGGGCACGGAAACAAAGAAGAAAAATGCAACATTACTCCCTAAACCTGCTGGTTACACAAACAGCTCAGTTAGATATATCAAGCACAGCAGAGATACATAACCGCCGCCGTAGTTTGCCCTCCTTCAGACTTAAGCAACAAAGCACGTATTAGGAGTCTTGCATGCAGTGGTGCAGCTGGTTATAAGAAATGCCCTGGCTGAACTAAAATCAAGAGTTTCAAGTGAAAATAAAAGTGAAAATACCTGCTGTACCATCCTGCTCCCTTTATTCTCCATAAACTTAGCAGCTGCTCTAGTCCCAGGCCATACAGCATCTGCCCAAAGCAAGCATCAATTATGGATGAGGGCGTGTGAGCAATGTAATGTGTGCATGAGTGTGGATGATAGGGGTGTTGAAGGAGGGGGAGCTAATGCAAGGCTTACTGACCTCCCTCTCAACATCTGACTGCTCCCAAAACCTAATCCAGATGGGACTCTTTCAGTTTGCAGGGCCTCGCCCCATCAATCACAGCAGGCCACTCCTCTGTCTCCTGCTACTAGTTATAGAGTGCACCACTGAGCAGATGATTACACACAGAAGAAGAAAAAACACAGCTTGACTACATTAATAGCTGTTTAAAAAACATTAGAAATGCTACTATGCAAGTTGCCGGAAGCAGAACGTTTTTGTTTTAAAATTAAGACGGCTGTATTCAAAGTTTCAAAACCCACTAAACTTCCAGCGCTCTGGCTTTGTGATAGCATGGTGTACAGGACCATGTGTGCATTTCTGTGTGATTAATTCCTCCTTCATGTGGTAGAGTTAATACCAGTAAGACTGTTATTTTAAAGTTGCTGAACTCCACAACTTCATCAATACTGAACTAGCCTGTTTTAGATTAAATGTACTTTATCCTTCCATACAAATGAAATACTGTTTCCTTTTTTGTTTCATTTCATGACATCCCTCTTCCTTAGCTAGGGAAATATTTCAGAAATGCTTCCAAGGTTTAGTTCTGTGAGGCACTTGAAGCAACTTAAAGCTTCACTATTAAAGGAACTTTCCCAGATGCTCTGAAGGTAGTTTAAAATTATTAAACTTCTAATTAAGTCACATAATAAAGAAAAAACAAACAACCCAACCAAAAAAACCCCCACAACCCATCCCAAACACCAGCCTAAAAAGATACAGACAGCCCCAAAGATTACACGTTTGTTGTCACTGTCGTGGACTGCAGACACAAGAATTCAGAAACAGGGCAGACCTGTGGTGTAGGAATTACTCTAACAAATGTTCAGGTTCCAAGGGATGGGCAGAACAGCAGATAAACAGCCATCAATTCATCATTAAATTTATATTCCAACTGAAATATATTGGATTTCTTGTAAGTGGCAGTGTAATTCTTCCAGATTTGTTGCTGGCACTCCCCAATTAATGATAATAAGGGCAGCCACTTCAAATTTTTCAGAAGGAATCAGACATCCGATCACGCTGGACAGATAATCACAAGTGACTGACTCTGCGAGCTTTCTCTGTTGTAGCTTAATTATCTGACCAGGCCACTTGACTCAGATCATTTGCTTCTGCAATCATACAAAATGAATTCTCCAGCCATCTCTCTTTTTTGGAAGGTTCAGCACAAAGCCAAATTCAGATTTCATTTAAAAAACAAATCTCATTCCAAAACAAGTGTATCCTCAAAACAAGAAAGGTAATGCACAATATTTTTTTTTTCAGAAAGCAAAAGGGAAAAAGATAATAGTAAGTGGGCAAAAGAAAATGTCTTTACTACCTTAGCAAGAAAGTACTATCCCTTTACTCCTATTACAGAGAAGTATTAACTTTTGGTCCTCTTCACATATAACATACTGTATTTGAGTGAAAGTCATTGCTGTTGCTACTGCTACACATACATTTGAAAAGGAAATGCACATTTTGTGTCAGTGCCTGAAGTATGGAACAAACTAATGAAACACCACAACACCTAACCCTAGGAAACTTATATCCATTTACTCACATTTAACAGAAGGCAGCAAACAACAAAAACTAAGTCCTAGTCTGAATTTCTGCCTGCATTCAAGACCACATAGTATTATAGATGTGTAGATACATACAAAGAAGCATTCCCCTCTGACACCTTCATTCTTTCCAACTGTCTCTGCCGAAACTTTCCACAACTTTTATGACGCTGTGATTTATTACAATAGCTTTCCTTGTCCTACATTCCTACATGACAATTCTTTCTCTTGCTATTGCAAATGGCCCAAGTGGACATGACTGTCACCCTATTTGTTTTGTTTCCATGTTAACACCTAAATCTTCCTTTTATTTTTTTTTTTTTTTTTAACTTAGGTTTCCTGCCTGTCCTTTCTCCAGTGCTAACTTTTAGGTATTTTATACAGGTCTTTTCAACTGCAACTCAATCTTCTATTCCACCAGTCAGTATTTTCCTTTTTTAAATACATAGTAAGATTTTTACAACCCATTTTGAAAACATGAGTCTCCAAAATTACCTGAAGACCCACATAGCAAGAGAATCTGGAGCATTCAGCAGGTGTATCTACAATTCATTTTCACAGTGAGAATTGATTTTTAAAACATTTTAAAAGGAAGGTATAAAAGGAGCTTGTCCTTTCCCACAAGTCAATATAGGAAAGTACACCTAATCTTATTTTACACCTTTACTGGAGCATGCTGAAGAAGACGATGCAGCATCCTTGTACCCAAATAGAAGAAAAAAAGAAAAAAAGGATTGGATTGTCAACATACAAGGGGCGTAAAAAGCTGCCTGGAGTGCTGGCCTTTAAAGAGTCAATATTTAGAAGTCTAACTGTCAGTCAGCTGTTAGCGTCAGCCCTTGGGCATCAAGGCCAGGTCCAAAACTGTTGAACATCTTCATAAGAGACTTTTATGAAGTGTCGGAATGCAAGTTCACCCATGACAGCAAATACGGGGAGCAGCTATGGGGGTCTTCAGAAGCTAAAGGAATGGGCTGACAACAACCTGATCAAAGCCCTGCTCTTGGGCCAGAACCACCCCTTGCATCCGTACAGGCTGTGGACCAAGTGCTGAGGGAGCAGCTCTGCGGGAAAGGGTCTGTGAGAGTCCTGGTGACCAGTAAGTTCGGTACGAATTGGCGCTCTGCATTTGAGGCAATAAAGGCTACCGGCACAGAGGGCTGCATTAGCAACAGGGTGGTCAGAGAGCTGAGGAAAGAGATCATTCCTCTCCGCACAGCGCTTGTGAGACAGCACCTGGAACACTGCCGGTCCGGAGTCCCCCAGGACAGAAGGTGTATTTGCAACGGGAGACACAGGAGAGGCTGAGGGAGCAGGTTTAGCATAGCCTGAAGAAGAGGGCACTACCAGACAACTTAATTGCATCTTCTCCAACTGAATGGTTACAGAGACAGAACCAGACTTTTTTTCAGAGGAACAGAGTGAAATTACAAGAAGCAACAGTCAAAAGTTTCAGAAAGCTAAATTCCAGTTGGATATAAAGACTAAAATAATGAATATGAGGGAGGTTAGGCACAGGAACACGCTGCAGAGAAGCTGTGGCATCTTGGAGACTTTTGAAACACAACTGGACAAGCCCCTGAGCAACCTGAACTGTGTTGTTATCCCTGATTAAAAAAGGATGCTGGGATTAGATGGCAACTGAAGTACCCTTCCAACCTGAATTACCGTATGATTCCATGTGGTTTCCACAGCAGCAGAATACCTTCAAGATGGATTTCATACTTTTATTCTATTTGTTGACTCTCTGCATAAGGTTTCACTGACAAGAAAGAAACTAGCTGCAACTTCTAGGCTTCTTTCTTTCCTCAAGAAACAGTATCTCAGTTATTTGAGATGGATTTAGAATGCTTTCTTAGAAAAATATATTTACATTTTTTTAATCCACAGCCAGAGAAGTATGAAAGTGGCAATCACTATAGTGCATGCAAGACAAGAACAGTTTCACAAACAATGCAAATTAATGTTGTGAACTGTGACATGTCTTAACTTTCTGCCAAATGTCGCTGTTTTTATCGTATATAGAGGAACACTGCCTTGACAACCACATCCCCATAGAAAAGAGTATTTTTCTCTACAATCTGCATCATCTCTAAAACAATAACTACTACAGGCATGTAAGCTTTCTAATTTTATCTGCAATTTTTGTACTGAAATAAAATCTTATTCTATTTGATATATTAATATCTTGAAAATCACTGCCACCTCCTAGAGCTGAACGGTAATAAAGCTAATAGGTCCATTTTCTATTTTTTTCAGTATCTGAGAAAGCGGTTCAAAAAGCCAATATTTGGTGGGGGTTTTACTGTAATACTGATTGAAGAGATGGGATTTTTAAAACTGGATCAGTTCCCAAGCAATTGTGACAAGAGAAGTGAGAGGTTAATGCACTGAAGAAACAATCAATGCCAGTTGGAGAAAGAGGACAAAGTAGAAGGCATATATTATGCTATATTGACATAGATTTTGTCCTGAGAAATCATTTCTTGCTAATCTTCAGTCTTCAGTTTGCAAGAATGAAGGCAACCTAGACCAACTGGTAAATTACAAGCCTTTACAGGAGATGGTAAAAGCAGCTATCTGTTCTTGTAATCTAGTTAACACAGATCTCAGAGCTACCACAGCTGATGATGTGCACAAGAGGAAAGAAACATGCACTGCAACCACAGAGCCTACATGTCTACAAAGCAGGAACCACTGGTCTTTCTTTTATAGCTACAGACAAAAATATTCATAGCTAAAGCAGTAAAAGCAGCAGAGACCTGTTGGCAAGGCTATTTTACCAGGATGTATTAGTGCTTCCCAGAAGCCAGATATACTAGCCCAGGTGACAAACCGTGCATACATAGCAAAAGTATGTCTGGTCTTGACACAACCCTCCATCGCACTTTGTAAGTCTTTCTTCTAGCCTCTGCTGAGACTATTCCTACCTTGTAACTTACACACAAGCATAAGTGTTTCCAGAATTTGAGTCAAAAAACTTCCCTAAATGCCACCTTATTGGTCAAGGACTGAATATTCCAAAAGACTAGAGTCTGCAGAGGAGAACTGAACAGCAACCAAATCCAGTTGCACGCATACAGTATTCAACAGTTAGATAATTTCTAGAAATGAGAAAAATTCTTGTAACATAGCTAAAATGATTCATTTAAGATTTGTTGTAAGAAGGTTTCAGCATCTCAATTGCAATTTATTCCAGAAAAACCAACTGAATTTCTCAGGAGACTCTGATTGGATACAGCTGGCTTTTTAGTGTCTAAATCGGATGATTTAATCTAGCTAAGGTTTATAGTTGCCCAAAGTTATTCCTAATTTACAGATGCTACCTCATCCAGAGTATATTAAATAAACTGCTTTTTCAGGCAGTTTCCTTATGGACATAGCACAAAATATAACGATGTATTTGCCAGCTCCATCAGGCACAGAAAGCGATGAACCTACAGTCACGTGCAGACATGTTTGAAGGCCGTTTGTTCTGAGGAAACTATATCATAGTTTCATGTGTACCTAAATCAGCTATTTTTCACGTACAAACAAATGATTTCATATTAAAAACAATACTAGGCAGAATGAGTGATGCATGTCACAAGTATTACACAGAGAACCCAGAGGACAGACCTGTACACAGGCGCAGTGCTGTCACCGCTCCGCCTAGCAGGCTTTTGTCTGCTTCACAAAAGCGCCAGTGAAGTTACGGCATCAAAAAGCCACTTACCCCTGGTACTCCATTTGTAGTAAACCAAGGCTACACACAGGGACAGAGCAAGCAATGTCACGCCAGAAGACTGAAGGGCAGCAGCAGTTATTTGAGTACAAGCTGGCATGCCATCCCTTTGAACGGAACACTTTGAATGACCTCTTTTAACCGGGGACAAAATCTTTCACTGATGAGCGGTGATTTAGCAGCGGAAAAGAAAGAGGACATTTCTCTTCATAACCCCTTGTGCTGAATCCCTTTCTAAGGCAGTCCCACAATAACCACAGCTTATCCATTACATGTGAAAAAGGTCCAAGTTTCAATACCACAAATGGGAGGATCATTACTTGACTCTACCAAAATAAAATAAGGACCACAGTCAGCTAGAAAGGGAAATGAGAATGCAATGCCGTAAACTGTCTTAAGCAGCAAAGTGACTGCAGGTCCTACCGCCTCCACTATTTGTTTGCAAACACCACAGTAAAGAGGGCTGCTTCATGAGCCAGTTGGCTTGAACTAGCCAGGCTGGGCAATAATGATTACTGTAACGCTGGCCCAAGTGAACTAATGGGAGTTACTTTGCTTAAATCAGGTAAATTTAAGAGTTCAATTTATGTGGTAAGCTCCACAAAAACAATGACCTGACTGAGTTCAGGAATTTCAAGGAAGACCAAGAAGATATGCAGCAGTGTTAGAAACCCAGGCTTCTGGAAAAGAGCCTTCAGCTTACCCAGGGAATTGTTAGGAATCCCTGAAGTGCACTCATGAGAGGAAACTGTCCAAGGTAGCAGCCTGACTGATTTAGCCCTTGATTAAAAAGAAGTTCAGCGTGTAGGAACGAAGCATCCATTAAGAAGGAAGCTGAAGGCCCACATGGCTAAGCAGAAAGTTGCTTAAAGAAGATGGACAAAGAATGGGAGCATACCAGCAATGGAATCAAGGCTTGGCAACAAAAAAGGAGCATAGAAATATTGCTCAGGTACTCGAGGACAAAATCTGGAAGGTTTTTTGTCCAAACTGGCTGGAACTAAGACTAGTGAGGACATTAAAGGTGACAAAAAAGGATTCCACATACCAGGTCTGCTTGCTGCAGAAGAAGGTTCAAGGAAAATGTTGACGCAGGGAGGAGACAGCCTTGTGATGAAAAAGTCCTCATAATGAAATATTTCATGTCTTTTTTGTTTAACATAAAGTTTGCTCGTAAATCATTGCACCCCAAACCTGGACAGCATGGGTAGCAAAGGGGAGGGTCAATGAATAATGGAGATGCAATGGGTTGGAGACTACATAGTGAAGCTAGATGTATTTACGTATTTGAAGCCTTAAGGCATTCAAGAGAAGGCATGGAAGGAGTGAATCACTGTGATCATGGGCCAATGCCTATTAAATTATGAAAAATTACACTGATAGGGAAGTCCCAGATGACTCAAAAAGCTAACATTACTCCTGTCTTTTTTAAAAAAAAGGCAAGGATGATTCAAGGAACTGCTGATCACTCGGCCTGATCCAGGCCCTGGAAAGATCACGGAGTACATCCTTTTGGCATCAATTTCCAAGCACATGAAGGAGACATAATTTGAAACGGTCAGCATGGATGTTTCAGGTGAAAACAGGCTGAAAAACCAGCCTGGTTGCCTTCAAAAAAACAAAAACAAATGGCTACAAGGACAAAGTTAACGTGCACCAGATACAATCTCTAACTTGACGTCAGTAAAGCTTTTAATGCTGTCTCCCATCACATTCCTCGTTGAGAACTGAGAAGGAAGAGCTGGACTGTCAGATGGGTTGAAAATTGGCTGGACTGTCAGGCTCGAAGATCAAGGGCTTAACATTTGGTTCCTGACCAGGTGTAAGCTGAATACTTTAAAGTCAGTAAAGGGTCTCATATTGTGATTTTGTTGAACAAAGAGTACATCCTCAACAAATTTGTAGATAACACTAATCTATGGAGCCTCAGTCTGGGGACGTCTTGATAAACACAAGGACTGGGGAAGAAAAATCCTACGTAGCTCAACATGGAAAAGTGCAAAGTTCTGCTCCCTGAGCATCATGGAATAAGTTTGAGGGAATGAAGTTCACTGCACATTCACTGAACCCCTTTTCAGTTTTAGTCTATATATTAAAAAGGTATTAAAAACACAGACATATAATCTACATCAAATACTAAGTGTCTTCTTATTTGCCCTTGAAGCAGACTGCTTACAGACTATAAATCTTTTGAATTGCAAATGAAATTCTATTACTTCCTTTTTTCCCCCATAAAAACCCAAACAACCCCCCCCCCAAACAACAACAACAAAAAGCCACAAAAACCAAATAACTCATCTGTGTATTGCTTATGGAGATCCCATGCAATAACATCCAAATGTATGTGGAAATTGCACATATTCTGCATTATACCTGTAACTTTTCAGCAGACAGAATTTTTGGGTTTAGATATCTGACATCAATATTTTGAACAAATGTGGCAGAATATGAATATTAATATATCCACAAATTATACTTATCAGTTCCAAGAGACAACAACTGTGATTTTCACACCCATAAACTTTTGATTAAAACGAAGTCATTTCTATAAAGTTGAATATAGGTTTATAGGTAAGAAATCCATCATTCTGCTGTTTCACTTATTTAAATTTTCAGGAAAAATAAAACATAAATGGTCTAGAAAGTAACTATTCTACCATTGCTTTCAGACAATGTCCTTTTCCCATCATTTTGTTTACTTTTAAAATTTCCATAATTTTGTTATCTGTGATGGACCATGACCTGAGCTGCAATGACCAACTAACAGAGCAATGCCATCTTATTTAATACCAGTTAAAGCAGCATTCATGTTTTGGCACTGAAATGAAATGCTGGAACGTGACCTCTGATGCTCTTTACTTCTGAGATTAAAATTACTATCAAAATATCATTGGACACAAGGAACAGACAGATTGGCTACTACCTCAGCTACCTTTGCTGTTCTTGTTTATCACTGAGATCATTGGTGTACTTCAGTTAATGTTTATGTTAAGATGCTGTTATAACATTAACAAGTAACTGTGTACTCCAATGTTTGTCGTTAGCAAACTAAGCCACAATATGGAAGAGAGGTATAGCTCTTCTCACCCACCAGATAAAAATGGTGATAATTTTTGTTTATGTAATGCAAAATATATTTCTGAACAGGGCTGAACGTCACAACTGGCTGAAAAGAAACAAAAATCTATTAATGGAGTACTACAATGAACCTGCAGCTATGAAGAAAATAAAATCCTTTAATGGTTCCTATAGCATTGGAAAGACTTCCACTGGCTATAATGATTGGTAAGTTTTATGTTGTTAAATTTGTAAAAAGCTTCTGTTACCATGGAAGGAACAGCCAATTTGTCTTTGTATTTTAATCTCCCCATCTGTAGGACAGGGACTAAAACTGCTCTCAAATCTCCAGAACTATATTGCTTCTCCCTGCACATCATCTTTGGAGATACTTTTTTTTTTTTTTTTTTGTAGCCCCTCTTCACAAGACTAAACATATACATAGGGTAGCAAATCTTGCTGTAAAGCTAGCCTCTGCCATATGCCATAGGTGCTTAACCCTGGTAAACTTGAAAACCGTTGCTTTGAACAATACATTATTTTAAATAATATAGATTGTGGGACTGGGTACAAATGCTCTTTCTCAGTTTACGGTTTTATTTTGTGCCTGTGTGTGTAAGAAAGGGAGGGCTGGTGGAAAGAAAGGTATTTCCAAAACTGAAACAGCATTGAGAAAAACTGTAGCATATTTATACCAGAAGCATACGGCTAATTTACAGCAACCACATCCAACAGCATTTGTGTTTATACAGTGCAGCAGCATGTGTAACAGCCACAGCATCCAAACTCTAGAATTAGTGAAAATAAGCATCTACAGAACTATTTTGGGAAAGAAGAGTTATACCCTGAAAACAGCTTTTAATCCATGTGAAGTGAATGGGCTGTCTTTTATACCAAAATACTAGATTAAATAAGATACTAAAAATTATTGAAACAGTTCAGTATTTGCTGAGTGTGCACCTAGTGAGGTGGAGAATAGAGCAAATGTGTTAGCATTCTAGCTGCAAAAGAAATTCAGATTAGATATTGCTAAACAGAAATTGATAGCTAGTAGGTATTCAATCAGAAAAGTGGTTTTCCTTTTAAATATTACAGTCACATAGTACAGTACATCACTTGTGTCAAGTTAAATTTAATCATATCAGCATACTTAAAGGAAAAAACCTGAGTAACTACTCATATAACCATGGCAAGAGGGATTATATGAGACTTTATGAAGCCTTTCCCTTTTATTTAATATTCTGATATCTGTATAAAACAATTTTGATATATATATTATACCCTCAAACTAATCTATTCCATTGTCTTTTTAATGCACACCCAGTATGCCTGAACTCATAGCTACAGTATGCGAACTGTCAATTATTTATGTTCCTCTGAAGTCTGCCTATGTAAAAGGAGAGACATTTCCCTTGAAGCAGCAATAGGTACAATGAGTGTTGCTAATTGTCTTAAGAGTAAAGGAACATCATCTGCTTTCTGCTAGTTAAGAGCACATTTAAAAAAGAACAATAATTTATGAGCTGACCAATACCTACCGATTTTTGTCAGACTTGGTAGAATCAGCTATGTGAAGGCCTATGCTTCAGGAAAGGTGTTTGAGCAATGCAACACAAACTTGATAGGCTTTTACTGAAATGTGCTTTTTCTACCTATGTTTAATGGCTTATCTGAACAACAATGAAAAATGATCACTATATAATCCATCAGAAATAAACCAGTTTTCAGCTGCCAGAGACTAAATATAACAAAACTGTAGAAACATGGATTTTTATTCTGGGAGAGTAACCAAAACTGTTAAGGGGCATTTATGTAAAGTATGCACTTTTGCAGGCTCAGTCCACCACAGAAGACATGAAGACTGTATGAATAGAATTCAGGCTCCAAAACAGGTACATAAAAGGCAGAAGTCTACCTATACAAATGTAGTGAGTTTATTTTGCCAAGCCTCTTAGTGAATTCTCCTCTCTTCTCATTCAGGCCCTGATATAATTTTCCCTATCTTTTAAACCTCCTGCTGACTCCGCCAATCTTCTTCATAGCCTCCTTTATTACTTCCTCTGTATCCTCTTTGGACACCTACCTGAAAAATCTGATTCTCCCATTTAATATTTATTGCAACGACTGAGTGTACAGCAGATGCAAAATGCTATCTGATTGGCATGGTGACACAGTAACGTGGCTTAAGTATGAACATGAAAAACATGGATGACCTTCATATATACACCTTAACTCATGCAAACATCTCACAGAATTGTGAACTACTCTGAACAGAAATTGGAGGCTATAGACCAGTACAATGTAGAGAATTTTTTTTTTGTCTGCTCTCTTTTATTCCAGATGCCATTGTAGCCCATCTACCCAGGATTTGGAGGATGAAAAGATGTTTTGGAACTTGATGCAACTTTAGCTAGTCTTAATGATGTGGTAAGTGTATTAACCACCTCGTATAGATAACCAAAAAGGGTTCGCTGCTCATCAGTTGACCTCACATGGTAACAAAAATGTTCAATGTTTAGAATGGATTCTTAATTCATACAACTATTATTATTTCCACTGCCTACAGTTCTAAAGAATAGTAAAAAAAAAAAACCCCACTAACAAACAAACGACAACAAAAAAAACAACAGAAAAAAACCCCACCAAACCAAAAAAACAACATGGTGAGCTAATTTCAGTTTAAAAATGGTGAAAAAGTAGATTAAAATCCTCCAGTAAAGAGATCTGCAGTGACTAATAGCATCAATTAAGAAAGGCAATGCACACCAAATTCAATTTTAGTGTCATACACACATATATGTGTTCATGGTATCAAATTAAGAACCAAATTCAATGGGGAGTTATGAAGCGTAGTAAATTGATCTGAAAATGTTTGCTAATAAGGATTACAAAATAAATTTCTCAAACTATTATTTTAACTTCATCTTAGTAACACAGATTGAACACCGGTTAAATAACTTGAACTCAAGACCTCTCACACACTTCAGATGCAAACAAATTATGATATAAAATATTTCCAATTAAACAGAGAATACGTCATTAATTCAAAGAATATAAGCAGTACACATTGTAAAAGTCTCTATTGCTCTATGCAGAAAAGTGTCAGTGAGGGTGAAGACACCATGAACTTACACCCTGATTTCTGTGTGTCTTGGGCTTTAACAATTTCATACATTTTGCTTTCATTTCTTACATACATCAACCAGAAATTGAAAAGGTGTTTGCTACTAGAATTTGTTGGCTAACAATTCACATTCTGCCAGTCTGAAAGTGCAACACCATTGCACCTTTTCACTTAATAACTAAAAATAAATAAATTAGCAAGCTACTACAAACCCTGTCCCACAGAGCCCAGCATAACGGTGGTTCCAGCTGCCCTTTGCTGGCTCACCCAGAGGACTGTAAGCCTCCAGCTAGGGAGCTTCTTAAACCACCACCATAATTTCTGCAATGATCTCTCTGGGTATTCCTTCCATTTAAAGCAGGCTTCTGGAAAAACAAGCAAGGTAAGGAATGATGATGCAGGAATGCCCCTTGACCAGTAATAAGGAAAATATGCAATAACTATTCTTTTTGCAAGAACCGTTCATTTTGCCAGTTTATTTTCAAATGTGAGCTGAGACAACTACATTTGGAAAAAGTCTAGACTTGTGAACTCAGTAAAACAAACGCCCTTGCTAGCTTAAAAACTGACATTCACTCACATGAGAAAGACTGTAAAAGAAGAAACTCTTGACCTGAGAGATCAGTGGTGACTGGGAAATGGAAAACTGCGTAAAATCTCAACCGAAGGGAGAGTAACCATTTAGGTTATACAAGTGCACACATAAGATTGTTCGCTATTTTACACTGACTTAAAATATTTCTTCCCCTCTGTTTTGGTTTAATAATACTTTGATCTAAACCCAAAAAGGCTGTCAGAGCATTCTATTCACTAAAGGGACAGGAGAAATGGTACGCAGAAAGCGGCAGCGAGGCCAGTTCATCCCTGGAGTGACAGTGGCAACGGGTAAGACAGCCTAGAAGGTACAGACAGTGTTTTAAAGATTTGCACGCCTGCACTACATTGGATAATCCAATTGACAGGGTAAGGAATTAGTTTTAAATTTGGTTTCAGACAATGCGTATCAGCTGTGAAAAATAAAAGGTACCTGGCTATGGAAGTTAGGAGTGTTTAACTCCACTCTTCATGCTATGGCCTCTAGACCCCCCACTCAAAGCTGGGTTGGTTACACTATCAGACCCAGGGGCATTAAACCCTGATCCAGATATTTTTTTTAAATTTCCAAGGATAGAGACTGTGCAAACTCTCCAGACAACCTGTTCCCATGTTAAACTGTCCTCAGGGGAAAAATTTTTCCTCATGAAAAACCTCATAGAAGTTCCCAGTTGGAACCTGTTCCAGTTTCTGTGCATTGCCTTTTATCCTCTCACCACGACCCTCTGAAGAGACTACCCCAACCTCTCGATAACCTCCCTGTGGGCACTGAATGGCTGCCACCGCATCACCCTGCAGCCTGCTCTGGCTGAACATGTGCAGGTCCCTCAGCCTATTACCATATGGCACATGCTACAGCACATGAACATCTTGGGGGCTCTCTGCTGAACCTACTTCAGTTGATCAACATCTTTCTCGTATTGGAGAGCCCCAAACTGAGCCAAATGTCTTGGACGTGATTTCACAATTACCAGGTAAACAAAGATAATCACTTCCCTCCATTTTCTGGCTATGCTCCTGTTTATACAGCCCAGGACAGTGTTGGCTTCTGCTGGGGCTGGAGGAAATACACTGTACTAATCTGCCTACACTAATCCATAGAAATTCACTGTTGGAAATTCTTATAGTACATGGAGACCTGTTCAGATGTGAGCAGGTCGGATCTGCTTGCAGGAAAGCCAGTTTTGAGGGGTGAAGTGGTGACGACTCTACAGCTTTCTGTGCAAGCAGACCGACAGCGTAAGAAGCTTGGATAGTCCCACCACAAACCTCTCGGTCCCCGACAAGAAAACAGCTCTGCCATTACAGAAGTTTCAAGCTGGAGCCAGAATTTCTGTAATAAGGAAAGGATGCATTTTTTTAAGAGTCCTGGCCAGTTTATTTTGCCTCTAAGATTCAAAGAAAGCTCTATAGCCTTTCCTCATAGCAGCCACTACCCGACATGATTATTGTAACACAATAACTGAGATAAATAGAAGGTGGGAAAGGTAGGACAGATAGTGGGTGGGGGAATGCATATCTTCAAGGTAAAAGTAGACAGAAGCACTAGCATTTATATGGGGAGGCACATCAGCCACCATAAACCAGTTATTTAATACATTGCTTAAGAGCTAAGAGAGCTCTTCACCCTACCTCTACGCCATTTAACACATTAGCTTGCACTAATGGTGAGCTCTCATCCAGAAATACACAGCACCTCTGCCTGTGGGTATTACCACATGATGCAAATGAAGTTGTAAAGAGAAATCAACTCATCAATCACAATCACAAGGGGACACTGAGCAATGCAAAAGGATTAGCATTTCGTCCTGCTCAGGTCTTTCCTATCACCACTCTACTTTAATTAAATACCACCTCAAGTGCTTTATTACCATTAGAAATCTCAGTGTTGAAGGCTAGCATTCTGGAATCTAAGTGCTGAAGCTAATTAGAAATGAGAAAAAGAAAAATGTTCATTAAAATTAAAATTTGTGGGATTCCCCTAACAGAAATGATCTACACTGTGGAATAAAGATTTGCCTTTCTGTGGATTTAGAATAACATGTTAAATAGCTTTCATTAAGGTGAAACCTCTTCCTTTGAACTACATGCCTGCCATTGTCTTTCATAAGTAAAGCAAGATTTAGCTGTATCTATCAAACCATTGTTTGAATTTAAAAGATTCTTGGCTTATGGTTAGCTGATAAAGCCTTAATTCCTACTCTTTAACATTTGATACACTCATTTAAATTTTTTCAGACTTGGCACAGTCAAGGACTTTTTTGCCTTACTTCCCTGGATATACATAAGCCAGTCATTACTATTTATGAAGGCGATGATAGAAAACATTAAACAGTCAAAGAAATATAAATCTTAGATTCTAACACAGAGAGTCCAACAGCAGGATTAAAAACAAAACAAAACAAAAACCTGAAGCAAATACAAAGACATTTGCAATTTAAAGCAATACAATATAGCTGAAAAGCAGTTTTCTCTTCCACTTGACTGCCGAGTGACCTGACTCAGGATTTTATGGCTTTCCCAGGAACAAGCTGATGATATCAGTAATATCCAAAACGTAGCTGTGAAATCACGCTGTCATGAGCAAAAGTGAGGAGCAGACATAACTGATTCAAGTGATAAATATTTTTCTAATTTTTCACTATGTTCAAATGGAAATATAATTTTGCGTTTTGGTCAGCACATTTATTGGATAAATTTATCTTTTAAGGAAGACCTGAGTAAGGCCTATACATTGCTGACATCCCACCCAACTAACCAGGGTGATCTTGTTCAATTTTGTGTATCAGACTTAATTTTTAATGTCCAAGTTAGGTGATTTCCCAACAGAAATAATACAATTATTTACAATAAAAAAGACCTATAGTAGTTTAAATAGTATATATTCATATATTGTTATTTGAATAATGTCCAAAAAGATCAACTTAAATTTAGCCTAAATTTATTTCAGTATTAATTAAAAGCTTAACACTAGAGAAAATACTATTACTCTTAATTCCAAAGGAAACAGATGGCTTTAAACATTTACTTATTTCAACTTATGGAAACAGATCACTGAACTACGAAGAACCAAGGAACAAACTTTCAGTCATCTTTTAATACATTTTGACTTACAAGAACAAAATATAAGAATAGAACACACAAAGAGTCCAGCTTCTAATATGACTGGTTTAGTTTAAATTGTAAAGGAACAAGGAAGGTTTTAAAAATATTTGTTTGAGCTACAGTATTAGATTTTGTTCATAACACTGATTTAGCTTTTGGGTTTTACATGTACAATTTTTACAGAAAAGATAAAATTGTGATACATTCACCTACCACCTTAAAACCTCAAAGACTAGAAATTGCCCCATATCCAGCTCTCTTGCCATGAACGTGCACATGGGAGCTCCCGGAGCTTCCTCTGAAACAAAGCTGCTTTCAAAACAGGACACAAACCGCTTTCACAAAGGGATCAACTGACCAAGGTTTTTGTCAAAAGACAGCGAAAGAATGTGCTGGGCAGGTAGCACGGAGGCATGCAAGAGCCATGCTGGTCATTTCTGGGGCTGCCCAACATGGTGCAGCTCGCTCTTCTAATGCGGCAAAGCAAATGAAAACTCTACTAAGCTGCAAATTAAAGAACAGTCAACCCATGAGTTTTACTACTTTTCTACTCCGGTGAAAAGCATCATCTCCAACAACATAACCGTAGCTGGTGCTTTGGAAAAGTATTATGAGCAACTGATTCTTACCCAGCTCTTAACATTGCAGTTTTCTTCAGTCAAGGATGTAGAGAGTTGCCTGCTAAGTCTGTGTCAGTTTATTATTGACTTAATCAGTAGCTTAAGTGAATTAAACTCGTTTATTTTCCACCTCAATCAGCCTGCAACTTTCTAAAACTGTAGCAAAACTTTGCCATTTTTGCTTCATTTCTTCCTATAAGCTTACATAACAATATATTTTAAAGGTGCCCCTGCATTATCCTCAGCTGGTGGGAAGATTTATACTTTCTTCAGAATATTTTTTAGGACTCCATTTGTTAAAAGAAAAAAAGGCTGCTTAGGCGTTTCATGATTTCTGTGCAGAACATTCACTCTGTGGGAGTGCCTCATTTGCATAGCGGCATGTGGGCAGGATTTGGACAAGCACACTGAAGGATATGACAATCAAAAACAGATATGTGGGAAATCTCTTTTAAATGTAAAAAGACCTCACCCAGGTTTCACTGACTTAGGTAAACATTATTTCTAAGGGAGAAATGAACATAAACACCTCATGAGTTAAAAACTGGCTTCAAGTGCTGCAATTTCTGTTGCGTACCAAACTACTCCCAAGAATAATTTCTTATTCTGTCCTAGGTTTAGCACAGCAAAAATCAATGAGAAATGGAATTTTGATCAATGTTAAAAATTTGCATGTGATTTTTCCAGATAATGACATGCAGAACAAGTTATAACCGATTTCTGCCACTGACATTCTGTCAATTTAATAATAGATTCCTCTTTTGATGTAACTTGACTGCCATTAGCATTCCAAATATAGTGTACTGTTTTGTTAGTTTCTCTACAGAAGAGAAAACTGAAGTAAAAATATAAAATAGATGACAACCTGGGCTGGTTTCTTGTGCACAGTGCTTGTCTTTAATCCATCCCTCACTGGAAATGTGTAAATCCAGTTCCTCACCAGACTGGGAGAGAGCAAACTCCTGTTTGCACCACACTGAGATTCCTAGCCTGCAAAAAACTCCTCTGCAGCAGCCAACATGAAATCTTGATTTTTCAAGCAACAGATGTTTCGAAGCGCTGCCTGAAACTGCCCTCTTCCTTTCAAACTGAGCTGACCAAAGTGACTCATGCACTTGGCGAGAAAATTAGACACTGTTACCACTTTTGAAAAAATTGGTAAAGGAGGCTCTGGGTCTGTCTTTGTGTGGTGTAATCGTCCACGAACTACAGTGATTATAGGGAGATCCTCCCTGTTTTCATAAACTCACCGTCTGGTCCAATCTACCTTTACGTATTTTATGCAGAACTGCTTTTTTCCGCTGGATAGCAGCGCCGAAGGGCAGGACTCTGATTATGCCAAGAGCCAATGTGTTAAGCACCTTCTGCTGCCCCTCTGGGTACACTGGTGTCCAACAAGGCAGGGACAGCTGCTTTGACTCCACATCACCTATAGATTCTATTTGATGTTAGTACAGTGTGCACAAACAACTTGTCTTAGGCTTCTTTAGGAAGCAAAGGCACTGAAGGTTCCCCGATCAGTATCCTCAGGTCCTTCTATCCTAAATTTAGCAAACCGTACCACAGAGTCTAAAAAAGCTGCTACCATTTAATCCCCATCAATTTTTTTTAATTAACAACAGGAGTTGGTGTACTGCCTGTATTTCTTCTGTGTTAGCCTAACTCAGACAATACAGACTTGCACAACTCCAAAAGGAAAGCATGGATAAGGGGATTTATATCTCTCTCTTTTCTTTTTACACATGGAACACATAAAAAGGATTTCCCCTGGAAAAGGATTAATTCTGCTTGCACAGCTAACATGTTGACCACTTCTGGAAGCCAGTTCTGACTCAGACAATGACCCTTCAAGGATCCCAGCTTACGATAGCACCGTATAACGACAAGAATCTCACCTTGTATATAAAAGATCCTTCATAACAAGGATACCCTTTGTGGAAAGGAGCACACACTAAGCAACCCCCTTCACCCACCCTGCTCTTATTTCAGAGCAAACACTGACCATATAAACTGAGACAGAATAATTAAATCAGTTCATTTAAATCCATATTATGTTAACAACTTGTGAAGCTCCATTCCTGGGAACATGAGCCGCAGCTTTTCCATAATTCTATGCAATATTTATTGCAAATTTTTTTTTTTTTTACAAAGTTTTTATTTCAGACACAGGTGCAAATCCTATGCCATCCTAAAATATAAAAAATTGTTTCCTTTTCCTAATTATTATATGCCAAGGTAACATTTACAGGTAACTGCATTCACAAACACTGGCAATGAAATAAATTGTAACCTACACGTGTCCTATGTTACTAGCCAGTTTCCTACAATCTGATAGTTTTCATACATATTGGGTATGCCACTATTACCTAAAAGATGCATCAATCCAATTTAATTTTAAATAAAGGGACATTAACCGGTTGTTATTTAAAGCTACCATGTTCTAAAAATAACTCACAATGGAAAAAGCAGGAGACAGAAATATGTCAGATGTTACAAACTGCTGTGATAAACAATGGTCACCTCAACTACACGTGTGTCGTAGGACACTCATGCAATGTCTTGCATTAATGTTGGAAAGACAAGTGTTGAAAGTGGGAAAAAAATCTCCAAATGTTTGAAGTAGTGGCCAACCTATTTCTTATTATTACTACCTCACAAAAAAATTCAGGCCAGGTAAAACTAAAAATAAATAATACCAGAAAACAATAACAAGAAAACAAACAAACAAACAAAACCCAAAGAAACAAACCAAACCCACTTTTCTACAAGGAAAAAACCCAACCACCCCAGCAGTGTGGTCAGATGCCGTTTTCCAGATTAACCTAGCGATGACGACGACCTTTTAGGCGTTTGCTCTCTGCTGTGCAATGCTAACATCAGTTCAAGACCAGTACAACTATGCGATTCTCTAAGTGCCAGAACACTCCCTCATAAGCTACTGTGAAAAAAATTCAAGATTACTTCCAACTTCTTCATTAGCAACTTAAACTAAGCCTTTGCCTTGAGGCAGATGAAGAACACTCACACATCTCCTTCTGCCAGCCCTGCTATAAATACAGACCGGTGCACTCCAGCCAACCTAAGTGTTTGCAGAGTGAGCCTGAGCTGCCTGTCCTGATCATTTAATTTTATTTCATTCCATGATCATTACCATCCAGGTTTATCAGAGAAGCCATTTAATTGCTCAGTCAAAGAGTGGATTTCAATTTACCGTTAAGTCAGTGGCATTAAGAAATACTACTGCCTAGTCCATGCAACAAAGTTAAAAAGATGCTCACTTCACAAATGAAAGAGATGGAGAAATCCAACATCAAATGATTCATCTGAAAAAAAAAAACCACATCAATGATACACAAAAGACATGTAAAAACAAAAGCAAAAGGTACCTCCTTGGCTTTTAATTCTAAAATAGGTTTGGGTAAAATAAAACATGAGTTTGTAAGAGGTACTGCATTTATCTGCTACAATTGCTCTAAAAAGCAGACATCTGTGAATTCTGTAACAGATTTAACAACATGACTGCAGTGTATCGTTAAAAATCAAACCTACTTTCCTTCTTATGCAAATGCAACATTAAAGGCTCCTTTCTCAAAGATACTCCCTACACACTAATATAGCCTGTACCTGGTGCTTCAGCTTAATACATACAGCAGAAAAGAAGGATACCGTGAAAGAGATAATTGTACTAGATCAAAACTAAAAGTTTAACCTGTATGCTTATTATAAATCCTTGAGTGGGAACTTGGCCTCTATTCAGGCTTGAAGTTTTGCCTTTAATACATCTGCTGTAAGAGCATCCACCAAAAAGGCTGTTTTTACTTCTTACATATGTGCCCAGAAGGCCCATATATACATTGTGAGAAACACAGCGATCACGCAGTCCTGTTGTTCCCAGCTTAATTACTATTGGGCCTATTAGTAATTTTTGGCACAGGTCTATGTTACACAACGCAGAAAGTAACAGCAAGTTTTCCTCAGAAAGCAAATAAGGAGTTAGTTAATGCTGCAAACTAATCTGCAGCTAAATGCAAATTCACTGAAGGTAAAAAACATTACAAATGACATTCAGGAAGACACAAATGATTCCCAAGAACTAAACATGTAACACGTCTGAGAGAAGCATCACAGTTTCCACACCCTGACTCACACAGCTTCAGATAAACCAGGAAGTGCCAAGAACAGGGGCTCCTCAAGAACGCCTCCTTCCAGAAAAGGGGAGGCTGTAGCTCTGCCTAGATGCTCCCAACAGAAGATCCTCATCTCCTGCTATGGAAAGGACGCAAGGGCAAGAACCATAAATAACGACAGATAACCAGAAATCCCCGTTGCTTGATTCAGTGCCTCTATAAATACTACACCACCAAATCGAAAAACAGTATCTGGTGAGGAACAATAAATAAACCACTGTTTCACAAAAGACAAAATCAACAGGGAAAGATGATGACATGTCATTACTTGTTGTAGTCAGCTCACTCAATTTAAATACAAAGTTTAAAAGTTTAAATTGTTTTTTTTCTTAAATTTGAAAGTATCACATCAGATCATCACTTCCCACTTCTGAACTATGAAAAGCAGGACAGAGAAGATATAACAAAACAAATTTAGAAAGGTCATCAATTCTTGATCTCTCTTTCAAGTATGCATGTGCTACTGATAAACAATGCCAGGCAGGAACAGGAGTAGCCAAGGAAATCTCCACTTCTAATTCCATTTTCTTAGCAAAACATAACTGTTTCTGTAATTGCATCAGTCCCAATACAGCAACTCTAATTTAAACTTATTTCTTAACAAACTATTCTGCAGTGCCTATATTTTACAGAACAAGCACTAAGCACTGAAGATATTTTGTGTATTTTTTCTACATTCTTTTTGCTAATGTAAATTTAAGAATGATCTTTTTAAACCTACAGAGTAAATTACTTTAATCCTGTGAACTCATGCAAAAAAAAAAAACAAACCCAAAACCAAACAATTAAAAAAAACCAAACCAAACCCAGAGAATGGATCTAACACTAATATTTTTTAATTAAAGCTGAACAAGGTGACAGATACTAATATTTATTTTGCACATAGTGTATGTGTGTTTCCAGTAGTATTTTATTTCCCTAATATTCAGTCACTATGAGAACCCCTTTTTTTGTGAATGATTTTGGCTGGCTGCCACAGATAGCACAGATTTAAACACGCAGGAAAAGATCCTCAGCTGGTCTGAATTCTCAAAACACTCCCTGCAACTCAGCTGGGAAAGTTCAGTATTCTGATGTTGCCAGAATACAGGTTTAACACTTTTAATATAGGAAAATAATACTGAGCTTTTAATAGCTAAAACCCCAAACAACAGATAAGCAATTAGCACACAAAGGCAAAAGGAAGGAAAGGCACAGCAACAAATAAATCTGCATGGTTTCATTGCTTTTTTTCAGAGAACTCTTGTGGTCTGGTCCATTTAGCACCTGCTAAGCCTAAAATGAATACACTCCTCTTAAAATATTGTCAGCAACTGAAGTACAGATTCATTTTCAACTCTGATCTCTTGCTGGTATAAACTGTGTTCGGAAAAGAAAGGTCGTCCTTCTGGTCCTGCTCTGTTTAATTCACATACACAAAAACCAGTAAGGATTGGTCTCAAGCAGAAGCCAAAAGAATTAAAACAAGCCCCTGCGAACTTGACTTGCATGTAACTGCTGCCATCTTAATAAGGTG
The DNA here is from genome assembly GCF_023638135.1 of Falco biarmicus. NCBI lineage: Eukaryota > Metazoa > Chordata > Aves > Falconiformes > Falconidae > Falco > Falco biarmicus. The sequence continues at coordinate 72,251,729 of NC_079291.1, forward strand.
AGAGCAGCTTTTAAATCCCAGGCAGATTCAGAAGCTGCAGCCCAGTCCCTGCCATATGGAGACAGCCTGGAATCTGTCAAGTTCACTTAGTGAATTTTATCTTTGGGGAGTCAGTCAGGCAAGCTGGATCAGAATAAACAGGATGCTGTTGAGATCTGGAGGCTAATGCTGGTACAGGCTGGACTACTGAACCAAAAAAAAAAAAAAACCCAAACAACAACAACAACCCCAAAACCCCCCTCAGTTTTAAATAAACATGTGGTGACTAAGAAAATTAACAATAATTAAAGCTGTATATGCACAAAAAACAACTGTGTGTGATTTTTACTGGGCTGTGAAAAACACTGTTCTTGGACTTCAGGAATTAGCCAGACTTTCCATTTCTTTCAATTATTCCTTGGATAGTAAGATACAACATTCAATGCTTTATATCACCTTTAAGTATCAATCATTTAAAATACCCTATTTAAATGATGTGCCTTTTTCATAGTTGTTCAAGGAAACACAACAGTAAAAGTGAGCAATGTCATGTTCACGTGATCTACATGCACGTCCAAGCTGCTGCTTCATGCTTCAATAGGAGATAAAAATCTGGGGTCTCCAAACCTATCAAATTCTGTTTGGATGGATGGGGATAAGATAGACTTTGTTGTGCTCTGGGTAAAAGCCAGAATGTTAAATGTAATCTTCTGCACATGCTTTTACTGATATTCAGCATAAAAATAAGCCTTATCCATTTTTATTAGTTGGTCTGAGCCAGAACCAATTCTTTTGATGTCACCTAGCTTATAAAATGCAGCACTATAAGCAAGGGAGGTTTTAAAATGCTTCATAGACTTTATCCATTATATTAATGGGTTTCAAATTGCTAACTGTGGAGCACTTTCTGGTGCCGATCCACAGGCAGCTGGCCAGTCACCTGGAGCTGGCTCCTCTCCTTGCTTCCCCCTGCTTATTGCTGTAAAAGACAGAGCTGAAAACAGGCAAGCAAAAAAAGACTTAATGCCATCTTGAATGCCATTTTTCTAGATAAACAGTTAACGGTTCTTGCCACATGACCACCTGAAAGGAGAGGACTGTGCAATTATGGAGGCAACACAGCTTGCTGGCGCGGTCCACAGTGGACCATACTAGGCAGGAGAGGGGAAGGTGGAGCACAAGAGAAATAACTGGGTTTGCTATGGGCTTAATTTGATTTAACTTCAAGATGAATGAGTAAAATAGCCTACTTTTCAGATTTTCCCTATTTTCAGGCAAAAAGCCAAGTTTTGCCTCATGCCCCAACAATATGATCTTGCACTGCATTGCCATTTTCCAGAATTTCCAGTTTAAACCACTTCTTTTAAGAGCATCCTGACAAATACTCTTTAGAAATGACATCTTGCCCTGGAAAGGCCGTTTCTTAGAATACTTTAACTGACACCTGCCGATTCATCCAGGGAATTCAAGTTACCTTTATAGATAAAGTAAGCAAATAAAGCTACGCTGACCTGGTTCACCAGGGTAGGGAAGAGCTTCTGGGAACCTAATCAGGAAATCATAATAAACAAGATAGCTATATCTGCCTGCTAGTTGGTGGTTTGTTTTTTGGGTTTTGTTGGGTTTTTTTTGTTGTTGTTGTTTTTGTTTTTTAAAAAAGTTGTTTCTACACTAATAGCTTCTCATTTAAATTGTTTCTTATTTTCAGATAGGTATATTTTCTATGTATTTTAGCAGGCTTTCCCCAGCTAAATCACTTTGCCTTGACTGAGAAATAGAGCCACCATTGCGGATTTTGGAAGTTGCGAAGCTCATACAGCAAGTCAACACTAGCAGTACCCTACTGCTTAATAGTAAACAGATTCAACAGCTGAAATAATTTAAGCTATCAGTAATAGCTATTATTAGATGGCAAAAAATATCTGAGTGCATGCCCGAACATTTATAATTATAAATAGCACACAGCAGGAGATGGGTTCATTCAAAGCAGCACTGGAATCTGTAATTTACCGGTTCCAGTTCCACGAAAGGAGGCTGTGGTATGGACAAATCTGTGCTACACTGAAATCGTCCACCCGTGAGGAACACATGAGCCTTTCTACTCAAGAAAAAAATTGATCAAGCCACGAGGGAGACAAGACTACTACTTAGAAGGAATGCCTCCTCCTCCCTCTTTGGCTCTGAGAGCCACCACTGTTCTGTCACGCTCCTGCGGCCAGCTTAGCTTAAACTCAGATGTCAGAACATCTGCACGTGCCCCTAGTTTGTCATTTACAGTACAAAGTGGTACCACAGCAGGATAAATAAAGCCTAAGGCCTAAATATTTACTATGCTCAAAACGTAATGATTAAAAACCCTTCTGTTTTTCAATGAAGGAATTTCCTGTTGAGGCTTGTGGTATCTCTCAGCCCAGAAATTAGTTTTTTCAGAAAGGTGCAGTCTCTCACAACAAATTAAATGTGTCTAGTTCAGACATCAGGAACAAAAGACTTTCATCTTACAAAAACTTTTATCCAAACTTCTTTAGTTTTTTAGTAATAGACTTTTTTTTTTCCCAGTAATAACTTCTAAATATTTTTAAAATATATTCTAAAATACTTTTCACCCACTCACATGAAAAAACATCTTCAGATTGTAACTTTTAAAAAATAAAAAATATGGTTTTGCCAAATGTTACAATTTTTTAAAAGAATCTTCATAGGCAATTTTGTACAGTGATAAAAGCACTACAAAAGAGTGAACTTTGGTGTAGTTATAACAAACAGCTTTTAAAAAGTTCTGCTTACTTGGCAGGGGGCTGAAAACATGAGCAGATGTTGTAGTATCTCACATCATTATGTTTTATGAAACGTCAAAAACCCATGACCAGGCACAAAAGCAAAAGTATGGACAGATACACTTTAAACCGCACAATTTTTCTAGAGATGTATCATAGTGTACTGATCCACTGCTGACCAAACACGGATCTTCACGTGTGTGTTTGTTCAATACAGTGAAAAATATTTGCTGAGCTGTTTGTTCAACTGCTGTGAAATCCACCTGAAATTCAAGCAGTTCCAGTGGGCGCACAGAATCAGCTAATCACCACACACAATCAAGAATCTGATGGCACTCTTCATTCCTAAGTATTAAAGAAAATCTCTCCACCAAAAAGGATAGGACCTTCACCCTTATTTCCATTCTGCTGTGTCTGTGGTGTAATTCCTTACTGTCGCCACACTTCATAGCATGCTCTGTACATCAGTAAACATGTTCGGACTTCTTGTCACATGTATCTGATTTTAATATATCTGATTCTGGGTTCTCAAGATATTATTCCGTAAGGTATTATTCGCAAACTCAATATTAAATAAATGAAATTATAAAGAGCTTGATTTTCAATAGGACAAGGTCACTGTTTTGAACTACATGTTTACTCTGTCATTAAACGTTTTATTGCTAGTCCTTAGATAATCTTTATTCACAAGCCAAACACATTAAAGAGTAACTCTTCTCTTTTACACGTTGCTTAATTATTGAGCAACAATGGATAAACTAGCATGCAGGACTAAGCAACTGAAGACTGACGAAGGTAAATGATGACTTCCATTAAATTCAAACAAACAACCAAAACCAGTTTAAAATAGATTGTAAATCCAGTTGTCTAACTTGTAATTGCTCCATTATATCTTCATCTTTACCTCCATTCCTCCTCTGCAGCTTTCATTTTTCCCTTTCCTTTTCATTTTTTTACATCATCAACTATAAAGCCTACATTTATTGGTGGTTATCAGCCTGGAGAATCCATGGGTTTGTTCTGTGTGGCATAATGACTTCAAAAGCAGTATGACAATGAGAGCAAAATTCTGTATCATGAGAGTGACAGCAGCGACGCTGTCGGTTGCTCTAGGGCTGTCTCGGTCCCTGCAAGAACAAAACCTGCAAAAGGGTCACTGGCTCAGATAACAGGTAGTTGTTTTCTAATATGTTGCTTCTTCCCCTAAAATGCCATTAGCCATTGTGGCATTCAGTCGGAATGAGAACATGAAGAAGGAACACATAACTTCTGGAGGAGACGCTGCCCTTACAGTACAAGTCAGTACTGCAGGAAGGTTTGCTGCCATGTGGATCTAGCAGCAATCTGCAATCTCAGAGACTAGAAGTAAAACAGCACCTGCAAACACGGCAGCAGTGACAATGTACTGCTAACGCTATTTCCAGGCTAAAGAAGGGAAGACACTTCTCCCAGGTAACTGAGGTGTGTTACTGAGAAGGAGCGGGAAGGGGATGGACCTAGAGTCTGCTGACAGCCAGCATGACTATTGGCACTAATATACCAAGAATTCATGCCATTCTATCTACAAGCACGATTTTTACAGAAACATCCTGTATGATATCAGCACAATGTAAGTCAAAAAGTATCATTTAAAATTTATTTCTCTCTCTGGATTAAAATCGAATGTAAAGGGCTGTAAGACTAATAGACACTGCAATGATTATAAATTGATACAGATGATGTGAGACCTGACATTTATTTTTTCTATACAGGTACAGAAAAGGAAAAAAAAATCACATCCTTTTTGGAAGACTTGCAAGGAATTCTTCTGGCATACTGTCAACCATTTTAATCAAAATACATTTCAAGCTTGGTTTAGAGTTAAGGTAGGTCATATAGAACGCACGTTCTTTCATGTACCTATGATGGTAAAAAGCAGGGTACAGAAGATGGTATATTTTCATGCCTTTTATTGTTCAACAGTATGTTCAAAGAATCTGTCAAGTATTTTTGCTGGATGTGCTTAATCCTAGAGCTTTTGGACACAGCTTCCTACCTTCTTTCCACTTCAACACAGTTTTATGATATATTTATGAGACTAAGACTAAACTAGGTCTGCTTGGAAAAGGTAAAACCTAACAAAAGATATGTTAACCTAGTTAGTCTCAATTCTTGTTAACCATTTCAAAAGTCTATGCTCTTGTAATAACCCAGGGTTGCAAAGAGATGTGCTATATACAACGTGGCAGAAAAAGTAGCGTATGAAAATTTCCATTGCAAATATTGCCAAATTTTATCAAGGGTAACATTCCCATAGATTGGAACATAAATAAAAGTACGTGTTACTATTAAGACACTGCAAGAGATGGTGGTTAAATGAAACAGAAAAGCAATACACCAGGGCCACTGGTCTGAATGCAACTCAAATTACTATTGACACATAATATGGCAAAATTACTTAATTCTCCAAACCTGTTTATTCAGGAGATGGCTATCTTTCATATCAGAAAATCTACGCTGATGCTGGCAGCTGCTGCTAGTCTCAGAAATCAATCTAAGAAACCGTTCACACAGAGGGAGGGATGGATCTCCATTGATGAACCAATCACCTGGGTTGGCATTCCTGCCTCCTGGAAGGCATATTTGAGAATAATCATATGAGATTTAAGGGTGGAGCTGAAGACTTCAAACAAATATAAAGGTGATGACGTGGTGATGCATCAACCACCAGAGAAACAAAGATTCACTGGAAAGTGCTGCAAGATACCTTATAAAGGGCCTAGAATTGAAGCTTTCAATTGTATGAAGCACTTCAGACTTCACAGCCTAGCATTTACTTAAACAATCTGAATTAAGTCCCTAAACGCTTCCAAAGACAAACTCCAAAAAACAAATTGGTGTGACACAATGTTATCTGTCTGCCTTTATATACAATGTGAACTACTTTATATACAATGTGAGAACTGTAAACTCTTACACCTAGACATCAGTTAAGAACATGTCTAAAGTTAATGATCCTTGAAAATAAAGGAATGGCATGCAGATAACAAGCAGGAAAAATGAAATATTCTCCAAAACAGAGAAATAAACCAATAGAATCTATTGTGAAAGATTCAGGTTTGTAGGTGGTAACAGAACTATTGCATTTTTGTGCTTGTTAACAGTTTGTAAGTTAAAAGGAAAGAATTCTTTTGTGTTCAATTTCTGCAAATCTGGTTTGCGTACAAGGGCACAAACAGAGCAGATACTCACAAGACTAAGTAAAACCAGCATTACTTCCAAAATTTTGCTTAATGATGTTTGCCTTAATTAAAATAATTGTATTATTTGTAATTGGAAATTCTGAATGTTGGAAAACTCAGATTTCTGAGCCCTCACTTTTAAAAAGCTTAAAAACACTTCCTTCCCCACAGCTCACAAACCTGCACACAACAGTGAAAAGTGACCCTGCTTCTCCATTGCCTCCCACTGCCATCACACCCCACCGGAGATACATGTATTCTGAATATAACACTAATGAAAATACCTGCGCCAAGTTCCCTGTACACTACCGATTTTACAGAAGGACACTGATGTGTCACTACTTGGTATTTTATTCAAATAATTGCATATGATTGAAAGTGGTTCATGCTGCCTTCAGTAGTAGACAAGGTATCATTCTGCACCTGTAGCTGTCTGTAGAAGTCTTCTAAAAACGCTGATTTATAAGAATACAAGTACAGTGTTTCTGTTTCAGATTCCCACTCTAGATGTCTGGTTTACATGGGTTTTTTCCTGGTGGCTGAATGCCCATCAGGTCTATGTTGTCATCTATAGGAAGAGCGCGAGCAAATCTCTTCAAGGATAATTGAAGCGCGCTACCATTTACACCATTTTACAGCAAAACACCCTCCCCCCCATACCCTCCTTTTTACTCAACTTTCTCTAGACCTGAAATTATCAAACTGTTTAGCAGTCAGCTCTCAGAGTGGTGCAACACCTGTCAGAGCGGTGGGTGCCCTGCCTGCAGCACCCATCGCCCACCCCCATGCCCAGGGCTCCCGCCGGGGACACGTATGATCCCGCTGCTCCCAGCAGCCTCCCCACCCCGCTGAGGTACAGCTACATCCAAAGCAGATTTGGAAAAATAAGCGGTCTGCCCACAGCTCATCCGAAGGGAAAATGATGGCAGCTTAAGTTAACGCTCCAAGGGTATAAACCACACCATCAAACACTGTGTACGCTGCCTGTTCTATCAGCCTGGGGACGGGACAGGACACACGGGCAGGGACGGGCAGTACCTTTTGGCAGAGAGGTAGGGCACAAAGAAGCAGAAATGCCTTAAATAATCTCTGTGTGGGTTGTGAGAGCTCTTCATTCAGACCTTGGGTATGTGTTAATTTTGCTGCAAATCCTTAATTCATTTTTCTTTTAAATGTATCATACCCATTTCAAAGATGGGGACATGAAGTGTGGAGAGGTCTCACAATTTGTCCCAGGCCACAGAGCCCTTCAGGGGCACACATGAAAGTAGGGTCCAGTAATACTAATTTATTGACATTAACCAAAATTCTCTCTTCATCCAGATATTTGACCATAGTAGCAGTAACATTTGCACTCCAGAAAGTGCAATCCCATAAGTATTCTCAGTATTAAAGAATAGGGTTTAAAAAGTTATTAAAAAATAATTTAAAATAGTTTAATTTGCAGAATGCTATTTTTAGCTTCCCAAGGTTTTTAAGTCCTTAGGACTTACTTTAGCAGTTCTGAAATCCTAAATAGGATTTGTCAGTATACTAGCAATTCTCATCCAAACAATCACCTTGTCTAATGGTGTACTCCTCCCACATAACAGAAATAACTTTCAGACTATATTTATTTTATGTTTCTGCTATAGGACAACCAAAAAATAATATATTAATTGATTATATGCATATTCTTCCCTTTATTCCTTCACTTTAAAGAAGGGCTGGTCTTGGTCATACAGGCATGGAACAAGTGATGGAGGACTCCACAATTTTCAGACTGTTTCTGGCACTGATCCACCGCACTGCCTAGAGTGCATCCCTGCCTATTCTTCATGAAGAAACAGATTACATTGGTTACCTATGTCTCTATCATGTATTTTGTCAGGATTACAGCTTCTAAGGCACTTCAAAGATTAAAACTCTGCCAATTTTATTTTTCTTTCTTTTTGCACGTATACTCCAAATGTGCTGTTCACTGTTTCCACAGAAGACGTTTTATCTTACACATGAACGGGTTAAGATTTTCCTCCAGTGAAAGCTCAGTAATATATAACAGTTTATTCACATCAGACTCTGCTCAGTATGCCTTTCTATTTTAACTTTGTATCTCCAGTATGCCAACTTAATTAGTATCAGGTAATATAATAAAATAGACCGTCAGGTGTAGATCTCCAAGCATACTCCTTAAAACCATATTTTGAACTGCCTGAACAAACATGATCATCTGCACGAACTTTTGTGTTCTTATAATTCAAAAGAGCAAAGGCAAAAGTCACAGGGACAAATATTTTAAAACCTGCATCATTCCCTACCTCAGAGTCGTAAGCTACATCCAGCAGTTGGGAGTTAAAAGACAAAAGACACCCTCAACCTCTATGAGTTTACAAAAGTACATTCACTTTAAAATGTTCGTGCTCCATGTCAAACATACCCCTTTAAAAGAATTTTGTATCATGCACTGCATTCAAAATTGCAAATATAAAGTATCTGATAACATTTAATGGCCTCTAGGTATAATCAGCATAAAACCAGCATAAAAGAGACTCAATATGAATATGAAATGTTTAAACCAAATGTGATGGAACCTCATGGGGAATTCTGCCACACATGCTGTCCTTTCTTCTAAGAGGTCCTTCAGCTGTCTACCTTCACTGTCCTTGTAGGGGGTACAGCAAAATGACACAGAAAAGAAAAGAAAAGAAGCCTAAGCATCGGCACGCTGCAGCAGTGTTTAACCACTGTTTCAATGAAGCAAGCTTTGATCATTTCCTAGGAAAAAGCAATGACCTGTCCTTTAAGGAGAGCATTTTCTCTTTTGATCTGGATGTTGCACTCATTTAAACTGAATTCCAAGCGTTAGTGTCTTATTTAATACTTACTTATAAAATATCTTATAAACAGATAAAAATTCATGACACTCACAAATCTCCACTCCAGCTATATTAGCAGCTGTATTCAGTTGGTAAATTTGAAAGATGTCAGAAGTAGGTTCTAATGTACCACAAAATTTGCAGTAGTAAGTAGCAAGTACTGTATCTATCAGCTAAATATAACCACGCTATTTATTATTTATACCCTAAATACCATATCTGCCAAGGCAAAAGCAGAAGTGCCCAATCGTCATTTCTGCATTTGTCCCAGTATAATATTAGCCATCCATGTAAATGATATATAGGTATGATGCACAGACACCTACAAGGCTAAATTTGAGTACCTAGAAGCAGAGATCACATCAGAATCATCTACAACATATCTTTTTTAGGTTATTGAAAATAATGACTCCCAATTAATATATGTCCATTAAGAACCAGACTAAAATCTGCCTATTTATTTCAATTCAATTAATTCCCAGTTGATAAGAATCATTTTAGGTTTTGCAGACCTGGGATAAAATTCCAGAAAAGATACATTAACCCTTCCTCATCAGAGTACAAGACAAAACCCATCCTCCTGGACAAGATTTGGGACAATCAAAAGTAATAATCACTGATACCAAAGTTACATAAACCTAAAATAAATTCATTCTTAAGAATCAAAATTCCTTTGTGATCTACAGCTATTACAAATAATGTAACAGACATCTGGACTTAAGAGAACCACAGAGGATCTCAAATGGGAAGAGACCCAGAAGGATCAGCGGTCCCACTCCCCACTCCTTGCAGGACTACCCAACACTAACCCAGGCATCAGCACACTCCCGGCGGTCCTCAGGCTCAGGTGCTTTGGGCTGCAGCGGCCAGTTTGCACTGGGATGGGAGCAGGGGTTCCAGTTTGTGATTCAGATTTTCCTAAAATTCATTGCCTTTAGATTCCTGACCATTATTCTACCTAACATTAAGAAGATTCAGATTCCAAATTCAGACTCTAAATGGAAAAGATCTCTGAATTTTTCCATTGCTTGGATGCAACATTGTAGTTCGCATCCATCCCTAGCCTAAAATACCCAAACTGATTTCTACAGAGGACATAATGATCTTCTTCTTAGGCATGAACCCAGCACTGTTAACATTTAGATCTATATGTGAGATACAAGGTAAGAAATAATGAGAAGTTGCACAATAAATTTATCTGGATTATTTTAATAGATTAAAATTACATTATAGTTACCCTAAATTACTTATTCCTCATTTTTGCTAGGCTGAACTCAAAATTGTTAGTCTGCATTTACCCATATGACACCCAACGGAGTGGAGCTAGCTTTCTCCTGCACCACTCCTTTTCATCTGAAGGTTGACACCTAGAAATTAAATCTTGGAATTGTTGTATATTAATTCTGTATAATTTCCATGCCCCTTCTTGGTCTAGTTCTATAGAAGGTTTCTGACCTAGTAGGAATTATTCTTTTTCCCCACTTGGCCACCTTTGCATTTTCTATGATTATGATGATCCAGGGATTTATTTCAATATTTAAATGTTAGTCTTTTAAATTTTTGTCAGCACCACTGAAGTAAGTTTCTCTATAAATTCATTTGGATTTGCCATTTGTTCTCAGTAGTAATTGCCTGTTGGTTCATCTCCTGTATCTGATACTCAAACATTTCTAGACAAGCAAGAATTTTATGCAACTTAAGTATCAGGCAGTTCAAAACTCATTTCTGTAATGTCAGTTACATTCTCCATATAGTAGCACTGACCTGCTGAAATCACTTTTTGCACCGCTGTTCTTTGATATACTTTTGGGGCCTGAATGAAGACAGAAGCTTCCCTGCTCTTGCATTTGATAGGTACCAGTGGCAAATGAAATAGGTGTTATTTGGACTAGAAGAGTTCAAACCCCAACAATGTTTTATGAACTCTCTGAACACTGAAAAAAAGAGCAAAACAAAAGGGCTTACCACAATTTAATGAAGAGTTGAATGCATTAAGATGTAGCCAGTTCCACACCTCAGAATATATTTTCGGTATCAGCATGCATTAAATAACCAAAAAAAACCCCAAATTTCATCTTGCTGCTTTGAACCTGTTCCCAGGGTGTGTGAATTTCTGAACAAAAAACTCATCTCTTCATAACTGTCTTAACAATACCACAACCAAAAAAGCAAGGTATTGCTAACTGAAAGCAAGATGTAAGTTCTTCACAATCCCCAAAATTTTGTCTGTGTCAAAGCAAAGGCCACAAGATAAAACAAAAGGAACAAAGATGAAAGGTATTTGATTCAAAAAACAAAGTGTTCTAAGATTTGAGATAGATTTAAGATAGCTAGAAAGACTCTAAAATCAGATAAATAGAGTTCAAATGTAATTAATGGCTTTAGACCCTGTGATTCTTCTGATCTATGGACTGGCATCTGATTTTAAAAAGGAGTTATAAGTACGGTAGTTAATTTTAAAAGAGATATATATATACAACTCATTGGGTATCTGTACATTGGATTACTTTCATTTTGGAACATTGTGTATGTCACAGTCAGTAAATTCATAACACTTGATAAAGTTGTAGCACTACATTAGGATTGATAGCACTCCCATATTAGAGGGAAGCAAATACAACTAAGCAATGAAAGAAAAAAAAACCCTTACTACTAGGCTCCTCAGTCATCCTCGGTATCACAGTATGGAGAATATTAGCATCTTACTACATCAAAAAGGATAAAATACTTGAGGCACTTAGCCCATTGGCAAATGATGCTCAGGAATTTCTAGATGAATGACTTGTATCTATGTTTACAGCCCTTCAGCAGAGTGCTCACTGTTTACTCTGGAATTAATCCAGGTCCATAAAACTAGTGATACATCAATGTAACAGATGTGTTTAAGTGACTATGCATTATAAGGCGATTTGCTTCAGTTATAAAAACTCAGTAACCTGGTTCAAGTTGATTTTGACATTCAGTCTGTAAGCCAGCAGCACCTACTGTATTAATTACTGTTACCGGGTTGGTGATCTCTAGTTCTAAGGGCTTCATCATTTCACTATTTGACTTTCAAAGTATCTAGACTGATAAAAGTACTGGAGTTGGAGCACAATGTCCTAGTTCTCGGCATAAGTCTATCCCTATAATATCCCAATATTGATAAAGTAACTTGTGTTCACTTCGTGCTTACAGAATCCTGGTATGCAAACATAACAAGTTTCTTTACCTCCAGGACATACGATGGAGCTGAAGGCAATGGTAGGGCTGCTCTCTAAGGAGTTGACAGGGCAAATAAAATGCAAGCTTTGTTTAACAACTGTTAATGCATTTGGCTTTAGAGGTTTCGTTCAGAGATCATTTTCAATAATACTGACTTTTCTAATCAGTTTGTGTCTTCCTGGCTGCTTACAACATAACTAGGAATACTTGAGGTGAAAGTTTATGAAACATATGTCAGAGTTCTTCCTCCTCCTGCATCAGACACTGTCAGAACTCTGAAAAAGGTGATATGAACTGCCACCTGTGAAATACAAAACCATCTATTTTAAAATGCTTTTTCTTCTTTTTCTTTGATGCTCTCTATTGTGAAACTTTTATAATGCTGATCATAGAGAACTTCTTTCTTCAAAGCTAATAACACCATTGAATTGATAGTGGAAGCTAGAACTTCAGGCTTGAGACTGAAACGTCCTAAAGAGTGTACTAAAATATTTTACTTCCCAGTTTGAAGGGTCTATCTGTATGATCTTCTGTCAATAGTCAGCAAAGATCTTGACTGCATTTTTCATCACACCTAAGTTTCCAGGCTTGGCATGGAAACAGGCCTCCACATATAGTTCTGTAACATTTTATACAAGTTGTCTTAGTGTACATTCATTTTAAAAAATGTACAGGTAGAAACTCTGCGGGTTTCATTATGTGGAATAACAAGGTGTCAGATGGAAGCAAGTCTCCCATAAAACATAGAGCATGGTTTGAGGTTTCACAAACTATTAGGCTGTTTTAACTAAAGGCAGGGCCAGAAGCTAAATTTTAAGTGTGATAAAACTGAGGATGCCTGAGCCCTTAATGTAAATATACACATTTTGAAGTGATACATATTTGTATTAAATTGTCAAACTACATTGTTACTGTAAGTATAATATTGCTGAAATGCCTTTACAAAGCCAGCTGGAAACCTTGACATTTCATCCATATTGTTATTTATATACATATTTACTGCTGCCACCTGCTTGTAACTTGGCTCATATCACGAAGCAGTACATTTCCCTTGTTTCATTATACTTTGACATTTCACTATAACTACATAGCTGCCCATTTCTCAGTTTCCAATTGCTCTGCAGCCGCTCTTGAATTATATTGGCTTAGTAATAGAATAAAGATCTTTCTCCGTAGTAGTACTAGCCTCTTTTTTTCATACCCAGATGGTACAAATCGCTGCTGGCACATGTAACAATTATAGCACAGCTTCTTCTGCTTAAATGAACCCCCATAAACTCCACAGAGTTAGATTAGATTAGGGAATTGGGAGGTAAGGAGGAGGTCTGGCCAGTGGTCTCAGCTGAAAGAGAGAAGTGTATGGTACGGCCGTGCAGGGGCATACGGCACGCGTACGGCGTACTGCTCCGGGGGCCTCTTTCTAAGGAAGAAAGGAAAAGTAGCTAATAAAGTTAATAAACTTCATTTCATATTCAGTATCACAACACCTATTCTTGCTATTATTCAAATAACTGGATTATTTTAATACCTTATGATGCCTCACAAAACTGACACTTTCCAAGGAATAACGCCAGGAACAGCAGTGACCAAGAGAAGCTCAGATCCATGACTCAAAATCAGCTCAAAATGTTCTTGCTTCACTTAGACTACCAAGGGACTCAACCAGCTCTTTGATATTTCTGAAGGAGGCTGATGACCACTATCCATACCCTCAGATGTTTAGAAATACATATAAATTCCCAGTTCCTCTGTGCGTTCCTCTGAGTAGAAACTCCGGCAACTGAGCACAGGGGAACGGGATTAAGGGAAAGGTCCTGTGAGAACAGTGAAACAGACTGGTTTGGAGGAGAAAAACCTTACCCTGGGCCAACCGACTGGACAGCAAACGATGTTTCCATGTTGCCAGTCCAAGACTTCATCATGAGCCATTTGAAACATACAGAAGGAAAACTACAGCATGAAAATCTTTACAGGCTGAATAAATCTTTTATGACTTCAACAGAGCTATACTGCTTGGAATGTAATACAAGCCAGAACACAGCCTAGCACACACACAGACATATGTGTCTGCATGTATTTATTTATTCATACTTCGGAATATTCTCTAGGCATTCAGTATTTAAAAGATCCTAACATTAAGGGACAAAATACATGAAAGAAGGATAATAAATATATTACAAATTATTGTAAAACTATGTACATTTGACATTCCTATAGTTCAAGTAAAATAATTTCACGTGTTTCTAAGGAAGCACCTGTTCTACCTTTCCCTCAGCTCTGTCCTGATCAGGAGAACAGGCGAGGTCTTGCTGTGCAGCTGAAAGGCCAACACTTACAGACTTACCGCAGCAAGGGAGAAGGGAAGGGATTTACTGACATTTTTCCAGTCCCTAATTGAACATGAAAACAGTTTTCCCCACTGATTGAAAGGCAAGCCCATCAGAAAGCCAAAACTAAACCTATTTAGCGTTTAGAATGCAAAATCATTCCCTCATATCGTGCCTCTAAATCACTACAAAATGGTAACTTACAGAAATTAGTATTTTTAATTGTTAAAAATAATTTTTAAATGTACTGAAATGACTAGAACTGCATGAAAGGCACTGATTTCTCCTGCTGTCTTTGACGACAAACACACCTCAGGACAGAAGGGGAAAAGGCAAAGACTATTCCTTTCTCACAAGGCACAAATGGAAAAAGAAAACAGAAAACAAGCAATTGGGAAAACAATCTTCAGTCTGTAAGTCTTGTTTCTATCTTAGCTGGGAATGAGCAAACCCATCCTCATTTATGCAGTCTCCAAATAAAGGCCAGGTTTCAGAGAGCAATTCTTTTCTAGTTTTTGTTTAGCCCTGGAAAAGCAAACATTTTTTAAAAGGACTCGGAGCCTTGACAATCATTCAGCTCTTCTGAAAATTTGGCTATTTATTTTGGTATCTAAATTTGCCTTTCTGAAAACTGTCAAGGAAGAGAAGAGGATTTGGTTTTGATACTGAAAATAGTAGGGTACACCCCATCTCACCAATGACAAAAGCTTCACCAGAGGCTTCACATACATAATTCCTGATGAAACTGCAGGTTCTAGAGCAAAAAACTGTACACATCTGCCCGAAAGGGAACTCCACAGATCTCTCAGGAAAACCACAAATACTTAGGAACCATCTGCCCCAGTAAGGGAATAGAAACTTGTCCATCAAACACCCAGATGCACGCAGTACTGAAAGCAACAGGAATCCAGCACATTCTGAGTAAAAATCTAGATGGACAGCATTAAGCAACGATGCAACCAGAATGACAAAAGTTGTGTCCCTTCTTTCACCAACCTCTCCAAAAGTAGGCCTAATGCAAATGAAGGATTTTTTTTTCCCTTGAAGCATGGTGACAATCTATGTCCTTCGGAGCAGCTGACATTGTGCTCCCCTGGAGAACACACTAAACGCGTCCCCTGTGCTTATGATTTTCAATGTTTGGACTGACTAATAGCAGCACTGGAAAACACTGAGGAAATTACATTAATCAAAATTAGCAATAGAAGCTTATTATTTTAGTCTTTTTCAGAAATGACCTGACCAGCAGAAAACCTAACTTTGGATTTTTCTTTAATCTAAAAGAATTTACTTTTGCCTCTGAAGAGGCTGTTAAATACATCTGTGATGACACCTGCCTCTCCCTGCTGTTTTGCTCTTGAACCAGAAAAAATTTAAAAGAACTGTATTCCCACAAGGCTTTTCAAACACCGATTTAGAGACAGAGCAGAAAATTCTAAGTTTTTAGAGGAGAGGCAGATTTTTGCTTCGAAGTAGCTACATTATCTATCTGAATGAATAAAACACTGTTTTCCCCAAATCTCCTAAATTCAGTTCCTGCTTACAGTACCACATACCTGTGGTGGATTCAGCAGAAATTGGTTTAATTTCTATCTGTAAGAAAACAAATGCAGGTGCAGCAGGAAGCAGGGAGAAACGAGCTGTGATAAGAATTCAGGATATCTGAGGAAGAAAAGTTAAGCAATACGATGTCACCTATTTTAATACCTGGAATTATTTTTGGAAGTCTGCTACTTGACTTAGGCTCTAAAATGCGATGGTGACAGCAGAAAGTATACACCATTTTTTAAAACCCTAGAGAGCAGACCGAAGTGAAATATTGCCACTCTTCAAACATACTTTATGCAACTATGTTCACTAGAATCTAGGTAAGAAAAATTGTGGTGAAGTACTCTAATATTCCACAAAGAAAACACAATACATTGCTTACACTGGAAAGAAATAATTTGAAATTTTGATTCAGATGCCCATCATCTCATTTGAATCACGGACCTGCCATTTCTATTTAATGCCAAATCAAATGTCTTTTATGGAGTTCACTTCATAAATCTCTTCACTTATTAAAGCTTCTTTTATGCACAGTTTTTAAAAGTACTTTGACTCACTTGCTCATTACTACACAGTTTTATGTCACCAGGTTCTGCTGCCCTTCCCACTACCTCTGACATGTCATTGTGGCCATTCTCTGCCTGGCTTTCGCTCAGGCAAGATGACTTTTTCCTTACTCTATTTATCTTATAAACATCAAGTATTAGAGAAAGGAGTAAGTAAGAGTTAGATTAGGAGAGAGAAGCAGCATATGTATGCATGGGAGAAATAAGAAGCAGCAAGAAAAAAGAAAGGATTGAATTAAAACACAGCTTAGGAAAAATATGTTTTAAGAAATAAAAAACCTGAGAGAACAGGAATATGACATACTAAGTCTTGGTCTCACTTATCATGACTTTGCATTTCAATTAATCAAATACCATGGAGGCACATTAATATATATGAATATCAGAATCTTTGAATTAATTGATGAGTGCGTTTCTACTACTTACACTCATTAAAAAAAAATATCTGTAATGCAACTCTTAATCAGTTGCTAAACTTCATGGAATAACATAGTTTAAAAAGAGTAATACCTCAGTTGTTTTTTTTTTTTTTATTTTAATTCATATTCCCCACAAAGACCTTTTAATTTAGATTTGTAAAGCCCAAGCTTATATATTTAGCTTCTCTCCCCCACAGACCTGTCCCTGTGTTTCAAAGAAAATGATACACAAGAGGAGGACTCAAACTACACTTGAGGAACATCTTAATTTCATTTTTTTTTACTTAAGTAATTAATTGATCTTAAAAAAAGTATCATTTTTCACAGAAGTAATGTTATTCCTACTCTTTCCAAATAACACTTCTACAGTGGAAACAAAATTTGTAAACTACTAGATTTTAATCTAAGACAAAACTCCACACTGCAGCCTGACTGTCCAAAGCTGATGTGAAAATCCATAGAGGCCACTCAGGAAAAGCAAAGTACATTTACAGCTGGTACATGATCAACGCAGGTGAAATGCATCTGTAAGTATGGGAGAGGAAAAGGACACTCTTCTATATGCAATAAAGGAAGCTAACATGCATTTTTGTCACCACCTAAGCCACTAGGAAAATCTTGTTGGGTAAGTCACACCTCAGAAATACTTCTGTTAATAGCTCTTCATATTAACAACTGACATGTTGGAAACATCAAAAAGAATCTCTCAAACTGAGAGAAACTCAATAAAAATTCCATTTTACTTCTGGAGCTAACAAACTGTTGATAAAACACAAACAGAAATCTATATCATTAAATAAAAAAAAATAACTACCTATACAAGACTTACAACATAAAAGCATTAAATGATGAATGAATTTTCCAATCCATCTTTGCATTAGCACAAATACAACATGGCCCGTGGCAAGCCCTACTGCCTGCACCCAGGCACAGCCCGCTTCTGGAAATGACTACACCTGGTGCAACCCCCACCATCCAGCAATCAATTCAACAGCATATGATGAGAGTAATTTTTACAAAGCATCCCATCCTGGTCATTGAGTCCCTGCTCCTGACAAACCAAATCTTCCCTTGACATATACGCTACCTTATTTATTCAAGTTTGTCAATACAGCAAGCATGTGGTGTGTCTTCTATTAGCAATCGGGTCTTACAATCCCTATTGACAAGGTGGACAACAATCCAGTCTCGTAAAAGATTCATGACACAACTTTGCACTCTCTACTGCTTGCTTTCTCATAAAACCAGTGCAAATCCCATCAAAAATTTAGCAGAACCCCTGCCTCATCTGTTTAGGCCTGAAGCTAGTTGCAGGGACAACTCATTAGGGACAAGCTCATTAAAACCAGCCCTGGAGCAAAAGCAGTTTGCGAGTCTCCTCATTTTTATTCACTTTCACCTAGCCATTCCAGTTTCTTGTGTTTCCCAGATACAGAGCTTCTAATCATTTTGTACAATAAGCAAGGCTGTTTCCAAACTTAAGCTACACCAGGGTTCCACAAATGCAGTTCCTTCTGTACACCAAAGCTAACACTGATCTGTTCATTTGTAGGACTTAGATGGTTCTATACTGAAAGGCAGTACCCGAAAACCTAGTAGATTCTCTTCTGATTACATTAGCAAAAGGCACCTATGTGTAACACCTACCAAACACCTGCTAAAACTCAAAGAGAAATGAAGACGTGCAGAATTAGGGCTAGTAGAGACACACGCCTGAGAACTCACTCATGTAGTGCATCTGGTATTTCAATTGGTATTTTTAGCACCTGAGATACCTAAAACACCCAAGAATAAAAATCATTTGGAAAAAAAAAAAAAAAAAAAAAGAGAGAGAAAAGAAAAAAAGGAAAATAAAGGAAAAAAACAAAACAAAAAAGAAAGGCTTTTCTTTCTCCTTAGTGTCTGCATCATAATAAATATTGATTAAATAGAGTAGGTTTTTGTTGTAAGTTGTTTACTTTATCATTTGCTTAAGTCCCCAAGTGAAACAATCCTTAAAATGCCCTGAGCACTAGCTGGGAAACGTTGCTAATACCTTCTAAATTAGATGCCTAAAGTTAAGCACATTAAGAAGTAGCCCAATTTCAGACACCTCCACTGACAGTAGAATTTGAAAATCATGGTTATTCACAGTTCTGAAGGTTGGTGATCAAAATATCCTGGGGTGATTGCAAAAGCTCCCTTAATTCTATCACATAACAGAGAACTATAAAGGTTCGCAAAGAGCGGATCCCCAGCCCAGGCCTGTGATGACAGAAGCTAGCGAGTGCTGCACCAGCATCTGTTTGTGAGTTTGTGTACAGGGGACGTGGAAAGCCTCATGGGGATACACTCCCAAAAGTCAATTGCTAAAACCAGTCTTAGAAGAGTTTAATCCTAACAAATGTTACCATCACATGCACAGCACAACTACTCAGAGACAGATATATGCCCAAATAACGTAACATACATCTGAGGAGCGTCTCGCTGAATTTGGGGTAGCAAACAATGGTCTAGCCAAGAAGCCTGTTCCAATCCTCCTACAGATCATCTATTGAAAACCAAGCAAATCCTACTTGCTCAGTTAAGTCAAGAATGTAAAAAACTGTCAAAGTGAAGAAGCTCCTCATGTCTCTCCAATCTCAGAGGAGTGTCTTTAAACTTGTATTTTTGCAAGC
The DNA here is from genome assembly GCF_023638135.1 of Falco biarmicus. Lineage (NCBI taxonomy): Eukaryota > Metazoa > Chordata > Aves > Falconiformes > Falconidae > Falco > Falco biarmicus. The sequence goes on from NC_079291.1 coordinate 72,271,282, forward strand.
ATGTTAACATTCTATCACGTATTTTCACCTTGCTGGCGCTCTCTACACAACACTACATACAGGATACATTCTTATTTTTGTCAAGTTCTTTCTCTGCTCGTCTTACGATGGTGTGTAACAACCTCATTCACAGTGTTCAGCCCATCAATCAAGGCCACACAAACACAAAGACTTACAGCATTTTTCGAAGTCAAAATAATAATAATAAATTATTATTTTGTCACCTTCACTTCTGCACAAATATTCAGTCAGAGAGTTGGAAGTACTTAATCTAGAAATATTATTTATTTGGAAGATGGCCAGCCAAAACATGAATTTGAGTCATGATCTGTGACACTGTCAAAGACCATGAACTCTGTCATGCACAATTTTTCTAACAAAAAGGTTATTGCCACAAAAAGCGTTGCACCAATATAGTCACTCTATTCATTGTCAAGTGCAATAAGCACGCAACACCTCCAACAACATTGGCAAAATGATGGGTTGTGAAGTTTGTTTCATGCAAAGACCGTTGCCCCATTGCTCTGTAACATACAATATTCCTTACTCCAGCACCAACACAAACTCCAGCACAGATCAACAGTCCAATACATGGTTCTCAGCTGCAGGTTAAGCAAATCAGTCTTACTTGGCACTAAAATGGAGTAGGACCATTTCACGGGTAGCTTGAGGAACAACTTAGCAAATGGGAAAGAGTATTACCTTCTCCAATTGTTTTGGTTTTAGTGAAAAAGTGACTGTCTCCATTCCACAGACTTCACTGGAGGCCTCCACCAGTTTACATTCCGGAGAATGAGGCATCCACGCCACTAAAACAAAGTCTTAGTTGAGATATGTTATCAACCACATTTTACGCTATGTTTCCTCTGCTGCTCTGCGAGAGGGATGAAAGCTCCAATATCAATGCAGACCAAATATTGAAATTCAGGTTTTCTGAAAGATGAGGACTTAGGGAGTAAGCTATTTAAAATTAAAACATGTAACAAGCTTTACAAAAAACCCTGACTTAATCAAATCCAGTAGCACAAGGTTTCAGCATTTCTAAAACATTAAAAGGACCTCATTTATTTTTCTATTAGTCTCTTGTGTCTCTATTAAAAAATTACCTGAAGGCTGAGAACCTACATGTCTCATGAAACTTTCTGCAGATATGGCAACTTCAAAAAACATGGATTTGTAAAAAAACAATGACAAAACAAATGCATTTAAAGTGAGGATAGCAACGTTACTTTTCTCTTTTAAATGCCAGTAAATCTTATCATAACAGAAGCTTAGCAACACAAGGACTGGAATTCAAATGCTTTAAAATGTAACCAAGTACACGCTTAATAATGCCAGCTTTTGGGGGTTTTGACAAATACTGTAAAGTCTTATTTGAGCTTTCTTATATCTTTTCAAAGGCAACTTAGATACAATTCTGCTTTTACATTTACATATAAAGTGTTAAAGAACTGGAATATAACTAGTTACCACTTTAGCTCACTTTTTTCTAAAATATTTTCTTAGAAGAGCGAATAAATCTTCAGCTTCCAAGTAAACTATAAAATATAAGAAAATTCAATGTAGAGCATTTAGAAAGGCTATAAATGCACCATATATATCAGTTACTGTGTAAGGAAAAACCTGAAAACAAATAGCTATGAAAAAGTTTCATTATGGTAATCTTGAGTGTTAATACTACAGTATCAGTTGAAACCAAAGGACGTAAACGAGTAATTTGGATGAAGCAGAGTTACTTGCATTAGTTATTAAGTATTGCTCCACGTGAACTTGCTCTGAGGCACAAACACTTTTAAAGATAGTGTGACTTCTTTTCTTGAAGACACTGGAAATGCACCAGTACTATCAGACAGGAGTTTAGCGTGGGTCCTCTAAGCAAAGAAGCAACAGCTTCATTCGGCTTCATTACTAACACAACTTCCCCTCATTAAAAATTCCAAACAAACAGGTGCTTCACGCCAGGTCTACTTCTGAAATTGCTTTCTTTTTATTCCCAGGGATACATCAAGAGCTGAGGGAGAATTCATGCAGTATAGATCAGTCAGGCATTGACAGCGCATCACACTTTGACAAGCTGCTTGGCTCTGTTTAAAGTCTAACTTGGGCCTTGGCCCATCAAGGCCATGGCTATTGAATTATTGACAGCCTCTCACTGTGGTGCAAAGGGAAAGAGTGCTGTAGCCTCAGCTCAGTAAAGATGAAATGGAAACCCTCTCTGAAGCTTATTTTAGTCCGTTAAAGGAGTTTTAATGGTCTTGTTTAAAATTCAGTAAGAGAATACATTAGACTGATTTTATTTTCACCAACTAAACAAAAACTTTGGGATGCTGTGGAGATTATAAATGAGAGGGAAACTACCCAAAGTACAAATCTGATCTACGCCAAGAAGCTGACTAATGTTTCAAACTCATTTCAAATCATCCAGCTTTACATAGTTAACAATTTTTCACCATTTTATACAAGTACACCATGCGCAGTCAAGGGTTAACAATAACGTAGAGGTCGGCCATACTAAAATACAGGCTGGCCTTCATAATAGTTGCTTTCTGCCGACGCCCCTGAATCCACAAGTTAATGCAATGGCCAGCCCGTGTTTACAATCTATCAGCTGCTTCTGCTGATGCCATTAGATCCACAAGTTAATGCAATGGCCAGTCCACGTTTACAATCTATCAGCCACATTAGTTCTCTCTCTCTTATCCTTTCCAGCTATCAAAAGTGCAATAAAAGGGCGCCAGTAAGTAACTGGCCGCCCACTGCCTGGTGCGCGTGTGTTTGTTCTTCCAACAGAACTCTACAAAGTAAATCGCCATTCTTCCACAACTAGCTCGTTACTATTAACAATTCTGATCTTCTTACATAATCTCTTTTCTTCTTCAAATTTATACCTGCCAAGCTTTACTTGTATTTTAATAGCTGATGTCAGACAAGCAACAAGCAGAAAGTTCTATCTCAGGACTATAATTTTAAATACAATGAGACTCACATCAACTGTCGCACAGACATGCAGAAAATTATTCCACATGGACTTCTAAAGTGCATCCTAAAAGCTTCAAAGAATGAGTACGTTTTTAAAAGAATTTAAATTGATGATCGGGGGAGGGGGGGTGTTAAGCAATTTGTCTAATGTGACCCTATACTCACTTCTCCAACATCACTTCCAATATGCTGCCTCCTGTCAAATCAACAAAGAGCGCCTAACAGCACATCTAAATTTGTGTTCATTTGCCTTCTGCAGGATTATCTTTGCCACGTCAAGCATTATAAGTAAATCAAAGATGCTTCTCAGGGGCTGTAAGAGTAGGGCTAATCTCCAGACAAATATTTAGAAGGCAGCTTAGCCTGTTCTGGCTTTAATTGTTTCCAACTGATTTGACTTATTCTAATTACAGCCTTTATGTTATAAAAGCCATTTTTATGTTGCTGAGGAGCAGTTTCACTGCAAATACATGAAATTTTGCTGAGTTTCTGTTCCCATGTCGATTATGGAAATGGTACTCTACAGCTTTCCTCTAATTAGAAAAAACACACTGCACAGAGCATCAACAATTTTTAACATTAATAACAGAGTGACAGTGTCCTTTTGTGTGCCTTTAAATAATTTCTCAAAATATGACACCACAAAGCCACCATATCCCACTTGGGTATCATACTAGGAGCAATTTTCACATCTTTGCATATTATATTTATTCAAACACAGAACAGCATCTTTGAAGAAGCTGTTTAGTAATTTAACCTAACAGAATAAGATAATTAAACTTCTGTATGGTTTATATGGAGGCACTTTCCAAGCCCATGAACTTGGAAAATTCAAACACTCCCACGAAGCAAATTAAACATATCCTTTGACAAATCAGACAGCGTGGCTATTTGTTACTTTTAGTATTTACTTACCATGCTATCATTTCCTAAAGTGAACAGACAGCTGAGATAATACTTTGCATCGACTCACAGACTTGCTGTTTGATAGAAATCTAACTGTTAATCAAATGTTGTGGGCAATAGAAATCAAGGTGGAGGGGTCACAGAACATGTAGCACATGTCCATTCCAACTTCAATACATTACTAAATAACGTTTCTCTTTAATAGAAAAAAGCTTTTCACTTATTGTCAAAACTGACCCCAGAAAAATTAGTTATAATGAAATATAAATAAGGGACATTACTTCTGTTATGACTCTAAACATTACTCCCTTCCTTCCTCTGTGCAGAAAGAACAGAAAGAATAAACATTAACATCTAGATTTGATGAGAAAAACAAATAGGAGAGTAAAGCACTCAAAGCTGGGATGATTTTTTTTTAAATTTTTTTTTTGACGTACAGAAAGGATTCTTTGGGAGCCAAAACAGAAGGAAAAGGCAACTCTAAGTTTCTATGTTGGACATACATGCTTACAAAAATATGCACATGTCACTTTCAGTACTGTGACCAGTCAAACTAAGCTGCTATAGAATACAATGTATTTTGCATAGAAGAGGATAAAACTTCCATAAGGTATTTACAGCATGACCTCTAAAGTCTCTATGAAATAACAGGTAGCACTATCACAATTTTGCATTCTCCTGTGATTATAATGTCTCCAAGCTCCTTTCATTTCTATGAAAAGTTTAGACTTGTTGATATAATCCTGTTAGGTGTCACCAAGAAAAGCTTACATGTCCTCATTTGCTAAAATGGAGGGCATAGTGGGGCAAAATTACTTGGGCAATGATTCTAATTGCTTTATTAATATGGAGACTTGTTCTGTGATAGTTTATTTTCTTTTTCTTTCTCCTGTAAAAATTAAACCTTTACTACCTGTAATTCTTTGACTAGATTTCAGTTACATTAGTAATGAATTCCTGGCTTTATGTGCAAGTTGCTTATCTTTTTTGTTCATAACTAGATTTTGAATGTAAAACTGGTGAAGAATATGGAAAGCAAGCAAAACTATATGATACTCCTCAAAAAAAAATTTCTAGCCTCCTACACTGTTTAAATTAAAGACATCCTGAGATGAATGTGTGTTCTGTGCATTCAGTAACCCTTGCTGGTTTTATCTGGAGTTTTGCAATGTCAGAAATAAACCTCATGAAAACAATGTAGTGAAAAAGCCAGGAGCACGAGGCTGTCATTATTGTGTTTCTGAAGTGGATATTGTTCTAAAAAACATAAAACCAGTAAGACAGCTGGTGGTGCAAATGTTTTTGATATAAGCTATGGTATATACTGTCACAGCAATGGAGTAAGTTATATTGAGCTTCAGAGACACTCACTACTGAGGCGTACAACCTCCTGGGGGTGTTTCCCACAACCCCCTGAGATTATCCCTCTCCTAGAATGAGTGTCAGCCAGGTAGTGTAGCAAAAATACTTTAGATGGATTCATTTTATTTTATTTTGGTTTTTTGAGATCATGACGACTGTCAGAATCACAGAAGGGGTTGGGTTGGAAGGGACCTTAAGGATCACCTAGTTCCAACCCCCTGCCATGGGCAGGCAGCCAAGAACCTCATAATGCACTGCGTAGATCCAATATGTGTATTTCTTCCCTGAATGGCACATCCTTACTGTGTTGTCCATTTGTAGCATGTGTTCGTCATGTATGTCTAGTGTAAAAACATTCAGGAAGAGAAAACTAAAAACATGACTACTCATTCCCTTCAAATACGACGCACTGGGCACATGTTAACACCAGTTCTCCAAACACTGCGTTGGCTCTGTTTGCAAACAGATTTATTTTGGTTTAGATCAACACGTTTCTCATGTGGCTGTTATCCTGGCTATTCAAGAGACCTGTATCCAGCCCACCACAGAAGCAAAAACTCCATCAGTCTTACAGCTGACTGTCCAAATTACACCCCCAAAGCCCAGCTACCTTTAGGCAGCCTTCAAAGGACAACCTTGAAGAAAAATCTTTGCCAGTAACTTTCACACTGCCAAATCTCTACAATTTCCCACAAACTAAACAGCAACCATAAAATTTCCTCAGGAAAGCAAGCAAACTGATGCAAGAGGGAGCAAACCAAACCCGATTACCTTTTACTATTCCAGATGAAGAAGCATACATAATATTAGAATCAGCGACACTAAGTAACTTTTCCAAGTTATTAAAGACAGCAAGCATTTTTAGATGTGATTATCTCCCAGTTTGATATCCCAGTTCAATCTGCTGTTTTCTATCATTGCAAAGAAACCGATTCATTGCTGTCAGGAAATTGAGATCTCGATGTCTCTGTGACCAAAATTACCAGCACAGTCACGCTGACTGTACAAACTTTCCTGTTCTCTTACACTGCTTCTTCACAAGGCAATTCCTCCTTCACTCTACATTGGTTTGGGGACTTTTTAATGAAGTAAAATTCTAAGCAGTATATATGTGTTGCCCCCCGTCTCCTAAACAGTGAAAAGCAAACATGTTATGTGTCCATCTGTCAGGGAAGTGAGAAAACCAGATTGTCAGACAGGAAAAGTTTCTTCTTAGTGAATTGTAGGTCTTATATGAAAATCTAAAATTCATACATTTAGATGTTTTATAGAGGGAACATTGCAAGGAGCATAGGGACTTAAGTTGATAAACAGTTACACTTCCTGAAAGCAAAACCTTCCAGATATTATAGAGATATTACATTTTATAGTTTACACCAATATCTGCTGCAAAGGATTAAGATAAAAATCTTTGAAAAAGGCACATTAACTCTCATCTACTTAATACTTGGTCTTTACACCTGAAACATCTGACAGCACTCAGTTTTGAGGAAGAATGCTTGACTAAAGTGCAAAAGATGCTCTAAAATAATAGCAATGAGATTGCTACAGTTTTACATTAAAGAACTAATTCCCAACAAAAAAAATGTCATAAATTTTCTAGAGTTTTTAAACTATACCATAAAATTAAAATAAGGAAAATATCCTTGACAGTCTCCAGAAGTTTCTCATAAAATTGAATTATGTTTTAGAGTAAATCAGTCACCAGAATAACTTCTGCCTTAGAATGGCAATGTTACTTGCCGATATAGGGTTTTGGTTTTATTTTTAAATTAAACCACAGATAATTTCAGGAACAAGAAGAAAGAAATGAATAGTGTACCCAAATCTGCATCCCAATTTATGTAAATGATAAAAAGGTAAACTTTTAGTGCCACTGGAAAAGAACACAGCCCTCGGACATTATAACAAAGCTAGAATCAATTCTCCTATAAATAATAATAATTTATAGGCTAACAGCTGGATCAGAAGGTTTGGAGTCCATTTCCATAGCACTGGCCATTGTCCCAACACATCATCTTTGCCACTGAATTACGAAAGGACTTAGAATGTCCCACATGGAACATCTGAGGTTGCAAATACAGTTCCGAGCTGTTCTGATTTGAATAGATACTAGCACAGGATGCTTTTAAAAATATTTTGTATGGTCTCAGGGAGAATAAAAACATTCCTGAAACCACCCTGTTATTTACATTTCTTTGTCTTCCTTCCTTTCTCTAAAAATGCCATAGTTCAGTGATAAGCTGGCAGAAGAAGGCATGGTTTCCAGCGGGTGGTGCCAGTCTCGCTGTGGGCTCCCAACAGCCCCCGCTGCCCCCCGCAGCGCCCTTTCACACCTACCGACCCAAATCTGCTCATGCATGTGGGTGAAGAACACTGGGGAGTCTGATTCAGGTTAAATTAACCCGGAGCAAACTGGTTAGCTTCACCCAGATGAGTTTCATGGCCCCGTTCAATGAACGGCAACACAAACAGTTACAGAGGTGCGAGGAAGGGCAGAACTCTCTCGCTCATTTGCAGCGTCACCTTGTTTCCCCTTGGGAGGGGGGCGAGGTACGGAGACAGATTTTTCCAGCATCCCCCAGAAGCACAGTGCTACCCAAGAGAGTCACAGGAGGTACAAAGGCAGAAGATCCAACCTGCCTTTTGCTGATCACCCTCTGCAGACTACAGACAGAGAAAGCACTGGAAATGCTTTGGTTTGCTACAATTGTTAATGTATGCTCAAAAAAGGGGCAATCCTCTAGAAGCTGGTGATAAAACATTGCCACAACATCAGTCAAAATGCCAGCCTCAGTTACTCAGAGTCATGTCGTTCACGGAGCCACTGACACCTGCCCGCCCCTCCCCACCCTACAACGTCAGTGACGGGCCCGCCGCAGACCTGTCCGTGCTGCGGTGCAGCCTGGGCCTCAGGAACACAACAGCTTGTGGCACCGCGATTTTTAAAAGCCTTTTGTCAGAAATGAGGCTCTAAAAATACCTGACAGCCAAGTCCAACCAGGTACACTGAAGTCTGAACACAAAAGGACAAAGCAGCACAAGTAACGCTCAAGGCCACCGTTTGGTGTCCCACGTCTGTGTTACGCTGATACTTCAGTACAGCACCGCTCCATTTTACTCTTGGGGACCAAACTGAATTTTCTCCTCTGGAAGTTACCGAAGCAGGCTTTCCCCCCTGCCCTTACCAGTTTTCACCTTTTTATCCTAAAATCACAGACCGGGCAAACAGGACACCCCAGTGGTATTTCAACAGTCACTGCGAAGCAAGAAACTGCACGTTGAAGGAACCAGAACATCCACGTGCTAACAGGTGGTCACTGGAAGACACGTAAAAGGAACTGTCCTCCAATACTGTAAATCCCAGGAGCCTGGAGTGCCTGCGACCAGACACAGACCTGTGCTTCGTTTGCGATTCATTACGGTGCCAGACACGTTGTAGGGCAGATGCGTTCGGAACAACACGGCAGCCCTCGGCCCTTTCTACTTGATGCACCTGGGTCTTCCTTCCAGAGAAGCGGCAGGAGAGACTGTGTGCACAGTTTTTATCCTGACCTAGACTCACAACATGTCCTGCCCATTTACTTGGAATTTGAAACCGCTTGTAGCCACAACCTAAACGTTGGGTACCACAGCCCAGCCCAGGAGAAATGCTGTATTACATGAGACTAGGTAGGGCATGACAGACACTGAGGGTGAAAGAATAAAACACTGCAATGGCCAATTTTATAATTAATCCCTGGGTAAACTATAGCAAGCTGTTAATATCAAGAAATCTGAATCCATTCAGATCTCATCCATTTCATGCTATTTTTTCTTCATCTCAACTAGCATCACTAATAGTCCTGTTCCCCCCGGGCACTGATTTTGTACATTTTCATATATCTATATGGACTTCATACATTTCTGGGCTGCAATCATCGATTAAAACCTGTTCTACATTTCTGTTACAACGCTCCATTACCTCAAGCCCTCCAAAAAAGAAAAGAGGGACAGAAAGGAAGTTTAACTAACAAAATTACAATGTCAGTCTATTAATATGATATAGAAATCTACCTTTTAGATAAACCTATTATCTTTGTTAAGTTAAAAAAAAAAACCAACTACAAAAGCAATGCTTTGTCCTATCACAATTAATAGCCCACATGACTAAAAATAGTTTTTGCCTGCATAACTGTGGAAATTTTTAAATTCCAGCTATTTCAGCAGCACTTCAGAAAAATCAAAGAGCCTCCTTTCTTTATGAAAATGGCACAGAAGTACAGGAACCAAAACCTGTTATTCAGTGTCCTTTTAAAAAATGGAACTGGCAGTATTTCACCTTACAAATAAGGCATACTTATTATTTAAACAAACAAAGCTGACTTTAAAGTTCTAGATGTTAAGCAGCTCTGGATGACAGATGCCCTGTCAAGCAGTAGTTTACAGCAATGTGTCTTGTGAAGAGGCTACATACATTTTCTACAGCACTGCATCTAGCACCATCAAAAAGCATGAAAAACAGTTCAGAAATAGTTCTGAAAGCCTTTTTTGCTTATGGCTTTATAATACCATAAGCTCAGCAGCTTCCATATAATAGAATTTATGTCATTTTTAATGTTTTGTATTTACCACATAAAGAAAAAACACAAATGAATACATAACAGAAAACAGTTTATTAATCTGTCTTCCTTTTCAAAGAAAAGATGACAACTGATAGGTGTTATTACTTGGCTTCCTTATGCAAATTTATGGGATACATTTTTGCGGCCACATTAAAAATGAGAAACACACTGCGTACCTGAAGCCACACTGTGAGGACTAAAGGGTAACAGGCCTGCTCAGCAAACCGCTTCCTGCAGAATGGGCTCCGCTACAGAATCCCATAACATCTTGGATCCCCTAATGATCCAACTGAGCGCTTCCAAGGATTTAACAGAGAAATTTTTGGACTGGCACACCCTTACAACAGGGATGTTTTTTCTGTACAGTCGACAGCTCCAGGCAGGACAATGGCAGTATGTGAAACAAAAAATACGGCACAGTGCTTTTGGAGTGACCTGATTTAGGCTGTTCTTACTTCCCTGTCTGCTTCTGCCAGTCAAATGAAGAGGCATAAACACTGGCCCTAGTATTTTTCCATACTTTGTACTTCCCTTAAAAAAAAAAAAAAAAAGCCTCAGCTTGAAAACAGTGTTCTGACACAGAGTAAAACAATGTGTTTTTTTTAGTGAAGACGTGTGCTTGAAGATATATCAACAAAATACATGATAGACATGTGACAAGTTCAGCAATTATGGCACATGGTTTATGATTTCAGGATAGACAGATGGATTTATTTAGCTATCTATAGTGTGTGTATGTGTACTGCACAGAAAATAATCCCTCAGCAGTCCAAAAGCAGAAAACTTTGTTCAGTTTGTTTGTTCTTGTCCTATAGGATCAAATTAAATAAGGAATTGTGATTACAGGTGACATTTTTGACATTTCTGTCTCTCTGAATGGGATGAGCTAGCTGAGTCTGAGCCAACAGCTAACAGGGGCTTTCCTATATTTTAGCAGTCTACTTCAAATTGTTAATGCGTGTTAAAACTGAGCTTGCTCATATTCTATACTTTAAAGCATGTAATTTAAAAAATATTCAGTTATGTGCTCCTGAAATATACCGTGCCATCAGCAAAATAAACCTCAAGAATAGAAAGGAGATAAAGAAGTTTTAATGATACACAGAGATTGTTAGTCAGGCTGTGAAATAGCTAGGGATGCCACTTCTTTTGTTCCTTACATCTCAACCAATCTACCTGTTTACCTGTTAAAGAGACAGGTTCTTGTTAATGGTCACCTTTGTATTTTTGCACTTGAAGTAGCTATTTTATCTTGGACTGTAACCTTAGGCACAATCCCTGTAATATAAACATATGCTTAACATGTAGCCCAGTGGTAGCCTCTGTAAAACCAAGGAATTGTGTTTAAAACTTTACATATATGCACTGTACTTGCTGCATGCTGAGAGTCTTAAAAAAAGAACATTTATTCTCTGGCCTCAAAAAAAGAAAGCCAGGTGAGCTTGCTGTTGAACACTTCTCAGCTTGTATGTCACTACAGAGATCTTTTGCATCCATTACTATAGCTTCTTTAAAACAAACTAATTAAAATGATGAAGAACTCTGTCAATGAAGTAGTAAAGTATAGAACAATGTTAGGTTTTTTTCAAATAAAACTTACCAAAGCCAGAGAACATAGGGTGAAGATTGTGTATCTTACCAATAAAGTATGAAATGCAGACCAACCCTTGATATGTTTTACAGGTGGGTCAAAATAAAAAGTAGTAAATATTTAGGGATTTCCACTCAGGCCCTTGGTATTATTCCTCTTTAGAAGTTAACGCTTCATTATCACCCTTTCACTGGTGCCGTTCTCCCTTGCAAGTGCATTCCGTTCTCACCTGGGCAGCATCGCCCCAGTCCCCTGTCACCAGGACCCCAATTACAGTCCCTCTCCCCACTCCCCTACCGATGCAGGCAGAACAGGCTCTGAAATCTCAGTCGGGGTTACACGCATCTGCTGCTGAAGGGGAGACCTGTTAATTTCATTATTTTGCTTTCATCTTTGGGTATTCTGCTTTACGCTTTTTGTTCTCTAATTTTAAAAATGCTCCTTGTGATGCTTTAAAAGCCATACCAAGTAACATTAACGTAGTGCTGGCAGCTGAACACTGTTATTAGATAAAAGTGGCTCTAATGCATTAGGAGGTGTTGAGTTAATAGGAAAACAGCTTTGATTCACTAGCCCCTGTCTAACATGCCACTACAACAGAAGTAAAAAGGCAGTGGGCAACTCCCCTCTAATCACCTCCTGTTAGCTGCAACTATAGGCAAATTGCTAGTGAGGATTAAGTGGGGAGACTATCACAGGATCAGTGTCAAGCAGAAAAAAAGACTCAATTTGTGAGCAATCATGACTCCCTAATCACTTCTCTAAGAGCTTTAGGAATTACTAACAGTAGTCTTTAGAAGCCTGGACACATCACAAGTACCGACCCACAGAGATAAGGAATCTCTTTTTACTACAAACATATGATTATGACCGAGATAGAACACTGAAGTATACAGATAATAAAACAAGTGGAGGCTGAAAAAAACGGTAATTTGCCTTCACCAATCCTGTACATTCTTCAGATTACTGAGATTATGATATATGTGTGTCAACACTGTGAATGCAAAGGGAGATAAGCTAAGATTTGTATGGTTTGGAAGGCAGTATTACCAACAAATCTGTCAGTTACAATGTAGAGAAAATACCCATACCATTGCGACACTGTTCCACACAGCAGCAGTGGGAGAGATTCTGCCCATTCCAGATTTTCAAGCAGTTGCTAGAGAAATAGCCCCAGCCAATTATTTTATTCCCAGTTATTTTTACTTTTAGTAAAAAAAAAAAAAAAATAAAATGAAAAATGCAAACACCTGCTATTTAATTCAGAGACATTGATATTGACTTTCATTTTTAATGTATCGTAACCCTGCATTAGATTATAAAATTCAATAGAGACTACAAGCACTACCTGTGTAACACCTGACAGATCTATAATTGTTGGGGTCTAAAAATCAACATGGCAAATAAATTATATAATTTTAGAGATCACAAAGTTTTATCCTGCCATGTAGTCTGAGTTGCAATACAGCTGGCTCGACTGCTTGATCAAAAATTACATTTCTTGCTATTGTTTTACATGACCTAATTTCTTAGCGTAAAAAAGATCACAAATTATGAATATTTAGCCACATTGAAAAAAATTACTATGTTTCAGCATAAGACATTTTTCAAAGCTACTACAACGCTATCTAATTGTTAGGATGCATTACTTGATACAGGCACATCAGGCTACTGCTCACCGAGTGGAAGAAAACATGTAACACATGCAAATGTCAGGATGAGACAGGACTCACAAATACATTTATTGTTTGCACGTTTAAATATGTTTCAGCATTATAAAGGAGCAGTTATATTATAAAATCAAAAGGAAAACACATCTTTACAAAATATAATATATTTTCATCAATACCCTTCTAAGAAAATAGCAAGCTAAAACAGTTTTCAGTGTTTTTACTGCAGTATGTCACAGTGTTCCTGCATATCAAAACTTGGCATCACTAATGTTAATATAGGGAAAAGGAATAAAAACCAATTAGGGCTCAGTAATCAATCAATGAGAATTCCTCCCACTAATGTACTGATAATCTCATAGGCAATAAAAATAAACAAACAAACAAGCCAAACAAAAAAGCACTGCCCTCAGGTTGTCTATGCATCTCGGACTTGAACTGGAAACCACATCTCTGTACCAACATTATAAACCACTTTCCAAGAAGGAAACAGGTCCTTCCACAGCAAGGTAAGAACTCCTAATTAAGAGTAACTGAAAACTAAGAATGACAACATGTGCCACATAGAAAAAACACATTATGTGGATTATTATTAAAACAGTACCAAGATACACTGAATACCGAGACGATGTTATACTAGCTTATTTACAGTACACATTTTTAAAGACTGACAAGAAAAAGAGTACCTGAAGTTTTTAAAATATTTCCTTTCAGCTAAAGTGCTCAAAGACAGATATATGACATTTATATGTATATCTTTAACATTGAAGACAGACATATAGATATATCTATGTGGGATGTAGGCTCAGTGATCCTTATGGATCCCTTCCAGCTTGAGATATTCTATGATTTCATGATATAACGTGCAGAATGCCTGTACGTATACTGTCTAGGTTGGTATTAGGTAGGAAGGCTTTTGTCTGTCTTGTATCAATGCTTTTAAATCACAAAACAAAAAATGAATACACAAATGCAGGACAAAAATAAAAATTAAAACCCTTTCCAATGCTTATGTTATATAAATCCAAAACAGCTGTATTATACTCCTTGTCTTCTTATCTCTCAAGAAGTATTGCACAGGTTAAAAACAAAAAAAAAGTACGCCACCCCATCCTACCTTCAGTGCAAACACATGAACAGTGGGTGCTTTGTTGATGCATTCTTTCATCTGCTCGTTTCACAAACACCACTACCAATTGCATGTGCACATACATAAAGATATATATATTTATAAAAATTGCTTGGTACTAATAAATCAACATTAACTTTTTTATTTTAATTAAGAAGTTTCTATATTCTGTAATGTGCTTCAAGACACAAGATTCTCAGCATTGCACTGTATTATACTCTGAATTAACAACAGCAAATTTCTTAATCCTGCTATATTAATTTGAAATAATAAAATACATTGCATAGTATTATATACATAACAACTTCATAAAACTAATCAAACCCAGACATCCAAACCCAAAATGGAACTCCTGCATCACGTATTTCCTTTGCACAGACTGGACACATGACCTGGTCAGCGAATCAAAAGGGAGAAGCCCACGCCATCACACACACATGTAAACGCTACCAGCACCCATCGCACCAACAGTGTGCTAAACTGTCCTCAGCTGGTGTGAGACTCCCCACCAACAAGATCACTCATCTGCAAATGATATTGCAGTGTGATTATTCCATGAAGAATCACAAAACTTAACAATATTTGTGATTGCAAAACAGAAACTATTTTCATTAGCATGAATCCTATAAAAGTCTTGTTATAAAAAAGGAAAAAACACCTAGCATCACCAACAAAACACCCCACAGCTTGCCCAGTTGCCTACCATTAACACCCATTTGCTAGCAGTTTGCACCCTCTCTATTCAGCTAAGGTTTACCAAGGGCCAATTTTATTTAGCCTGAATAACAACACAATGTTTATCTGTCTGTGCAGTGCAGTACTCTCTGGAACTAACAGGCACACACTGCAACACATTTCTTGCCTTCTAGGTCAGCATTAACTCTAGTTTTAGCAGTTGTAGCTAAAGGCAACTGTACTGTAATCAAGCATCACAGGGATGGATTTGCTTTTTTTTTTTTTTTTTTTTGTTGCTGTTGCTGCTTCCTTGCAGAATCCCCTATTTTAATATACAAACTCACCCCACTGTGAAGCCCTTGCAGGGTTGGATAGCCACGAGAATGTTAGTGGCTAGTGGTTAGCTCCATGGGAAGGAAGGGGAAAAAAAAAAAAAAAAAAAAAAGAAGGAAAAAAAGAGGGAGAGGGGGAAAGAAAAAGAAAAGCTTCTTTAAAAAAAAAAAAGGCAAAGCGTCAGGGGTATGCGTAAGAGAAGGGAAAAAGGATGGAAAATTAATAATCCAACAGGCAGGTTCCCTCAGTGTTATTAATCATGCTGCTTCTCACAAGCTAGAGAGGAGCTGAGATTTGCACATGGGAGGGGAGGGGAATGTACACTATTGGCCAACTAGCTCATTCCTATACATCTCAGCCAATCCTCCTTTTTTTTCATCTTTGCTTCCCCCCCTTTCACCCCTCCCCCCTCGCCTTAAGGTACAAATATATCTGAGAAGCAGTTACAAAACCCTGGAAGATGAAAAATCATGCTCCCAGGCTAGGCAATGCTTGGTCCAGTTAATGCACTATAAACTTTATTTGAGCTGACTTCTCATTTGATCCCCTTGTGACAGGGTCAGTGAACGGCAAGCAATTCCATCCCAAATCATGCCATAATCGAATTGCTGCCTATTTCCCGAACCTATAATGAAAAAGGCAACCGAAATAATGCAGGTAATGTTGGCAGCCTCCCCTTGCTGTCGTACATTATTACTGCCGATTGCTTGCCTCCATTTCCCCTGTACTCTAACAATGAATATATTTCACAGCTCACTTGCTTTACTGTGTGGGTGGTATGGCATAGACACCTACATGATATGAAAGAAAATCTAAAACAATAGGGTTTTGTTTCTGTGCACAGCACCTAACAGGCTGCTGGTAGGAAAGGCAATTTTGTCAAACTGCTACAGGAAAAAACAGACGACTAGTGAGGCTTAAACAAGACTTTGGGTAAAACCACCACCAACTTCTTTTTATCTATTTAACCCCGGTTTCAGCCGGTGATCTACAGAACAATTCGAGCGTTTACTGACAGTCCTCAATAAATTACATTATACAGCTGCTTCTAAAGGATTATTTTAAAGTTAGGGTTTCCTAAACAAAACGCTTCGGAGACAGGAGGCATTTCTTTGCCAATACATGTCTTCTGAAAGACACACGTATTCACAGCCTGAAACACATCCTGAGAATCAGCTCCGCTGGAAACAGGAGAATCTCTATGAAGTCACTGAATCATTATAACTATCGATGCACCATTTGCCATTCCTGCTTTCCCTCGTCCCCTCCCTGGATCGAGCGGGACACGTACCGGAGGGAGAACTGCAGGATTCAGGTTATGGCCAGTCACTTTAGCACTCCTGTCCACTAGCAACCTCGAGCACGACTGCTTTTTAAAAGCACAGAATTGGGCTGTACAAAGCAGGCAATAATCATGAGGTAATTACATTTTCAAATGACATAAATTAACCACAATTGTGAGGAATATTCCCTTTGATCCGCTGCTGGATGGCATAAATATGACTGTTTATATAACCCATTACTTTGAATCTCACTTCAGAAGAGTTTGAAGCGTGAAGCATGGCAAGCAAAGATTTATGTAATGAACAAAAAAATATATTTAATAAGGGCATTTCTCTGCTTTTGCCTCAAACACGCATACGATGGAGCCCGGTGTGCATAACAACCCATAGCAGCACCCTATGCAAGATCCCAGCCTGACCTCTGTCAAAGCCTGGATTAGACCCTAAACTTCCAGCCAGTCTATCACCTCGTGCCAGGGCAAACCATCACCCCAGTCCCCACATGAAATTCAGCCCGTCTTTTGTTTTGGCCTTTGAAGACATTTCAGGGCAAATACACCAACTCACTTTATCATAAATCAGCATCCAACATTCGGATCACATTACTTATCACCTCATGGCACTGGCATAAAGAGGAAAGAAAGAATCAGAAAGGATCACAGCTGGAACACGAGGAGAATTCTGACATAATATTTGAAATTACAGACAGTGCATTTCTATCACATTAGCACCTCTGATAATATTGACAAGGCTAAACACGATGGTGTACAATTGTAGATTTAAATGAGCAGAGCTTTACTGCACAGCAGTGACTTTAAAAACACCAATTTTCATTTTATCTGGATTATAATTGTTAATGAAAGATGTTTTCATTAATTGGCCAGTAACCCCATTTCATTATCTCAAACAAGAGAAACAGGGACTGTAAGTAGGCATTGTAATTTTAAAGTAATGCAATCCCTCATCTGACTGGAATACAATATGAATATTTCACTATTTGAATGACTCTAATTTTTCACTTACTGCTCAGGCAGAACTGATTTGAGACAGCATTCCATTTTTTTTAAAAAAGATGCATGGGTTCAAAAGTGCATGCCAACATATGGACATAGAGTAATTCTTTAAAAACTCAGCACTGGAGGCTATGAAGAGCAGATCTTATACAGAAAAAAAAAAAAAAAAAAGATCAATATAAAGAAAAAAATTGTTCTAGATGTAATTGAAGTCATACATTTTTACACGACTTCTGCTATACAGCCAATTACTGCTATTTATCAAACAGCAGACAACATTGAACCTGGCAGCATAAAAAACAAATTTTACTAAGTTAGGGAAAAAAAAAAAAAAAGAAAAAAGAAGAAGTCATCAGAAAGGAAAGGAAAAAAGATACAAATAATAAATAATTCAATATTCCTGAGGAAAGCTCTTGCAGAAAAGGCCTGACTGATTCAAACATCAGACGTGAGGCTGACAAGAGATATATCGATTTAGACAATTCTATCATTATTATTCCAGCCTGAGTCCTTCAGAAAAGCTGTTCTTTTTGCCCCTGTTTTTATTGCTGTAACTATCAACCTTTTCTCTTATACCTTCCTCTCTTTGAACTTGTATTCATTATGGCTTTAATCTCAGCCTAGCTATAAAACGATAAATAGAAATCCTAGTCTCATTTATTTGAAATGTAAGTTCAGGGGTTTTTAAGATACAATGCTGGAAAATATTTGCTTTATATACATGTGACTGTAATGCTTCCTTAAAATAGGTCAAGTGCTTCTTGAAGTTTCTAATTATAAGAACAGGCCTTCGACTTCAGGATTAAATACATGCAAGATAACAGCACCGTTTACCTCCAATTTAACTTTGCTAAATGCACACCTTTACCAAACTTACCACCGACTGCTGCTAAGTTTACTTTATACATTTCGGTAAACTACAGCAAATTAACCTAATTTTTTAGCTTCTTTTTCATACCTAAATAGGACTATACCACTGTAGATGTTCTCAAAAAAAAATAAAAAATATATCCTTGTAGGTCAATGCAAATCAGTAAAATGAAGCTGTATAATTACTGGAAGAAAGCATTCCCCTATTAGGCATCTGCAAGCAGAACTATTTCTTCGCTGTTCGATGTGTTAATTATAACTAGATAGGATATGCCACAGAAAATTAACAGTCTTGCACAGACATCAGAGGTAAACACACAAAACAGGAGCTGCTTAAGGGTCAGGAGAGCAAGTCAATTTTGAAGAAAGATAAAAGAACTGTCATGTATATGATTGCTTATGAAAGAAAAGAGGGCAATCCTGCCTTGTTATCATCAGTTAATTAGGCACTACAGTCAGGCATGCATACACTGCAACATTTGCCATGGTAATCAAATGTATTATTCAAATGTGAAACAAAACAAAAGCAACTGTAACTCTGACAGGGAAGAATACAATCTGCCCACACAAAGGTGCTGAATTAACTTCACCTGAGAGTTAGAAGGAAGCTCAGGAATATGTTCTATTAACTTTCTCAAACAGCACTGCCTTTTAATTCAGACTACAGTTCCACTTCTACAGAAAATACTCTTCCAAATGTGATCCACATGCAAGGTGACGACCTTTGCAAGCAAAGACAAGGGTAATGAAAAGCCATTGATAGTGCGGCAGGATCCCGTTATGTCTTTAATATAAATATGACAGTGAGACTAACAAATGCACTCTTGACAAAGCATGCTATCTCATGAGTCAGAGAAAAAATAAAAAAAAATAAAAGAAAATAAAGCAATATACAATGTTTTCCCTGTCCTGAGCTATAACTGCAAGCAAAAATAAAACTAATAACTGCTCTGCAAATGGTGTGATGACACTGTGTGATAACTACCCTTTCTGTCTCACTAAGGCTTATACCACATTCCTATACAACCACTCTTTTTCAGTTTATACAAAATGGATGCTTTTGGTCTCATTTCCCTTCGACTGCTCAGAAGGCATCCAATACCAAGTTCTGTAACAAAATTAGGCTATTAGCCAGGGAATGACAGCAAGGTAATGGTTTCCTATTTCTTAATATTAAACTTTTAGACAACATAATTTTCACATCATCTGTTTCCTTTGCACACGTAAAGATCAGCAAGAAAAATCCCACTGGGCTTCTTTCAATTTAGCCGAGCTGTGTGACCCCAAAGTGGTGACTCTATATAAAATGTGTGCTCCCTGCTAGGACTCAGGGAAGGGAGAGCAGGGCACGCTCCCGCATTCAAGCTTGTAGAAAGACTGGGAGAGTTGGGAGAGATGAATGCCAATTAGTTGAAATTGTTCCTCATCTCAGCCGGTAAGATGGTGAAGGACCTGGAGACCAGCAGATGCCGTCGGACACAAACACCCCAACACCCCTTCTCCCTGTGCATCGGGGGATCAGAATTACCACCCTGCGCCCCTTAAACATGAGGAAGGAACATCTGAAATGGTGATAATGGCCCGGTTCTTGGTGACTCCCCGCCTCCTCCCTTTCTTGCAGCGTGGAAGCAAACCATCAGGGCCATGGACTCCTCAAACCAGCACAACCACCACTGCCTCTGAGCTGCCAAGTCACAGCCTGAGAAACCTGAACTCCAAAAGCAGACGGGAGGCTGTCTTCCCCCTGGAGCTCGAGTTCTACTTCTGCAAGACCAGAATATAATTTCTACTTTCTCATGCCCATGTTGCAGAATCTGCTCTGGAGTTCAGATATTTTTCAACTTCATTTTCTTGCATGATAACTATGGCTTTCTCACATTTTGCCAAAAACCATGCAATATGCAATAAAGGAAAACATCTTTGCTGAGTGTGCAGGTACTGACCAACTTGAATGATGAAATTATTCTGCAAATATCAGTAAAAAGAAGTAATAAATATACAAAATTATGTAGCAGGGTATTATCTGTTATGCCATTATTTTGAAGACAGCTGCCATCAGAGGATATATATCCATAATGAAAATCAATACAAACAAAACCTATCTAACAAATCTGTATTATTTTTTTTGAATGTCTCCTTTTTTCTAATTCCTCCTTTTCCTGCACAGTATTCTCAATGTTTGACCATCTCAATCAAATACTATAGGAGAAAATAACATGATACAGAAGTCTCTCTCCTGATCAAATTAGTCTAACATGGATCAATACAAAACCATAGTGCATCTGCAGTCTCAGAGTCTTCAGTGTCCAGGCATACGGTAATCTGTGAGAAAGGAGTAATATCTGTTTCTTTGGCACGGAGATTTTCTTTTAGTCAGTCTGTCACTTCCCATTTCAGTTAACAGAATGTTGAATGCAGCTCATCCTTGGACAAATATTACAGCTCTGTATCGTACAAAACGGGAGGAATCATTTCAGGGTGAAGATTTAATACAAAAGCAGATCTGCAAGGAATTCTAAAAAACTTCAGAAGACAGAAATACACAAATACGAAAACATAAAACTATATATACACCCTAGTTTTTCCCTAATCCTTTCAGAAATGCCTAAAATTTATTTTGAAAGAAAAAAACACAATAATAACCTCCCCCCAAATAAATGGAACCAAACAAACAAAAAACCCCCTTGAGGCAATTCAACTTTCTGGCCTTGCAAACAGGTCTTGTTTTTCCTTCTAATCAATGCAAATGTTTACAGTGATCACAGATAGAAGACCTGACTACTAAATCAATTAAACATTCATCTTGCTAATATAAACAGGTATGTTTTCATAATGCAGGGATGCCAGTGTCTTGTGGTCAATACACAAAACATCTGGATGGAGGAGTGCTGTGGGTACCTACCCAAAAGCTGGCATTCTGCAAAATTAAGTCCATTTAGTCCTTCTTATATTTTACTGCATTTAGAGCTGTCAAGACTTATTTAGTTGGAATTTAACGTGAGAATGAAACAATAACTATCTGAAATTCACAGCTCACTGTGTTCATCACCCCGTTTACACCTGCACTGCCTACCGTTCCAGGGGCTCTCACTGAAACCTGTGGGACCTTTCTCAAGGATTAATAATACTCACCCTATGGAGGCTCATACAGATATTTGACATTTAAAGAGAGGCATGGCTACATATGGAAAATCAGCAGCATGCCTGTCACACTAAAATTGTTGAAATATGTTAAATTAACCAAAAATATTTTCCCCTTCTTACTATTCTACCTGGTCAAAATAAAAGATTAAAAAAAGAAAACAAAACACCCTTTCACTTTTTACCCCATAAGGCAGCTACCACTTTTATGTCACACACCAAGACCTCTCTGACATTGTTTTATATCCACCCAAACTTCTGATTTCTGCTGCTATGTGGAAACACCTTACACCTACACATAGAGTAGCAGTGAGGACATACAATTCTCATCCTTTAAACAAATACATCCACCTTGCTCTGATTACCAGGTAGTTCTTTCAGAGCTTTCAGCCTCACTCCACTTGGCAGGCTCCATGGTAGGATGGCACACAGCTCGCCCCGCTCTCCCACCCCACACCAGAGGCTCTGCCCTCACCCGTGGGCTCCAAAGAGAAAGAGGAGTCCCCTGGGGGGGGGGGGTGTGTGTGTGCTGCATGCAGGACTGCACATCCCACAGCTTCTGTACTGTTTGAAGATAGGCGCTGGCCTCTGGTTATCTGCTGTTGCCTATGTCATCGCATCAAACCAAACCAAAGTCTGTGTTTTCATGGAATACTACATAAAGTTAATTGAAAGCCAAAAATAAAATATGAAAGATAAATACCTTTCTTCTTAACAGAAGTAATTCTTACACCTGTTAATTTCAATGAAGAGATGACAAGCTAGACTTTTTTCCATAATTAAGAGTTTAATATACCTTTTTTTCTTAGGTATTAAAAAAATTATCATTTTAAAAAATCAGATATACACTACCTTAGATTTCCAATGAGAGGTTTTTTAAAAACTGAACATGAAATTTTAAGAGTAGTGTCCAAAAGTATTTCTATCTTAAATAACTCTCATCTTAGAGTGATCTCCATTTGAAAGACATTTTAGTGATAATGGAACTAACTTTCTAAACCTTCCTACCCCCAAAAGAAGAGAAAAATAGGTCTACAGCAGCAGAACTTGTCGATAGTATATACAAACATCTACAAATAAAGCTGGGCTTCCATATCTGCATAATTCAAAAATGTCCATGAACCCCCCCGCCCCCCGCCAAAGATCTTTAACATATAAAGTCAGAATTTTTAGATTACATGACACTTTGATAGTTCAAATAGTGCACATCTTCTTCCAGTTCCTGAAGTTATACTATTTCTTATTGACGCACAACATAAAAACTGATTTTCAAGAATAAGGGCCAATGTGGCACCACAGCATTATTACGAGGAACTCAATATTTCAGGCTCTTAATTTTAAGATATTGCAGTTTTATCAATTTTTTCCACACTTTAATTTGTTTGATTAGGCAAATGCCATATCAAAGCAGTGACACTAAAGAGAAATTTCATGCTCTTGAACTTCAGTAAGAAATGCCCACCAGCAAGAAAGTGAATACAATACAATCTTGAATTTCTAAGGCTCATCTCAGTCCCAAAGAGAGCAAGTAGGTGGTGCTTAGAAAAATACAGTTGTCTGGGAAGACTAAGTGCATTATGAGAAGCTTTTATTTCACATGACTATTATTTCCCAGTTATAATAGTGTCACATGATATTTTCTCTACATCAGTGGGAAATAACAACACTTTGGGATTTTAACAATCTCTCTGAATGTGTAAAATAAATTAAACATATAGTACTCTGCATTATCTTTCAATGGGATTGTGCTCCAAATGGGTATGGATATGATTATAGTATTAGCTTTTCCTCTTTTGCATTTAGAACATTTTCCCCCTGCTCACAATGATAGAAAAAAAAGGAAAAAAAAAAAAAAAAGAGTATCCTCAATCCACTAAAATAAATACTTCTGTTATATTCTGTTGCTTCAACAATGAATAAAGCAACCATGCAGGTTTATAATATCAATTCACAGGGCTCTTTCTGCTTCACTGAACTGTTACTGAAAGGTTCAGAACAAAGCTACAGGCAGATCGGACAAAGCTGCTGTAACAGGATTTACATTATACTCAAACTGATAAGACCACATCAGAGAAGTGCTCAATCTTCAGTACCTTTGATTAGAATAGCATAAGGACTGTGAGTATTTTGGCTCTGAGCACCTGATCACAGCATCTGTATTACACCTACTAGCTTAAGTGTTGATCCAATCTTACATCAGTCGGATAATTTACGTTTCCTCCTTTTCCTTTGCTCCCTCCCTGTCAAGTGCGTTGGGATGGTGATAAAATGGGAAGCCAGGAAAGCAACAGTAACACTTAGCTATCTATTATACAAAAATAGTTATGAAACAAAACAAAGTACTTACATGTTAATATTTTTTGAGATCTAAAGTAATTAAACAATTCTGTTTTCAAATAATTGACACACTGCGGTGGAAGGAGGGAGACGAAACAAGGAAGATCATATCCCAAGGGCAGGCAAACGTAATGCTCAATAAATAATTAATTAAATGCCACCAGGTGAAGTCACTGCCATGGATTTCTTACAAGCAATGAGATTCTTTGTGCAGACTTAGCTACCGCCACATTCCTGAGTATGTTTCTGCTTAAAGTAACTGCTATGTTTCAATTCCATCCTTTTCCCTTCACCACATTTATCTTTGCAATCCACACTGACTACGCCAGACTACCCCAAAGAATCTTTTTGTTTCAATTTTAGACATTCAACAATTGATAAACACTTGATTATAAACCATTTGCACCTGACCATAAACTCAAGGCTTTAATTAAATAAAGCACAAAAGCAAACCATGCGACATTTATAGAGCATGTGCGGTGATGTCCTGTGAAGAGGCGAATCCCTGACAGGTCCTTGCCCAGTGCCATGGCCAACACACTGGGGTTGCGTCCCCAACACGAGCAGATGCCGATTACACCTTTTCTGGCAACCAACATGGCATCGTCCATGATCCAGCCCTTTTGACTTAAGCTGTCCTAGTACTTGATCAACAGCTCAAAAATAAGTATAGCAATTAAAACATACATTGCTTTTAATATCCTAAGCACAATGTCTGAACTCACCGGGGAGGCAGGACAGAAACTGCTCCACGCCAGGTCTCGGGACGGATTCCTGCTGCCGCGAGCGCTCTTTGCCTGAGCATTCTGCACTGCACTGCTGTGATCAGGCACAGCTTTGGGGCTCTTATTACCTCAAGCAAACCTTGGCTTTGGAAGTGCACATTTTCTGCCCAGAATGAGACAAAACCTGAAACAGAACTAACTTGTGATCCACAAAACTCCTGACTCAGCAGGAAAAAATGCAAACAAAGGGAAGAAACATCTTTACCAAAGTTAGCAGGAATAAAGTGTCTATAGCAACTTTGCTTTTTGGAATGAAAAACAAAACCACCATATACACTAAACTTTAGTCATTTGAACATCTCACTAAAGAAACACCCCATCACCCAAAGTTAAGACAGCAACATAGTGGAATATTTACAAAAGTCTGCAACTACTTGTTAAACCACTGCATTATTCACCTATAGCCTGTTAACAAACATCTTTGTGCCAGAAGAAATTAATTTTTAAGCATGTGATACACATAAATGGTCTCACGCTGTATCAAATGGTTTGATTCCCAGCGCTTAGTTACAAAGAGAAGAGGTATGCTCTTAAACACGTCGGGAAGATGCTCCTGCCTGTGGAAGAGGTTTTAATGGCTGTATTCATGAAATCATGCACACATGTGCTCAGCAACTTCCACTTCAGCTGTAAACTTTGCTTTGGCTGTATGTTCTTTGGCAGCACCTGGTGGAATTTGGATAAAACTACAATAACAACATAAAAGTTACTACAACTCTGGTATTTTTGTATAAATACTTCTGGTGAAGTTACTTCTTAAACGATACACAAATCACAAACTTCAAGTTAACGTGAAAACAGACAATTCCTTGGGTTTTATAAAACATCAGTGGGAATTTTTGTAATATGAACTACCATATTACAATAACTACAATATTTAGCTTTAGTCTTGAGATTAGTAGTGAGCTTGTTTTGCACTGCTCTAGTGAATAAATAACAGTAAATAAAATTAAAAGATGCCATCCGTTTAATACAACATAGAGGAAAGAAAGGATTTGGTATTTACAGTAAATTAACTGTCACTCACAAGAACAGATCAAGTAAACTGACACCTCTATAGAGAAAAATACAATGAATTACCACACATGTTTTTAAAGACATTTTAGAGAAAGCATCTGACCACATTTTGTACTTGCCTCTGTCACCGACTGGTAAAACATTTTCAATTCAGTCATTAGCAGAGAGCAATCATTCAACCTAAACAGAGAGCTAGTAGGTAATTAGATATTATCTGCTTGTGGTGCAGAGCTTCTAAAATTGTCATGTCCTATCAAAAAGTATTCACATGGGGGGGAAGGAGACTTCTGCTCAAAGTAATACTATAGGAAGTACTTAGCATAATATGAGCCAGTGGCTGTCAAATTAGTCTCGTTTGAAATACTGTAATTAACTGAAGGGAGCCTAACACACTTATCACAGTTGGCCACTTGTATTCAAATCATGCTGAAGAGTTCTGAGGCCCAGAAACATTTTTTCCCTTTATTTTTTTCCCCTCTAACAAAGCACTAAAACACAGCAGCATTTTACCCCAATAATAACCTTTAAAAAGCATATATGATTTGATTTATTTTCTCTTCGTACAGTCTAGGAATAAATCAATGAAGAAAACTACTGACACAGGTGAGACCTTTTACAGAAGGCTTTCACCTTATTAAAATCTATGTTAAAACAAGACGTGATGTTAAGAAGTAATTGTACTGATGAGCAATATCCACACTTTTTTTGTGCCAATCTCTTCCATTGAAAACAGTTTTGTATTCGTGTATTTCCAAATGCACTGTCCCCTTTAAAATTTGGCTTCGAGATGTCAAACATGTTTGTCAAGCAGCGTTCAGACATACAGCATGAGATTACTTGACAGCCACACATTCTGAAATACCTTGCAGACCACTGCACATCACTCCAGCCTATCTTTGCTATATTTATTTTACGAACAGATAATACTATATGCTGAAGGCTAATCCAAGATGTGGGATGTATGTCAGTTACTAAAATATTACTGTGACACAGAGTTTTCTGGTAAGCACAGACATAACGCTACCCATTTAAAATTAGGATCTAAACTTTAAACAACAGGACCACTTCTCTTTTCTCCAGTGCCTTTCACCTGAGCACGATCAAGCTCTTTACAGACATTAAGAAACTGAACCTCACAAAACCTCCAAGAGGTCTGAAGAAGGGTATATGTATCACTTAACCCAGAACTCAAATACAGCCACCTTTTAGGTGAAGCACAGACGCATCAGTGCATCCTGTAACTGCTTCAGACAGAAAATAAGGGAAAAACCTGCATCCTGTTAATAAATGATATTCTAAGCTACACCTTTAGTGTCATGGTGCATGATGGCAATGTCTCATAACCAAAAGCAGACGTGCCTTCAGCATCCTGTCCTTACTCAGAGCCTCAGATAAACCTTTTTGCATGTTTCCTATTCTGTCAGAAAGTTTGCAAAGCTATCACTAACATCAGAGGCTTTAACGAATCAAGACAAGATCAGACTAATTTCAGATCTGTGAGCTGGTACTGTGTGTGTCTCCAAAATAAGCCCTGCACAGGCTCACAAGATGTACTGACTCTACACCCCGATCTGCATGACTGCACGGTTCCACATTTCTGATATCATAAAAAGACACCCCTTTATAGTCGGTAACTCGGAACCTTGCCAGTCAGAGGTAAATACATTTTTCAATGAATACTTTCAGGCTTTTTTTGCTTACAGTTCAACTACCTTAAGAATTTCCCCCCCCACACACCCTTAACTTTTCAGTGGCATTACAACCTTGTTTTAATAAACAAGGTTGGTGCACTTTAAGTCATGCATATCTTTTATTTACTTTAGATCTGCTGTCAGGAAAAGGGAGAAATATAGTAGACAAAAGGTCCAGCAACCAGAGTTCAAGATTCAATTTCTTTAAATGCATTTACTTGAAGGATCTAAAAGCCATGTTATAGTTTAATCTTCCCCAAACCATTCAGTTTCTGCTAGATTTAGCACTTTTGTCCCTTTGTATTCACAGACTTCACATAGCTTCTCAGAGGCTGGCAGGCCAACATATTAGAAATAAAATGCAATTCTGGTATCTGACACTTCAATTTAGCTTCTTCAGTAGCAAAGATCATCAACTGCACTGCTTTCTCCCATGACAGAAGATCACCTAAATATCACTTAACTGATGTGAGCTCTGTTGGTAATGCATACACTGTCTCCCCACTACATTACCACCATGCTGCCTAGAACAAAAATCAATTTTTAATTGACTGAATTATTTGAGGAATGTGGCCCATCCACTGTGCACTGCTGATAGACTCTCCCACTTTTCCTGTCAGCAAAGACTGTAAAATTTCAAGCATCTTCAATACAGTAATTCAAAGATTTATCCAGAAGCCATATGAACAGAACAACATCACAATTTTTTCAGTATCACCCCTCCATTGTTCTCTTTCCTGGCCAGCAAAGTTAGGTCTCTACACCACAGCACAAACGAGAGAAAGCACTGACATAGGAAAGATGACGAGGTTTTCACCAAAATTAAAATTATGCAAAGAATGCAAATAGATGAGGAACACAGAGGACTATAGAAGACTTGAAAAATTCCCTTTAGGTTTGGCACTGAAAGTACGCCAGTGCATCATACTGTACAGGGTACCAAAACCACAAGATCCAAGAACACCATGCAGCACCTGGCCCCAGCAGCAACCAGAGGACAATTTCTCAGGCAGGTATCATTCCTGTTTTCCTCAGGTATCACTACTACCTTGAAATACAAACCCAAGTGGTTAAGGCAAAGGGTTGACATTAAAAAGAAACATTATACAAATGAAAATACAGAGGTGAGTGGGTATAAAACACTCAACAATTTATCAGTAAACACTGCAGTAAGCAGTTTTATGAAACACAGTGTAAGGTATTCATTGAATATTTTGTACAGAGACCATAAAAGTTTCTGCCACTTCAAAGAGTTTTCTGACAGGTAAGGTGCATAAATTTACTAACTTCTATCTCTCCCTTTCTAACTGCTCAAACAAAAGACAGCCGTGCTGATGTACTAAACAGAAATTTCCAGCCTGGCACCGCAACCCTTTCCAGCATACTGACCTGCCAAATCTCACACTGCACCCATAGCAGTTTCAAATGACTAATTCTGATCAATGTCAAAAATCAGTGCAGTTCCAGAAATTACACATTTAAGATACTGATATCTTGCCAGTAAAGATATATATGAAGATATGTTTGGCTTGAATTTCTGAGTCTCATTTCACAAAGGCCCAAAATAGGTATTTTTCTTTCACCGCACACGTCAGAGCTTGACCAAGTAGTCAACAGGATAGTATTTTTTCATATTCCCTGGGTATCACTTCATGAAAGTACCAACTCTACTGGCATTTTCCAGTACCACTGCAAAGTAACATCATGGCATTTTATGCCACAGCCTGCTGGACCACGTTCAGCCAGTGGAGCTGTGTTTCAGGAATTCAGCCCCTGATCTAACCCTCTGTGAGCATGATGCTGCCGCCCCCCCAGCCCAGGCAAGGGGGTACTGCAGAGCAAGCTGGCATGGGCACTGCTGCTCCTTTGGGAGCAGTGCTGCTAGCTCCTGCCTGTTTAAAATGTTAGCAAAAGCACGTATCCTGCCTCCGGGGCCGTTAGGATTCTCCTACCACTATTACCGGATCTGTACGTTGCTGCATTACCTGCAGTACAAATTTTAGAAAACTAGGTATAGTCATACTTCTACCCAATAAACTAGAACACATGGTTCAGAGGGGGGTTGTGCTGGCTTTACGAAAGCTAGAAGAAGACAGAAATACCAGATCTTACATAAAGTTGGAGTGACACAGTAAGAGAATGCCTGATTCAGTTTAGACCTGTCAGTCCAAAGCAAGCTTGTCAAAGTTTCTATCAGATCAGCACCTTGTGCCCTGTTAGCATGGCATTTCGGAGGCAGTACTAAAAATCCTAAAATCCAGGCTTCCTGGATCATCAAACCATTCCCCATATATTTGCTGTCAAAATTCACAGATTCTGGAACTTGATACTCACAGAAAACTCTCCTCCTCCACTTTAACAACACACACAAACTTTTTTTTTTCCCTCCCCAGAGCTCTATCTACTTTAAAGCTGCTCCATGAATTCTGGAAGTGGAAAAGAGCAAAGAAAATACTTCAACTGATAATTTTTGGGGGTTTATTTCCTGGTGATTCAAGGCAGTAACACACCCAAAACTTAACCAGATGTCAGACAAAAACCAGCCACCTTGAAATATGGGAAACAAGCCAGGTCTCTGAGTATTTCAGTAACTGTCAATCACTATTTCAAAAGCAGTGTATTTAAAACTAGATTTATGTTTTAAAGAAGACAAAAGCATGATTAAAATTACTTTAGAATACCAGTTAAAAATAAGAGTAGACCCTTTCACCTTATGTTTCAGAATCAGGAACATGTTTGTGGTCCAGGCTGAAATGTACATTTCATATGCTACTAATATCCACTTCCAATACACTTCTGCCTTCATCCAAGCACTCTTGAACTGCTACAGCCCTAAAAGCATCCTGGATACAGTGACTACAAGGAGCACACAAGATGAATATAAGACAGAGCAAACTTCTACTACTGTCTTTTAAATACATTCAGAAAAGGGTCTGTGACTCCAGAAATGCTGTTTAATATGAAGTAATCCAGGAAGGAATCTCCTTAATCCATGGATTCTATATGGACCTTGAATTTCTGTTCTCCAGTTCACATGGAGGCAGAGGACCAGGCTCGCAGCCCAGCAAAGCTGCACTGCACTGGCTTTCGTAACACCATGTCAAGCATTAATTCAACTTAGTAACTGCAGAAGCAGGAGTCACTGAAAACCACGGTTTCCACAGCCAATGCGCACAGAAGCCCCATCCCACCGACAGGCAGTGAGGAAATCCTCAGGCAGGTGTCTGTACCTCTGCCCCAGCACCCTGCCTACCTCCACTGAGCTGTACAAGCTCAGGGCTTCTGTTCAGCCTAAATGACTGCTTCCCCCAAGAGTAAAGGAATACGCTGTTATTTATATATAGATATTTGTTTATGAAGTTTTTGTTAACGTAAAACATCAAAACATAACAATAACTGAAATTCTAAACACTTTAATTACCTATGTCAAGTAATTAACTTGTGATTTACTGGCTACTTAACAATAGCTCTATTAACTCATCTTCATGATAGGACTTTTCAATACTGGTAGACAACTGCAAACGAGCTGCTTAGGGAAATTAATTATAAAATAAAGAAACATCAACTTGCTCAACCAATATAAATGACTGGATTTGATCTTAAACACGAATGAAACTTGAAGTTGCTGTTCTATTAACACTTTGGACCTGTATACCACAGCTCAGCTTTGACAAATCCAGTTTGGTGCTATAGTCCATAGCATTTAAATGCCAATCCATGCCTTTGAGAAGACTCTAGTCAAAATTGTTCATTTGCTGATCATGACAATTGAAAAATTGGGGAAATGTTTTTTTTCTCCTCTTAATGAGACAAAATTTAGCTCATGTATCACTGTGACTGAGAGTACTGGGAATGAGTCCACAATGTAAAAGATTCCAAACTTATTTTGATAAAACCAGCAGTAACACACTACTCGTACAGAGTACATTCCCTCTATTAGTGCTATTTTACAAATGAAAAAAAAGAAAAGGGATAGGTTCAAGGCAACATTTTCAAAGATTACTTAAATGGCTGCAGACTGATTGTTTTTTCTGAGGCATACATCATCTCTTAAAATGAAGCCTCTGTGTCTACATTCTGGCATCCAACTGTTGAAACACCTAAGAAAACAGATTTCCCCAAATGTAAGAAAAGCTTATTAAAGCTCACAAGAAGTAAAGCCAGAAGTCCTGACAGTTTGGTCTTCTGAGTTTACCGTTGGCTATCTCATGGTCCTATGCAACTCCAGCACTTACTTGTACAAGAATTGTGACTTGGCACTCTCTGCAGAGGCGGCGGCAGCCCTTCGGTAGGTGCCAAAATAAAGCTCGGTTATGTTTGATTTGATGCAGTACTTGGAGTGGTACAACACCTAAAGTTTCCTGCTGTTCCAGGTCGCTACAGTGAAACTGGGACTAAACAAGGAACACACCAGCATACAGATTTATGTTCCTGCAATATGAATTCTTCAGAATAAACCTGAATTTTAAAGTCAAGTTTATGTTCTTTTACAGTTGACAGGAGGTACATGTAAAGCACTTGTATGAAATATTAGTATTCTTCATAGCTAACCACACAGTGTAAGATGGTAAAGTATCGCTGAATTGTCCCTCACCAAACCGTAATGCTTTGTCCCTCAGATCAGCAGCATTACCCCAAACGAAGAAATGACAATTCTATTAATTTCAGCATTAGCCAATAACACGGCTTGCCATCATAGTAATTAGGCCCATAAAACCAAGCAGGTTACACTGGTGGGGCAATATTATAATCTCTGGTTTATAGAGAAGGAAACCAGAGCTGCACATCAAAAAAGATTTATCCATCATTGAACAATGATCCAGTGACTGCCAGCAGTATTTAAACAACATAGTGTCTTTGTTAAAATACACCTAGCAGACCTCAGTACTTTTTGTTGTTATCTATGTAGGATTTCACACCAAAAGGTGTCTGTGGTTTTCCATCTACTGAAAGCCATTAAGAAATAACCTATCTTTTGGTCAACTGTCTTCTACTTCATTAATTTTTGCTTGATGTTTTCTAAAGCATCTTTTTTGGGGGCTCTCGTAGATTGCAGGACAGCCTGCAAAGCTGTCTCTTAGTGTTTCAAAATCCTCAATGCTGCACAGAGGAAATTCTGGAGACATTTGTGTCAGTTATTAACAGAATCTTCTGTGGGGTTTTTCAGCTCCCTGTTCCTGTATTACGTATTAAATTTACTTCAATTTTACAGTTTTCTAAAATGCTACTTCAAACAAGTAATGATGGAAAACAGTCTGCTTCTGGCTACGTGCAGGCTATATGCTGGCTTTTCAGCTCACACACACAGAATACTTCAACCTATTTTACTTAATTTCTATTTAATTGTTTGTGATAGCAAGTTTACATCCATCCTTGGTTTACAGAGCTGCAATTCCTTCACCACATTCCAAATGTTTTTCTTTGGCTGCAGTCCCTAACAGCAACACAGTTCCTCTCCTCCCATCAACTTACTGCTTTACGCTACAAACCCTTATGAATTTAATTTAGGTATATATACTGGTAAAAATATTTAGTATAATTCAGACATTTATTCTTTTCTATTTCAAACATTCATTTAATAATGGTAGTCTATTAATCTGATGAATGCTAAGTACAGGACAATGTGCAGATACCTAATTTTACCCAGAGGGAAACAAAGCAATTTCCAAAAAGCCATCACTTACTACAGCTCTCTGTTGATATTTCAGAAATGCATTTGTCCCTTGGATATATTCAGAAAGCATTGTACAAGTCTACAAATGCATCTTTTTAATAACAGTACCACATAATTCTTCAAGGCTACACAGAGATGAAAAAGTGCAAATGTTTTATCTATCCCCAAAACAAAGGTAATAAGCCTTTGTCTTTGCCTTTTTGGCACGTGCTTGAAGCATTTACCTTAACGAGCTTTGTTTCTTTGTACCTCTGGAGATTAGTATTCTGCCGGACAAAACAATTTATTGCCCAAAATGTTACTACTGCTGATAAAATCTTAGCTTCTTCAATACTTCTGGCTTGACAGCTAATACCTTAATGTTTCATTTACAGCTGAACAAAGCAGCTTATCTCTACTAAAAGGGGAATTAGTTAGTAGTAAGAAATAATTTCAATCATCTGCTCTGCTTCCAAAGTAAAGTGATGACTTGTGCATTCTTGCTTCTATCTGATGACAGGTATGTTGCAGTTCTTGGAATACAGAACAGGTCTGTCACACAAGCTTTGTAACTTGTACAATGCAGACACGTGGATTAGGGAAGAGTCAGGTCTTGGATGTCAAAAAAACCCCTGCAATCAGCAGTGTGCGGCAGTCAGCACTTTTACTTTACAGATAGGGCATGGACTCAAGGGAAAAAAATCCATTCTGATCAATAAAAAGCTTCATTTAGTATCTGCAACTCTGTAATATTTCAACAAGTGCACATGTATGTGAAAATTAGTACAAGAATGGATTTTGTTGATGAAACCATACTTTAAAGCATGTGCTTTGCAAAAGTTGTTTTGATCATCACCTTACTAGGTAACTAATTACTTATATCCTCAGGAATGAAAATCTGCTAGGACGTTATCTATGTATGATACACATCAAATCAGCTGTGGAGCTTCTATCTAGAGGAGCTGATATACACTTGGAAATCTCCATGGCAAAGGACAAGGACTGATTTCTGCTTGATGTCTGAATGACCTTCTTATCCCAACATCATTTTTTCATGTTGTTACACAATAAGGTCACCTGAATACTTCAGGGAAAGCAGCATAACATTTGCCCACGCTCTATTGTCTTTGTACATTTTCTCTGTACTAATGTTTTTTGTACCTGGTAATTTATTTTGCACTGAGTTTAAAAGAATTATGGAAGTAATTAGAACTACAGTGCCATTCTTGAGTTGTCTAATATTTGCTTCTTTAATTGGGCACCACACACAGTTTATGACAGCATAAGAATTTATAGCTAATACATTTTTAATTCAGTATCAGTTTTATCAGAAAAAATGAAATTATGAATTTCAGGTGGCACTGGTAAAAAAAGCTGTGGTCAGAGGGGAAAGGTGCATTAGATTAAAATATTAATACAAAGAAATAAAAATTAAAATAATCCTTCATAATTAACTGGAAAGACATTACATGACAATCTGATGTTAATTTCTACTGGTACATATGAATTTCCCACATAGTCAACCAAATATACCACTGATTTCATTCAGCTTGATAGTTTAAGAAACATATTACACATAGACGCTGAACTTGTGTCAATGCTGCACAATTTCCATAAATGTAAGTGAATGAATTAGGGAAAGTGCAGCAATGGTTGTAAGCACCACACAATAAAAAAAATAACGTTTCAGCATTACAGTACTGTGGCTTTGGTCTCTACTTTCTCAAAAATTACAAAAAAAAAAAAAAATCCTCCTAGACAGTCCAGTGGCAAGATCCTTGTCAGAAGTTAAATGGACAGCACCACTGATTGCAATGTTCTGATTATTATTTTTATTTTTATTTTTTTTAGGTGATGGAAAGTATGATTTATCTATTTGATCACAAATCTTTACTTCACTCTCACAGGCAATGGGAGTGCTCTGAAAATACAAATCCGATTTCTTCTTACGCAGTAACAGTAAATTACCTAGGTAGGAGAAAGAGGCACTGTCGTTTTGCAATCCCACTGTATAATCCTTCATTCAGAACTTTCCCTCTGTTCTGTCTTAATGGTATTCCAATGGGTTTGAAATTAATTGTGCAATTCTTTCTGAGATTCTTTTAAATCTTTATCTTGCATCTTTACATTTCAATCACAACTAAATGTCATAAATCAGTTAAAAACTTCTTATAATGTACATTATAGGTATACTAATAGTATAAAGGCTTCCAATATATGTCATCTATTGTATGATATCAAACTATCTTTCTGCCACATGCATTTGGCTGCCCGCTTTACCACACACTCCTTCCCAGCCCCCAGGAGAGGCTCGGCCACCTTAGCATTTTTCATACGCCTGTTAGTCCAGGAATCTGATCCAGCTTTATATGGCTAAAAGGTCAGTTTGTTCCTCTGCTGTGAAAGGCTACTTTATTTTACTTCCATGTGTCTTAGCCCTAAGCAGCCGTTTTTACTGAAGAACGTATTTCTCAAAAAAAAAAAAAAAAAAGAAAAAAGAAAAAAAGTAGTAATATTACTGAGGATAATGCTACATGCTGATTTACCCCAACAGCCATTTATTAAAACCTAAGTTTATACTTAAACTGAGCTTGACAATGAAAATCTTAAGTGCTTACTTGGCTGCTGCACCACGTGGCAAGTTCTGCGTGACTGCCCAAGGGAAAGTCAAGGTAAAACAAAAGGTTGTGATCAGAGATGAAGCACCAATCCTTTTACACGTATCCATGTGAGAATCCAGCAGCGTTCAGTTAAATGCTGCTAAAACCCAGAAGCGTGCATTCTTTCACTTATCACTAGACTGTAACTGCCTCCAAGATTCAAACACATTCTGCAAAAGGAACACCTACTCACAAGGGTTCAAAAGGCAACACCAGAAGAAAGAAGCAAGCAGGGTGTTTCTTCCAGATAGCACGGGGTCCGGCTGGTCAGCTGCAGGGAGCTGCTAAATGAGCAAAATGCTCAGGTCTTTATTTCTTGTCCAAGACGGTGTACTCTACCAGCATGTAATATTCAGCTAAGATAACCACCACCACAGACCAAACCGCTTGTTACTAATTCTACTACGCTTTTTCTAAACTTTCCTTACTACCCGCAGTTTGTGAAAAAATCCATAGAAGTCTCTTGGGTTTTTCAAATGAATTTTGTTTTTTACATTAAGTCTTTAAAGTGGTTGAAACGAGCTGATACCACAGAATCACCCAAAATACCAGCACATTGTCCTAATTCAAAAAGGCCAAGACAGAGCAAATATTAATTCCCGCATATCCTCCTACTGTATTTCAACCTTTTGCCTGTGTGCCTACATATGTATCAATACAGGCACACATGCATGTGGCCCCTCATCTCACTTTATACTAAGCATATATCTAGAAACAATAATGAAAATATCAAAAGAATACTTTCCATTCATTTGAATGATCAAGGTATATATTGGCCGTGCATTAAATAACTTGGGTGACAGTTTAAAATGCTTATTTAGCAGATTCCTTAACATGAATAAATGTTCAAAAGGCAAGCCAGAAAAATACACTTATTATTTCAGAGTGCCATGAAAGGTTTCAATCTCATAAAATAGATGGGATAAAAATACTTCTACCTACCCTGGAAAAGAAAGAACAATTTTATTTTTGGTTTAGTCATGATTCTCAATAAAAATATAAAGATTATATATAAAGTTTCAAGCTAATGTAGCTGGAACAACCACCATTATACAGACAGCTATATGTAAAATGAAACTGGGAGAGAATCTGGCATGTCAGGTAAGTTCAAGCATCCTGAAAATAATACTCACAAGCATGTGGGTATATGTTTACACAAGGCTAAAGCCCTGGGGTTCTTACTCACTAGAACTTTATTTAAAACCATGAAAAAGCTTCTGTGCATGGATATTATCAGATGTGGTCCCACAGAATCTCGAGGATCACACAGAGTGAAGTTTGATTCTATCCTGATCTGTTCCTCATGGTACTAATGACAATGTCTACACATACAGAACCATAAGGATTTTACCTGGCCTGGAGTTAATTTTTAGTGCAGGTATTATGCTGTCATTAATCTTTGAAAACAGTATATAGCACAATGATGCATGCATTGAAAGTGTAAACACACAGCTGTACAAGATTTAATTCCACTGACAGAAGTGGCACTGAGGCATCCCTTTACTGAGATTTTAACTCTGAAATTAAATTTTGCACAAAAGGTGTTCTCGAAAAGTAAATTACAACTGAGATTTTACAAGTGAAAAAACGTAGTTGATTCTGCAAGCATCAGATCTATGTCTTCAGCCGCAGTGTAGTTACCACCTTTGACATTTAGTATAGTTTCAAAACACATCATTTTTTCTTTCCCCTCACTTACTGTTAGTAATTTTAAAAATATATGAATTTGACAGCATGCACAGAAAGATGTGGAAACTATCTATTTGCTGCACACTGTGTCAGTTCAATTGTCCATAAATGCTTAAGAAAATGGAAAAATGGTAAGCACATGGGCTGCACGCGCCGACTGTGGTCACTTCTGTTATTCTTTTCCACCTCATCACACATTGTGTGAGCTGCATTTCCAATTAACCTTTCCCTGAAATAATGGAACTTGATACAGCCTACACTTCCTTTTCTTTCATACTGATAAAAACTACAATTCCTTTATCACATAATAAGATGGGCTCTTTAAATTTATATAGAGGCCCAGAACTTGCAGTCAGCATCCCAGAACAGAGCGGCATGCCCCGAAGACTCCGTGAAGCCAGGGGGACCCACTGTGGCAGCAGCCGACGGTCCAAGCATTACACAGTTCAAAGGAAGAATTTTCCGCTGTTTCCATGTCTAAAAGACATTTCGGAAACGTAGCACTATCACCAAATATAGTAGTAACATGTGTGAATTACTGAATGTGGATGAGAAAACACAGATTTCCTATTATTCATGGACAAATTTAGCAGGTTAATCCTATCAACTGCAGGGATTTTGGCAGCTGAAAATGCCCGAGCATCTGTGACTGACTTTTCTTGGAAAGAAAGCTGAACTGGAAGATAACTCCTGAGTCAGTGAGTCCAGACACCTGCTAAGAAGCCACATGATGTAATTTTTGTTAAGGAACTGAAAAAACTCTGCCTTAAAATCTGGTAACTGTGT
Organism: Falco biarmicus; assembly: GCF_023638135.1. Lineage (NCBI taxonomy): Eukaryota > Metazoa > Chordata > Aves > Falconiformes > Falconidae > Falco > Falco biarmicus. The sequence continues at coordinate 72,309,456 of NC_079291.1, forward strand.
GACCTCCCCTGGCTGACGCTCAAACTGGAATCCTGTTTCAGAAACTCCCTGACGTGACTATTCAAAGGTTCTTTTATATCTTTCCTCAGATCAGTACGGACAACATATACCTACTCATCTCTGTGTCTTTTAGCTTAAAATGCTGTCCATATCCCTGCCGTTTACTCCAAAGTATTCAGAGAGAGGAACGATACCTTCAGCCCTTTTCTTTGCTTGACTAAACATGCCAACCTGTTTCCTAACGTGACCACTCTCCACTCCCCTCATCCTACTCGCGCCTGTTCCACCCGTCAGGATCCAACTGCACCATCTGGTTCACTGAAGACACTACACGTACTTACAAGTGTGTGTATAAATACATACTTTGAACTAGTTGCATGTTTGAGTTGGGGATATATAATTCACAGTGTTAGCTTTGATGGTTTGGAGCTATTACAGCATTTCACAGTAACACCTTAGCTGCAAACTCCTTGAATACAGGTAACATGGGGACAAACACAGAAACACTAGGCTCACAGTATATATTTGAAATAAGTCTATATGGCCTGTTCATGCAAACCCAGAAGCTTTTAAACATACACATTTCTTACAGATCAGTTCTATCAGTATGATCAAGCCTTGTTTTCAATATTTTAAATATTATACTTCAATTTTAGAGTTTTAATTATTATGCTAGTAACAAGAAATAAATGCAACAATAAATATCTGACAATTTAATAACAGGTTGTGTGATCATAGTATGCAAAGACTGCTTAAACAGTTTGAGAATATTATTTTAAGCATTTGTTTGTACTCATATGTTATGTCTGGAGAACTATTTGCTCACTTTAGCTAATTATCTCTGTAGTTATTATCAAGACCAGCAGTAATTATAGAAAAAATATTTTTTAATGAATACACTGGAGTTTCTTTAGACGTTTTGCCATTTTACAACAGGCTACAATGCATGCTACAGTATGGGTGTCTTTGTTAGGTGGCTACTTTAGAATGAAATCGTTGGAACGTATGGTAGGATAGGAGAACAACATGACAAAAAAAGAAAGCATTTTATTGGATTTGTCAATCAGGAGGATTTCCTACTACTATACCGCACCCCAACACCAACAGTCATCACAATTCTAGAAAAGAATGGATATATAGCTTAATATAATGTAGGACTATTTATTTGTTATGGACTATGTTATGTCTGGTCCACCTGGCTGCATACTGCAGGATACGGTGGTGTCTTGTGAACGTGAGCTCATCAAATATATGACACTGCTACTGTGAGTGCATGGGAATATGCTGTCATCATCATCTTAGCCCAGCAAAATATAGATTTAGTATATTTAGCACTACAGCTCAGGTCCTCAAGAGGAAGAACTTCAGCTGAGCTGTAATGATTTAGAAGAGTGAAAGGTCTGGTCTTCAGCACGTGTAAAATGTCCCTTGTCAAAATACTGTTCTGCTAGAAATGAAGACCAAATTGACATGAAGTTTGTGGTCCACCAACTCTTTCAAAAAATTCAAAGTGATTTTCATCACCGTAACAGTTTTCAGTTTCTGGCGGTTCCATAAAATACTTACATTACCCATAGATCTTTTGACCAATGAGGAACTGATCATAAATTTACCATTGAACATGGCTAATATGTGAGCAACATGATCCTTCAGAACATCTCATTTACCAATATGAAACACATTAAGTTTCAAACTCATTTAGGTTACTGCATTATTCAGGAAGGATATCTATGAGCCTGTTTAACTGGTGTTCCTTCCATGCCAATTAATGTGCGTACCGTAAGTATGCAAGTTACTGTAAACTGTACAGGAGGATAAGAAAAGACTTGTTGATAAATAACATGTGCCTGAAAGAAAACCATAAATAAAAATCTTATTTTCTTCTATTTCCAAAATAACTCTTGGTTTACAGGCATGTTTTACAGGTTGGCACTCAATAATTAATACAAATAGAAACAAAAAGAGAGTATCATTGAACAAGCTTAGCGTAAAAAATTCTATAAACATAAATTATGAATACTTAACACTACAAAAACACACAGGTATTTCGTAATGTAAGAATTCTACAGATAAGTTCTGTATAAATAGACATAAATCCATATGCATGTACAAGGTACTTCAAGAAACTTTAACACTGGAATTTGAAAATTAAAAGTTTATCAGATAAACTTGTCATCTAAGATTACCACATAATCTTACAGATGACTTATTAAATACGCAGATCTATGAAAAACATAAGTAATCACATCAATCCATCAAGGAAAATACATAGCTGACTGCCAAAAGCTAGGCAAGAATACTGAAGCTACATACACACTTAATATTTTACTCGGGCACAGCACGCTCTGAGGAGTACAACTAATTTCACTAGGTATTAGCCTGTCTAGTAACCAAAGTTTGGGCTTTATTTTACTGGTACAGATAATTGGCACAGACGATGTGGTTCCATAACACACAAGACACCGATAAAAGTACATAAATGGTAAATAAAGATACTCAAGAGACAAATATCAACTATTTTAAAGTAGAGGGTCCCTTCCTGCTTGCACCCTGTGTGGACAGACAGGTTATTTCCTGGTATTTCCTGGTGACAAGTTGGATATTCTCCCAGCCCCCGACTTATCACACACCATGTGCCATTCGTTTTTTGTTTTTGTTTGTTTGTTGTTTTTTTTTTTTTTTTTTGGGGGGGGGTAGTTTTGGTGGGGGCTTTTGCTGTGCTCCCCCACCCCAATCTTACCAGCTAGCCACTTTAGCAAAACAGGGTACTTTAAACCCACCAAACCTGAGATTCCAGACCTTCATGACAAGTACATTTTTCATGGATCTGCTGAGCACTCACCAGCCGGAGCCAACCCACAGCCGGCTCCTGCGCCAGCCCTGCGCACCTGCCATTCTGCTCCCATTTCAACTGCAGCAGCCTTGACTCTGCTTCCCAGAGCACAGCTCAGCACTTTGCATGAACAAGCCAAACTCATAGTAACATCCAGAACACCTGGTAAGCACTTCACAGCACGGAACAACGCCAGCAAGTTTTCATAGGCATTTTCCACACACAGGGAACTGGAGTGGGACCACAGGCTTCTCACACTCATCAGCAAGCTCCTAGGTCTGACCGGTCCAAGCACCCATGTGAAGGTTCACAGTTTGTTTTCCAGACCCATTCAGCCTTTAGCGCCCTGCCACTGCAGAAGACTGTGACCTTCTACAACAGCTTTTTAGATGCCAGTCACCAGGACCTTCTGCGTGAAGAACAAGCTTACTACACAGACACCACGGAGTATGCACCAGCGCTCCCAGTTCTCAGTCACTACTGATGGAGCTCAAACGTGAAGCAGCATGATGAAGGTGAAAAACTTTTATCACCTACAACTTTTCCCTTACTTACTTACCTTTGTCACTGCAATGCATTATTCTAAGATACTAAGTAAAAGCATCACACACAATATTCACTTATGGTTTTGGATCTATTTATAATCTTCTATTAATTATTTTTTTAAAAATACTATTGAAATCTAGATATTCTTCACAAGAAAAGTTACTCATTTTACCCTAGTTTCTAAGAGTGAATGGTTCATACAGTATTTTGAACCAGGTCATTAAGATCTGTTATTCAAAGCGGTTACATTTGTTCTCCCAAATTTTGCTTGACATGCTCCAAAACATTACGGAGACAGACGTATTAGACAAGGGTAGAAGAAACTGTCACGTGCCTCATATCCTTTTTACTTCTTAATAATTTCTGACATTCAAAAATATATTTGCAATATATTTAACGTTTTAATTATAAATATGACCAGATTACATAATTATGCTAACCTCTGTTAATCACAACTGAAACTTCTTTGTAGGTAACAGCTTTGCAAATTATATGACTAAAAGGAAACAAATTTAAAAATAAAAATCTGGACACTAATTTACTTTTTTTTTTAATATGTCAGAAAAGGAAGAGCGCAGGTTACATAAATAAAATTATCATGCTCTTTTGTAATTATTTAGGCACAAATACTTGAAAACTGACCAAACCAACAGCCTGTATATGTACACTTACTACATGAATTAAAGGTTTTCATTATTGATGAGCAAAATGCTAAAGTAATTCTCAGTGCTGGATTCAAGCAGAAACTAAGGTACAAAGCAGGGTAAAGTGTCTTTGAAAAGTGTGTATTGATGCTTGCTTGATACCTTGAAGATGAATTACAGTTCTGTTAATTCAAGCTGGCAGATTGGACTTGGCAAGCATAACAGTGAGATAGCTTTCATGACAAGTGTTGAGCTGAGGGACCACAACCCACAGCACTTAGGATAAAACAATCTACAAATTGTCTGTCAGTTGTCTGTCTGTCATTCTTTCAGAAATCATGCAGGATCCTCAGCTAGAACCAACCACAATTAATTCCCCTTCTGTGTGAATTTCCTAAAAAACTCACGATTCACCTAGTGTCAGCACTCTGATAAGCGAGTAACAGTGAAGAAATACAAGTCCAGATAAGAGTATAAAACCTGGAAATTCAAATTAGAACACCGTTACCCATGTGATGTATGTGGTTTATGAAAATCAATAAAATTATGAATCCTCCGTACAGCTCATAAGAATCACATACTATAAAATCATTCTCATTAATTATTTATGATCTGTATTGTCTTGATCATTTCAGAAAGCTCTACAGCAGGTACCTTTAGTACAAATACCTAAACTAAACGAAGCAGATTTGGGAGGCTTACAACTTCTTGATTTAATTGCATTACATGTCTATAAGTAGGAAGCAATTTTGTCTGAAGTGGTACTTATGCATTATTCCTTTACAGCTTCTCAGTAACACTGCCGTTAAATTCTTACCATTAAACGTATTCTAGTTTTATAAGTTAAGTAGAAAAAGTGATGTACACATTTACATTTTAATTATGTAGCTTAAGAAATGTCCAGTAAGCACATGATCTTTTAATTTTGTAATCACAAACAACCAAAAAGCAACTTTCCCCCCCTCCCTGTGATTGATAAATTAATCAGCCATTGTGTTACGAAATTACAGGTTGTAAAGTGTAGGAAATAGAGCTTTCTACCACTGTATTATCTATATACAGGAGAACTGTCACTGCTTAATATATGTTAACAAGAATGCCAAGGACCTACATTTAATTAAAGCTATATATCATTCTAGATAATTAGTAATAATTAAGAAGAATTACCACCCTAAATAAGGCAAGTAATATTATTTCAACTGAAACTTGAAGTCTGAATTCAAAAACCCAAAATAAACTCTTGGGAATGCAAATATGACATTATGCAAACTGTTTTCTTTAAGTATGATATAATTTATGTAATGAAATAAATCTATGCTGTTAAAATATTTAGCAGAACTTAGAATAATGAGTAGAGATAGGATTACTTTAATTAGTTTACTGAAATGGCATTCTTATAGTGGCTAAGTGTGATATATTAGCTTTTGTCACTTGGAATAAAAAAAGAGGTAATTAGTTCTCATTCAAATATATTGTTTTCTTTGAAGAAGAAATTGTAATAATTTAGGCTGCATAACAGAAAATAATACATGGAGCATAAAACTTATCTCCTTCATCCAAGAGTACATCTATGATAAATAAGAAGAAAACAGGAAAACCTTAAGTATTCAGGACTGTAATCTTGAATGCATAGATATAATTTACACTGGTGCAACTCCATGGATTCAAATGAAATTACAACTACTCAAATCACAAAAGTCCATTCATCCTTTATCCCTGCCTAATCTAAGAGACTGTTAGAAAATCTATCTTCTATCCAGTAACTACTTCATTACTCAGAAAATCCTGTACTGTTGTCCTAAATCAAGGCTTTCACCAGAATGACTCAAAATTAAGAGGAATGCCTTCCTCAATATCTACTATTGAACCATAAACACATCCATTGTAAGGTCAGGATCTAATTTTATTCCCATAAAAATATGAAAAGTAACACTTAAATATTCTTTTATAAAGTAAGTATCATTTTGTAGCCAGAAAACTACTTAATTGCAATTACACATTTCTGAAGACAACTGTATGGAATATATTTAACAAGGAACTGAAAGAAAATACTTTACCTTTTCCAAGAACATGGTAAATTTGAATTTTTTCTATTCGGAAGGGGGTATTATTCCAATCAGGCAATATGAATGTATTCAAACTAGATTTTAAAGATCCAAGAAATTAACCCTCTGTAACAACTCAACAGAGAGGGAAAAAAAATAATTGTAGCAATACAAAGATGGGAGCAGGAAGAATACAGAGAAGTTAAAGTCTTGCAAAGCAATTAGATATACTTTTCAGTTGATGCAATAAAGACATTATGAATGGACCAAATTTATTTCTACTTTAAATAAACACTCAGAAAGGGGAAACCCTCTGCTGTAGCATACTGAAAAGCCTCAGGCATCAGTATAACAACACATGCCATCTATCATTTAATTTTGCTTTTTTTGGAACAGTATTGTCGCATATGTGGGAGCTATTTAGCATTCTGGATTGTAGAGTTTAGATGATTCCATACACAAGCTTAAAAGAGTTCCTAAAATGAAATACAGTAAGTCAATAAAAAAAAAAGATGAGCTCTCCCACTTGTTATTTCTTCCAGCCATCCAGACTTAGACATAGCACTTTAGGTGGAAATTCATAATAATTATGAGAAAGTAAAAAATACAGCTTACACTTGGATTCATTTGGAGTATTTATGGCGATGGTTTAGACTGAATAATAACACAGACACGTGAGCTCTGAGGAGCAAAAGAAACATAAAAGTCATACAAAGTCTTCACTCTCCACATACTTGTCAACGTTTCCTACTCGTGTCTGACTAACCTCAGACACTGATAGAATCATAGAATTGTTTATGTTGGAAAAGATCTTTAAGATCGAGTCCAGCTGTTAGTTAAATCAACTCTCAGATGATTCTGAAAACAAAAGCCCATATTTCAGAACAGCAGAAGGCCAAACTTTAGCTTCTTTAAATTATCATGATGTTACCACATTAAGTGAGTTGTCATATTCCTATTAGAAAAGTGGGCAGGTTGTGATTTGTGAGTGTTGGAAAGCCATCACCGTATTACTAATTGGCAAGGCAAAACTCATAAACACCTCATATGATGAAAAATACACTGCTGCTGACGTTACTGATTCTGGAAATGTGCTTCTTCTGGACAGATAATACAGGGTCCAGAAATGGATAATGCAAAGTACTATCTACTACTGTTAGATTATAAGAAAGGTACATTATAACAGTATTTGGAATTCTAAAAATCAGTATATTACTCAACGATATCGTAATGAAGACAGGAGAGGAACTATACAATTTAATTTGCATCTTTTAATTGTAAAGTCCGAACAATAAATTCAAAAGAAATGAACTTGCTGCATGATACAATGAAGATAATAAAATCAAAGATGATTTAATAAAACCAAATCACACAGTTTGGTACTCAAGAGACTGATGCATAATTCATAAAGTTGCCACATTCGGTCATTAGGTCAAATATATTAACTAAGTAGTAAGTTATTCTGAGAACTGGCTATGAAGCTAAAAGATTCTTTAACATGAGCAGTGAGCACAGAAAGAGCTTTTTGCCTCATTTCTAAGTGTTATAATTGTTCACGGTTTGCACAAAACTGCAGAATAAACAAAAGACTAGACTGATGTTTATGGGTTTGTATACATACTTTCTTATAGGCACTCACTCACCTCACCTCTTTCCTCCCCCCTCCAAAGGAAAATACAGTGGGCTTTGAATTTTCATAGTAAAAATGCTGAAATCACTAGAACATATACAGGATGATGGAATTCCCTTTACAGTTACCCATTAGAAAGGATGTGATATAATACTAGCCCATACATTACAATTTTAGAGATAACACTAATCCCCAGGTGCTGCTAGGAGCATAACTCAGAGCTTTACTTGTTATCTGTAAGAGGGGGAGAAAGAGGGGAAAAAAAAAAAAAAACCCAAAGAAAAAAGAAAAGAAATGCCTCCTTTTCCTCATGGAGCCACCCAGGGATAAGGATGTAGCGTAGGAATATCCAGCCCTCAGAACATAATGACACAGAGGTGGCCAGAAAAAGTGACCTGTGGAGAGGCTCACTTTCTGTCTTTTAAAAGCGTGAAAAATCAGGCTGGCTGGGAGTCACTACAAAGCAAATCCAGCGCTAGCACTAGAGTTCCTGATAGTGCTCTGTCCCTCGCTCCCCTGACCGCCACCCAATTTCACCATTCATTTAGGGCTCCAGCTATCACATGAGATTCCAACATCTCTGTCGCCAAGAACCCACCAGGTCTGTATATTTTGTGATGCCAGAACAAGCTGAACTGCGCTGTGTCAGAAGGGAAAGTGAAGCTAAAATTCCTCCTGCAGCACAAGTTAGCAGGAAAATGGAACAAGATGGTTACAAAGACAGAATACAATGAATCTTTGCAAAAAATCCAGAGGCTCAACCGTATAAAATATGCATCTGACAGTTACAAAATCCCTTTCAGCATTTTTTTTTAATGTAAAGAAAAAAGTATTTTTTTTTTAAAACAATTCTTACAAGTTTAGCAAGCTCTACCTGCACTCCCAGCACTTGCACCCACCTGCTGGAGAACAGGTATGTTCCTCTCTCCCAGGAATAATACATTCTGCTTCTTAAAACAGATCACCTACATAATCTATCTTAGGTAGCTTGTCAACACAAACATTTTATCTGTGTGGGAAGAACAACTTCAAACCCTCAGGAAATCAAGCCAGAAATTTAGGACTCAGAGGCACAAAGAAGATGGGATCATCTCAAGGAAATTGCATGAGTTAAGTATATCACTGCATCGTGGAAACCTGACAAGTTTCTGCACTACAAATAGCCTTTTGAGTTGGTAACAAATCTGGTATTATCCCATGTAATGGAATCTCACAACAAGACAACAATGTGATGATGGCAAAAGTCAACTAGGGGGGAACCTGCTCATACAAACAAAAGACCGCTTCTTAACTGTGCCCCAAAAAACTACAATTTGTTTCAGTTTTGCTTTCGCTTTTCAGTTTGGAGGAAGAAGGAAGGGTGCATCTCCAACCACATATCCTGGCAGTACATCACAGGCAAAACCCTACCCAAGCTGATATAACTGTATGATGTTCCTGCATGGACTCTATTCACCACAATGTAACTTTAGTTTCCATGTTATACTTCGTTATGACACCTCCATTAGTGACCATGACGTACTTTCTGGCTTGCAGAACCCACACTGGTACACATTAGTCCACAAGATGTCTAATTCCATGGACAGATATAAAAGTGGATGCTGATACAACACTAACAAAACATTAAATTCTTCAACATAGTCAAGCTGTAACAGAAATCACATATAATGAAAATAAGTTCTTGTATTTTCTCCAGTTACACACATTACACATTTATTTACACCTGTTCTATTATAACAAATATAATTATAATATGATCACACCAAACTTCAACGAAGCGTGCACTCTTTGTCCATAAATCAGCACACAAGGCAGACACCACGAAACATGTATTAAGCATTTGTTCATTACCTCATTTCCAGCACTCAACTGATAAAAAAGGTTAATATATAATGCAGTGTGGCTGCTGGAACAAAAGAGATGGACTCTATAGCAGTATTACAGGTTGAAGGTCAAACCTGATGATTACAGTAGCCCCTTCTGGACTTCTAGCTGCTGAATGTTATGGAAAAAAGTTGAGCTACACTTAAATCACATCTCTTATCTGGAATTTATTTTGTATCCATACCCTTTTTCTTTCAGGATTATGAAAAGAACTGATTCAGCTCTTTTAATAACTGCTAAATAAGAATTGCTCAAAGAATCCAATTTTCTGTGAATGGAATTGTACAACGAAATTCAGTGTAATGTAAGGTACGCCATAGTATCACCAAAGCTCTTAAATAAATAACTGGGAGACTTAAACATGATTTTCTTTTCCTCTCAACTTTTACCGTATTAAAAGATACAAAACCCAAGAAGACATGGAATGGGCTCAAAAAACTGTGCAGTTCTCCGGGTAATGCAACTTGTGTATATAAAAGGAAGTAATACAATTACTTTAAAAGCTTTTCTTCAGGTGCAGTTCATGTTTCCCACTGTACAGTCAATCGCATGACTCTGCTCTCCTGTTTACCCACAGTTTTCAAATCAATACGACTGAGGATGAATCAGACTCCCATACATGAGCATGGGATCAAGCGAAGAAAGCAACTGCACTGTTACATATGTGCCTGTACAGCAAGAAAACTCACAGCTAATACAGTAAGATTGTCAACAAAGTTTTGTTCTTTTGGCTCTTGGGTTTCTGCACACCCCCCCACCACCAAAGACCTTGTAGTCTGCCTATAGACATCTAAAAGTAGATCTGTAACTGTTAGGGTACTGGCACAGATTTAGCCACTGGCAAATTTCACAATGTAGTCACACCTTCAGATATTAAAATACTTTTACTTAGAAATGCAACACAGTACAAATGGCTGATTTTCAAATAAAGCAACAATCCTCAGAATGAATAAATGATTAAAACAGTTGCTACCAAACTTTTTGTGTCTGTGACTAATAGTAACATATTTAAAATGCAAACCATGCCTGGCTGCTCAACTTAACTTAGCTGGCTAGTAATTTGTTCAGACCACAAACACACATCCCTTATAGGCTATTAAATTATGCCATGTTACACAGTATTAAAATGTTTCCCTTAAAGCAATTTGCTGTAATCATTAAACAAGAGTAAGGAAACAAACTTAAACTGAGGCTGGGTTAAGAAATGTTAATGCCAGTTCAGGACAAGAAATCAGTGACTGGTACACAGATTTCTGTCCTCTAGGAAATAATAAGAAATAACATCATTAAAATTTCCATGTAAAAAAACCACCCAATCACACGACCAAACAAAAATACAGTTTAATGTGCCATATTTCATTTTTAACAACCTCGAGGAAAACTTTTTTTTAATAAATTTTATTTATTTTGATTTACTTCACCTTCTTGTGTAATTTGACTAAGCTCAACGATGGCAAATAAAGTAATAAAAAAAGAAAACAACGAACCCACTATTTTGCCGAGCTATGGAGATTTCTTTGGGACTATCAGTGTCTTACAAGAAAAGCTAAGAGACCTTTGCAGTTTTTTCTGAGGGCTATCCTAGACTTTTAAGATAAAGCATTGCCTTTATAGTGCTGCATAAGCAGGAAAAAATATGGATCAGCTAAATACAGTCATGCTACGTGTGGGCTGAGATACTCATACTTTCAAACAAGGCTGCTGAAAAGTCTTCTGCCCTTAACATGGATTCTTGGCTGCCTGCCCATGCCATCTGCCTGGAATGGCACAGTGCCATACTTAAATTGCTATGACCCTAACTGAATAATATGATGATGAGATTAGATGAAAAGTCCACTGACAACTACATACACAACAATATGTCCAAAATCACTCTTTAGAGAACAAATTTACCACATTTGCAAGATACTTTTCTTGCAAACAACAAATGTTTCAAGTTCCAAGACAAAACCCAGCCACACGGATGCAGCAAATACACAAAACCCAGTTTGCAAAGTCATGCAGAAGTTTTCTAAAGGGCTTCTTACTTGGAAAGATTTCTTCAGTAGCTGCCTTTTCTTTCAAAACCTGAAACTATCATTTGCAATTTAAGACTACAAAAGAAGAAAACCCAAAGCTTAAGATGATTCAGAAGTGAAGATGTATGTTCCTCCCTTTTCTTGTAGTGCAGTATTTTCTAGTAAAGCACAGTTGAGCATCAATGTTACTTCTGAGCCAACGGTACTCGTGGACGTTTGCCTAGGATGCTGAAACATCTTTTCTTAACAGTACCTATTACTCACTTCTTAGTAGATTTATTGCAAATTGCTTTCATTTCATATAGTCCTGCCAGTCATTCCTGCAGGACAAGAATGACTGTGAATTTAAAAGCACTGTGTCCTGCATTTCTATGATTCTGCAACGCCAGACCCATGCTCTGGATACCTGTCAATTGTGAGATGCTGTCCTTTTCTGTAACAATTTTCCTGGAAAGTTATGTAGGCTGACAATCTGCAAATCTCAGCGCGAATGCAAAGACTAGAAACTAGCAACTAGTTTCCTACTAGAGACGGCTTTAAAAAAAAAAATAATGCCACATAGCAAGACATTCCGAGTGTGACTACTTCAAACAAAACCCTACAAAGGAGCAGGGTGTTCTGCAGCAGTAAAACCTGTTTGCAGTTTTGGGTAAGCTTTATTTTGATTGGTATTTTCTCAGCATGCTTATGACTATGCATATGCATATCTGAAACTATGTAAAGTATTTAAGAAAAATCAGATGAAATTTATAATTGTCTAAAATAATAGTAATAATCAACATACAAATAACCAGTCCAGAGGAAAACAGTGATTTGTCCATTGTTTCGCCCCTACAATTGGCAGACCTCACATTTTAGCAGGTCTTTTTAGAGGTTTAAAAGTGCTCTTAAGACCTGGAATGCAAGGCCACAACCCCAAACACCACAGATCACCACCACTGACAGTTATCAGTTTATCTAAGTTTTATCTTTAGAAAGACAAACTGACATTTAAAGCAACACTATTTTAAGGTTAAAGAACTTTTAACTCCTACACAATTATCTTGCATACATACCTAAGAAGTCAAAACAAATGAAAAAGTAAGGAAATGTTTTTGATTTGTAAGATTTTGGAAAAGTCTGAAATTGTACGTCATCAGTGTATTATCTGCTAGCATACCTGTCCCACCTTTGCTATATATTTGAAGCACGTATATTCTCATGTGTCTAGACAAACATCTTGTCTAAACTTACCAATATGCAAGTCCATATTGATCTTTGTAATTTCAAAATTTCTGAACCTTCAGAGAAAAAAACCTAAAAATGCTAATTTCATTACTCTAAAACCAAACCTAAATCTTCCAAAAAATTCACATCTCATGAAGTCTCCAATATTCCTGCAAATTAAATGATACCTATTTTTTACATAAGCATCTTGATGAATGCACTGTAAAACAGCGGAGAAAAATACTCTCCCAAGACTCTTCAAGTTTTGAAAACATCTAGTTTGTTAAAAAAACATTGTAAGAAGATGGCAGCACACACTGCTTCACGGCCCAAGAAGCCCTGCACCACAGAAGGAATGCACATCACATAACTTCAGCAGCAGAAGCTGAACACGTCGCAACTCTGATAAAAGCATCGCTCATGAGCCCTTTGTGTCCTCCCAGGCCACTGACCGGTGGCACACCGCCACAGCTGGCCACACAGTCACACAGAAGTGTCACAGCTCTAGCCCAAGTTTGGGAAAACACTTCACACCACACAGAAAACACTATTAGCAAGAATTCTAGAAGGCAAATGGCTGTTCAAAGAATTACAAGACCCCAGGTTTTGCATTTTTTTCTTCCAGTTGAAGCTGGAAAGTATTAAATGTCTGTTGTTGTTCTCTTCATCTCCAATAGCTGCTTTTTGGTTTGCTAAAAAAATTCCCTCTATTTTTAAACATCCTCCATTCAGCGTCAGATATAGCTTTGTTTCTGAGTTTAAGAGGTCCCAATGCAAGTTCAGCAAAAAAATTCATCTTAAATTTTTTTTTCACAATATCTGGACTTACTTTTGCCCCAACATCTAACAAATGTCAAATAACTAGATAACACAGGCACAATAATAGCCCCAAACCCAATAAAAAAATGAGGTAGCCTTTCTTGCCTGTCAGAGGACCCCATTTTCTATTCTGAGCAGGCAAGCTGAAAGCACTGCTCCTCTGTCATTCCTTGACAGTTATAGACTAGTTCTGCACCTTATTAAAGATTAAGGTTTGCCTAGGCACTCTCTTTTGGCCATCTCCTGTCCACAGTCCGGCATTTATTACAGGAGAGCTGGAGATTAGTACCATATGTTCTGCTTTGAAAGAACACCACACCTGAAAATGAGGCCACGTAACCAAATGTCACTGAGCAATTCCAAAAGTACTCGCTGACAGAACACCCTATTTCACTTAATTTGATCTTTCTAGATAACCATATCCTTTGGGTTACATATATAGCCGGGTTCTCTCACTTAGGATATCTTTTGTAGATTTTAAAACATAGAACTGGTAACAGGTTGCCTTTTTATGATGAAAACAGATTTTTGGTTTGTTAAAAAAGAATTATTAACACAAATACGCAAGAATTATATAAGGCCCTATCGTGTGTAAATATTTGCTACCTGGTTTTGGTTGGATGACAACATGTCATAGCAAACGTTCAGCAGCTGAGCTACTACACAAGAAATATTACCTGTTGTGGGATTTCCACAGGACAGTGTCCCAGACGGGTTAGCAAAAACTGTTGTCAACCCTCAACATTTCTTAGAGGCCACCATGAACAATCATCACCGATTGTTAACCAAAAGCTTTAAAAAGTCTGCATGATTCCACAGAACATGTAACACTGTCACCTGGACCACAGTTTGAAAAACTTGTAAGATTTGTTGTAAGATTAGCATTTTAGGAGCACTGCTAGTTAATTCTAAACTGACATCCTAAAAATATTCATTGAATGTCATAATGCATTTTCAGACAGGCTACCATTTTACTTCCTCTAACTTTTGAAGATGTATTGAAAAGCAATTGCAAATGGCCAACTGGCAAAAAATTGTACATAAACAAAACTTGTTCCACTGCAGAGAGCTAAAAAACAGAAAAATAAGCTTTTAAAATGGGTTACGGTGGTTTCACTTAAAAAAAATTTCATTTGAGAACAGATAGAAAATATATATTTCCTTGCACTTCAATGGGAACTATTAAGTAGTATAAAATTGTATATCTTGCAGCAAACTTTTACATAAACTAATAAAAACTTACAAAGGATATTGGAAGGGCTTAGCCTATCTTCCATAGATGCTACATCAGTAAAAGCATAACAACCTGAAACTTTTTAAAAATGCATGAAATGAAGGCAGGGAATTCTGCTTGCTTAAGGGAGTCATCCAGTCTTGGGTGGGTTTTTGTTGTTTGTTTTTAATATTGGTAATTTATGGGAAAGTCTTATCTCTTCAGCCTTTAAGCTAAGGGCTACATTCACTCAGGACCTAAAGCAGCAGAATTTCATTGGACTAATGAGCCCATCGATAGCTTATGAAGAATTGGATAGATTAATGTTAATTTTAATAAAGGAAATGTATCAGTCAATTTCCAAACAGTGGAGAGTTGGAAGAAGACTCCCCCTGCTCCAGGTACCCATACATTATTTACTTTGACGGTAGTACACCACGAGTACACAGCCAGCCTTAGGTTTATGTGATGCTGCATTCACTGAGTCAACCATACCGCCAGTTTTCTGAAAAGGAAGATCCATCAGGGTCTCTTGATTTTTAAAAGTTCTAGGGCTTAGGACCAGCAACCCATGACACATGCTGCAGTCCTACAGTTCTACCCACTGGGAGCACTGCAATGACAGTCTAAAGCGTCACACGGTGTAGTGGTGGAAAAGGACCCAAATAGTTTTGGATCATGTGCAGAAGCTGGTAATGACATTACGAACATGGTTCGCTATCAAGATAGAAATTGAAACACTGAGATTCTATCTGATGAATTATTTACTACTTAAAATGATAAGCATGCCAAAGTGTTATTAAAGCCTGTGTCCCAGGAACACGGGAAGTTCATTTATTGATAGGATACATACCAGCCCAGATTCAAGAGACTTCCTTCAAAATGCATGCAGAATTATCATCAGAGTATTTTTCCATTACACTTTTCCTCAGAGAAGGAAATCGATATAGGCCCTTCCCTGCTAGCAATTTGGTGTAGGTTTCCAGTAAAGCATCTGACAAAGTATACAAGCCAATTAAAGGCTACACTGTAAATAAATAACTTTAAAATAACTAGTGACTGTGGCTTCCTGGGCTGGGAGGGAAGAAAGTTAAGCAGAGAGAGAACAGCAAAGGAGAGAATAAGAATATTCCACAGCTCTAAAACAATTATTTGCTATTGATGTAGAAATATCATTATTCTCTGTACGAGTCAAAATGCATTAGCATTCCATCTGCCAATGCTGCAGCAACCATTTTTCTCCATTTCTGTTTGACCTCAAGCCTTTTATGCATAAATGTCAGGACTCTTTACAATTAATCATGTCTACCACAGACTAATTGTGGACAACAGTAGTGCAATTAACACAAATTTGCTTCAAATATTCATGAACATTCAAAAAGCATTCATTGACACAAGTGTTAGTTACCTAACCACAAAAACTGACAATTCTTTTCTGTTCTCCAGCAGCCTCTGCATTAGGAAGCTAAGCACACCACCAAGGACGATAGCAAGACTGGAAAAATATTCTACCAATTCTTAGAATACGATTGCTTCAGTATTACTTGCTACACATATAAGCTTGGAGGAAACAAGCAAAGTAACAAATATGAAAACTATTCCTCTTTTAACCTTAAGAGTTGGGTAATCTAGTGAATATAAAAATACTGAATCACATTTTCTGTCATACAAAAATATTTGTCATAATTCTACCTTAATATATTTTATTCTTATTATTACTTCTAAACCTTATTTAAAGAAAAAAAAAGTTCTCACATATTAAAAAACTATTAGACCTGTATTGCTTGTCTTGATTGATTCTTAATACTACACCTGGTACTTTATTTGCATCTCACTAAGGAACTAATGGCAGGAGTCTCCCTAACCATACAAAGCTATTTGTAAAGCCTGACCTAAACACAGCAGATGTAATAGACATTTTTTAGTATTTTTTTTTTTTTAATACATGCTTTACATTAAAGAATTTCTTGGACAGTTGTGCTATTTCTAATCAGGCCCCATGGCAAATATTCACCAACCCTCACAGGAATAAACTATTCTCACTTCAAACAATTGCTACAGTTTGAATCCAATTGACTCCAGACAAAAGTACTGAGATAATCAGCATATTAAAGCCAACACTATAACCATATGTTAATTATGTAAATGATTCATTTTAATCAGCTAGAACCATGTAAAGAGTTACAAGGAATGCAAATGTAGGGAGTTATTAAAAATCTCATTATTATTCATCTTGGTTCCATGCGTGAATGTATCCATCCAAACAGATGAATTAATAGTTAGATGAAAGATGAAAGAGCTAGAGGGGAAGTCTGTGGGAAACCATCTGTCTTGCTTTGTATCCCTCCCAGGCTTCAACCATACTGCAACAGCTACATGGAGAACAACCCCAGAGAAGAGCCAGTCACTGTCTACGCTGCACCTCAACCAACAGGCAATACTTCTACAGAATATTTAGAAAAATCCTAACACTTCTCATTCCTTCCCAAACTGATAACCCTGGCTAGGTCCAGGAGACGGAAAGGGAAACTTGAATCACAAGTTCAGATGAAGTGCTACAGGAATATGGATCCGTGGCAATCAAAAATACACAGATTTATACAAAGGCTCTGGAGTATTTTAAAGACTTTATTTAAAAAAAGTCCTTTACATTCATCAATTAGATGTAAAAAGATATTGAGGAGTTACTGTGATTGGGACTTGTATTAGAATCCAAACTGGTTCTCTCAACTTCAACAGAAATCCTGTCTGTGGGAAATGCAGAAATCCTAGGAATACTGCAAAGGTCTGCACTTTCTCTAGTTCTCCCAAGGAAAATGGGGGGATTGCAATGAATTAAGGCTTGTTCCTGGAAGGGTTATTTTTCATTTATCCCATTTTCCCAGTTCCCTCTGCAAAGAAAATGAATTCTGTGCAACAGCCATTCGTATGAAGAATAGTCATGGTCAAACTCCATGTCCATTCCTGGAGTTTGCACACCGCGCAGCAGCGTGCCTACTGCGCAAGGAGGTAAAGATGAGCTGGGCAGGCAGTGCCTAGAGCCTCAGAAGGAATACAGGGGTTGGTGTGTTCAACACTGTTAGGCACGCGTTAGGTTAAATCCATCCTGCAGTTCTTCTCAAAATTTAGATAGTGTTTTATTTAAAATTAAAGATATAATTTATTTTCAAATCCTTGGTTACAGCCAGCTCATGCTTCTGTACAGATGAAACTCAATCTTCACAAACAAAATGTCTGAAGAATACAATTCAAGTGTTTAGTTCATTACAACATTGAAAAAATATGTACTTTTCCAATAAATTATTATCATTCTAATAGAGTTAACAGAAATAATTTTTAAAATATGTTTGTCAGTTTTCAGAAGCTTTATAAAGCTTTGTTCTTGATACTCTAATTCTTTCATGTTTTCCTGCCTGATGTCTCCTCATGCAGTTTCACTGGAATCATTCTATTTTTGATCTTTAATCCTTTTATATGTTTTTTCTTTGCTTACTCTTGCATGCCTTTGTAGTTTCTGTAATTGGGTCTTTGCACCATTTTAGCAGGTTTTAGCACTGTGCAGCTTGTCATATTTAAGTAGAAGTGAGAATAATCTATCACTGGTATAATAAATAAGCGAGTTAATTCACGTATCACCAACCTAAAGTGAACGTTTGCCAGGAAAAATGGTAAACTGCAATTTCCCTCATTCTGCAAAGGCTGGTGAAACTTTTATCCATTTTGTAATCCAGAAAAACAATGCAATTGCACAGTAAGTACTTTAGATCACCTGAAGTTTATTAAAAATGGCTACACGTGTGCAGTGAAACAAGACTTCATTAATTTCTTCGTGAGGTGCCTGTGTAAATTCAACTTCGGGAAAAGTGCTTGACAGCTTTGCAACTATTGACTGACATTCTTCAGCAAAGCTCCACTGAGTACAGAGCATAATTTAAGCACATCCTGGTGATAAGAAACACAGAAAGTGAAAAAGAGTATGCCTACGCCCACTAAAAAAAAAGAGAACTAGTAATTTTTAGGCATGTAGCAAACCTTTGCTAATTTTAAAAACATTGAAACTCTACCTTACTGAGAAATTTCAGTCAAGTATCAAGGATTTCTTATCCCTTCCATACATTTCAGCTGTTTCTCTGGATCCTGGCAATATTTACTTTTCACAGCAATGTTCACACAAAATAACTCATAAGCTAGACAAAAACTTAAAACACAGTGCTGCATTCCAACAAGTGCACAGAATTTAAAACTATACACAAGTCCTTTGTACAAGTTTCCTGAAGAACACCACTGTTGAGGTATTTTGATTTTATAATGTATGCAACTACCTCAAAATTTGTCCCTGAAAGGATGAAATCAGCTGTGACATTTTTCATGAAATGAAAATGCATGATCCATGTTAGATTACAGGAGAAACTGATCTCTCCTCACACGGTCCAGACAGAAATGTTTCTCATATAATTAAATAGGCACCCATCCTTAGACATATACATGAGACCAAGTATAAAACATATTATTAAGCAAACTGAAACGAGTTCCCAGCCTTACACTCCTGATGTTGTCCACATTACAGGGATCACTTCCTGTTTCTGCAGCCATGGACACATACAACAGGGGAGAGGGGAGAATGGTGAATCACAGTGAAAAAAGAAACTGAAGAAAAATTATGCTGAGAATGTGATAGGTTTAATTTACTAACGCCTTGTTTATCATTATGAAGGTTAAGCAGAATAATAACCTTTACTATTATATTCCCCTCCATTCTTCCATGATATAATGGAAAATTACATATAACCTCCACAAATATTGCTTTAAAAGATGCTCTGTTATCTGTATTTTGTGTCTGGGAGCAAGTCATAAAGGCACTCTTTCATCTGTATACATTTCTTACAACATTTTGACCGTTTACAAGCTCTCCCCAGTGCTGGTCAGCAAGAAGGGAGGCAGCTTTTGTTCTTTGCTGAGCTGACACAGTAAATCCTACAAGAACCAGACTTGGCAGTGGCCATCCGGAGGCACCGAGGTGCCACCACGCTACCCTCACAAAGCCCTGGTTTTATTTCTGCCGTGCACACCTCTACACATTAACACTTGTCTGAATAACCAAGGAAAAAAGGCAAGTCAGGGCAGGAAGATTCCTTAAAGCAGAAATGTGATACATATGGGGTTTTTTTGAGTCACTTTGTATAAAGTGATACAAATAAAAACTGGCAAATAAATCTCACTCTGCTAAAGGCTCATTTATTTTGCTTTACTTCTCTGTGTTTCTTAATCTCTTTGCTCTTCCATGACCATTTATCTGCCTTTTCCTGATCACAGACTGCTCTTGATCCATGCTTCAGAGTTTCAGGTCCTATCACAGATATTAACACTAGGGGAAAACTTGAGAAAATGTGATTATATTTACTGAGTACCAGGATCCTACTTTAGGAAAGCACTTCAGCAGGTGCTCTACTGTAATTTCAGAGCCTTCTTGAATAGAAACACATGCCAAAAATGTCATCTTTTAATGCAGGCTGTCAAGTGAAATATAGATTAATTATGATTTGTAACATGTGACATTACAGCACTGTAGCTTTAAGAGACCTGAAGAGTATGTGTATTCATACATCATATTTTGTCAACTATCCTTACAAACGTTAAAAAAAAAGGAGAAATCATACATTTAGAATAATGATTCTCCAAAATACAATGATAATTATAAAGGGAAAATTAAATGCAGGTAACACAATTGTAGCATATGTGCATTTTGTTTACTGTTTTGCTGTTAATGCAATCAGTTGTCCCCACCAATAAACATAAAACTGCGTTGTGGTTTCACTTCTGCTTAAAAGAAGACTATGTTTTTCTTGTATCTAAATAATCTATGGCTTTTCTGCTGTGATTTCCATAATGGTATCCACTCAAACAGTGGGCGTAATAGAGTGAACTCATGTTGTATGAGTACAAAAAGCCACTGCAGTAGTTAAACATGTCCTATGTTAATGTAAACGCCATACAGTAAAATGAGGTGTCCACACATTTCTGTAGTAACGGGGATTGGGGCATTGTTACACTAATGTAAACAAAAAAATTCAGACAGAAGGATGCCATGCTCCCGTTCTTTGGCTGTTCAGAGGCACAGGTTACCTGCTCTGACAATGCCACGCATGGAAACCGATACTGCCCCACACAGAGCAACACCTCAACATTGAGCCTCAGCCGAGTTGCTGATGAACGGGCAGGCCAAAAATCAGTAAAGAGCCAGCCTGTGCTTTAAACGTTTTTCATCCTACTTCACGAAATTTGACAGCCAAAACTGCAGAGAAGTCTTCAGTACTGATTATCTCAATGGATTACTTAACAAATGTCAGTCTTTGCAAACACATAGGCAACATGATTGCTGTTTCTTTCAGCACTGTATCAGAAATAGATTCAATAAATGGGATGCTTAAAAAAAAAATCCAAACACTTATGAATCTTTTGAACGTACTGTACTGTGTCTTGTTTACTGCTGCTCTAGGAAGCTTTTCTTAAAATAATGTGTTAAACCTCAGAGGGATTATCCTGAAATGAAATTTTTAATAACAGCAAAATAAACTCATCTTTCATGGTGCTCGGTGTCTCGTGACTTAGCGTTAACTCTCACCTTTCCTCCCCACTATACATCTGTATCTACTAGCAAAATTTTGTTATCTCCTACTTGGATTTCAGGTATACAATGGGAAGTTATGCTTCATACATTACTTTATGTTCTTCTCAAAAAGAGAAATGAAATACTTAAATAATTCTGTGGATCTAAAAATCTTATCCATAATGTCTCGCAACTGTAGGAGGCTAAGAAAAACTCTAGAAGGGAAGATTGAAGGAATGAGGATTGCACTACCACAAGAAAAGAAGGCTGAGCCTGACATCACTGTCTTTAAGTAGATAATAGCCCACTATGAAAATGATGGAAACAATGCATTTTCTGTGCCCACTCTGCATAAAACAACAGTGGGAGGTTAAATTACAAAATTAAAGATTTTTTAACTCAGACATCAGGGAAAAAAGACCCAGCTCTAGTGTAAGTGTAAAATGCCTGGAGAGATTAGAGAGTCCCTGTTGTTCAAGATCTTAAGAATGGGCTAGAAAGGCATCTGGCAGGAATGACACAGGCAAAGCTGATCTTGCTTTCAGGCAGAGGATTATATTACATGATCCCACAAGGTGACTCGCTTCCCTATTTTCTCCATGTCTGTGACATACATCTCTTCCAGGAGGTGGTACTCCTTAAGACCTTCCTTACTTGTTTGTGGACATTTTGCATTTTCAATCTTGCAGACAAAAAAACCCAGCAGGAACCAGTGGCTAGAAGGAGAAATAAAGAGCCTCGCAGTGTCCGAGCTACAAGGGTAATAACCACTCCAACAGGTCAGCAGGGTATCAGAGAAACCGATGGAATCAAAATTACCTGGATGTTTTAAACAAGATTAAATATCTTCCAAAAAGTATGCTTTATGCCAGTCTCAGAGAGAAATTCTGTAGCATGTATTTTCAAGAGGACAGGCTGAATTATCACAATGATCCTTCCTGGCTTGAATATCTTGGAATCTGTGAATCAGAAATCCCTCTTCACAGCAAGAAACCTTTCTTATATAAATATATATATATATACACACTCTATGATTTGGCAGATAAATAAATAAGACAACAACAACAACAAAATTAGGTTTTGTTACATTAGAGAAATGGTTTTCATCAAAGGGTGCGGAATCAATTTTTAACAAAAATGTTCTGTCCTGAGACAAAGAGAGAAAAAGAACCATTATACATTCAAGTCGATTTTGCTATTTCTGCAGTAGGTAATATATATTCAAAGTCTCCCATCCCGTTAGAGAACATAAGATAACTATTGGACAAATTCACAAAGTATGTGCACTGGGTTTTTCAAAGAAGGTGTGGAGGGTAATTAACACTAAAAAATACTTCTTATTCTTGGATCACAGTTACTATTCAACAAACAACCCCCCCAAGCCCCAGCCCCACCCAACCAAGAAGTTTTACTTCAAATTTATAACTTTTTTCCTTTCCTCCAAGGAAACATACTGCTTAAGCAGAATGATGAATGCATCCAGAAGAACAAAGTGGTAAATGTAAGAAATACTGCCAACGCAATACTACCTGCATACATATATCCACAGAGAAATTAATTCTTCAGTTTTAGTCATTAGGTGAGGGAGCTAGTAGTGACATGGATGGTGTTTTAGACAGTACACATGAGAATCACCTTAAGCTAAGAGGCATCATTCTCAAGAAATACTTCCAAAAATACTTCAAATACTTGCTACTATATAGCGTTCCCTAAAAATACGTCTTGGATCTGTTTCTGATGGTGTTTGATGCCCAACTCAATCTATTTTAACGTTGTGAATGCCGTATCATGGTTTTTTTGCAATGGAATTGAAGAATGGTACTCAGAAGATAATTTTACTTAATAAAATGCAAAATGGTTATGCCATTTTTGTAACAGAAAAGTGTTCCAAGCTATATAAAAAAGAAAACATTACTACAGCAACAAGGTGAGAGAAGTGACAGAGGCATGCAGAATACAGAACGTGAGAAACACGGGGTAAGAACTGGAACATTACAAAAGCAGTCTTATAGAATGGGATTAAGAAAATTAAGTACTGGGCATATTATCTGCTGTGTCAGAAAAGAAGTGCTTAATAAAAAAAAGGAAAAAAAGAAAGAATAAAACTATGAAGAAAGGGCTTAAATTACTATGGAGCCTGGCTCTGACCCAGAACTACTTTTAAGTATTTCAGGTACTTCATCTTGACTTCTGGAACTCAGGGGAGGAAATCTCTGCAATGAATGCAACTAACAAATTGAAAACATAAAAAAGAAAATGTCATCCCATCTATCCAGAAGTACACTACTACACATTTATTAATATTTTGCAATAATCTCTCCCATGCTAAGTACGATTCACCAAAGAATCACTGGACTACTTCCCTTATTGGTCTCCTATTTCTTCTGAGAACCAAAAGAATAAAAATACCTTCCTCAGCATTTTGCTATTATTCTGCTAGAGGAAGGCTTTTACTAAAAAATTGTTTTGTGCAGTTCTGTAAAAATGAACCAATAATAATGCAAAAAAATCTGCTGCCAGAAACCTTCCACCAGGAATATACTGACCTCAAGATGACTGCTGAACTGCATGTAAAAAGTACATTTCACAGACACTTAATCAAGACAATGCTTCTTGTGGCCAAAAACCAGAAATAAACACCCTGACACCCCATGAGTTAAAACGCAGAGTCATTTTTACGCACTTGTAAGGCCATATGCTTCCCAGCAATGTCCTAGGTAATCCTCAGGCGTCCCACAGTTCCAGGGGACTAAAGAAGAGATAGGTAAGGCATTCTCTCTCAGAGGAACAAAGCAGATTTTTCAGAAAACCAGAAGAGTCTCTTTCTTGCCTTAGTGAAACACAGGTAACTGCGTATCATCATCTGCACGGAACTACGGGCCAACTCTCTCCCCATTTCTGCCACGTCTAAAGATAACATGAGATACTAAACCCTATTTACATCCATCCAAAGAGGAACTTAACAATGTCATATGGAAAACTAAGGCCAGAGGAAAAGAGGGAATCAATATGCAGGTTTGTGTCTTTACTACAGAAAAATAAGACTAGAGCAGCAGGCAGGTTTTAGAGCGCTCTTACATATTTCAGTGAGAAGACTCACTGACTTCCCTGCAACAACTTACAGATTCTTTTTACAGACCTGGCACAGAGCTTTTTACATTATTAAGAGACAGGCATTACACGACGGAAAAGCAATGTCTGTCTTGCATTTTTGTCTCCCACACCCCCCGCCCAAAAAAAAAAAAAAAAAAAAAAAAGAGAGAGAGAGAAGACGACTGATATGAAATACCTGCTGACATTTTTAGGTCAACACACTTTCATAGCGTCTGTATGATATTCTGATAGAATGAATATAGTCAATCACTGCATTCTTTTGAGACACCAGGAAGGCATGCTTTTCTGGAACAGCCAACTATAATGCGTTCAGTTACAATATATATCACAAAATATAAGAGTACTTGGTTCTCAGCACCTTTTTCAACAGTAGATGCTATCATATTATTGGAAATGGCAAACCCCACTCTCTGCATAAACACATATGGCATGATTTAAAGTCTGCAGGTCTGCAGTGCCTTCCTCCCTTCACTACCAGTATGCCTCTGAAATCAAAAAGTACCTCACATTTCAGATATAATATGCAGAACAAGAGAAAAATATATCCCCGTAGTCATCATGAAGAGTTGCCATCATAACGCTGATCACAGTGACAATTAGACTGAATGTGGAACATTACAAGGCATCATATCACAAGCTTTTTAAGTCAGTTGGCAACATAATACCAAATGCCGCTCAGAAATCAGATTTCAAGTGCTAGCATCCCTGAAATGCAGACGAAATCTTCCCGTGGATTGAAAGTTTCTCTTAAAGACGTAGTTTACAGCACAGAGCACTGGGGCTCAGCCTCAGAGCTGTCAGTCAGGTCTCCTATGTTTTTCATGCAGTGACTCAAAAATCTACTGCAGATGAAAGTTCATATAAACTGCCTTCTTTCCAAATCTGTGCTTCCCTGTTGGGAATAGATTCAGCAGACTTGGCTTACAGTACAGGATGTATATACTGAGCTTAATTGTGCCTAACAATCGCCTTGGCCAGTAGAAGGCATTTTCAGATGGGAAATGTGTATGAACATCTGTTACGTTTCCCTGTGCCTGATTTTAACTGTTCCTTCATGGAGGAAGGCATAAAACCCCAGGCATTCATTTCTGCAGTAAAAATACCAGGTACTCACTCCAGTCAATCCAGCACAGTATGTCAGTTAAAACCGGTACTCTGAGAATCCTGCAATGGATTTATTTCATTTCCTAGAACAGCAGTGTTCAAAAGGCTCGCGTGTGTTTTAACAATTTAGGTCTACAAAATAAGTCATCACAGGAGCCAGCGAAGACATTTTCCCACTACATAGTGACCCATGCCACAATGAAACCAATCCACCTGTTATTTTTCTTACAGACTGATTAGTTTTGCAAAATTTCTTTGAATCATCAACAATTCTAGGTAACTTTTAGAAGCATTTACAAGCAAATCCTTACACACAACAGTTCCCTTCGTTTTATATTTAAGATTCTGAATAAGTAAACAAACATGGAACTACATGAGACATTTCTGCAACTGCAGATTTTTTATTTTATTTTTTTTTTTTCAGATGAATGGCAAACTTAAGAACTGGTTTGATAAGGGAAAATCCAGTAGAAAGATCAATTTGCAAAAGACTGGTTGGTCTTTCAAGGAGACCTGGGCCAAAGCCTAGCTGCTGTGTTCCAGTTAGCTGTAAATCCTCTTCTGTTACTGGATCCAACTAGTGATAACTGCTAGATCCTCCTCATTGTATCTAGGTAGTTAGAAGTGAGATGGATACTTTGGTCTTAAATGGAAAGAGAAGACAAAGAGAACATGGAAGCCAGAATTTAAATTTTATGAGTTAGTCACAGGCAGATAAAGATATTTTTAAGATTTCAAGTTTGCTTTATATTGGTTTTAGATAGTATAAGACCAGAAGGGCAAAAAAATTATGGGTACAGCCTTGTGTCTAGACATAAGATTTTGAAAAAAGTAATAATCGAAAGTGTAATTTATTCGTGTGTTCCAATTACACTTAATTTC
Source organism: Falco biarmicus (assembly GCF_023638135.1). Taxonomy (NCBI): domain Eukaryota; kingdom Metazoa; phylum Chordata; class Aves; order Falconiformes; family Falconidae; genus Falco; species Falco biarmicus. The sequence continues at coordinate 72,336,001 of NC_079291.1, forward strand.
CCTTAGTGAAAGGAAAGCTTGTGCTATCTTTTCCACAGTCATCTCAGAACAGACTCTTGCGTGACTTGTCACAACAGAACATGCTAAATAGATGAGAAGAACGAGCATCTCAGGACAAGGTAGATAAGAGTGCTGCACTACTGAAAATCAGGTACGGTGGAACGGCGGTCAAACAGTGCAACCACGCTCTGCAGCTTGCACCTGAGGAGGCAGCTTTCCAACGTAGGACAGTTTCCAGGTACCGCAAACTTAAAAACCACTTAGTACTAATTAGTTATTACAAAAACATAACAAAATGTAAATTATTTAAGATACTGAGAAGCAGAACTTTTCAAGTACGGTTCAGGCTCTGTGGAACAAAGCTTTGTTGAGACTCTAAAGAAATCCTCATGGCTTTCTTAAGAAACTGTATTTTCTGTTTTGTATACAATCTGCATCGTTTTCCATCCTGCTTTTTGATGGATCTAAATATCATGTATGTTTTGGGGGTCATTTGGGATAGCTTAAGTTAAAATATTTTCATACTAACAGGACACTGAAATACAGCTGTAGAGGTTTACCTCCTCTCTGTACCTCAAAAGGTAGCAAGATCAAATTTCTGTAAGAAATATTCTTATAAGAATATAAGATTATTCTTATTTCAAATAATAATTTTCAGAAGAATTCCAAGTCAAATAAAAAAAGGACTTAAAAAATGTGAGCTTATTTGATTGGAATTAGGCTTTTCTGTATTTATCACCATATTAAAAAGTTATCTCCAATCTCTTTTTGCTCAGAAAAGATCTAATGCATCAGAGAAACAAAAGAAAAGAAATACTAAAAAGATGGTCAAGCACTAAACTCATTCTCCTGAAAATGAAATAAAACCACCCCCTATACACATAAATACCGATCCCACACCTGGGGAAGGAGGGACCCTCTTGCAGAGGAGGCTATGCACCTGCACACTGCCTTCCAGGGAACCACAGCAGGTCCCGTCTTGAACACTCAGGTCAGCATCCAACTGAGCCACCTCACCTGAGCCACACTTACAGGGAAGAGTTATCTCTAGAGAGTAAAGGAAAGACTTCTTGGGTTTGCTCATTCACTAAAAGTCAGCATCACACTGAGGCCAGTAGGAAAAAAAAAAGGATGATTCATTCCGTATTACTATCTACAAGATCATTCACAGATGTCAGAAGACCTGCTTTCCCTTGCCTCTAGTCACTTTTTATTTCGCAACTAAACAAAACTAAAGAACGAACAAACAACCCACTGCCAGGCTCTTTAACCTGCTCTTACCACTCTTTGGAATGCTCATCTATGTTCAGGTTCTGATTTAATACAATTCAGGATTTTATCTAGGACGGAATACAAGTAAAACGTTTGGAAATTCCCTTTTTTTCCTTTCTTGCTCTCAACTGTCAATGTGATTTGTTCTCAGAGTATTTGAAACATGCACGGACATAGCACCACTGTCAGTAGGAGTGGAGGCAGCTGACACTTACCTGCACAGTTGCTAGTAGCACTCAGAGAAATCTGCACATTTGCATTTTGGCAGCCAGCCACTCACCTGGGTTAGATGTTTTGCAGTTTATGTGCCTAAGATGGCTGGAGATGCATTCTACTGAATTTGCTAGATACTCAAATGTTACAGAGAAAGCAAGGTGTCACAGACATTTATCATAGTAAAATAATATATATACAGCCTACCATTGTCTCCTCCATTACTTTGAAGTTTTACTAATTAGCCTTACATAATTTTGAAATACTATGGCAAAGTAGGGACAGGGACATTACAGAATGCCACTTCCAGCCCGATGAGACGAAAAAGCATTGGGCTAATGATCATTTTACCAGATTTTGAATCTCTCAGAATATACAAGAAAAAAAAAAAAATCACCATAATTCAGATCAGTTCTTCATGGGTATTTTTCGCTTTATCTAAATAAGTGGTTTTTACTTAGGGATACTTTCCAATAAAGTCTGGATAACGTTTCCTTGAAATGCACTATTTGTTTTATTTAATTCAAAGGCCTCAAAATCTTAAAAGACAGAATATAAACCACTGTGACTCTTGAAAATACAGGCAAGAGGCTTTTACGTTCTTCTCAGCTTGATAAAACTCAAGTTTATCGCAGCAATAAAACAATACATAGATGAAAAAAACCACAGACATTCTTTATTGATTTAATAAAACCATCAGAATTAGGAGGATTAAGTCATCCTTGAAGCTATCTAGCTCATGTATCTCTGGCCACTAGAGGAAGAGAAGGAACCAAGGTATGGGAATTTACCCTAATCCAAAATAATCAGAATCTCACAAAACACAAGTGAAAACTCTGACATGGAAAATTTACCTGGATCAAATTCCTGTTATCTATTTACAGCATTCATGACCTGCAACTGCAATAAAACCCAAATAAACAAAAAAATTCCCCACTTTTGCAAATTTGCTGTGAACCCTTCTCATGCTCATAAACTTTAAGACAGCTACAATACTACCTGGCAAATTTTTAGCCAGGTGCGATTCCATCACTCTCACCTTGTAATAGAGCATTTCACATGCAATCCCCAATTACTTCGGCTGAAAATATTTGTCGTTTAAATTATGACATCCTTACTATATTTTTTTCCCCCCACAACCTGGTCTATTGCCATAGACATCTCATACATTTTTACAACACCTTCGTTGAAACCAGATTGGAGAAAACAGCTGCACACCTCACTTAAAATAAAAAAGCAAGCAGACCAAATAAAACAAAAGATGCATTTAACTGGGTCTCTAACTTTAGCTCATGTAATACAAGATAACTTATCACAGGGTGAATAGGTAAAACATTCAAGCCAACTCCATAAAAATAATTGTTCTATGTTTAGATATACAAGCATGTTTTGATATCAGTTATATATCATTCTACTGAAAACAACAGAACTTCAAAGTTGTATCTCCCACCATAATCTGGCCGTCATAATTTTTATGATTAGGCATGAGTCAGAGGAATAATAATAATAAAAAAAAATCAGCTGAAATTCCAGATCCTTGGAAACAGCGCTATCAGCTTGCTGACTCCTAGTTAAGGAAGCCAAACCAAATAATCTGCTTTGCGGAGAAGCTGAAACTTAAAAGTTTTGTCTTATGTAGGGAATGAGAAAATAAATAGAAGTTGTCCTAATGAAAGCTATCTATAGAAACTATTCTGTTCATACAAACTCAAATATCCTTTTATTTATTCCACTTAAAACACACTGCAGAAGCTGCAGCCACGAAGGCCCAGGTTTACGCAGTTTCTTGCCGTACTAAAACACCCGCTGAAGTGTCTCGCCTGACACACCAGTTAGAGACCGTGTTTATATACTGATGTCTATAATTCACTAATGCTGGTATTATATGCAAAAGTGGGACAGGAAGGAAATTCGGTGTCTGTTGGGTGTCAGATGAAACCCGCTGGGTTTTTTGCTCGGCTCAGGGAGAAGCCCTGACCACACCGTGACAGGGACTGAGCTGACAGAGAGAAGCAATGTAGTGCCCGGCGTTCAAATTATGGTACCTGCTGATGTCCAAAATAATGGCTAGTGAGAGAAGATCATGCAGGTGGGAAGACAGAATAGCCACTTGTTTCTTAGTCAAAATAAAACTCTTTAGATAGGCTATTCTCACTTAAAAAAAAAAGTCTTTTTGGTCAAAAGGAAAGCCACTCTGTGTCATTACCCCTCCCTCTCTGCCCCGCAGGTCCATCACCAGGTATATTATGGCATCTGCACTTATTAGCAAGAAAAAAAAGAGGTTAAAAGAAAATAAATTCTTGCAATAAAAATAACAAAACATTCAATCTGACTGTAGCCTCTTAAGGAAATGACAGATTTCACAGAGCAGGCACGTTGGCTACACTATTTTATCCGTGTATCAAAAGGAAAAAAAATATAATCTGAAGTTGTATGGAGCAGATCACCCTGTGTGCCATCACACGGCACGTGCGGGACAGTGGGGATCAGGCCCAGCCAGCGCAGGTTCATGGAGGTCAGGTCCCGCTTGGCAAACCTGCTCCCCTCCTGTGACAGGACGACCTGCCCGGTGGGTGCGGGAAGGGCGGTGGGGGGTGCCTACCGGGACCTCGGTGTAAAGCCTTTGGCACCGTCTCCCACAGCATCTCCTGGAGACACCGGCTGCTCACGGCGGGGCCGGGGGGGCTCTGCGCTGGGTTAGAAGCTGGCTGGGTGCTGAGCCCACAGCGTGGTGGGGGATGGAGTCACATCCCGCCGGTGCCGGGCACACGGGATGCCCCAGGGCTCGGTGCTGGGGCCAGCCCTGGGTAACGTCTGTACCGACGGGCTGGGCGAGGGGATCGAGTGCCCCCTCAGTCAGGCTGCAGGTGACCCCCAGCTGGGGGGTGCTGGGGGGCAGGGGGCTCTGCGGGGGGGTCTGGGCAGGCCGGGCCGAGCGGCCGAGGCCACTGAGTGAGGTTCAACAGGGCTCAGTGCCGGGCCCTGCCCGTGGGTCACACCAGCCCCGGCAGCGCCACAGGCTGGGGCAGGGGGCTGGGAAGGTGCCCGGTGGGAAAGGGCCTGGGGGGGCTGCTCAGCAGCCGGCTGGGCGTGAGCCCCCAGTGTGCCCAGGTGGCCAAGGCGGCCGGCAGCACCCTGGCTGGTACCCGGAACAGCGTGGCACTTAAGGACATGGTTTAGTGCTGGGCTTGGCAGTGCTGGGTTAATGGTTGGACTTGATGATCTTAAAGGTCTTTTCCAACCTAAATGATTCTATGATTTCCAGAGTTTTAAACATTGATAACTGAAAGTTTTTGTTAACGCATAATATGACCACTTCCATCACTATCACCACCACCTCACATCTCCTATTAAAAGCATTTGTTGATACAGAAGGGAGAAAAAACTCTGCCACTCAGACTAAGAGAAGAAATTTTAGACATACACTCTCAAAAGCAGAATAAAATACACACTCAGAGGAAAAGTGATTGGAGTAGTAAAACATGTTGGTTCTCTACTCACAAAGTGCTGGGAGTATAGTACTAGTAATAGGAGACCTTTATCACTTGAAAGACAAAACAACATAATCGAGCCAGAATAAATCTGCATCTGAGGCAAATCATCTCCTTACTGCATTTCAAACAGGCAATTCAGCCAATGTAAACAGAAATTATGCACTGCATCCCACTAGATCATAATCTAAAAACAACGAAACAACTACACGCCACTTCAGGCAACACAGGAAGAATTAAACCGCATCATTTCTATTTCCAATGTATTATTCAAATAAAACCTGCTAAATTATAAAATACTTTTTAATGTAAGGTAACACAACACATCCACAAAACTCTCCAAAGCTGGACGGCCAGGAAGCAAGCGTGACTTTGCAGGTAGCCTAACATGCTAGCATCTACCAACACTCCAAATGCATTCGCTGCTCACACTTCCCAATACAGCACTAAAACAAGGATTTTACAGACGGGTAAAGATGGAACTGTGAAGAAGTCTGCACCAGTACTTTTTACAGCATATTCTAGGCAATTCTCTCAGCTCTGAAATAAAAATGGAACTGCCTCCAGATTACCACTTTTCCAGTTGTCAGTCAAACACACCAGTTAACCAGTTATGGAAAATCAGATGCTCATATATAATCAAAGCATCTTCAGAATAATTTAAATTTATGAATTATGTACTTAGAAGGATGGTAATTCACCATTTATTAAAACAGTTAATCAACAGCTATCTATTTCCTATTTTTATTCCACCCCCCTTTACCACCACGCAAACAAATAAGCAAATAAAAAAAAGGATGAAAGGGTCTAGCTTTGCCAACTGAAGTCTTCAACAATGAACATAAGCTTAAACCCTCAGAACTTGTCCAGGTTTTCTGGTCACTACGCTAAATAAAAGCATACTTTAAAAAAATGCTGAACATATTCAGAAAAAAACACCATCCTTTTAACCTTTAAAGTAGCACATTTTGTATTAAATAGAATCGTTGCTCTATTTAGAATGTTCCAGTAGTTTATTGAAAAGTCTAAGTAATTTCACCTTTATTAGTTTGCATAATTATGTATATAAACTCCTCTTTCTCTGCTGAATGGAAATTGAGCCACCTAAACCAGCCATGTAATAAATAATTTAGCATCTATCATTAAAATGCCATATATTGCACTTGTGTTTTTGAAATATTTTATCATAATCCTAACATCGCAAATATCCAGAGCATTGCAACGATTTTATATACCCAGAACACTCAAAGCCACGAAACATGAAGCTAACATGGAGACGTTTAACTTATTATCGTACAAAACATACTACTCTTCTATGAATTGCAAAACAGTTTTTTTGATGCTGTACTTTGTAATTTCAATGAACAATGGAAAGTTATTTCCCAGGTTTGTTCTGAGAACAGGTAAGACAGTGCCATGGCGCACAGCCCCACTTCCCGACAGCAACGGTCCCACACCCCGGCCAACGCAGACGGGTCGTTTCCTTCTGCTGCCCACCACCCAGTGCCCACGCCACAATTCCCCCACGGGAATCGAATGACGAAACCGGGACACGAACCAAGGGCAGAAGACTATGTCCCTTACTGGATTGCCATTTAATCCTATATACCGTTGTTGGGTTCTTTTTACATCTCACCTGTCCGGAGCAAAAGGACAAAGTTTTGACACCCAGTGGCCCTGCTGCCCACAGCTGGCAGACTGCGGCACCTGCCCTGGTCCTCATGGCAGCACACTGGTGACAACCCTGCGAAGCCACCAGTACATCTTTTGTGCCAAGTCAGAAAACTTCTCTCCACCCACATCAGCCATAATGCTATTTATGCATCATTTGTACTTTCATGTGATTTTTTTTTCCTCCTACAGTTTCACCCAGGAGGAAGAAGGGAAAGGAAAGGATATTTTATTTTTCTCATTAAAAAAGTGTTCAGAAATCATAGGCAATAATAATACCATCATTCCAATCAGTTTTTTTTTAAAAGTATTTTTTTTGTTGGAAAATAAAACCAAGTTTGCAAGTATATTTCACATAATTTGATAAATTCTGACATATCTGTAATTGAACAACTACCTTCTCTCTCTCCAAGAACATATGCATTCCATTCTTCATCATCTCACTCAAACATAGGATGTCATTAAGATGAATATAAATCTTAATAGAATAATACATGCACTTGGGAAAATAGACATGGCTCTACCTAAAGTGTTTCCACAGATGCATCCACAGTATCTGCCCTTTTTCCTTCATCCTAAATCTCACACACTCCAGTTCTCTGTGACAAGAGGGTGTGACAAAAGGAAGCAGAGGATGTTGGATAGAGTGTACTGATGAATTTAAGAAGAGAGGCTGGAAATGGCTGCACATACACAGCAAAAAGTAAAATAATATACAGCACTTGAAGGTGCAGAAGCCCTAAAGACTAACAGTCCTCCACAGAGATCTGAGCTCTCCTTTGCTCAATCACGCAACATAAAGCATAAAAAAACCCCACAACAATAGTCCCCTAAACCTCTACGCAACACTCTGTACACACTTTTCATATGCAATCTTGATGTAAATCCAATTGGAAATCATGGGGAATCCCTAATCAGAAATACATCTAGCTTCTGTAGAAATCCATGCAAATAAATACACTGCAATCTTATAAACCTCTAAAATGTTAAAACAGCCTTTTATTCAAAAATACTTTGAGGGCTGTGGCTCTTAACCTGCAACTCAGTAAAAATATTTGCATAATCAGTTTATCAAGGCGTATTTTTGAAGAAAATCTCCATTAAAGTTCTGAACATTATGTAATTACTGCTTAGAAGAGGATGATGTAAATATGCCTATCAAGTGTCCTTTGCATTATTTATTTTGGACACTTAGGTTTACCTTAAGAGACAAACAATAAGCATTCTAGTATCACAACCTGACTGCAGATACTGCAAATGCAGATCTAAAAGCTTGGGATGAGAAAGCGGTTCAACCATTTAATGTTCCAGTTCACCCACTGACAAGAACTTAAACATTCATTTTGTTTCCAAAATGCATTTTTCAGGTGTGACATGAGGGAGAGGGAGAGAAGAGGGGTGCCTAGGGTAGTATCCACATGAAGAACACTTTTCAACTGGACTTGTAAACCTACCTATTTTGTGGTAGAACAATTCTTATTGCTTGCCTATTTTAGACCTATGCTAATGGAGCAGCACAGGCCTGGATTTATCTTTCTAAGGAAAGAAAGAAAAGAAAAAAAGATTGAAATAAGGCATCCCGAATTTTCGAAGGGCCCTTTCTTCTAATCTGTCTGCTTGGATAATGCGTCCAGAGTGGCATTTTGTAATGACAGCAACTTTCCAACAAATCAATAGTTATTTAATTCCCAACAAGCTCTCGAGTCCATTAAACCTGATTACATTCACCCATTTCAGTTGGGTGCAGTTATTTTTCCTACACCGGCACTTAATCTATAACAGGAACTTATGAGAACTTTCAAAAGCAATTTCAACATCAATCAGCATAGAGTGAAAGGCACGATTTGCTTGTAATTATTTATTGGACAGGATGGCACAAGGTCTGACTGAGCTCTAGCGTCCGACCTTCACCCCCAAATTCTAATGGATATGAAGGCCTGCTTGACATGTTCAAGTGTGCTGCTGTGTCTCACTGCATAAAAAAATAGCATCAGCTTGCATGTCTCGGAAGACACAGCTTTTCTGTACCTGATAATGGCCACCATGCAATGCTATATTTCTATGTCAAACATATGTGTCTGATATTAAGCCTAAAGTGAGGAACAGAACTCACAGTCTTCAATTACTGGAAGGACCGATATGGGGAAAAAACATCTGTTTCAAGCTGTGATTGACCCTCTACATCAGCTAACTGTAAAGGAGCATAAAGAAAATGTACCTCTCCTCCACAGCTAATTCGATTGATCACTAGCGTGGCACAGAAGCGCTGTCACACACGTGTGCCTCTCGACCCTGTTAATGCACAGTATCTAACTACTGCCATTTACAGGGCACAGGCTTTTTAATTGTTCCAATTCTGGGAATGTTACTTGAATCCTTTCTTACTGTCTTCTTGTACTGTAAACTACAAAAATACTTTTTGCTCAATTAGCGTCTACTTAATCTATTCAAAATCCTAAGCCTACCAGCAGAAAATTCTGTAATACCACTTTCGGATAAAAAAAATAAAAAATACAATCCAAAACAGACAACACCAACACCAACTAGATCTAGTAATTGCCAGATCACTTCTGAAATACAGAACTCTTACCCCAAAGCAAGATCTTACACTTGCAGGGTTCAAAAGAGTTAATATGACGTGCATAATTATTCTGTGAAGGTGATACATTTCTATACACACAAAAACACAAACCCTTTTTCATTCAGGGTGATGCATAACATATGAATTAATGCATATTTAACACTATTCATATTTGCTGTGCTAAAGCACTTAACCTAAACACATCATGGTATGTTACTTTGTCTTATGACCTGCCGTGGGAATGCTGACTCCCTCAGAAACCTAGAATGGATAGCAAATCCTCTGCCCTGTGGTCAACCTCGTGAAGCAAAGGCATGAATGTTAAACAGCAGACAAATCAATACAAGCAAATATAGCTCAACTACACCATTTATTCAGCCATGAGAGATGTCAATACACAGATTAGGGTGATCCATCTTTTTGATTTCCTACTGTCTTCTCACTGACTACATGAGAGCTTTTGCCTGTATTAAAAGTGTTTGCTTTCTCAACCATAAAAATTCCAATTATTACTCTAAGTGCACTAGAGTTAAGTTGCTTGTTGGAAGCGGCCTTGCATTACCTGAACAAGTCCAGCGAAGTATGGTGCTGCCGGCAGAATCATTGGCACTCCATATGGATGTAGCAAAACTCCTTGAGACGACAACATGGTTTAAGTGATAGTATTACTCCCACTAAAGCTAAACACATCAATTGAAAGTTAGGGGAAAATCTATATACCAACTTCTTCCAAACTCAGAGCTAGAACCAAATAACTTCTGTCAGGGGCAAAGCCCACATCAGCTGTAAAAAAAAGAAAAAAATTGACGTCAGCAACTCAATGTTAAAATTTTCTTCAGAGACAACAGATAGAGACAACAGCTGCAAACCTAACTCTACCGAAAAAGGAAGGTGCTATTTTGGGACCAGCTTAAGTAACATGACTAACCAACTACTCTTCATCAGTTCAGATTTTTACGTACTAGACACATACAGATCAAATTGTGTACAGATCTACCGATTAGAATTAATTTTGCTATCAGTTCTGGCATACACATGACAACAGTTACTACTAGAAGCCATTTAGAAATTAATCAGATTTATCATGATTGCACAAATAAACATTTCCCTGTATTTATAAGCTGTTAAACGTTCATGTCAGAGTTTAAAGTTAGAGTCTGTTACATCGGATACATATTCTGTCCTGGTTTTTCTTGCTTATTTTAAATATTTGAGCTAACTAATGCAAGCTAACTACTTCTATTAGTGTAAATTATATTTTAATGGCTTTTCTAACCTTTTGTAACATCTATGTTGTTACATTTATCATAGCTTTTTTAACAAGAATGAATTTGACCTTTAGAGTATTTCATATCTGTTCTCCAATTAAACTTACACTCTCAGTGTAAGAGACAAAAGAGGGAAATTTAGGCTGTTTTCCCCCTAAAGAAAACAGATTCGCTTTTTAAAGTACTACTTGCAAGACAATCTCTTCCACAGCTAATAATTTTTACTTTAAAAAAAACCAAACTTAGTCATTAACACCTGTATCACGTGCAATGTATCTTCTACTGCAGATATGACTAATGGCAAGAATTACAAGTGAGCAAGATTTTTTTTTTTTTAATTCAATAAGAATTAGCAAGATGCTTAAAACTTCATGTTACAAGTAAAAAAAAAAATAAATCCTCTCCTACGGGCTTTGAATAACCAGGGTGTTTCACATCACTAATTTCAGCTACTTGATTTTGTTGCATAATTACTTTTCCAGATAACTAATTGCAGACAAGATTTGATGTGATACTCAATTATTTAATGTCACATTTTGACCATCGTGAAAGGTTTTCAGTAATTGATTCTCATGTATCAAGGCAGCCGTGTTGCACGATTTAGAAATATACCTTAGCAGCTGCCCGCTGGCCCTCGTTACTAGCAGCCTTATACCACTTCTAACTTTAGATGTTGAATTGTGACCCTCTGTGATGCTCTTTTGAGAAACTGCCAATGAGGGCAGCAATTGTCACATGATGAAGCGATGTTTACCTAGTTCCACCTCCTGTTATAGAATCACTTCAGTTTTCTGTTGGGGATAATGCTGTTCACGCTGGTTATCTTGACTTATGCTTAGCTATTAATCATATTTCTTGCTCTTTTCTTATTAAGGAACAGAACCCTGCAGTTTAATTATTAAGCACACAGTAGGCTGACACATCGTGGTGTTTGCCAAAAGATTATCATAAATTCCAATACAAAACCAGTTATTAACTTTCATACAAAAATATATAAACAAAAGGTATATATGAGAAAGTGAGTTGCCATTACAACTCATTTAAAGGTATTTCATTTCTAAAAAAAAGTTCATTCTAAATATTACCTATTTGTTTGGCCTAACAGTGAGCTGCATTTGAAAAGAAAGAAGATTTCTTTCACCTAGGAATGGAGATTATAAAATGGATTCTGCAAGCTTTACTCAAACGACTCCAGTGGGACAATGGACGTAAATAAGGATTGTTAAATCGCTCTGTGAAATAGCTAGCCATTTTTTTGTTTCAGCATGTATGTATTTGATAAGATGTTAGAAAACCTGAGAGCAAGATGATTTGTAGAGGGAAGCACAAACTTAAGGGAAGCTTTTCTGTGATCTCTTTTGGGACAGTTTTGTTTAATATTTTCATTAATTATTTTGGCACAAGGCAACACGCTGATGAAATTTCTTGATGACAAAGTTGGACGATACCGTCAAGACTGAGAAGGATAAGAATATTATACAGAAAGAATTGCTCAAACTTATGGACTGCCTGAATAGAAATGGGCTGAAATTCAATAAGACAAAACGTAAGGTCATGCTTCTGCTAATAACAGAGGAGGAAAAGCCGGACCTCATTGCATCTGTTTAAGGAATTTGAACTGCCAGTGTGATGCAAATATGAAAAGGCAAATTATCAGTATTCCTTAATTAGTTTTATTTCTCAATTAATTTCCTAATTTCTTAGAGGTACTTCCAATAGCATACACTTCTCTATCCATATTTAAAAAAATGGCCACAGTCAACCACAACAGCTGTAGGGAAAGCCCTTTTTGCGCTGTTCAGTGGAATGGAGCGACTAATGTTATAACAGGAACCTAAGAAAGTTTGATTTGTTTACCCTAGCAAAACAATCTGTGAACAGGGAAGAAAACAGTAGGAGGAAGAGACTGTTTAGGCTAAGGAAAACCCTGACACACTAACAATCAAGGAAAAACTAGTTATGCATACATTTAGGCTGAAAATATTTTAAGTTTTTTTTAAAGTACCCTGGTGTTGGCTAAGTGAGGGTCTAGAACAGCCTTCTAAATGCACAGTAACAAAGAAAGATAGCTTATAAAAGAAAATTATGTGATGCCAATAGCAGTGGTAGTCTGAACTCAGGAACTTATAGGAGGACCCTTCCAGCCCTTTGCAAGCAGTATAAACATTCAAGAACAATGAAAATATCAAACGTGTAAAAAGCATTTATATTTACTACATTGCAGATTGTAATATATGAAAATAAACTTTGAAAATAAACTGTAGTTACCTGTTTTAATGAAAGGATGCTTTGCTTGCCTCACTATAACAACATGCTTCTAAATGTATAGCTGTATGGCACTCCAAATCCGAGCTCTGACTTTCTGGGTGGGCTCTGTGATGATGTCCCATGTGTGCACCAGCTACCTAAGTTCGCACAAACCTCTGTGAATCAAAACCACAGAAGTACAATACAGCTTTACTCGCATCTCCGCCCCGTGCCAAATTCTGAACTTATGCCAATGCAACTATATCAGCTTCACCAGTTTATACCAACATATTTGTTCTCCCTCCCAGCCACAAAAAAAAAAAAGGAAATTTCTCTATAGTTTTACAGTTCACCATTAGTTAGCATTAATGGTCACTCCTGTTCTGCAGGAATACATTGAATATATGAAATTTGACCATATTGCTGAAGACTCAGAGAATGAGCCAGAAGAGTATTAAATATGTTAATAATTCTGTTTCAGTTTAGCAGGACCTCTGGCAAGATTAAGGTTAAGCATGGCCCTAATTTTTTTTGCTAGGACAGAGCTAGAACGGTCAGTTCTATGCACATCAATCACCTGTCTGAAGCCACCGAGGGTGACAGCACTTACTTCCTACCTACTCCTGGATTCTTACCCCCTGCAAAAAATTGAGCAAGTGTGTGGGTGGAAAACGGGAGATCATCTATTTTAAACAACTAAACAGCTTTCAGTTCCACTACATTCTAGAAAATTGTAATGCTGCTAGAAAAAAAGTGACATGCTAAGGTATTTGCAGTATGCTGATGGAGGGGGTGTTTCTTTCAGCTGTTTCCAAACCTCAGGGTGTTTTTCGGGGGTTTTGGTTTTAATTCAAATTTTTCAAGAACTTCTTGAAACTGAAAACTGATTTTAAAAACAGAAGACGAGAAAATAACAAGAAAATACATGAACGCTACTTTATATAAAATATGTATACACACAAAATACACAATTGTATTTGTTTCATTTCTGCAGAATTTTGCCTAAAGGCAAGTATTATTTATGAAAAGCTTGTTTTAAAGGTGAACAGCAAGCTTCACCTTTAGGTTAAGCAAGCTAAGGTAGCAGTAGAAGGTCACAAAATACAAAAGTATTTCAGGCCCAGCAGTCTAATGCCATAATATCATGTTTTAGCACAAAACTGAAGCTACTGACAGGAGAGCTCTAATAGTGATTTCACCATGGACTTGCTGAAAAGTAATTTGAAATGGGAAGGAAATGGTGACCACTGTACAGTACAGATGCACGCAGAAATAAAGTCAGAAGTATGCCCGAAAACGGAACAACACATTCAGGAAGAACAAGAACAATGAAAATGATGCAACAAGGGCCAAGGTTTTGAACCCAGCTGCATGTAATGCCTAATTGGCGCATTACACAATGACCAAAACACTTGTCCAGGCAAAATCAGGTGCCTAGTTTTGCTATATTTCAAGGTAAACAAACAAACAAAATAAACGGAAAGACTTCAGTAACTTCCCTGGAGCCACATTGCTTGGAAAAGGCAGATCCCTGCAATGCAGTCATCAGCCAATCAATGAAATGTGCCCTAATCAGATCCTGACAGAAGTAATCTATTTAGACCACCTTCCTGCCAAATAATTAATTCTTCTTAATGCCTGTATCTAGTTCAAAATACCACAAACAATGGTTCTTCCAAATGCTATTCCACACCAACGAACTTCAAATCATTTCTACTTCCTTCCAACACTGGGTTAACTTTCTCATCTCACAGATCATAAATAATTGAGGTACCACTTTGGCACCCTCTTTGTAGCTTATGGTATGTCATATCTGATTCCGTTAAGCTCTTCTCCAAGCCTCCCCCTTCCTGGCCACCTTTCCTATTGTCCAAATGCCCTGCATTTTACCTTTAACATTACTCAGTGGTTTTCTGGTAAAGGAAAACCCAGAGCTGACAGGATGAAGTAGTTTCCAGGTCTCCTGGTAGTTTCCATCATCTGTGGAAACTTTTGATTATTGTCCCTAAAAAAGAGTATTAGCAGATCAGTACCATGCATGCTCTGAAAGAGAAGGTGAGCCGCCACTGACAGCATTGCCAGAGGGAAGCAGACCCAGGCACTAAATCAGATACTGGTAGATAGAGCAAGCTGTCTGGAATGTCTTCCCCACCCTCCCAACCATGACTGATGCCACTTCTAGAACTACTCCGCTCATCTTCCAAAGACTATTTCCACTTTTCTGTAAAAAACATTTGGGACCAAAGGCTCTTCAAGGGCACCAGAAGCACTATCCGGACATGACCCCTGTCCTCAGCTGCTGACTCCATTCCACTTTTCCCAGCAAATCCCGAAGTACACGCAGGAGCTGTTCATGCCAAGTGTCAATTCCCCAGCCAACCCCGGCAGAACCAAAATACAATGTGGATATTTTAGTGCCTTTTAAAGTACAAATTATCACATATACAAACCAAAGATATCTATTGATCTCATATCAATACAGGTATGGCAGATATCAGAGTCTGTCAAGTTTATTAAGCATCTCCGTTTATACTAGTGTATAGGGCAAGAGTATAGAAGCTGTTTACAGCTGGGACAGCATATCTTTTTAAAGTGTGTGGAACACTTGTGGGATAAAGAACATTTGGTATTAACTTGTTTTTCTTCTGAACTTAAAAGTTTCTACTTGAAAATCACTTCAGCTCTCAAGAACAAATAAAAAACTAGCTGCAGTTCAAGATGAACCTAGCTGATTCTTTCAGTCAGAAAACAACAATGCTTCGCTTCCACTGAAGTTCAACTTTCTAGCCTTTTTCTTTTAAATATACAATGGTGGTAAATTGAGAGACTTCAAAGATAAAGATAAATACCCTGCTGACTACAAGAGCTTCAGACAGAATCACCTTACACAAAAATTGAGGAAGAATATTTGGGAAACAACTTGTAGCACTAGAAAACTCAAGGCTTTCACATTATAGGCCAATTGGTCTTGTATTATTTGAAGCGCAATATCTCAGCAAACGTTGGTCGCTGAATACATGGCCAAACCTTTTTCTTTGGTTTGACTAACTCCAGACTTTCTTTTCTGTTGCTAGCACTGTGCACTGCTTCACCTGCCACTCACCAGCTGAAGCATGGCACGCTTCCTTTGTGTTTCTTTTGGAATGCTCTCACAAAGATCACTTCTCTTCCCTCGTGCACTTTCCCACAATATGCCCTTTTACTACCTCAGCAACTATATGGTACTTGTTATCACCTTCAAGGGCTCACTTCAGCCTATTGCAACCCAAGCTAATCACGTAAACAACCAAAAGATTAATAACTTCTTCATATTGTCTTGAATATTACACTCCTTCCCCTCCTAACTACACTCAAAATGGCATCCAGGCTTTCTCCTGTAATGTCCCCATACCAGGTAAGAACATCCTATAAACATCTGGAAGTTTTATCATTCAGCTCAAAAAACCTCCTCTTGCCAGGATGCCACGCAGAAATACTTCCTGGGGATGAAGTGACTGCCGGGTGGGATGACCACCAACATCCTTTTTCCTCTGCAATTCAGCTGATAATTTGTAACAATCTTAGACTATAAATCTATTTTTAAGAGAACTGTGTCTGGTACAAGGAGATCACCTATAACATTAATATGAAAGAGTACACACATTCAAAAGGTACACATCTACTTTACTTTTTCAGGAACACGTGAAGGCAGAGATTTTTACAGAAGTGGCTTGCCCTCTTCTTCATCTTTAGAAACCTTCAGTTCCTACTTAGACTGGATTGCTAGAGATAGACATTTGTCTCCTGAGAGCAGATAGAATGATTTACCCTTCAGTGAGTCGCAGAACACATTCACTTACATAGGCTATAAATGTATGCTGGAGAGAGGAAGCCAGGTTAGAAAATGAAGTTAAGGGATGCTCTGTGGCTGGACTTCCCTTTGGCTACAGGGGTAGGTAAGGATCTGCCATCAGCCATACGTATCATGGCACAGAACCAGAGAACAACCTGTGAATCACTGCTCCCTGAAAAAAACCAAGCAAATAGCTATAGGTGCCTTTCAACTTAGCAGTGTTTTCAAATGAATTAGATTCTGAATCACAAACAGATTGGTGGTTTTGTGCCATAATTTGTGTTAAAATTAAAGCAGGATTAATCTGGGAACTTCAGTTATTTAAGGTGCTGGACACTGAACTAGAAAGAAGGATAACATTAGACAGCAGTCACACCACAAATCGTCTTTTAAATCTACAAAGAGCGGCACAGCACACATGGCAATGCAAACCATTTGCAGGGCAGAGCTCCTTCAATGAACAGCTCCATGGCCCCGTACAATTCTATTTATGAAGGGAGCTTCTCTCTCTTGTAGCGGCCTGGATCACTCAAGAGAATTTAGCTGCACAGCTGGAGGAAAATACTATTGCTTTACCTACGAAGAGTTGATTTTGACATGTGTACATTACCACTTATGTACAACATCGAAGCTGTGCTGCATAGGTCTTCGCTGTGTTTCTTATGTCTTAATGAGCACAGCATTGCTTATTTTTTCTTATGCAGTTCCCTACCGGCTTTTACTACGTAATTCCTCTTGGCTGGATAGCATACCAAATCAGTTGTACTTTCACTGTTGGCTTCTTCGGGAACAACCTCTTCTCCATCTCCAGGCTACTTCAGATATCTTTCACTACTCTGCTCTTGAGTTTATCTGTCATTTCTTAAAAAGTTGAGATAAGCCTCCAATCTTCACCCCCTTAATACACTCAGGATTTGCTGACAAGTAACAGCTACTCGTTCCCCTGAGTTCGTATTAATAGGACTGCACAGTGAATCTGAAGATGGTGTTAAACCATCCCTCCTGCCTGTATAAATACATCATTCAAGCACCCTATGATGACAAGTGCAACGCTCTGATTGCAGAAAACAGCATAGGGTAGATATCCTTAGCAAGCAGGGTGCCTTGGAGAAACAACTTATTCAACCCCCAAAATAATAAAGACCCTACAGGTCTTTAAAGGGGTCGGAGGGAATTTCTGTTCACAACTGACAAGTTTCATACTCTCCAGAGATAAAACATCAGGACTTGAAGGCATCAGACGTAATGCGAGCTGTAATTCAGCTCTATTCAAGACATTGGCAATAATTTCCAAATGCTGAAGGTTAGCCAAGCACTGCAAGAGAGGAGCACCTGAGGCGGGTAGGATTTGGCTACAAGAGTTAGAAAGTGCAGTTGATATGAAGGTTGCCTCCAAACCTGATACCACAAGGTTAAGAAAGCTCTTTCAGATTCATTGCTACTTGATGTCTGAAGTCAGTTCAGTCGCGTAGAGATCTCCTAAAGCAACTGTTTGGGGATGCACTTAATCCCATGTTCAGCAATTGAGCCCCCACTCCTAAGCTCAGCCTGACGGCTTACAGGCAGCTGCTGGGCACGGCCTGCCCGGCCAATGGGTCGCATGGCACAGCGGCGTCTGCCTTCTCCTGGGATGGATGGATCCCTCTGGCCCATATCCGAGGGTCTGTGCCTCAGGCCAGGTCAGCGTGAGAGCAGTTGCTCTGGTACCCTGTGCAGGCACCCTCACCTGAACCCTGAACAGCTACTACACAGAAAAACTGCTTTGAAAGAATAAAGTTCCCCAGATTAAGCTTCAACAAAACATCCTGGGAATACAGTAAACAGATCTCACCTTGAAGAATCACATCACCCGTTTTCCTTCCTTCCCTCCCCCAAGACCATTTAGACAATATTCTACATATTCATTACACATTCCAGTCCTAAATAACTATTCTACCAAACAGTTGATTTTCTTCAGCAACCACAGCGGATACTGAATTCCTGTGACCCCTTGATTTCTCATGTTCTCTCTCACCACAGCTTCCTCAGGCCAGCACACACCTACAGGGATCGCGCTATTGATCAGAACAACAGACGATACAACAGGCGCTGAAGAACAGAAAACCGCAAGCCTGTTGTATCAATGCCAGATGGTAAGAGCCTTTCCTGTCATCCACTTCTCAACTTTTTTACTTTTGGTTAATTCCATTTTAAATTAGAAGGTAATAAAGAAAGAATAGCCTTTTTAATCTCACCTTCATTTAGGTTTTAATCCACCTTTGTCTGTGCCCTTGGAGCGCACCAGCAAAGGACTGGTGTAAATTTGTGCAAAGGAGGACAACAGAAGAGGCTTATTTCTGTTTTTATTGAAATCGGTACTGCGGCTGACTTCAGCTGATATTGAGGTTATTAGCTGGATACAAGCAGGATTTTGTTGCTTCAAGAAATAAGACAAAGAGTAAGTAGTCTCCTTCTAAGACCTGAGATGTGCCCAATTCTCCTGCACTGCACCATAGGATCAGACACGAAAAATTTAACTCAAACTCTTTGACCGAGAGCATCTTACGTTTTCTCAAGATTTTTAAACTCTGCTTTAAATGCAACCCATAATACTGTCTAGTAAAAAAAAAAAAAAAAGCAAAACAGCAAATTGCATGGAACAAATGGAAACAAAAAAAGAAAAGAAATGTAATATTGCCCTATAAGTTTTGAATTTTCTTGCTCAAGAAACTCGAACCACAATGAAAGTTCATATCCTGTTGGTCCCACAGACATAACTTTTGCACATCTGGATTATAAATGCTGTTATTGGAACATCCCGCTGGTATTGCAATGACAAAAAAAGTGCTGCGTAGCTATTTCTACAGAACTGTCAGATTTCAGAATAATTAACAAATCAACTGGGACTAGTGAATTCTAATATAAATGATTTTCAAAGGTTTTTATATCCCTCTCAATTTTTTTCTTAATGTCTCCTTCACAACCTTAGATGCTTGTGTGATCTAGTACTACCACATAAGCAATGGAAGTTAACAACTTCTGTTGCTGTCTACGAATCTGTTTGACTATTTGTGGCACTAGTAACAGTGCTAATTTTCCTGAATTCTTGTCCTCTACTGTTCAGCCCTGATTAGCTCTTTCAGATTATACAAAGTGAAAACACTGAACAGTTTTGTGCTCCATAGTCCTAACTCTTCACGAAGCTGTGCAAAGTGTCCCCTACCACAGATCAGATGCTGCTGGCTGTAACTCAGCTTCCTTCACAAATCTGTGAAAATAACCTTCCCTTACAATCTTCATAAAGCAGTTTCAAAGTTCATTTTCTGCTGGAAGTAGGCACCACCACGTGCATAATTTTAGTGCAAATAAGCGCTTAAAACTATTCTCAAGCAGAATATACAGGAAGATGATGATGAAAGAAAATGCATGTAAACTGTAAAATGCATTAATGTTACAGCATAGCCAAGGATAACATCCTTAGTGGATGTTAATAAACTGTGTTGATCTACCGCCACAGAAATTCTCATCCCAGTTTTCTCTCCCATTAAAATCCATCTCTGTGTTGCATACCGTGAAAAAAATAGTGACTGCTCTGTTCCCACACGGACATTTGAAGACACCTGCATGGTTTCTTTGGTTGTACAGGAACACATCTGTTTGTTCATAACAAGCAGTTCCTAAGAGACACACCCTACCAAACCATCTAACAATAAACATTATGGAAAGAAAAACAAACAAAAAACCCAACGAAACCCAAACCCACCGCTCCTCCCCCACCCTGCAGGGGGTTTCTGGAAACACTTTGAAAACAAAGTTCCCTACAAACAGCACAACCCTGGCATTCCTTTGGTTTTTAGATAAACTATTTAGAAGGTCCTGTTTGAGTTTCCATTTGTCACATCTTTGTGGAGCATCAAAACTGCAAGTGTAATCCTCCAGGTCTACTGAGGAGCAGTTACTGACACTTGAAGAGAGCTGAAATCCCTGGTCTACATCCACGTCTTTGGCTGCTGATGCACACAGATAGGTGAGAGGGAGAGTTACAAAGTATTTCTAACAAGCCCTTGCCCAAAGTGAGGAATTTTCATTCTGTCCTAAAAAACTGGATGACATTTTGCAAAACAACATTTAAACAAGCACCTCAAACATCAGCCCCACAAGACTGGTCAACACGCATACTTGTATGAGTAACTATGCTTATTATGCTCTTTCATTTGAATTCAGTTTTTCCAAAATATACAAGGGCAGTTCATGCCATGTTAAAATTATATTGAACAACCGTATTTCCATGGAAAAAACTGTGTACATAAACCAAGCACATTACATGCGCAGCATTTCAAATGTACACACGTAAGGAACAGCTATAGGTGGCTGTAGCTCTGTAAGGGTATACACTGGCACCTCAACGGCCATGAAAATACTGAACTCATGTTCCTCCTCCTCCTTTTTTTTTTTTTTTTTTTTTTTTTTTTTTTTTTTTTTTTAAATAGATAACTTTCTGCAATGCTAAAAGTTGCAGCAGGCCTAATTTTAGGATTTGTTCATCATTAGCATCTGGGAAATTTTCTCCTACATTTTATTTTTGAGGCACAACCAACCACATGCTGCACAGTTGGAATTTTTCAGCGATTTGCCTTCATCCATCCAGAGAGAGTATAGTGGACATCGGTGTTATGTGAAGAAAACACAGTGGACAGGTACATTAACATAAACCCCCAAAATTCAAAAGAGATAATGAGACAAGCACTCTGCCCAGAGGACACCCCTTTGCAGAAGAGGCAAGCACAGCAGTGCTGCCCCCCGCACACACAGCACAGCATCCCTTGGCAGGGGGGTACCAGGGCTCTGCTGCCCTCAGCACCACCTGCCAGCGTTGAGCATTGCCTTCCCCAGATGATGCTCTGGCAACAGTGTAAACTTCCACTCCAAAATAATTCAAGTTGATTAATAATTTTTCCTGTGAGCAGTAAGAGTTCATCGGTAGCTGTTTCAGTAATAAATGGAAGTTAATACACATTTCTGGTTTTGGTATTGGCATTCACAACTCCAGCGCATTATTTCAAAACAAAATGTATGGTGAAATCAATTTAGTAGTGGCAAAATCAACTTAACCCATATATTATAAACTAGAAATTCACTATTAAATAAAAACTGCCCAAGATAATCACGTTTCTTAATGGAGTAGCATTTATTCAACCAAAACAAAAGACTGTGCAAACACTAGACAACTAATTACATAATGTACCTTTACAAAATTACATAATATGGGTGCAGCTTGTTTCCCTGTTTTCTGTTTGAAAAATAGATTGTTTAATAACCCATCAAAGCTATCTGTAAACCAAGGAAACAACAGAGCAGATGTTGACTGTTGTCTTGTGCCTCACAGACATAATTAGATACAATGAAACACTCACGCACCCAAATAATAGAGGACAAACAAATACAGAAATGGTACTTTATAAACAGAAACCTCATTTACTGGGCACCTGTCTTATAATAATCTTCGATATTTAAACCAGGGATAAAAATGCAAAAGATGTTCTTTATCTGCCTTCAGGCTACATCAACTACAAACAAAAAAATGCCTCTTGGTATGAAGTCACTTTAACTTCTGCAGTCCTGACTCCCACGTTGCTGACGTTCCCAGCCTGGGGGGAACCACCGCCTCGACTGCCACAAAGCCAGGACAGGGCCACGTGCTCGGTAGGCAAAAGCTACATGAACCAGTGACTCTGAATGATCCGAACAGACAAAACCCACTGTACCTGCTGTGTAAGACAATGTCTTAGGATCCCCCTGAAAAGCCAGATTCCCTTTAGCTGCAACACACATTCCCTGTAATTATTTTCTACTCCCACCCCCCTTTGCAAAACAAAATGGAAAGTAAAGATTAGATTCTGTAAGTATCAAACCAAGTGTTTATTTTCTAGGCGACTGTCCCATAACATTGTTTAATGCTCCACTTCACATGAGAATTTGAGAGCTTTTTCTCAAACCATCCTTCACCTTCATTTCTATTATCAAGTGTAGATACAAATTTTCTCTAGCAATGTCAATACACCAATGGAAAACAATCATTATGTAAATTAATACAAAATTAAGTACCCAGTCCTGCATTTGCTATTATTAGGAAACAAAGTTTCCAGATAAAAAGAAGCAACTCTGAAATCTAACACTCATATTTATTGAAAAAGAATACAGAAGTGTATTTCTGCTAATTAAAAATCTTCTTGATTTTAAAATGATCAATGCTTTAATAAGTGTTATTACTTTTTTATTATTATTTTGGCTCAAGAATATAAAATTGCTTTGCCTACTGCAAACATAATTTACCTTTACATTTTATTTAGTTTTTTCTAAGAAACAAGACAGAATATAATGTGATCTGCATCTCTTTATGTTAATAAAACCATGCTAGTCTCGTTCCATAGACAACACCATAAAGCATAAATACCAAATGGAAAACAAATGGAAGTATAATTCCACTGTGAAGCAAACCAATCAACCCTAAAACAGCTGAGAGAGATCTCATCCAGTAGTTCATTCATTCTTTATAGAAAAGAAATGAAAATATTCCTAGGTGAATCAGATTTAAAAAAAAAAAAAAGGAAGAAAAAAAAAAAGAAAACAAAAACCAACAACCCACCCTCAGCAGCTCTGAAAGGTTGTAAAGCACTAAATTCCTTTGATTTATGAAGGCAGCATCCACCGCATTGAGCAAAACAACTCAGCATGCCAGGACCCTTTTCCCTGAAATTCCTTTATTAACACAACCTGGCTCCGCCAGTGAACAAAAGCAGTGGCGCGGTGTGTATAAATCATTAATAGTGTACTGTGCAATGGCTGCATTTCCTGGGTGAGCTGGAAAGCCTTCCTGCACAACAGGGATTTTGGGGTTGGAATTGGCTGCTATGAAATGTACTTCATCATTCTCAGTGTTTGACGCTTCCCAATAGCTTTGTACTTTTCCTCTCCTTTTTCTCCCTTAAGCCCAGCAACTGCAATAGAAATTTATTGGATTTTATGTCTTCAAATAAAGGAAGAGAAAAGAAGGAATGAAGCAAGCAAGCTGATTTGGAAGTAGAATCCTTTCCCTTTCATTTAAAGGCAGGTTGTGTTCAAATAAAATCTACTACTAATGAACAAATTCTAAATTTTTTTAAATGTTTAGTTTACCACTTTAAACTGGAAAAAACTACTGAAAATATAGTTAGTCTTTAAAAAAAAAAAAGCTTAAAAAAATCAGCTATCACTAAAAAAGTGACTCCTTTCCAAATTAAGTGATTTTCCATTGGAGCATTTCATTTATTTATTTTAAGAGTGGGCAGAAAGATGGGCAATGTATGATCATGAGGAACTCTGAAGCGAGCTGTATCAGTGTTTGTACTTTAGGCATACCAAAAAAATCTTTCCACAGAGCAACAGGCAATTTCATGTGCAGGTGCCAAGTGTGGTATTTGAAGTGGAACTGGAGAAAATGGCAGCAACGGGAAAGGAAAAACAAACCAAAACTCTTGGAATTGCAATTTCTGAACACTCCCGTATTTTTGCAGTGACAGACATGAACTTGGATGGGGATCAATACAACTACTTATCTTGCCCCTGAAGTACACGCAATACAACAACAAAACCAAAGTTGAATGGTTTTCCAAACTTTGAGATGAAATAGCAAGTAGGCTTTATAAAATGTGTTGCATTGAAATATTCCTTTTGGGGCTAGACTTGGAAAAACTAAAGAGCATGACAGAGAGAAAGTAATGCTGAAAAAGCAGTCTGAAACCATATGGCACCCAACAGGAGAAATGACACACATTATAAAGGTAACTAAGGATACAATCAGTCTTCCAGCTAGGCCAGAGCATGATTCCAAATGTATCAAGCATCAGCACCACCGACAAACGCATTTATCGCCATCTAAGCAGTAAATATTTAAGACACTTGGAATGCAGTTTTGCAAAAGTGAACGAGCTCAAGTCAGAATAGGGAAACATCCCAGTATGCCATTTTACACTTCTGCAGCCATCCAGCAGACTAAAGATTACAAGAATAAGCCTGCAATGCATGCAGAAGTCCCTCTGCATTACACAATAATGACATTCTGAACGGAAATAAATGAAGCCCCTGCAGTGCTATTCTGTCAGCTTTTGAAAGTAAATAACTTCGCTTCTGACAAGAGAGAGACATTTTTTTCCTCCTCCTGCCATAGAGCATTAATTGAGCTATGCAGCCATGTAACATCCCAGAGATAGGACTAATACATGACAAGGAAAAAAAGCTTAAGAAAGCAGGGGATGCTCATGGAATAGATGCGCTACCTGACTTCTTTTCACCCCCAAATTTTCCTGCTATCTCTGTTTTGACAAGATCTTGTTCTCTGGGAGAACTTTTCACAGGTTTTTTGCCTCCCCCTGCAATGAAACTTATTTCAAACAAACACTTTAAATTCACACCGTCTTATGAAAGATGGTGCCATTATGAAAACATAAGCTTATATTTTAAAACTTCTTATCACCCCTTGTTCACAAAAAAAGTTTCATGCCCATAATCAATAACTTTAATCATCTATTTAATTTACAGAAGGCTTACTGGCCACTGTGGAGATAATGAAGATAGCAATAAAAGAAGAGGCTATGAGAAGCAAAACCAAACAAGCAGCCTTCAAAACTGTAGAATATTAATAGTAGTAATAATAATAATAAATGTTAGTGCAAGTCAGTAAGGAATTGAGACAAGGCATGTCATAACTGTAGGTGTATATATATACAGACCTAAAATATATATGAGAGGATACTATGAAATTTATGTACAGTTAGAAAAAAGTCATATTTAAGATGTTGCAGATAGGAAGACCAGCAATTTCTGGTGTTTTGATATAAAGGGTCAAAAGGTAAATGTAAAAAATTGTCTAAGACGAAAGCACTTGTATCCTTATTCATGAGCATCTGAACATCTTAAATATTTCAATTCTAAAGTACCACACACTTTCTTTCCATATCGGGGGGGGGGGGGGGGGGGGGGATTACAAAAAATCAGTGACTCACTGTGAACAAAAAATAATTCACTGAATGCTTCAGTTCTTACTACAGTATCTAATTTTGATTCTGCATGTGTTCAACACAATGAGAAGGAGCAGGATCAAAACACAGTGAGATCTCTCCACAGCTGGAGCCTGCTATAGTGCAAAAGACCAAAGGCCCAACTACAACTAGTCAGGATGCTATAGACATTAGATATGCTATTTTCTCTAATTAAATTCACTGGGCTGCTGCACTGACAGAGTAGGAGGGGAAGCAAAATGTAAAAGAAGTCAATGGCGCTGCACTAGGCAACTCAGAGGTAAATCAGCAATGCTAGCAAAGAAATGACAGCAGTTCCTCAGGAGAGCTCTTGTACTACACATCACACTTTAAAACTGATAAATCAATTGCACATACACCTTTAAAAGGCAGGAAAGCTTGAAGGATTCTTAGAGGGTGTTGACTGCTCCTTTCCACTAACATTATCCTAACTACATAAAGCAAAGTGATAAATTCAGGTGTCACAATTTTCATCACTTTTATTTATACTGCCTATTAAACACTTCAGAAATATTTTAAACAGAATTAATTCGAACATGGTGACAGTATTTATTCATCGGTTCAGAAATACACACACAGAAAACCAAAACACCTTACAGTCTAGTATTGCATAGCTACTGGTCAAAACAATGTAAACAAACTGAATGAAACATGTACTAGTCACCCTGAAGAAAACCCCCTGCTTACAGACCCATAAAATGCCACGCCACATATTTTTTCAGAAAATAATCATCTATATACAGATTTAGCAAATACCAATGAATAGTGACAACTTACGATGAGCTCACAACAGAAAAGCCAACCATCACTTTTCAGCTGAAGTGTTTTAAAACGTTCAAAGAGCCCAGTTATAAAAACAATGATTAAGCGAAAACCATTCACCTGCTCCTGCCACTTGGAAGCTCCTTTGCAACTGCTCTTGCTCTTACAGTCCAAAGCAGCAAGAAACCCTCTTCAGCGGCTCTGTGTGGGTGGGTGGGCAGGTGGGTGGGGGGGGCATATGGGTTAGTTTTGTTTGGTGGGGTTTGGGGTTTTTTTGTTTGTTTTAGAGTGGGCTTTTTGGTTTGTGTGTGGTTTTTTTTTTTTTTCCTTTTTCTAGTATTTAAGGAGGGAAGCACTTAACTAAAGCACCTCCTCTTGCTATTGTGAAAGGAGACTGACCTTGCATGACAAGGCTGTAGTTAAATGCCCCAAACTAGCTCTTACTCAGAGTGAGTACTGCTACACCACTCGATCTCTAAACCACTCCTCATTAGTCTCTAGAAAACCACAAAACAGCTCTTGTGAGACAAAAGGTATGTAAATACGTAAATTTGTTTTGAATCAGAGGTGGAGTTTCAAATAACAGCTTCAAAGTTTATTGGTGAATACCAAATTATCTTATTTACTCTAGTGAAGATAAGCAGCACAGAGACATCAACGTTCCTTACTTCTGCACTGGCAGCACTTTTGGATGCAACAATTGCATCCCCACCTCGTGAGCACGCAGGTTCCCAGGGGTGCCACGCTGGCCCCTCAAAGTGCAAAGGC
Organism: Falco biarmicus; assembly: GCF_023638135.1. Classification (NCBI taxonomy): domain Eukaryota; kingdom Metazoa; phylum Chordata; class Aves; order Falconiformes; family Falconidae; genus Falco; species Falco biarmicus. The sequence goes on from NC_079291.1 coordinate 72,363,162, forward strand.
AGCTACCAGGTATGGTTTGTAGCATGGAAATTCTTTCTTTTTTTTTTTCTTTTTCTTTTTTTTTTTTTTTTTTTTTTTTTTTTTTTGAGTACTGTGATTTATCTGACTAAGTACAGGTTTTACCCTACACGTTTGAATAACTAAGCACTATGTTTCTCTTGGGGCAGCGAAGATGTTTAAATGAATCAGGACCCCTGAAAAGATTGCCTACCCCCAGTCCAGGAGCTACAGGACAATTATTCAAGGCCCAGCTGTAAGAAAAACAGATGGTGAGTGAGCATTAGTAATGTGGACTTCTTTTCACTCATGCAGTCATAAGCAGAGGTTGTATGTCCTCACATGAAAATTGCCATGAAACAGCAGACTGAGGAACAAAACTGTGCAAAGGCTCCAATCTGTAAGCTAACAGATGCTAAAAATTTTCATCAGCTGAAGTCAGAATGACTGATTTTACAGGACAGCCACAGAGTATTATAAATGGGCTAGGTAAAGAAAGGCAGTGTTCTCATGATAGGTTTCAACAGTGCTATCATAAAATATGAGCTAGTGAATGCAACCAACATACCTGATCCTTTGAAGACTCACTAAAGTGTAAAAGGCAAAAGACACACACTTAGAACTGTAACTTCAATGGTGGCATTCAGCAATTGATGTGCTTGTGCTCCACAAAAAATGTAAACCATACCCAGGAGTTGTTCATCCATTTTAATTCTTTACACAATTTTAGCACCAAGATAATCTGTTCTAATCCTTATGCCATTATTGACACTATTGACTACATCAATTGAAAATGCTACCAAATAAATCAACATTGAATTAAGCCATGAAGAAAGAATGTGATGAAAAGTCTTTCAGACTCCTATAAATCATCAGATCTAGAAGCATGACATAAGTAACTGAGTGGGGAATTCAGCTTTTCTCCATAGTCATAACGCTTAAGGCCCAAATAAAATTACACTAATTTACCATGTAAGCGCTAATGGAATAGCTGGCGTAGAGGTGGGGCATTTGTTGGGTTTTGTTTTGTTTTCATGGTGGATTCCTTTCATCATTGATACAAGAGCTGTACCGTGAACTACTTTCTTGTTAAAGACAGAAAAGGTTGATATTGAAGTTTCAGTTCAATTGTTTTCGATCTGTGAATGTCCACTATGAGCAATTGCTCCATTTAAGAGGAATTACCCTTTGTACAAACCACTTCACTATTTAAAACAAAGCACATCTATCATCATTAAACAGAAAAAAAAATTACCAATTTTAAAATAATGACAGCAGCACTGTACACTATGACATGGAACATTATGTGGTGTTTCAAAACAGTTGACTTTGTTACTTCACTCAGAAACTACCATCTAAATAACCCTGCATCAAGGCAAACATATATCACAGGGAAATACCAGTTTACTGAACTAAGCCTCTGGTAATACATGCTAAATCCTAATTTACAAGTGGTCAAAATTTTGCTGCAAAAATTCTTCTTGATGTAAGTATTGTTTCTTGCATTGACGTGTCGTACTAAGGAGGGGAAGAGAAGACAGACGTATTTAGCTGTTTCTAGCACGATAAAATATTACCAAATCATATGCTACACTACAAATTCAAGTTCCCATTTCTTACATCTTTACATACTGACAATTAAGTAAAAATTCCAACCCAAATGCACCTATACTTTTCCCAGCTATCCCTTATCTTTATAATGATGCAGTAAAAACTTCCAATTCAAAACCACCCATCCTCCTCCTGTTGGTTGCTGCCACTTATACAGTCATTTTGGTTTTATTGGTGTTTGAAAACTCTGGATTTCTAAAGTTGTAAGCATCTTTGTAAGAGAACATCCAAATAATTGCAAACCATTTCAGAAAGCTTAACTCACTCAGAAGCATCCTCCAGTTTTTGTTGGCTTTTTCAAGTGAATATCTTATTGACAGTTAATCTATAATGTGAACTAGGCCTCTGTACTTTATTTATTTTCAACTCTATTTTCAACAGTTAAGCTTTGATGTTTTTAGGTGAAGCAGCCTGTAGGCAACTGCTTAAAAAAAAAAAAAAAAAATAAAAATAATCAGTTCCTCACGCGGCTCCTAACACACTATATTCATCTGTAATCTGGAATTTTACCGGAGCAAATACTGAAGTTTCTAGCAGAGGCCAAAGTAGCAGAGCACTTCCCTGGGCACCCTGTGGAAAGCAATTTATCCATTGACACTAAACAAACTGACCAAGCGGTGTTAGTTTAGCAAATAAATAATAACCAATTTTAAATGGACTACCAAACCACAGATTTTCCCAAATTATTATTACATCTCCACAGAAAACCACCATCCTCATGGCTACATAAATGTTTATTGACAAGAAGACTGGTTTGTCCACCCTGAGAAGAACACAATGCCTTTTATAGTCTTTCAGAAAGACATATATCCAATTATAAAACTGCATTGTGACAGAATACTAGTGTATTTATCAGACACCCAAAAAATAGAGAAGGATTTTTTTTCATAGTTTCTAAATAGATAATAAAGTTTAACAAGCGAGAGAGCTCGGTTGTAATACAGATGTCTGAATTCCTTTTAATTGAGGTACAAGTGAGCAGACATATGTGAAGTGCAATTTTTAGAGGAAAAAAATACTCCATAGGTTCACATAATGTCTATATATTGCTGGTCATAGGGTCCACAGGCAGGGGGAATCACTAGTTATTAAGTTGCCAGATAAAGCTTTTAGGTTACAAGTATTGAAGCTCGATAGACAACTTTATAGTTTGAGAAAAACACAGTTGCACTGGGATAGTGGTATTTGTACTAAAGATACAAAACATAGGTATCATCCTAAGTTTGCTAGAAATTATCAGATATGGGAAAAATAGAAAAAAAAATCACAAGTAGACTGTCATGGTAAAAGTTGATGAACATTTTTCAGAAATATACAACAGTTCTTTTATCCTTTCCTATTTAAAACCAGAAGCATGTTACGATAGCTTCGTAGGTAATGTCACCACAGTACTATCTTTCTGCCTGAATAAGATTTGAGATAAAGTAACATTGTTTCTAAAAAAATTACTTGACCAAATATATAAAATAATAAATCATATCTGAATCAAGATGAAAATTATCTCACTGTCCAGGAATCCAGAATAATTAAAATGCCAACCAGCAATCAAAAGAAGCAACAAGCACAAAAATTTGAACCTGCTACAATTATCAGGAATTCAGATGACTTTTTAACTTATATTTATGATTGGTGGAGGCAGAATGATTCTAAACTGACAGTAGGATTGAGCAGATGAGAAAGCCAATACTTGGGGGGGGGTGGGGGAAGATACTTCCAGTGTGGCAGTTAATCCACTTAAAGAGTTAAAAATTATCCACTAGATATAGCTCTTTGTAAAGTGCATTAGCAATCACTTCTCATCTTTATCTCAAATGGAATAGATGGAATTGAAATCACGATTTTAAAGTAATCATTATGGTTGCACAGTTTCTTAAACCTTAAAGCAGTGCCATACTATAGATGTGTTTGCATAATGATACTGCAATAGCTCACACAGGAAGGTGATTATAGCACCTAACCTCGTCTTTATTTGTCCTTTACCAGCTCCTTGTGTGGCCATGTTGACCTCTCACCTTAATTCACATTTTTCCTTTTGAAAGCGGGATCTTTAACATACAAATTGGTGTTTGGCAAACTCAGAAGAACAAATCCAACAAAATACAGGAGTACATTTTGTATACAACCAGTAAGTGCACAAGTCACACTGGATCATTAAAGCTGATCTATAATGTCATTTCCAAAACGTATCCAGAATACAGAACTACTGAGAACGTGCATTTTAGTTATGACATGCAATTTATTTAAATACTAAACACATCATATTTATCTGATGCATATTTTAATTGCAGACATATGAATCCCTCCTACATACATGTATAATCTAGGGCGTATACAAGAATCTTTTATTATGCATTCCCATGCTGTAAGTCAGAAATGGCTTATACTACACTACTGAAGAAGAAGAAAAAAAAAAAAACCACAAACAAAAAAAAAACTACAGAAGGGTTTATATCCTGCAAATACTTAACTTCTGTTTTTTCAGCAGTAACAGAAAATAAACATTCTGATATAAAAATAAACTTTAAATCTATTTTATTTAGTCTTTAGGAACAAAAATAAATACTGTAAAACATCTTTCAGGCATTTGTAAATACAGAAATAAAGTTAGAGAGTCTCGTGGAAGTCAATATGCATATAAAATGCTGTAGTGGAACTGGGAAGAAATGTCCCTATTTGTTACAGTAAGCACAAGAAATTTTTCTCCCTGAAGTTTCAGCAGAAAGTAGCAGAATAAATAGGATGAATCATTTTTGCATGATAACATATTTCTGTCATGGCTCTACATACTTACTAGATGACTCTATATTTTATAACTGAGTCCACCATTAAAGTAGAATACAATGATGATTCCAAAATACTAATTTAAAAAATAATGTACTATCCAGTTATTTCTTTCATGTAACAGAGAGAGGGTACCAAATTGTAAATAATTTGGGGAGGGAGAAGGGTGGTAATACCTAAAAAAAAAAAACCCTAGAAGCAAAAATTTTATTAAATTACTTTAAAAAAAATATCTTAAAAATGGACTAGAAATCGGTATTGTTTTGCTGACATCAGAACATTTTTAAAAAGCCATTTGAATATACTTCAGTGATAGAAGTATTAGTTCTGCACAGATAGAGCTTTATAAATTTTTTTCATCTTCCCTTTTTTTTTTGTGAACTAAAAATCAGCTTGATTTTAATCAGCAGCATGTTTCAACACAGACTTAAAATTCCTGGCTTCAAAGAAGGCTTAAACAAAATTGCCATTGGGCACATTTACATTAGAAGTATAATTTATGCCTGCAAGTGAATAAAGAACAGTCCTTTATGGCTGAAACTCTGCTACAGTATCCACAAGAATTACAGTGAAAGCACTGTGTTAAATATCTATAAACACCATCAATAAAGACACTGGGTGTGTGGGGGGACGACGACACAAAAAATACAAAACACAAACAAAAAAAGATATGCAAAGGCTTGATGCTCTGTTAAAACATATTTTCTACTCACTCTCACCATTCTTAAGCGCAGGCACAACATTCACTCCACACAGTGGGAGACATTTATACAGTCTGTTCACATAAAAAAATATCTCCAAGATTACAAATACCCCCAAACGATGTCGACAAAGCAGGCACTATAGAAAAAGGAAAAGTTAAGCAAACTTACCTGCTGTAAGTACATAAAAGTCAAGGCACAGGAGAGCTGGGGACACATGCCCACATTCGGCAGTGCCACGCAGGTTGCACCCGTAAGGGGATGCTGCATGGTGTTGCTCTGAAGTCTACGTAGAACAAGTGAGGGGGCTTGCATGCAAGCACGTTTGCCCTATCTTGTCCCTATGGGTTAGTTTTGTTGTTTTTTTTTTTTTTTCTTTTTGATTATTTAAGTAAGAAACAGTATTTCTTGAATGCCTTTTTTTTCCCCCCGGCGCTAGATCCCTACATTCATTTGTCAGCTAAGGCAACTTGGTAGATTTAAACTACGAATTTTTAAGAGAGAGGAAAAAAAGAAGACACAGCCTGCAGCCTATTGATGAGCAAATGGAACTTCCTCAATGACAGAGAGCTGAAGCTTGTCTCACAACAGTAGCTGCTGACTAGTAGAGAGAGAGATTGACTCAGTGAGGCTCAGTCGGCTGGTGCTGATGCTGCACAGCTTCTCATTTGTCAAATGGGTCCTAGGGCAGGGTCTTTACCACTCACCAAAATTCAAATACTGCATTTTAAAAATCCCTGGAGAGGATAGGGAAGGAGAGAAAGTGAGCGCGCTGCATCACAGGCATCCATGAGATCTGGGCAATTAGTGTCATTGCCCAGCTGGGACTGAATGCCTGTTATGATTCTGCACGCACACATGCACACTCACACGCACACTTCCCCCCCCTCCCAGGACTCACACCTGACATGAAAAGGGCTTTCCCCTTCTCAGAACAAAAGTATGAAGCACAAAGTGGGGAAGGGAAAGAATCTTGGCTAGGCAAGAGGATTCTAGCAAATACACAGTGCTATCAGTAAATGAGGTTTTTATAGAATACAGATTAATTTTATACCTACGTTTCATTCACCATCTAGTTTCCCAGAGAAGCCTATAAAAGCGTTACAGAGAAACTGTGAAATATCTCTGTAACCACTGCAGCAGAAACACTGGGAATGAAACAAAATTCCATAGCACACACTGTGTCTACTTTACTGGGGGGAGGGGAGCAGGCTTGGATAAAGACTGTATCTTAAAATTGGTCTACAGCCCATCTCATCTAAAATTACAAATTTGTTTGACAGCTAGGCTATCTATTATAAAGGGCTGCCCTATCAGGTTACATGGGAAAATTACATTTGCAATTTTCAGAATTTCATGTTTACTTTTTACTTTGAGAGTGATACCTCAAACCAGTATTCCACTCTTGCAGGCTTTTTCTCCCCCCCCCCCCCCCCCCCCTTTATTTTATGGAGTAATAATTATTCATTAGTAGATCTAGTTAGTCCTTATGTAATAAAGTAGGATGTGACCTGCAAATCAAATAATTTATATTGCAGCTCGTCCTTGAGGTCCTATATTACAAGTCTCTTTTTTTCTTAGATACAACTCAAGTATAAGAGAAGATACTACTATTTTTAATTGGAATTTGACAAATGAATTAAATATTAATTCTTCAGGAAAAAAGGTCAAACCTCAAAGCAGCACCTGAGATTTCGAAGGGGTTTCCTTTGAAAAGACTGCAGAAGATTTTAAATCACCTGTTTTATAGGATATCTCATTCCCACAAAAACATATCTTAGATGAAGAGTTTAGCATTAACAACAATAAATAAATAAGCCACATACAAGAGAAGTCTATTTCATCCACAGCATAACTGGTTTGATATTAAGATCTACCTTAAAAAGAAATAATAGTCCCCGCTTCACTGGAAACAGATACAAAACATGTCACTGCAACTCAGGTGCTGTATTAAACAAAATAATTCTTTTTCATTCTACATGTGCGCACACATACCTGCACCCACACAAGCTTCAGAGACTGATTTAGATCCACTAAGTCTTCTTCATGCAAAACCGAAAATTTTCCAGTAGAATCAGTTATTACATAATTTTCTTTCTCAAAAGCAGTCAAGGCAACAAACCCAATGTATTTAGAACTCAGCAATCGACACCGAAACAATCATGCACAAACTTACAATACAGGGATTGCTTTTGGCTTAGGAAACTTCCATGCTTTTGCAGTTTATCATGGGCTGATCTACTAGAACACCCAGATAAAGTAATCTGTGCTGGTTTGTATCAAAAAAAAAAAAAAAAAAAAAAGCCCAGAAAACCAAAAATAACAAAAAACAAACCACCAACAAAAACACCCCACACGCCACAGAGCAAGAGAGAGCGAGAAGGAGAAACGAACCCTCTCTATGCCCTATCTCCTTTTTTCATTCTTTCTCTCTGCCTTAAGCAGTCTCCTGTTCTGACAGGAGTATGTCATGCTTTTCTTCATTTTTTTTTCCCCCCTAGCACAGAAAGGCTGTTATTCTGGAAATGCCCTAAGCTGATAGAATTTTCCCTTCAGCTCATTTTCATATGAAATAACATAAATAATACATGGTACTTTAATAAGACCTTATCAGAATGTTTAATGAAAAACAAATACGTTATATAAGGAGGCAAATAACCAACTTGTTCCACATTATGTCAAAATCAAAGGCAGCATGCTTCCTAGCCAAACAGTTTGGAACTATATGTCTATCCAATTTCCCAAAGTGAAGTTCTGGAACATGGTGATAGTCAAAGCAAAGTTTCTTCTGCCTATTGCACTATTTTACCGCTAAAAGAACACCCATAAAACAGATTAAACTCCTAAAAGAGTGTGTTGAACCACTACTTCAAGAGAATTTCATAGTGTAAATGTATATAACACTAATTGTAAAAGTAAGTTTCTCAGTGGCCTTTTAGCTTTAACTTTCACACCTTTCAAAGTAAGAAAAGTATGACCTACAAATGCTACAAATTTCTTACATTTGTATATTCCTATTATTAAAACAAGAACATGAATGTAACTATCCAAATCATCTATACACAGAGAAACAATAGATAAAATACATAATTCAGTGGACCTAAAAAAGAAACAGAATTCTTTAGCCTAATATACGCTATTCAAGAGAGGCAGGGGCAAGTCATTACTAATTCGCATCCCTTCCAAGGATAACTTGTCATTATGTCTCAAAATATAAAAGGTAACAAAATGTGTTTTATTTTTATAAAAATAAAAATCAATGTCTCTTCTTTAAAGCCATGTCCTTGTTTATACACACTCTTCTACCAAAGCTGAGCCATTAATCATAACCACATTCCAAGTTATGGCCATCTATACAGTAAGTACCACCACAAACTTGCCAAATGTACATGAATGACTGTACACAATCTGACCTTCTATCCTCGTGCACAGGGACAGTATCGTTGTACCTACTATGCAATTTCACAGAACAGCATATGAACCATCAATCTCAGCTGCAAATTATTAACAATTTCATTTTCCCCTTATTCTACGCAGATCAATGTGCGCAATTGCAAAGCCCACGTCACCTACAGCACACAGCATCTTCCATTTGCCCCAGTGCTGCTCTGTCCGGCCAGTAACTGGCCTGTTATCCCACACTCAGTTGCTGATATTATCAATTAGATATCAATTAACAACTACAAACCCTATCCCTTCAGAGGCTACTAATCTACACAACCTGAGCCAGCCTCGGTGGGAGCTCACCTAGAAATGTAGAAATAAAAAGTTCTTCCACACTAATAATAGATCCGTCTGGGGTGCAACACCCTGAGAGGCAACACTCCCTTTTCCAACCTGGTTGGATTGTCAGTGTTATGGTATATAGCACAGGCAGCGCACCTGCAGATACGTACCCTTCCCCCCATGCAATGAGCCTGCCATTTGAAAGAACAAAGTGCTGCTCAGTCTCGAATATGCAAAGAAGAAAATGAAATCGAAGAACCTCTGAAGCCAAACAAAAAGAATCAACAGCATTTCTCACACAGCTGACACAAACAGGCAAAACCATTCTTCAATTCCAATGCATTTGTTTATCGAGTATAACATCTTCCATTTAATATCATTCACTCAATCACTCGTTATCTGGTAGTCAACTTCCACTTCTCAAAACTTAAGTTCAAAGTTCACATTTACAAACATTCAGCCTAAAAGTTAACCTTTAGCATTATCGCAGCAGACTGCCTAATCAGTCAAACCTTTTCCATCAAGAAAAAAAAAAAAAAAAAAAAAATCTGATAGAGATCACCTGCAAGGCCAGACACCATTTTTACACTTCAGGCTTGTCTAAGCAGTACCCTACACTAACAAGCTTACACATATAGAAGCTATACATTATTATAAAGATCATTTGCCTCCAGATAGCAAGCATTTTGAAAAACATAATAAACCACAATGGCATATCAAATTATCCATGTGAAGAACATATTTTCTTCTCAACTTTATAAAATGGTTGATGTGGAATAAAAATAATTCAGGCAAGTGGTATAGAACTAATAGTAGTGCAGACCTTTCTCTAAACACTCTTTTTCTAACACCACATGGAAAAAGCAGCTCCCAGGACTTCAAACCAGGAAACGAAGCATATTATGAGCTTTAAACCAGGATGCTTCATTAACATATTTTGACAAATTGCTAGCAATCATTAATATCTTTGCCTTTATTCCACATAGTATTCTATTTTCATATATATATGTGTTAAGGTTTTTAAAAATAAGCTAGGGAAATATCACCGATGTTTTTAAATAATTGTTTTGTAAAAAAGACTAAATAAAAGCTTTTCCCTCTATTCTTTTAAATTAACGGGCAACATTTCATCCTTCCAGTGATATTTTCTTGTCATGAAAATCCCTCGATCTAATTTAAGGTTTCTGTTTAAGATTGCTCTTCTTTACTAGGTCTTTGCACAAAGATCAAGACATTACAGAGGCTCGTGCTTACCTCAGGCAAGCGAGAATCACTAATTTTCTGTTTCTATTAAGCACTAGGTTATGTCCATCGACTTCCCCAGTCTGTCATACCCGAAGCCCGCACAGCCCCTGTAGTGCCGTTAACCCCTTCAGCGCCACCCCGTAGGTATCCTACCAGCGTTCAACATCAGCTCTGCATTTCTCACAGCGTAAGCAGCCAAGAACCCTTATTCCCACCCATGTGTTCGGGGTGGGGAAGGTAACCAACTAACTAACTAACAAACTAACTACCGACACGTTCAGCTCTTGGAGAGTTAGGGGTGCTTGGCACGGATGATGTGTGGTCCTTGGCAGGTCTCATTTTCCCGGTCTACGGTATTCAGATACTGCGGGGGGAGGATGGGGAGACGCCAGGCCCTAACAGCGTGATCCGATGCGGCTATATGCGCGGCCACCCGGCGCCCCGCGGGGGCTGCAGCCCCCCCCCGCAGCGCCCCCGCAGCGCCCCGGCGCGGCCGCAGCCCGTCCCCGCACCCCCCCCTAGCGGGGACGCCGGTTACACCAGCCGCGGCCGCGGGCCCGGCGCGGGGGGCACCCGCCCGCCAGGCTGCTCCGGCCCAAACCACGGCGGAAAAGCCCCGCGGCGGCACGGCCAGGCTCTGCGGGCGGCGGCGCGGGGCGAGGTGCCGAGCGAGCACCTTACATCGCTTCGGGATGGCCGCTGCCGGCGTCCCCTGCTACCCGCTCGCTCCCGTCCTCCTGGGACGCCGCCGCGGGCCCGGCTACCGGTACCGCTACCGGCCCGGCGGGAGGGCGGCCCAGCCGGGCACCGGGGCAGCCCGAGCTCTCGGGAGCGCTCCCGGCCCAGGGGCCCGAGCATGGCCGCAAGAGCAAGGGGCTGCGGGGGCAGCGCGGGGGCAAGGAGCGCAGCAGCCCTGCTCCGGGACGGCTTCATGCTGTGCCTTGAGATGGCGATAACGTCGGGGGGCGGGGGGAGCTTCATCTGCACCGTTGCCTTGGGAGTAGGGCTCGAGAAGCACGAAGCAGCACCAGGAAGGTGAAAAAGGAATCGGTGCAGCAACGTCTTTTGTCAGCCCCACACCCACCACCTCGCATGAAGACGGTGCAGCCACCTCAGGGCTTTATTTCCAGCAGCACAGGGTGCTCCCACCCACTGCTGTCACACATCCAACTAAACTTTTGCAAAGAGACGTACACAGAGTTTCTTTAAATCCGACACACTGGTGCAAGCCTGATTCACCAAAGGACCACTTTGACAGAAGCGTCCAGCTATAATAGTTACCATTGAGGTTACTCTTCATGTTATGTTAGCAAGAAGACTGCGTCACATGTAATGTTGCCCTAGAATACTCTTTCCAAAAGTCTAGATGAAAAATGTAACCCTTAGAAAATTAACTCAGATTTAAATTTAAAACCTCTGAATTAAAAAAAAAAATAAAATAATGAGTATAAATCACAGAAAATCGTGTACAACTTGTTAGCTAGCTTAGCGCTTCAGTATGTGGGATGGGAAGGCCACAAACTACAAAAAATAAGAAATCTACAGTTGTGTGTGCAGTGCTGCAGCCTACCTTTGCCTGCCACCACTGTGGGCTGTTTGTTAAGGATCGGTGAGGAGACAGAAAGCGTGTTTGAATAGTAAGAACATACTACGTAGATTTCAACCACATTTGTGTTTATACAAAATTCTGTTTTCTCATTTTATATAGACACAAGTCACTGACAACCTCCGTTTTCTTCACATTGAATACACTTAAACTAAAATTTTCTATACTTTCATTGATCAACAAAAGTTTGCCCCAGTTTTGTGCGCTTTCATTTGCACCACCATATCTCACTTTGCTGCTGTTATGAAATCACAAGGGAAGAATTTAACTTGGAGTGCGAAATAAGCAGCAGGAACACACAAATTTAGAGGTATTTTTCATGTGATAATTATAAAGTAAAAAAAAAACACAAAAAAACCCAAAAACTAAAACCAACCCCTCCAAAAAAGAAAAACACACCCCAAAAAACCCAACCAAACACCAATAAACCACCAAATACAATTATTAAGTATACATAGTCGGGCAGCATAAATGCATCTCGCCGAAGTTTCAGATTTTTGTGAAAGATTATTAATCTCTTAACAAAACAATTAAAAGAATGTCAAATCTCAGAAGGAGAATAAATGATAGATTAATTATACCGTTATGTAAAGGTTGTATCTTTTCTCTGTAGGAATTAAATTAACTGGACATCAGTGCAGGTTCTTTCTGTAATGAAACCACTTTTATTGTTCTGTCTGCAGCTGGGTATCTCTTATATTCTGCCTGGATCTAAATCTACCAGACTTAGTCCACAATGCAGCAGCTCATTTTAATGTGTAAAAGCTAAATATTAACATGGTCATGTATCAAACCAACAAATGCTCCATTAACTGCAGCTGAATCTCCAAGTCTCCGCTTCCCTTGTCCTCTGCTCACGGTTTACAGCCTGCCCACTCCCCGCGAGTATGCAGTCCCTCCAGTGCAATGAACAATGCTTCCACAGCTCCCCTGTGGACTGTATTTATCATCATCTACCAGTAAACCTCAAGATATTCCTCATAATTTTGACACTAGCCCATAAGATGGACTAAGTCAGTTTTAAATTTAGCTCAATGACTCTTCAAAATCTAGCCTTTCATCTCTAATTCGTTCTTATGGCTTTCAATCTAACTTTCAACTATAACATCTTAAAATTCTTATGACCAAGCCTGAAGGGTTCTAGTTAAATACCCATCTTCATCCAAAGAGATAAAGATGCAGCTCAGGAGAATTAAAATGGAGGGTTTTGTAGCTTTGAGCTTCAGTTTGTACTGAAGCACTACCAAGGCTTTCCAAAGTAGGCAGCTATACAACCTCCAAAGACCAGTCCAGCAGAAAGACATCGGAAGGCATGACCCAACCTCACTCCTATGCCAGAATCTATGAGGAGAAGAGTTGGTTGTTCTGTGGGTTTGTTTTTCACTTCAGAATTTTGGCTCTATATAACCCTTGCAGAATTACATGCTTTGGCATACGGGCAGCTTTTGCATATGGAATTGATACAAAGCTGCCTACACAGGCCTGCTCATTAAGCCTTGAAACAGGGACAGAAGTACTGTGTGAGAAAGTTCAATTTTATATACAGAGTCAATATTATGCCTCCTCTTTTTTTTTTTTTTTTTTTTTTTCCCAGTTTAATCTATCCACTGGTTTTGAGAAATACGGTTGCTTTTTTTCTAACCATTTCCCCCTACAAATTCTTCAGGGATCCTTCCCTCTCCATACTGCCTTTCCAAACACTTCATTAGTGTGACCTCTATCAGGAGTGTTCTTGAGTCCAGCATCAGCTCCCTCCTCTCTTCACACTTTAATTGGTATTTTTTATCTTTTCCTACTTCAATTGATAAGGTTTCACATTCAACATCTCTGAGTTTTCCTTTCCCTTAGCTAGTAAGGAAAGAGACTGCGAAGTCTTCTACAATATTCTCTAGAAGCTGTTTGCTTTCATCAACACTAATCAACTCTCTGGTTGTGGTGGCCATCCTTCACCTCTCCTACTTGTAATTCCTTCCTCTCTGATCTTCTTTCATTCAATGAAATACGCACTGGTAACACTGAACTTGCTCTTCTTCCTCCCTCAGCTGCCTTTTGGCAGCATCAGCACTCCTTTTGCTTTCCGCATAAAGTTAATTTTCTCACCCTCTAGGATTCAGACCATTCAAGACCTGGCATTAAAATCTACTCCTGTTGAACATTTACGCACATAACATATTATCTGACATTCCTTATTTTCTCTAAGACCCCTCTCAATATTCTCTCTCACACATCTACAACCAGACCTCCCCCGAGCTCTACTCATGCATCAAACAACCTTTCCCTTTGGACAGGACCTTCATCTCCTCCACTTCCTTCAAAAAACGGACATTTCCAAGGCAGCTCAAAGCACAGAAGTCACCTTGCATGTGCACAGTATAATGGACAAAAAGTTACACTCAACGTTTTGTCTCAGAAATAGCCCGGATGCCCTTCAGAGAAGCAGGGATTCTACATTTGCTGTTAAGCATGACCACAAGCATAACAAGCAGTACTTGCACACTGTCCACCTTCCCTCTTACTCCCAAGAATCTTCCAGTCATGGTAGGCATAAACATCCTAAATATCGAGAAGAAACCATACACATTAAAGCTTGTTTATTCTAACTATGCTTGTATCACTCTTAAAAGGTCTAGCTTGTGCCATCCCATTCATATTCATGTACATTGAAGAAAAACCCCACAACTTTCCAGCACAATTCTCTCTGAAATGTTTTATGCACACAAATAACACTTTCTCGTTGCTTTTCTTGAATATTTGCCCTATTGAAACTAGCTCTACAGTTGACACCGTGATGTATCTATTCCTTTAAGTTTTATAATTTGACCATGAATTTCCATATAATTTCAAGATCAAACTTAACATCAAAAATTTAAAATTAATTAAAAATGAAACTGTCACAGAAAAATGAAAATAAATTACTCTTAAATAAATTTAACTTATTTTTAGTGGCTCCGAACCTGTTTTCCAGTTTCTAACTTGTTTTACACAGTACCTCCAAGGACTCTCAGATTAAAACATAAATCTGAAAGGCACTAACCAAAGAGGTTAGATTTTGGCTAAATTCTGACCATATAAAAGCTTAAGAATGAATCCTCTCATAGCTTTTATCTTTTGTCAGGGAAGTATACCTTGCATTGTCATATCTCAATACACTATCACTACAACATGGTTTATATTTTTTTTCATTAAAACTACATAGAATAATACCAAAAAATCCCACAAACCCAAAACAATAAAAAAAGATGCAGACGAAAAAGATCTAAAATAATGTTGTGAACAACTGCTTTTGTTTGAGTACATTATTTTTTAAACCTGAGTAATACCTGAAATTCAACTACTAAAACAGGTAGAACACATCTCAGTGATGTAAGACATATATATATAAAGTGCTGTGACATAAGGTGCTAAGTGCATTCTCCAAAGCAAGATGAATACATACCCGCTACCGTCTCATGGCTTGCAGCGCTTCCCCGCATAGTGTCCATCTGCTCATCTAAACAGAGAAGGCATTTTGTCCCAACTTACATCTCCAACAGAGCATTTTTTGGCTTCGCCCACCAAACCAAACTCCCCTACTATGAAAGGCCTCTACAACTACGTCCCAAGAGCAGAAAAGGAGCAGAAACTTATCAGGCCAGACAGCTAAGGTGAGGCTAGCACGGGTAGGCTTGTGCCTTCCTCAGCAGTGCTGACAGAGCATAGGTATCTTTCTGTAACTACTCGGGAGACAGCAAGCTAGCAATGTTCTCCAAAACATGTAATTTCTGCTCAAACAAGGCAGAAAAGAATACATCGAAGAGATAACCTTATTAATTAGCAAATACTGTATCTAAGTGAAGGGATGGGGGATGGAGAAGCATAGACTAACCTGTTTGTCAAGTGGTCCTTCAAAGCAATACAAAGCCAAGACTTTACAAGGAACTCGCTTCTTTAAGTTCTCTTACTATACCCACCAAGTGCATACATGGAACAAAAAGCACCATCCTGTACACGTTTTGCACATTATTACAGAGATAACATTAACATTTAAAATTAAATTAAAATTGCCACGTGGTTCCTATCAGATCATAGCATACCTGTTCTTCCTTATAACTGAACACAGCGTAGGGCAACTTCTAACGCTTTCATGCTTTTCCAGCAGCTCTGACCTGTAAGGACTGCCTCCCAGAACCACTCCGTAGATCACCCTGCATGTCTTTTCAAACCTTTGACCTCCCCCCTAGCCTGCCGTCACAGGTGCCAGTTGTGATGAAGATATCTCTGCTGCAGGAGACTAATTGAGACCAGCCATGAATCTCATGCAGGCCACTGAACAGTCACCAGGTGCCAACATCAGGTGTCATTCAGCGTAAGTCAGGTGACCCACACACCAAGGGTTTCACATTTAATTGCAAGTGTTCAGTGCCATCCAAAGTGAACTCTAAAGAGACCGTCCATACCTCGCTGTGTACATAATAACCTCCCTGCTCCAGGGACAAGCTTAACCCTTATTAGCACTTATCTTAATGTATCAGCTACATTATGTGTACAATAGATGCAGTTTTAGTATTGGATCTCAATTTTTTACTTTACTATCATTGGTTCCAAAACTTCATTCCCTAATTCTGGTAAGAAACATTGCTGGGGTGCAAGAAACTTAGATATCAATAAAAAGGTAAAATATAAAATATTTCAACTGTCTCCACTGGAATACAGAATAGTTAAGAACAAAATTAGATGCGAGGACTCACTAGTAATCTCCAGAGACAGCAACTTCAAGAACTCACAGATAAACAAAACAGCAGCAAAACAAAAGCAAGATTAACTAAAATCAGCAGCTAGACTACACATAAGAAACAGTAAAAAATGCTGTAGTATTCTTCCATCCTTCATCTATTGTGAGCCAAACTCACTGAAACTGGTAGAAGTCCGAACACTCAGTGAATGCAGTCTTTGGCTTTCTGAACACAACACACCTGCAGTGCTGCAGATAAGTTAGCAGGAACATTTTTTCTCAAGGATTTGGTGATCCTTTTCAAGTTAAAATGCATGAAAAAATAATTCGTTTTATTAGTTTCTGCAATATTACTAATATAATGGCAATAGCAAGACTGGATCATCATTTACACCTGATTTACACCACCAATCCTCAAAAAATTTGTCTCAACAGAAAGTCAAGGTGAGCTTTCATTTCATCATCATTCTTACTTAAATATCTCAGAACCTGCTGCTGAAAAGCCAACGTGATTTTCCAGACTGAAATAATATGGAAACATATTTGAAAGAAGCAAACTTTAACAGTCTTATCTGCCTAAATCTTGCCAAAATAATTCAATTGCCATATAATAGACTGAGTCAAGAAACAAGACAGCCTTGCTGCATAATTCACCAGCCACTTTAATCCTGTTTATAAGTATCAGGTTTGCTACAGAAATGCTTTTAAAGAATGCTCAAGAAAAATCATTGCTAGTTAGGGATTTACAAGATGTATTACTAACAGATAAAACAATAAACCAAATGCCACCCTATGACCTCTGTAATGGCACACAATATTAATAGAAAAGAAAACCTTCACCCTCCCTTGAAATCATAAAGAAACTGCAAATGCTAATACTTTACATGGAAAACTGATCTGAGTTAATAGGTTCTCCCTAGCATTTACCTTCATTAAAAAATATTACACACAAAGAAATATTCGCTCCATTCTGAGATTGCACTATATCTCATTTACTCTGTTCAAGCTAAATACAAAATTTAAGATTTTAATCAACCAAATGGAGCTATACACACAGGGTTAGTCCTATTACTGCAGAAAGTTTAATTTTTTATTAATTTGATTTTTTTTATCTGTACCCACCCCTAAATGATTTTATCTATCTACACATTCCCTATAAAGTACACTGACAAAAGTATATGGCATACATTACTAAGATTGTAAACTAAATATTCAAAGCCTATGAAACACCAAAACTAACTTTATCTGTGTAATGTGAATTCATACATCTTTCCCACATGCATCCCAACCCTCTCTGAGTCCACGTAGAGTCAAAATAACATAGTATGTCCCACTGGAAGGACTGAATCACAAAATAAGAAACCTTTGGTTCCTTGTCTTCATTCATTCTTTTTTGTTCTTTAGTTTAGCGTTTGTTCCTGCTCCACCAATACCAGGCACTTGTCTGTCCTCCACAAGACTGCCACATCAGCAGAAGGGAACGAAAGAGAGAACAGGTGCCCTTGTGCCCCAGTGCCCTGCCCCAGTCTGGCCCCACACCCCCTACCCAAACCAGCCTGCAGGCCAGCGGACGTGGCCGGCTTGCCTGAGAACAGCCTGGGGACAGCCTGGGGACAGCACTGTTGGATGCCCTGGGACAGGCAGCCAGGGCAGGACAGCCCGCTGTTCCCACACGGCTTGCCCACACGGCCTGCTCTGTACCAGGATGCGTGAGGTGCTCAGAAGGGGCAAAATCCTGAGATTTTAACCATTAGCATCTAAGTTATTTGACAGGTATTAGTCAGACAAATCTGAGCAAGTATTCAGACTGATTTTAACAGGCCAATGTCATGCTCATGAAAAAAGTCCCATCCTTCTCTGGCCATCTATCAAAAGCTGCTAGAATCTAGTAAGAATTTTCTTCTTTTCCTTTTTTAATTAAAAAACCCAACAACAAACCCACAACACAAAGATTACATTCCTTCAGCTGTATTCTCACAGAACCGAACAACCGTGTCATGCTCCTTAAGAAGAAAGTATAGGTAATTGCATAAATTCAAATTTTTCATTCAAAAAAGTTTCTATTTATCAAGCTTATCTTGAGGATGAATTTCACATTTCTGGACACAATCTATTAAAGTCTTGCAAACCCCTCACTGTCTGATGGGCATGAAAAGGAACCAGCTGGACTAACCCCAGCCCAGCTCTGCCCAGCTACAGGTCTCAGAGGCTGACGACTCTTGCTTGCCCCCTTGACAATGTCTATCGTACCTGCCTTGTGTCAATTCATGCAGTGGATTTCATGAGACACTCTTGGTTTTGAGAGTCAGAGGCACCACCAGCACATGAGGCTCTGCTACTCATTCATAACAGATTAACAGAAGAAAGTAATACTAGAAAAGACATCAGCTTTCTTTGTAGCAAGAAGGTTTTGTCCCAACAGGCGATAAATCATCGTGGCTGCATGGCCAAAGGTCTTTCGTCAGAGGTAGATATGATATTAGGCTGATGGACCCTTAGATATAGGCACACACCGATATGAAATAGGTTAAGAAGGCGACAGGCTTTAAAAAAATAATGCCGCAGGCACCTTACATAGAGTGAAGCAGCAGCCCTGAATCTATGCTCAGCTCTTGATCATTCCTGTTACTCTTCCCGTGGCAGCACTGGGGACATGTCCTTCACCTACACTCCAAACAACTTTTCATTCATCATTACAGTTACACCAAATGAACTTTGCATGTATACATGCACCCTCCCACTCGACACCGTTCTGAGCATGAGGGCTGTTTGTGCAGCCAGCCAGGCGCACCCAGCCCGTGCCCCGGACACCATGCAAAATGAAGCCAAGAGTCCGCGGGGAACATGCCCTGAGTAACGTATCCTTGGCTACAGAATGTATAAAGCTGAATATTCATTTGTATTAATGGTTGTCTGGGGTCTTTTTACTATTAGAAGAACATTTTATTCTTGTCCTTCAGTTTTCATCTCACTAGAATGTTGTGCTTTTTGCTTCAGAACAGGTAATTAGTTTTTGGGTTTTTTTTAGAAAACATTGCTGTTTGCATCCCTTAAGAAATTCTGTACAGAAGGAACAGTGGTAGTGTACCATAGGTACCAACTATTTTTTTCTTGACCATGTTAACTACATAGCATTTAGTTGCACTGCAGAACTGTAAGTATTTCCATTTATTTCACGTCAAAAGATCTGGAATGTATATTTTGGAGTGTGCAATACGCAATTTGCTTTTGATTATATGTCCTAGAAATGGTTCTGCGAAGCATAGTAGTGTTTCACTCTAAATACTTTCTATATACTTGGTAACCTTCTTAGATAATTTACAAGTAATTAAACAAAAGCTGTTATGTAACCCCCCCAAAAAACCAACAACAGAAAAAAAGAAAAAAGAAAAAAAAAAGAAAAAAGAAAAAAGAAAAAGCACCCTGGTGCTTTTTTTAGTATACATACTAGTTCAAAATTTTTCCTGTATAAAAAAAAAACAAACAAAAACCCCACAACAATTTCTGTATTTATATAATCTTACAGTAGTTCAGAACAGGGTGAGGTATTTGCATTGTATTCATTGACTACAAAGCCCAATACTTAACCTGGATGGAAATAACCAATCTGCATAGGAACTCCAAGTTCAGATTACCTTAACAAACCTCAAATGCAAACCCAGACATATTACCTATGTAATCATGAAGACCACACCCATGAATGGAGACAAAATTCATTGAAAATGGGTGCCCTGACACAGAATTCACAGCTGGAAAATGCATTCATTTCCCTGTTTAAACAAATCTTGCCTTTCACCAGGATAACCAAAAAGGAATGCTGTATAGCATGACAAATATACATGTTTTGGCAGTGTACCTTGTCTCTGCCGGCATATATCACATTCATTACTATGGCCTAGGGAGGACAGAATGGGTTACCTACACAGTTGAATGTGTTGATGTCTCTTTGTCCTTTTCCTCCCTGGGTAAAATGAAAAATGATATGACTTTTTTGTTGTTATTAATAATGAATGCCTTTCTTGTTGACAGTCCTTGCTGCCTTGAACTTTAATCTTTATGATGTAAGATTTCTGCTCACATGGAAATCAACCGAAAGGTTCATATAGGAGAAACCTTATACCCAGTTTCTATAATATCAGTTGTTATAGCCCTTCTATAGTTTTGTCTTTGTTTTATTTAAATCTCTCAGTACTGTTTTTCCAACACACATTTGATACCACACAGCCAGACTGGGGAAAGCACGATGCATCCCCTTTATTGTGTGGCACCAAAAAGACTCTTGGTGATTTCTGAGGCATGGCACTTAACAAAAAGGTGAGCTGACGGTATTTGCCCCTGTATTATTATTCCCAGAAGTTACACAGCTCTGGAACTCTTAATAGTATTTAGAAATCCATCAAATACCATTTGTCAATCACTTTTATGTTTCTGTATATAAATACACACTTACACACAATATAATCATATATATTTTTTAAAAAAATTATCCTGGAAGATACATACACACATATATAAATTACTATTATTCATTACGTAACGTAAACATCATGCAGTATTGTCAATAAATGCTGTGATTCTCTTTTATTTTCTTAGTCTGCTAGTGAAGATTATAAAAAGAGCTCCAGATTATGAGCCTCTGTTGGCTGGAAGTGTATCTGGAGTAAAAGAGTGGCTTGCTTTCCTTTCTCATGTATCCCCTGTCCCAAAAAGTTTTACCTACTTCTAAAATCTGTTACACATCTCCAGGGTTGCCCTGGAATGGTAATAACTCTCGCCTGGTGATGTTCTCGATGCTCTAAGCCACAACAGAAGGATGCTGAAGTTCAGACCGAAGCTGCCATTCCAAACCCAGAATACCACTAGGAAAAAGGGAACTCAAAAAGGAGTGGCAGGGAACAAAGTTCAATACCAAGTACCAATTTACGGGCAAACTAGTTCTCATTACACATTTCACATTACACATATTTAAATTTATTCCTCTAAATGAAAGCTAAAATTAGGAAAAAAGAAACAAGATGTTGTCATGAAGGATGACACAATGAATTTTATATCTATGCATGTATGTATATTAATGTAACATGCATTCTATTACAAATACATTACATTTATAAAATTTAAGAAATACAAATTAAAACATTTATTAACACTTGGTCTCACACAGCTCAGGAGTCTGTGCATTCTACTAAGTAAAACTGTAAATTTCAAATATTTTATTTCATGAGTAAACTTCTGTAAATTAGACTCTTCTAAACTCCTGGGATGACCAATGAAGGATCCATGGAATTATCATCAGCTAAGCTTACTAGTAGATATTAGAAATATGGGTAGCAAGAGATCTCTTTATAAGAACTGGGAACCTCTCTAAATTAAATTATTCTTCATACCTGCATTATGCAGTGGTATTTGAAAAACATTTTTTTTATATATTTTTAAGTTTTGCTGGAAATAGTCTTCCTTAAAGTACATGATATGACCAGAATGTACATTCTACAATATCATTCTTAGTGTCTGCGCTCGAAGGAAACACTCTGCGCTGTTTTTCTGATGAGTTTATGTTGTATAAAAGGATGTTTGCTCCATAAAAAACATACAAAACCCCAAATACCTTCAAAAGCATCATTCTGATTGTATTTCTTATATCACACGCATAACCTTTAATCAGAAAATTCTTACATTCTTTTGTTTTGAAACAAAAACCCCAATCACTAAAAGCTTCCCTTCCCTTCAGCACTTTCAAATACCCTGAGTATACTGTGCTAATACTTAGCTACACAGCGTTTTTTGTGCACTATCACTGTCCTGAGTTAATTTTGGTTTCTGCATAGCCTTTGTCAAACTAAACCCAACATGACTTATGTCCCATGCCATTTTAACTTTAACTCCAGTAAGAAGTCCAAATCAGATGCTTGGAGAAAAACAGTAATTCAGTTAAATTTAGGAATTTCTGTTTTTCAGCACAGGAAAGACTCAAATGCTCAGCAGTCCTGAATCTTACACATAATTGTTCTGTTGCTTTATTGTTAAATAGAACATGGCTGTGTAACTTAACCTAAGTTTAGAAACACATTTGCCACTGGCTGTGAGGAAGTGCAATGCAGGGAATAATGGGCTTTTGTGAGGGATGAACATGGTAATTTATCCTTGTGTTTTTCTATTGTCACTATTGTAAATTCAGTATTTGCTAATGTAATTTCAATAATTGTGAGATACAATCTGAAAAATAGAAATGACAAACATTTAATATAATGAATTTACTGATCCCCAAAAAATCAAATACTTGATTATTTCAATGCCACACCCACAAAAAAGATGATATGCAGTCTGAAAATTACTTTTTTCACCGTAGGTAAAAAAAAATGAATTTGCACAAACATATAAGAGTGTTTCCACACCTGCTGCAATGTAGACAGTTGTAGTTAGGGCTGGGCAGAGATGAGGTCAGTGACGGGAAGGAAAATGTGGTTAAGTAATTCTCAATATGATGCCAACTATGACCTTTGGATTCCATTTCAAATCTAGCTATCATGTTACCAAAATAATATAGTACAGGATGGATACCATTTTGCTAATATGACATATAGATTCCTAATAGGAATTTCATACTTACAACTAAATTACAGATATGCCAAATATGATATATCTTTATGTGCATGTGGCACAGTATTTCATAACATGCTACAGCAATTTTTTCCCTTGACATACAAAAAGACTGAAGAAAAAAATAATAGATGATTCAAGCTGAATAACATGTCAGTGCTTGCAACTTGAGTTGATTCTGTACACCAAATCCCAAATGGTCATCTTTCATTAATAGTTTCTTATTGGGGAAGCATTAAATTCCTAAAAAAAACTTGCAAAGGGTATGAAATGACATTGGGTTAAACAACACAGCAGTAAGTTACATGGACTAAGATTTGATTTGATATTAAAACATCGAGGTTGGAAAGGACACTACAGAAACCTGCTATATTCTCTAAAATTCTGTGCTCCAAATGGTAGTTTGTCGATGTGAAGTGAGTTATGCTGCTTTCATCGTGAAGGTGAATTTTGAAATACAAAATGACAGTCTCTTCCCAAAAGTAAACTGAAATACTGATTCATGCATCACGTTACTAGAAGCTAGGCCTTCTCACTCTCGGTAACGATTATGTGAATGAAAACAACGAGAGGAGATACCAACTCAAAATAATCACACCCAGAAGTCACGTTTTAAAACTGCCTAATTTGCTGTGGATCTGAAGAACACAAGGAGCTGGGAAGTGCTAAATCCACCATTTTCAACTTGTCTGAAATTTGTTTTTAAGCAACTCATTACAGAGCAATTACAAAAATATCACTTGTGCATTCCGTTTTCAGGCAGGTGCCTGAAGGATCGTGAAGCCATGGGCCAGCCCAGCCCAGCTCGGAGCCGCAGAGCGAGCCACCCGGCCGTAGCTCAGGGGTACGCACTGCTGGAAGGTCACTCGATGCTGAGAATAGAACAGAATCTTCTGCGGGGGGAACAGCTGTGTTACTGATACTTGCATTCAGGTTCAACAGAGAGAAATAGATTTGTCAATGATAGCTTTTGATCATTCTGCAAGGAAATTATGAGTACAAAATGGCAGTTATCTCCAATTACTAATAATCTCAAAAACGCATATGCTTAAATTAAATATGTAACCTTATCCCCTGCCTTCCGCTTAAAGCACTACGAGGTTTTAACACACTAGAAAATAGACTCAAAGATAATTTCTTCCACTGAAATGCTGGCCCCTTGCAATTTCAAAAACTAAGACAATAATTAGCTCTGAAATTATGAAAAAAATACATCCTATTTCAAACAAATAGGTATGAAGAAAGTATTTTAATTACACAAGCAGGACCTTGACCAGGTTTACTGGGGATAACTAACTCCAGGAAAACTTTCTAAGACAGAAAGTAATTAGAAACTTGGAGCATTCTTCACAAACCAGGACCCACATACTCACTCTCTGCCATGTCATCTAAGTATCCCAACCTACTGAATTCTTGAAAGAATTCCTCATGTCAACAAAAGTAAATTTTCTCCAAACCCCTTCCTTCATTCCTTCAGTTCCTCTATCCCGTTCATACTCAGTAATGAGAAAAAGTGTTCTGAAGCAAGATAACTGAATCCTCTACACAGAAATTACAGTCATTACATAATTTGGGGGTATTTTCAGATTTTGTTTAAACAAATAAAATTTAGAACCAAATTCCCTTGATATCAATAGATCTGAGCACTTGATATGCTAATATCAGTAACCAGTAGATAAAGGAAAAGTTAATCATTTAGTGAGGTAGTGTGCAGGATTTGTGCCAGAAGCCTACTACTTTGTTTTGTTGAGTCTATTTCAAGAAAAAAAAAATCCACAGAACTCTTAGGCTGAAACAGAAAACAACCTTAATCTTTATCTTTTTCAAAACAGGTGTGAAATGTGGCTCAAAAGAAAATAGCAAAGTTCTAACTTGCAAGAGAATTAAGCCTTACACGATGATAAATAAAATGTTCAGTAATGTACTTTTGATGTGACTGAATAAAGGCATCTGGATAAAATTGAGACCTATAGGAGAACATTAAATCATTTTAAAAATATGCATGAACTTCAGAATGATGCTGCCATCAGATTATTTATATTCCAGACATACAAAAGTGCTATATATTTTAGGTCTTTTATGGCAAAACAAAAGCTTTACACAAGTAAAATTAAGTATTTAGATGCTTTCATGAAGGATTTAGTATTCGTATTTTGCTTTGTCTCTGTATTTCTCTGAATTTCAACTGTGTTTTTGTTATTCTAGTTTGACACTGTGCGGTGCATTTGTTTCATCATATATTAACTGCTGAGCAATCTGAATTCACACAGAGCTGGGTACACCTGAGAAAACTTATCCTCAGAGGATCACCAAACTAAATAAAAACAAGACCCAAAGCTCAGTTTCGTACTATTTAGACAAAAAAATATCTGTACACATCTTTAATGCTTATCTGAATTCACCATGCCATACAACACAACTAGCCTATAGAACAGCCATTAGTAAAAAGGAAGTTACTTCACACAGTAAGACATACACTATTTTTGGAAATATTTTCTCATTACTCTTCCTTTATAAATACATACAGACCTTCACCATACAAACAAACATGTACAAGAACATATTTCCTTGTTTTCCAGAGAAACTGTATAAATTATACAATTTTAAGTGGTCTCAAAAAACCAAACTAAAACAACAAAAAAACCCCAAAACCCTCAATTTTTTCCTATCAGCACCAAAATCTGGTCTGTGATCTAACTACTAAAATACAGGCTGTGCTATGCCTATTTCTTGCTTTAATCAGAGCAATACCTCTCTTTCCATGATTATTTATTTTTTCTCAGCATAAACACTAAAATGCTGCTGTTAGCCATGACTGCATCTACCAAGTCACATTTTTATACTTCAGCTTGCAATTTTCCACAATTTGTCCCTAAATTTTGCTCTCGTTCTGCCAACTATTCTGAGTATAGCCATCAAATCTTTCTCGTAGTAACCTTTTGTAACATGGCTTCAGACCAGCTGAACATACCAAGCATTCAAAATGTCACAGAATAAAGAGCTACAGCTCGAGTGTTCCTCCTATCGTGCTGATCTGTGTACGAATTTAACAAAACCAACTTTTACTGGATAGCCATCTTTGTTAATGCAGTATAAACCTACATAGTTAACTATGATTTGATTTGCTTGTTCTACCTCAATAGATTAAGCAAAACAAACAAACAACAAATATCTGTAACCGAATAAAAAACATCTACTTGCAAAGCTGCACTGATTTAAAAGCATATTTGTAGGCAAACAGATATAAATTATATTGCAAGATTTGCATAACCATGTAACAGGCTGATTGAAGATACAGAACAAATCAGAATGATTCTGTATTGTTAACACAGCACACTTGTAACCCATCGCTTTTCTGTGTGGGATCAAAGAGCTTCAGGAACTAAGCAGAGGGGAATAGCGTTTGCTGGTAGCTGTCGCACACCTCTTTGTAGGACTTTAGATGATGTTTAGGCATTTAACAAGTTTTTGTTCTGCTCACTGGAAAAGGGTTAAGGTGACTAAGAACAGGGCAGTGAGTATGGAGGGAATCCCCAGGGACCCCTACTACATCGATTAGGATATGGCAAACACTGGACTGCTTTCCTCACGCCAGGATTAACAGAACCGCTCAAACAGAAGTCTTAACCGCCTGACATAAAAGCGCCATTGCATTTCTTTTTTTTGCCACTTTTTTTGCCACTTTTATGAAGTGGCAAATTGTGTGCTTAAGATATTCTAGTGAGCCAGAACTCAGAGTTTTGAGTAATATTCCAAGGCATGACGGTAGGGTAGATCAATGAGATAAAGTATATAACCAAGATAATACACTAGCATCTGATGTAGATAAGGTGTAAAAATGCACATATATTGACTCAGTAGATGTATATTCAAGCACACAGAAATTAGTCTTTATTGTGACAGAAGCAACAGAAAGAAAAGATAAACTCTGAAGCTACTTAAAACTTATCATGTCAAATCCTTTCAGCTCACACCAAACATTGTATTTTCAGTTTGTGGGTTCAGATGTTAATATTCTCAGTGAATTATGTTTCAGGAGTCCCTTTTCTTCGAAACAGAAAGTTAAGTTTTCAAATTCCTGTTATACATTAATTATAGCTTCTGTATTTTAGCATGTAGCTAGATATAGGAAAGTCACCTTACTAGCTTTTACAATAAATGCAAAATTCTTTACTTGAGAAACCACCCACATATAAAACCACTAACAGAAATGCTGACAATCAGTCTGACATCCAATCTGTTTCCAACCTACAGCCACAGAAATAGAGCACTGCAAATTCCAAAAAAAGATTACTAACATTTTCCCTAGTTTAAAGAACTTTCAAAGTTGGGGTTTTTTTATGACTCAGAAGTTTTGCCCCTGGTTGGTTCATCCTTCCTCCAACTCATTAACACTACAATTAAAATGTAACCTCCTAAAGTTTTTGTACTGGGGTTTTCAAAGAATAACAAGGAAAGAGAGTCTGTCACCGAAATTCCAGGCGCTGAACTTGCAATGATTTTCTAAAAGCTCACCTTTAATAGTTACAACTGTAAGGCGACTACGTCAGTGACGGCAATTGATTCCAAATAAGCAGTAACATCAAAATCTTAGGATTTTAGGATATTAAGTCTCTCA
Organism: Falco biarmicus; assembly: GCF_023638135.1. Taxonomy (NCBI): domain Eukaryota; kingdom Metazoa; phylum Chordata; class Aves; order Falconiformes; family Falconidae; genus Falco; species Falco biarmicus. The sequence continues at coordinate 72,390,755 of NC_079291.1, forward strand.
GAAAAGATAGAAATGAAAATCAAAAGGGAAGAAAAAACATTAAACAACATGGGTGGAGCTTAGGATGCATACCATAAAACACCAATGCCTATGTTAATTCAAAATTCAAAACATTTTTAGGGATGTAGCGTAAACAAAAGGTTTTAATGAAACACTAGTGAGATATTTGAATAATTTCTTCTGTGAAGTGCAAACTGCAAAATACCAGGAAGATTAAACACTCACAGAATACAGGTCAAGGGGCTGGAAGAAGTAAAACCTGGAAATCAGACTTTATCCATTACTTGAAGCAAAAAAAAAAAAAATACTGCTACTAGTACTACTAAAAATGCAAGCGAAGTGATGAAGCCTGGTAATGAAGATGCTGCAAATGGTACACCAAGTAACGCCAGGGCCTCATGCCTCATGCCCAGGCGCAGGCTGGGGAACAACTGGCCGGAAAGCAGCTTTATAGAAAAGGACATGGAGGACCAGGAGGACAAGTTGAACACAAGCCAGCGACGTGCCCTTGCAACAAACTGGGTCTGCAGCATCCTGGGTTGTGCTAGAGGGGGCCTGGTGAGCAGATCACAAGGGAGGTGCCAGTGATGGCATCTGGCTCCTTGGCATGCTACACTGACATTTGTGTTGGCTTCTTTGCCATTGCCTCTGGGTTTATTAATGGGTTAAGTTGATGATAGGATGTCGTCTGATCCTGGATACCACATTTCTTTTAACTCACCTTTGATTTTATTCAATTTCTGTAAGAATAAATCTGCTCTTCATCCTCCTGAAATCTCTGTACTTTAGCTGACATATGTAATGATGTGATTTAGGACAGTCCTGTTGTGCTAATGGATAATTTGGATAAGGCAAGCCACTTCTCTGTACATTTTACAATTAAAAAAACGATGTCTGCCAAAACTTATTAACACAAATAATTTATTCAAGGACACTGTTTTCTTTTCTGATCTTAAAAAAAGAACTAAAACTCTTATAATGAGAAAAGCAAGCATTTTCAAAATTTTATTACATTTCATTATACTCCCTTGTCTTGCATTCAAAAAAATGTTAGTATCCTTCTCTAGATATTGCAGAAAATGCTGATGGAACACTTATACTTTAAAGTAACAATTCAATAAACTGCTCTAACACATCACAAAAGGTAACTCCAATGGGTTTATCTCACAACAACATGGTTTCTAGTTCAGAAATATCAGTTTATATGACAGTAATTACTAAAACAGATGGGCAAGGAGCCAAAAAGCAGCATCACATTGACAATGGGCTGAATGCAACTGGGAGCTATGGAGCAGAAAGGAGCTATGCCAGATTGTGTGGCAGCTGAGAATCTTATTGGTGACCATTTGCTGTGTAATCTCAGACACATCTAAAAAATTATGCATTCCCCATTGATTTCATGCTAAAACAGCAAAGGAAAAAAACCCCTCTGTCTGAACTTGAACACAGTATGTGCTGACAAGTTCTTTCCTTTGAATACTTAGGATTTTCGATCTTGTACTTCCTTGCTCCTTTCTACCACTCATAAGACTGGCTTCACATTTTAGATCAGTATTATCAGATGTTACATTAGGGGCGGTCAAAACAACAACAGAGGTCTGCAGAGCAAACTGTCCATTAGATTCAAAATATTCCTAAAACTTAGCCAGAAAGAACCCTAACCAAAACAAACCAAATCTAACCCCAAACCACCACATATTATTTCTTCCCTTCAATAAATCCATTTTAAAATACTGATAAACACCACTTTGCTAAAATAGAAAAGAAATAAAAATCTAGACTCAAACAACATATGATCTCTAAAATTACTATGAAAATGCAAAGACAACCCAGGAGTCTTAAACTTCATCATGTTCTCATCTGAGAGATGCTGGGGTTTTTTTTCCCTTCCAAAAAATAGTTCACACAAAACTTTCATTTAAATCTTTGTGCTCACTAGTCAACAACTGTACATTTCAAGAAAAGTATTTTTCTAATTATTATTGGAATTGGCCATCATTACACAGAAAGCTAACAAGCTAGCTGAGTTCATCAAGATCAGTATTCATATGAATTGTTCTCTTACTGTAATTAATAGCTTTCAATTGTTAAAACCAGTACAGTCACAATAAAGCATTAACTTCAGTCCAATCTGATATCTAATGTTATTTAGATTATGAACAACTTTTAATAAAGAAATCCTTTGGATATAAAAGGATTGGCATTTCCTTCTGAGTCTCTCAACAGGATATTCAGGCGGGTAGCCTTGCAATTAATCTTAGCAGTTCATTCATTTTCCAAACATACTTGCCTATTGACTCCTAGAGAAAAGTGCTCATTCACTCACTTGGTTACATTAATTATACATAGCAGATAAAGCCAAGGAAATCTGCAAGACACCAAAGACTCCATTAGTTTTCTGTGTAAATTTCAAATTTGTTTCATGTAAACAGAATGAGGCATATTATTGACACAGGCAGGTTCCTGTCCAAACAGTCCTCTGATGATGCGTGTGAGTTAGGCTGATACCGCATCACCTTTGCAACTGCTACAGCAATCCTTACTGACCTCACCAAGAGATTTCCGATGGTTTATCTGCCTTTCAGAATTTCAGAGGCAAGGAAGAAGCTCTGCAACACCAAACTTCCATCAGACTTCTCCAGCTTAAGCATTTATGCCTGATATTTATACATGCTAAACTGGATTTGGTTCCCTTGGATTAACACTAGACATAAATGAAGAAGGTATGAAAAGGTTAGTGGCTGGACAAACAAAAACTCAGAGGGGGGGAAGGACGAGGCAAAGTAAGAAGAACAAGTTAATTACGGTGTAAAATAATTTTGATTTACCTGGGCTTCTTTACATTGACCTCTGCAACTATTTTCTCTTGATTTTCTCCTTCACAACACCTAGAAAGTAGCCCAGAGATGAACTCAATAATTATTGTGTACACCTCACTTTTGTTCCAGTTCCAACAAAATCTGATACCTCTCCGGAGTCCAGAATTTTCCTGAAGAAAGTGACCTAAAATTCTCTAAACTTAGCAAGCATGCATGATATATTATAGACTTTGCCCAAGTTAAAAAAAGTCTCTTCGACACATGCCAATATACGCCATGCACGAGACCCAGTATTTATATTGGATAAATGGAAAGCAAACTTCTTCTTAAAGGTAGGACAACATGGATATGAGGGAAACAGCTGTACGTGTGAACAGAAAAATCCTATTCCTACTTGAACCACAGCATACAGATAAATATTCCAATTTTTGTGTGCATGTGAACTTGGTACGATTTTACATAACATATATTTTGTGAATTAAAACGTATGTCAAATTAACATTATTTTGAACAGGGATTTAAGGAGTAATTTGCATATGTATGTTATAAACACACACATATGTATGTACGCATTTCTGGAAAAAACCCTTACATCAACCAATAGCTTTCTGGAAAGATAAGTAGTGAAGATCATGGTTTGCTGTCTTTAGCAATTTAGAAGAAATTAAAATAAAATACCATTAAAATGCAAGAATTAATCTTTAGCTGGCAACATGAAGGTCATCAATACTGTGAATTATCCATTAGCTTAAAAAGGAAAAAAAATACACATATGCAAAGAAATATTTATATATATATATATATATTTCTATAAATCCACAATTAAGTCTGGTTAAGTTTAGGGGAAAAGGAAGTTTTATTCAATCTGTATTTTGTCTAATAATACCACTCCAGTCAAAAGAAGTCATTATAAGGAAAAGGACAGAATACTTCCAGCAAGTGCAAACTGAAGTGGCAAAACACAGCTTTTGAACCTCTAGCTCTTGAAGGAGCTAGGTGCACCCAGTGTAGGATGGGAGACATCCATCGTATTGCAAGATGACATTCTTACCAGAAGAAAAATTTGTGCTCAATAATTTATCATTGATGATAGTATTTCATTCAGTATTGAGGACCTGATCATTTTGAAGCAAAAGAAACTGACAAAATGTCTCTCTCGTGAAATTACTCCAGTCTCCAACACCTCTTGAAAACAATCAGTGTGTATAAAAGTAGATGGTACTACTGTGTTAGACCAACTTTTCCTTACATCAGGTGACCTGCCCACCAGTGTAAGTGCAACAAACTCACTGTAGCCGCTAGCAGGTGAGGTCATAATATTGCCCTTCTCTGTCATCAGCTGTTTTGGGGCCTGGTGCGTGACAGTCATGTTCTGTGTTAAATGATGTGCTTGAAATAGACAATTCTCTCTTAAAATACCTTGCTTTGTCCTAAGAAGAAAGATGAGGGGAAAGGCCACCAGTGCATACACGCTCTTACAACTGAAACCCCCAAGGAAGCTCCTTCCCTTGTGGGGAAGCGGCACGGGGCTGCTGATGCTGCCCCCCCACTGAGGAGCTGGCAAGGCAATGCTGACCTTTGCGAGTTGTGCATTATTTCGTGAAATGAAAGAATTTCTTTGATGATGGCTTAGAAGATCTCTATTCAATTTCTTTCTCAAAGAACATTTTAACTTTGGACCATCAACCTTGACGGTGGTTCCTTAATGTTTGAAAACAATAAATGCAAAACCGCCAAAAGCTGTGTGTTACGCAGGTCCTGTGGTCACCATTAACTATTAAATGTGCACAAAGTGGCGAGAGAGAGCTGCACCATGAAGTACAACAGGCTTGACAATTCCAATTTAAGTGAACCAAAGATTGAGTGAGCTCTTACTGATCCTATGTGTTATGGAAAGAATTTATAACAGAGAACACTTCTGTTAAGAAACTGAAAAGTAACATAATATAAAACCCACAGTCACTAAATATACAGAGAACCACACCTTCTCTACTTGAACTATACTTTAGTGGGACTTACTCCATGAGAACATATAAGTAAGAACGAGCCATTTTGAAAAACATTTCATAGCAAACATGTTAATATCACTTATTATAAACGTATCTGGTCAATAGTCACTATAAGCCACCGGTTCATGCTTAAGAATTTCCTTGCAAATAGCAAAACTCCTTAATGGAAACAGATGCAAAGCAAGAGCAGTCTGAACCCAACCATAGGCAGTTGTCACTACCAAAAATAAAGGTAAGCCAAAGGTGCTGCCAGAACTGTTCTGTTACGGTGGTGTTGGGGGTCAAAAAGGCAAAAATAACAGAGAACCTGCAAGGGGAGGAGACAGGGAAATGCCAAAGAGAAAAGTCCATTTTAGGAATTTTATCCCAGGAAAAAGGTAAAAAGAAGGTTGTGGGCGGCGGGGTGCCCATAAGGAGCTCCTATCTGAAACAAAGAAATCAGCCTTTGATAATTTTCTATTCCTCTTGTTTTCATCAAAATACAACTTTGTATCTTTATTGTTAATACACAGAAGAGAGTCAAAGAAGCAAATGTTTCTGTTTTCAATTTACCTCCTAACGTAAGAAAAACACAATACCTTGAGAAATTGCATGACCATTCAAGATAAAGAGAAAATCAGGAAGATTATAAACAATAAACAGATTTCTTTTTTTATTCATCTGAGATGAAGCAGTAATTTAGAGAAGGCAAAGCAAAAGGTATGCCACCTTATAAAAAGACAGTAATTCTTCTTTCAGAAGGAGGAATGTTTTACATATCTAGCTTTTTAAAGGGAATTATAACTTCTCTGAGGTATGAAGAAAATGTATTTGATTTATAGGCATTTGGTGCAGTTCAAGGCATTCTATGACAGCAGGATCTACTTGTGGCACCGCATAAGGCATCTATCTTTCTTGATTTCCATTCTCAATACCTATCTATATTGTAGACTTCTATAATCTCCCCATTTTTTTCTCTTTTATGTTCTGCTATCCCTCTGTCTTCTCCTTGCTCTATTGACGTTTTCCAATTCTGAAATTTTTTCATTGCCACATTTGTCTCTTCTTGTCATTAGACTCGGTTAGGTACATCAATGGAACCTATACCCTACAATCCCACTGACAACTGTGAATCAAGCAAGCATTTCCTCTAAATATATCACCATTTGTAAACGTTTCTGCATGAACTAAGATGAAAATATCACATGACAATAGCTACGTATTTTTCCCTGCTTCAGAACAACAAAATGCACCACTAGACTCTTTAGTGCATAGCTCCAATTGCACTGTGAAGCACAACCTTATCTAAGATGCAAGCAAGTTATTTAATATCATAATACACAACAAAACTACAAGAAATACCTTTATCAGCAACTTCACCTTTGGGTTCTGGTGCTTACAAATGAAGGAATGACAGACAGCTCAACTATCTTCTGTACCCACAGAGCTGCCGAAGGTATACTTCAGAAATATATGTAAGCAATTTTTGAAAAGGTTTAGAACATCATTTAATGCATTAATATCATATAAGTAGTTAAGAACATGCAGCAAATGCAGCAATCCTGTGGAATACAGAGCTTTGTAAGGCCAATGTATGTCTTCCAAGATGGCTGAAAAGAGCAGAAGGAAGAAATTAAAGAGATTGGTGTGAAAGAACAAAATTAAAGAAATAGTGTCTGTTTGTATCATTCACCTTTTCTTCACAAACATAATTATGACACACTAAACAATGTGAAAGTCGAAACTAAAGCAAATCATCGTGAAAATAACCACAAAAAAAGAGATTTTGCTGGTTTTATTTTGGTTTTAGTTGGTTGGTTGTTTTTAATTTAAAACAGTCATTTGGCTTTGTCTTTTTTAAATCTGAAGTCCTCTTGATCTGCTCTCTCCTATTCCATTTCTATGAACTTGGATTAATGGCATAGTACTGATTAAGTTTACTGACTCTTAGTAATGACATTAATAGACGACATTTTCTTTAAAAAAATATAATAATTTGTCTTGCTAACTGCAACCTGTAAAATCATACATGTTTTTTATTAAAAGATGAGGAAATACTATGCTACTGAAAGCCATCACTATTCTGGTTTTGCCCCAAAGCCAACATCACACCAAAAAAACCACAAACAGGGCAAATATTGGCATGTAACCCTTATAAGAAGGCAATAACCTAAATGGAATATCCAGTGTTTAATATATAAAAGAGTTATTAAAATATTAAAATGTAATTAAATTAAAATATTTAAATGTACTTGACTGGGTACTATAACACAGTTCACAAATGTAATGTATGCAAATAGCTGGGGTTTATTTATTTATAAATAAATATGTTAACGTATACCAATGTCATCTAAAAATAGATCAATACAACATAAGATAATCTTGGTATGATAATTTTATCAGTAGCTCAACACAACTTTAAAATCATAGTAATAATAAAAGGTACTAGAAATAATCTATATATTGTTCACCTGTAAACAAGTGTACTTAAATAAAGCACATTATCTTTTCATCCATTCCATTAAACACAATCTCCGTTCATCTCTAAATAAAAATATTTATGCACTTATCTGAACAATAGGATAAAATGTTTACATTTCTGTTTATTTTATGTATTTGAAATGGGTTTATGCAAAAAGTAAAATTAAGGATTTTAGAATGAGTAATGCTGCAGTACTTTAGAGCACATGCAATATGATCACTACATTAGGCTGACCTCAGTGGAATAAAGTCTATCAACAAACAAGTGTTTTACTGAATCACATTTCATTTAATAATACCTGTAAATGTGACTCCAGTAAAGCTCCAATATCTTGCACGCAACCAGAAATGCAAAGAGACATTTTCAAGAGCCAGGGCAAATGCTATGGATGACTTTCCCTGGCTTTCACCAGGCACTGCCATTAGAGTGCTTTAGCTTCCATTAAGTTGTCACTTCCTGGTGCTGCCAGCTTTTCAAGGGGGACAATTCGTTCTGACAGAACCATGGCCTGTCACATACACTAACAGTTCAGTAGAAATGAACAGGAAAACCCTCAAAGCTGATGGATTTATTAGTGATTGGAGCTGGCATCTATATTGCTTATATGTACAAATCTAGGTAATTAATAAGCTCTAACCTGTCCACCCTAAGTACCTCATATTTTTTCGCAGAAAGTTAATTCGTGGCATACAAATGTAAAACACCCACAGACATTCTTTCATTGGATTTTGAATTTTACAATTTTTTAATTACCCCTGATTGATTATGACAGCTTTGTACCAACAACATCTAGTTCATACACATTTTTAATACATCAGGATTGCCATATTGCCTAAGAGAAAAGGTTCATCTCGTCCAGAACTGCAGCAGCAAACAGTCAGGGCACAGACATAAGAAATGCCATGTGGAGCCCAGCACTTGTCCTCAAAATGCAATCCTGCAGCCAGCGTCTCCTGAGCTAGGGCCTCTGCATGCACAGGTATATACATACACACCTGCCTATACACCTGTATATACCAGCCACCACTTCATCCATCCTGTTTGAACCCAAATATATTTTAAGTTCTGCAAACAGGGTCCATGTGAAAAAAGTACTTTGGTTTGCTAACACTGAACTTGCTGACTGACAATATCACTAATTCCTGTACTATGAAACCATTCCATCTTCTCCAAAGCACTGCTGATTGTATATTCTCACTTAGCTGTCATTATTCCAAGCTCAAGAATCCTAAGTTATTCAAGCTTTCATCCAATAGAAGCTATTTTATACTTCCTGCCACCTTCTGTCTCACCACCTTCTCTGTTTCTACCCACTGGACACAGAGGTGGCCAGAAATACACTTGCTATACAAGGCACGAACACACGAAGGATTTTAACATTAAAGATCTCCGCATCATTCCAGTTTTCTATCACAGAAATGACGATCATCACTCTAACATGCTCGTTATACTTTCAGCTTTAGTGACAATGCTTAATGCGCTATTAATTATATTTTATTCTTGGCCAGTTTCAACAAAGGAACTTCATACAACCTGGAGCCAAACAAATTCATTAACTTAAGTAATATTCTGTATTTTTATAAAAATGAGAAAATGAAGCATTAAAGACAGCAAATGGTTTTCTGAAGCAGAGGTTAATTATAGAAGATACAATTATACATCCAATCCTCACAAAAATAAGCCAATATTTTCCTTTTATAAATCCTTATGAAGGCTTTTGTCCTTTCTACCTCTCTCCTACTCCATCCATGCTTAAGTCCCCTGCTGGAACTCAGTGGCTGTCACTGTGGTTTATAGACCTTCTCGATGTTATTCTATTGGGCTGCAGAAGGCAGCAGTGGGGCTATGGAAAGAGTGGCAGAAAGAGAGTACATGATGTCAAAAGAGAGGAATCAGACTATCCAGACACCTGGGAGAGAAGAGACACTGGAACACTAGTGGTATCAAAAGCCAGCATGGAGACAGTCCCAGCCAGCTGGCTGAGAAGAGAGGATGACAGCCATCAGATGAACTGGGAACAGCCAGGAAGCCTTGAACACTACCACAGCTGAGACTTGGCCCATCACTAAGGACAGAATAGAGGCCATTAATCCTTCTGAAGGACATAAGCAGGACAGTTGTTAAAGGGGAGAAAAAAATAAAGTAACTGAAACTTAGAGGGCAGAGGAGGAAAAGACATCTTACTAATTCATGGGAGGTTAAGGTAAAATCTAGGTTACAAGAAGATTAAACAATAGACAGATATGTAAGGAGAGTGCATAAGAATTACTAGAGATAGGTATGTGAGAAGCTAAAGACAAAAACAAAATAAGAGATGCTGAGTTGAAGTAGTAAAAGGATGAAAAATAATAACAAAACCCCTAAATGTTGGTTATAAGTTAGAAGTAAGTTTGACTACTTAATGAGGAAATTAAATATACATAGAAATTACTGAAAGAAAAAAATATTCAGAAATCATCTTCCCTGCTAGACAAGTGAAGATAGTAGAAATCCAGTTTTCCAGCAGCTGAAGACTTAAGATTTAGTGACAAATCTTCATGGGAGGTGAATAATATTTTTTCATTACTATTCTTATTTTCTAATCAAATGTGTTTTGGAAGTTAAACATTATTGCTGAGTCTAACAATACTCTGACATTTACTATGTCCCTTAACCTTCCTTTTGGAAATAGAAGCGAACTTAACTAAGTTAATTAACTGCTCAGCAATACATGTTTCTTAACATATAAAAGAAGGAACACAATCAAAATAAATTGTCTCCAGTTCTGTTTGCACATTGATATTCTTAGTTGCACAGTCATTGGATGCTTCTGGTATCACCTGCAATGTACCAAGTGAAGGGACATGTAATTCTCTGTTGCTGAGATTACTCTAACAGCAGACATGGCCACTTAGAAGGTCAACTGTTTAGCAATTCTAGCATAACCTTTATTGGCTTCCAATTATTACTTTTAGCTTTACCATGTTTTGTTTCCCTAATTAAAATTTTGACATATTTTAAGATTTGTTTAAGATGCCAAGGTGCAGATGCTCATACATTAGCAGTCTTAGTGATTTGCTTCTATACAACATGAAGTGATAAGATCTATCTGACCCAACACAATACTTGGGCTAAAATAAAACTGTACACACTGATCGTTGTCAAAACTCAAATTATTTAGAATGATCAGAAAGTGAAGGAGATGTTTTAATTGCTTAAAAAAGACAGATTAAGTTAGCTGGTGCCACTGAAAAATCAAAATTACATTTTTCTTATTATCTATACAATCTGACCTGTTATTAACTAAATTTTGCGGGCTCTGAATCAGACCTTCTAATGCCCATAATTTTTTTCACCAATAGACAGCCATTGCAGGTTTGCATTTTTGTATGTTTAGCAAAGTCAATCTTACTAATAAGGTTTTTAGGACAATTCTGTTTAATGAAAGTATTTTTTGAAAATATTTTTAACCTGAACTGCTCTGAATTTTCTACACATATGTCTCGAGATAAATAGAATGCCTCACATAAATCACAGAGACATTTCACCTGTTTACTTCCCTGTTATTATTAATATTAGGACTTCTGGGACCCTTGGAAAAAATCAAGGCTGAGTGGTGTCTTATGTTGCCAGATGGTTGGGCTATTGAAAACTAGCATCAGGGAACAATTAGTCAAGTTTTCAAATACTAAGTACAGAAATATTCAGTTGAAAAAATGAATTCTGACAAACTTGTTGGTCAAGTAGCAAGCAGCAAACAGTTTCTTTTTTGTTTGTTTTAAAGTGCTTGTGATATTCTTTAACATGCCTAACAGCTGCATTGAAAAGAAAATTTATTTATTAACAAGCACTCTTTCCATCCTTTGACAGGCTCCCCACACCCACCCCCCAAAAAAACCAACTTTCAACTAAGCTCATCAATTACTCTTAACACTCTAAATAGTTGGCAATGTTTACACAACATCCTTTCAGAGTTATTCAGCTCGATCTTGCAGCTCATTAGAAGGATCTCTATTTATTTGCTGTGTGTTACAGTTCTTAACTTTGGCATAACACGCAAAAAGGAAGCCAATTTTACTTTTCCCTGTGGTGTTAATTGGGGGAGCATGCTGCCTGCCTCTTCATTAATTATGTCAATGTGTATGAAACTTTCATTTTCATGGCAATGTATTAACAAAGCCCTGCAACATGGCTGACAAAAAGCCAACAAGCTCTAGTTTAAAAAAAGTGGATAATGAAGGCTAGCAGTGGTCAGAATATACTATTTATTTCAAAAAGCTGTTTTTTTCCTCCTTTTCAGATATCATCTGAAGCAAGCACTTACTGAAATAAACAAGATGAGCTTTGCTGTTGAAAGTAAATAAATCTCCATATAACACACAGATAATGGATCTGGAAACACTGTAACTTCACTGATAGAATGAATGAGAGAAGGACCTCTAGGCCCGCTGACACAGTTTTGCTCTTAAACCCATTTTCAGACAATTTACTGATCTCATTCTAACAAGTGTATAGAAATCGCTCACTGCCTGATAGCTCACTAAACACTGTTTTTTTGTCTAAAGAAAAAACTACCACTGCCACAACAAAACCTGACACTGTCCACACAAAAGTCTTCTGGATGTCATCAGCCTGTTTCTGTGTGCTAACTACAAAGGTTGGTGAAAGAGTGACACCTAGCTTTTCTTCCTCCTTTTTTTCTTTCCTCAAATAAAAAAAAAAAGAAGAAGCGTCTGTCAGATCTCAATGATTTCGGATAGAGCACACAGAATTTAACTACACTGAGGACACTGCCTGGAGATGGAGACTAAAGTAACAAATAAGGTATATGAGAACCCACTTCAGTCTGGAAATCCTGAAATGCTAAGCATAATTCCCTATTTTAAGAGATGCAAAGCATTACAAACTAGAAATGAAATACCTGAAGAAGTTCCCATCTAACAGTCTTGGAATTACATCTTACAGTCTTGAAAATCACAACTAGAGAAGCTTCTGAATTGCCACTGAAGCAGGCAACAGTCACAGATGCAGGTGCTTAGACCTCTTCTGACTGATTAAAAAAAAAATAATCACATTGATAATACCTGTATTTCAAGGATTTAAATAAGGAACAAACCAACCAATCCAAAACACCCCACTGCCCCCAGAGCTGAATTTACATTCCTAGCTATGATCTAGCCCCTTTCCTTCTATACTTCTTGCACTATAAATTATTTGGGTTAACCATAAAGTAGTCCTTTGCAGTGAGACTGAGTAATAAAAAGAGAAAAATGTATTGAAAACCATTCCCTACAGTAGGCTTAAACCCTAAAGCAACAACAACAGAATATCTGTACGTTGGGCGCATTCATCCTTCAAATTATTCTAGTCAGGGCAATCACGAGGATGGGATGAGAGAGACACTCACTCTAGGGGAGCACACACCTTATGGTGAATTCACAGAACTGGAACAAATATGTCTATTCCCTGTCAAATGCTCTTGCCACCAATGAGGACAGCTAACTGCCTGTCAGGAGATCTACCAGCCAGCCAGGCAGGTGCTGGAGAACTGCGGGTGCCAAATTGTCTTGCCAGTTTAACTCTGAATCCAGATACCCTGTGAAGCCTTAGAACATCTCTCTTGCCACTTTTGTTTCTACTTTCCTCCCCTACTTCCCCAGTACCTATGATATTAATATATTATTTCTCTTAGGCTATAAGTTTGTTAGTACATGGGCTGCATCTTCCCGTGCATCTGCATGGGCCAGCAGGTGGACCAACAGGACACTACCAAAGCACAATATATTAATGCTTATAGTAATTAAATTTCCTGATGTACCTCCTTCCATACTCAAGTCTCTGCAGAAATACTATGAACATGAAACAAAAAACATTTTCTTGTATGAATGAAATACTGTAGCCTAGCAGAACTAACAGATGAGGTCTTCTTGCAGTTATGCTTGTCTTCCTGTAGTTATGCTTTCTTATTCTCCTTTTTCTCATTCTTTACACATTTGACCTCTCTGTCTTTCCTTCTAGTGACAGCACTCTTCTGGCAGCACTAACGTCCTGCTGTCAGCCTTCTCCTGGCTCAGTTTCTCTTAATCTTTTGCTCCTCTTTCTCCTCTTCCATCAAGTTTTAACTGATTTCTCCCATGCACATGAAGTCTCTTGAACTCAAACCCATTCCTGGCTTCACTTCTTCAAGTCAGTTCTCCCAGGATCCTCCTTCTCTTCTGACTTGGTCTCTAGACACCATTCTTAAGACTCCTGCTCACTGCTACAGATCTGCTTATATCCCTCCCATTACGTGACATGCTTCACTGCTGGGCACATCTATGGTCTCTGTTCCCGACAACCTTGCCTCTAGGCATTTCTTCTTCCTTCCTGCCTGGTTCTTAAGTCCTTCTCCTTTGTAAGTTCCAAAGTCGTTTATAAACACTGTGTTTCTTTGCTCTTACTGTCATAAAATGTACACTGAACATTTATGTTTATTCAACTCTTATCACTTCTTGCTTCCAGCCAGTTTGAAAAAGCTATGACAACGATGCATCATGAAACACTGTCTACATTATTATCCCTTATCTTCATTAGGAAATAGTTTTGCAAAGACACACAGAAATTAAACATGGAATATAAAACCAGAACTGAACAGCAAAACATCTACTATTCTATAAATGAAACAAGACTTAGGAATAAAATACTGTGAAAAAATCTGTACCCTAACAGCACTTCTTACACAAAACTGTGGTAGCTGGGTGCAGCAATATCATCTTAGGAGCAACAATTGAAAATAGGTCTTAAAATGAGGCATTTACTCTTATTTTTCCCTAGAAGAAGCTGACATGTCAAGAGTGTATTGTACAGTAGAAGCTATTCCCCTTGAATTTCCTGTGCAGTTCTTATTTGTTACTTCTGTATAAAATATTGACTTCATATTAAGAAACGGGGTAGTACAATGTCTTGGAAATTTGATTATATTGATATTACTTAGAAGCTGTAAAAAATACTACACAGAAGTTTTAGTAAACTTGCATACCTAATGGAAAGCAAGTGTGAAGGAGAGAAGGGAAACTCTTTAAAAAATAGATTTATGGTCATTTGAGTCAGAATTCATCAAAACTGAAAGCTTATATACCAAAGGTAGCTGATAGATATTTTTTTCTCTTCCATATGGATAATTTTTTCTCTGTCACACAGATAAAATATTCTTTGTCAGCAGCTACACTTCCCTGTCAGATTTTATACTTCAGTGAAGAATGTTTTATGTTCAGCAGCTGGCACATAAGTATCCTCATGCATTTACTGCATTTCTACACTTTTCAATTCTGCAGGGTTAGACTTTGTTTCCTTATGTTCTATCCCAACTTAAACCAAATAAAAACATCATTTCAAAAAAAAAAACAAAAACAAAAACTCAAAACAGCTTACCTATTCTCACATACCATCAGCTTAAACAATTTTTTTTCAATGACAATTACACTGAACATCCATAATTGGGTACTCCAGAGCTTATAACACCAAAACAAACCTTTGCTTTTGCATGTAATAAAAATATGTTTCTGAGTCAACTCTTGTTCAAAATAGAGCATATGCTTTGGGAAAAAAAAAACCCAACCCACCAGAATTCTCAGAAAGGCAGAAGTAACTTTCTCGAAAGTTGCATCAATGCTTCATTTCTCTCAGTGCCAAAACATTGCAGCCTTCATTTGTCTAGTTTTGATGTCCTGGCATTGGCTGTTGTTATACTTGGGTTAATTCAGCTGAAGAAACCTCTGTTCTCAGTTACATTCCTTGGTAAATACATATCAACCAGGAACAAATCACGACTTATTAACTTTGGTCAAGCCAGTTTAATAGTTTTCTTTTCTTTAAATCCTATGATGTCTCTAAATCTTTCACTGTCAAGTACATTTCCTAACCTACGCATCATTTTCATGGAGTTTCTCTAATGCTGCAATTTATAAACATTCCTCTTGAACTTTCATGTATGACAACTGGACACACCACCTGACAGAGGACAAGCAGAATAAATAAGCTGAATTAAACAACTGTATCTAAGTTGGTTGCTTATGCATCCGAGAACTGTGTGATTCCTTCTGGACCACGTGACATGGAATCCACATTCCAAGGCTCTATTGAAATGGTAGAAGTTCCCACTGAAGGGCTACACTCTTTTTTGCTACATATATGAGTTTAAATTATAGTTTTAAAAACAAATTACTTGCTTGCAACCAGTTTATGAAGTGATCAGTTTGTTATGACTCAGTCAGTTCTCCAATATTTCCCCTTCTCTGCTCTCTTTATCACCTACAAACTTTGGTCTGGGATGGTGTATGTGTATCTTGGCCTGGCCAGGGACTGAAAGAAGTGGCACATGCTAACCCAGCTCCAGGGCTCAACGCAGGACTGCGGGCAGGAGGTACACAGACACCACACTTCTCAGTCCTAGAACACAGTCAAAGTTACTGTTAGCTGTGGTGCTGTACAGACTGGGAAGGATTCAAAGCGAGTTCGTATTCATCATGTTAGCAGGCAGCGGGCTGGAATCAAAGTTAGCACATGGCCACAGATCGAGCCAGTCACCACAGCTGAGCGAAAGCAAAGCCCCGGTACTACACATGCACTCATTCAGATTAACGTCATTCACACACCACATGCCTAAGCAATTTTCCTTCCTGCAGGAAACAAACCTAAGACAGTTTAAACAGCTGTATATATTCTGTTCAACATAGGTGAAAGAAAAACGCTACGTGAACATCAGCACTATGAAAGGAACAGCACTTCTCATGCATTTGAATTACTGTGCTAAGATTACACACTGTAATTTGGACAGATCACCTCTCTCTTCTTACATCCACTCCTGTTTTCTTTCCAAATGATGTCTTCAATGGCACATAACTGGGATGCATCTGGCACTGCCTGGTTAGCCCCCGCAGGTCTAAAAGCCTAGAGCAACACCCTGTATTTGGGCATATGTGCACTAAGTTGTGCCTATTTGTACCGTGCCATATCCCCTCCTCAACTATGATCATAAAATTTTATTTCCAACTTGGAGGGAAAGAGAACAAAGTGCTGTGGATTTGGGGAATGAGCCAACAGGAAATGCTAAATGAATAAAGACCAGCTGCAAGTGTGCCCCAGGGACCGAACAGTTCGTGCCTACCACACACTGCTTCCAAGCCGGGATTCTGATTCTGGTTCCAAGAACTTGTATGCCTTCTTGCTTCAACTACTATTAATAAATTAATATAAAGTTTTAAATAACCAGACCTCTAAATAAGCTTTTTACCTTTTCTAAATTGAAAGAAGCATACATAAAAAGCAAATAATTGCTACTATATTTGAAAAGAGATTGCTTCAAGTTATTTTTATTTATTAAAAAATGTGTTAGTAATAGACAAAATAAAACAAGGTTATCAAGTACAAGGAGAACACTTTCTCAAAGCTCTTAAAAATCATCAGTGTCCTCAGTGTGCATGAGCCAAGTAAGCAAGGAATAGAGAAATACAGCTGACCTAGACAGACCCTTTGGTTGCCTCACTCCCTCCTCAAAGCCTTTCTCTGCCCCAGCTTCCAGCATAAGCTGTACCTGCAACTTCTGTCTACATTGTTTCTGCAAACTTTTATTACTAGAGATCCTAAGCAACTCTGTCCAGTTTTCAACTGCTCTTCATAGAACCACTGAAGGCTCAGGTCTGGAAGGGACCTCTGGAGATCTAGTCCAACCCCCCACTGAAGCAGGGTCGCCTAGAGCAGGTTGCAGTCATGTCCAGGCGGATTTCTGATTTACTAGGAGCTAAAATTACTGTACTGCAAATTACCTACGCATTCATTATGCGTTATATTTTCACAGCTGAATATTTTTAAGTGTAGACCTTTTAATTTGCCCTTTCTAAGCCACGTTCTGTTCTGCCTCCAACTCATCAAGGTCACTTTTAATTCTAAAGGTATGCTTGCAGGTCCTTTCAGATTGACATTCTCAGGGAATTTTTAAAATATATTTTGTTTTCCATCATTCATGTCAATAATGAAAACACTGAGTATTTGTCCTAAAACAGCATTTTGTAAAATTGTTCCCAAAACATTCATCCACTTTGACAGAAAGCTATTTACAGCTATTCTTAAAGTATCGTGTTTTGTTGGGTTTGGATTTGGTTTTTTAGCTGTTTTATATCCACATACAATAGAGTTACCTAAGGTGTACTTCTGAAGAAGTAACACCACGCTTGCTTACTGGAACTTGCAAGGCAGAATTTTGCTACTGAAACACCTCTACACTGTCTTTTAAAGGCAGATCTAAGCTCACTGTGCCCAGCTCCAAGACAGATCCAAACCAGAAGCAGACAAGCACGGTGCTGTTTGGTCTAGTAAGTCCTCTAGTCAGAACGGAGAGAAGGAACTGCAAACAAGTTATACATATCATTCACAGTATACTTCAAAATTAGATTTGGGGGATGGGGGTGCAGGGCTGTGCCCACCCCATGGAGCTCTCTGTTAACCCAGAATGGTTGCTTAATGCTTTTCTCAATAAAGAGATAGTAATGAGCTAACTGCGCTAGCCCTACTTAGCTGTCAATAGTAGGTATGTCTGGCCAAGTACATACCAAGGTACAGATTTACAAAAGATAATAAATCAACTAGAATGCATATCTCAAGTTTAAAAAAAAATAAATGAGGGGGAGGGGGAACTTTACCATCACTGAATCAGGTGATAGCAAGGCCTGTGGTTTGACAGAATGCCATCTACATCTCCAAAGAACTGAAGTAATCTTTTATTTAACAGTAGATGCATCAAAACTATATCCTGAGTAACTAGAGACTGATTCTATGAAGAAAAATCGAATTCGCAAGGGACTCCAAGAGCACGCATAGGCAACCTGCTATGGTGCAGCAGGCATATTGGCACTGAGATGGAGCAACATAGGATGCCGGGAAGGTAAGAGAACAAAAACTATAGAATGAGGCAATAAGTATTTAAACACAGCCAAATATAAGGAGGTTTTCATGCCACCACAGCAGTTGGCTGGCCAGGATGAGGATTGGCTTTCACAGAGGACAAGCAAATGATTTTGTATTCAGATAGCAATCAGGCAAGATTACACATAATCATATCAGACAAGAATAAAATTTCAGGATTTTTTTGCTCTAAGGAACAGCTTTTATACATTGGATCTGTAGATTAATGTTTCTGATACTTTGTCTTTTCCTTCCCCACAGAGATCCTCAATTGTCACAGTAAAAACTGATTCTTGCATTTTCAGCTGTTACATACAGTGCTTTGGGCTAAATCAGAAGTTGTATTCCTTGTGGGTTTTCAAGACACTAAAAAGTAAAATGTCTAAAAAGCAGTTGAACATACCTTGTTGATATATTTTCACATGCTGCATATGGAAATGTAATGTTCTATTATTATTCTGTTCTTTGTATTCTCACTAACTTCACATAATGTTTCACAGCTGCTCTAGAGGATGATATAGTTAAAAATAGCATGTTCTCCCCACTTTGGGCAAAATTCCAATCCATAGTGAGTCTGTGGCTCACTTTGATACAATTAGAATGGCTTTCTAAAACTCAGGGTACTTCTTCATAAATGACATTTTTTTAAATGCAGAAACAAAAATAAATGCATCCAATCTTAATGCTTCATTGCAAATATTAACTCTTATTGCTCAGTAAAATATGCATTGCAGTGTCCTTTTGAAATAAAGTTGATGAAGAAGAACAGTTGCCCAAGTTGGAAAAGCCAGTCATTGTTACAAAGTTCCAAATTCAGATTGTTAATAGTAAAACAAAAAGAAAAAAACCCCAACCAGTCATTACTATACACAAATCATAGCTTAGAGACAAACTGTAATTCCCTACATTTATAAAAAATGTTGGCATTTTCTTTTTCTCATGTTTTATATTTGTTTCCTGAGGATCCTCCATCTTGCTCCAAGGAAGGTGACGTTCTGTAATTTCTTAGGGTTTTGCAACTCTTAGATCTATGAGGTGGCAGCAGGGCAACCCCTTGTGTCTTACCCTCGTGGAGAGAAATTATATGGAAAAAGCAATTAAATTAGCAAAGACTAAATATGAGAAAAACAGCTGAGTGACCATGAAGAAGCAAAACTGTACACAGATAAAAAATACTTCATGGGTTTTTGGAAGACTGAGTTTAGCATGGCAAGGCTAAAGCACATTTGATTTTCTTTTAATAGATAGATAGATAAGAGGAAAAGGTAATGAAGAAGCTAAAAAGAGAAATAAATTGTAATCCTCTTGCTGATTAGTAGAAAATGTCATTAAGATTGATGGGGTCATCTAAGACACTGTTATCAGCTGTGCTAAAGCACATACACATCTGCATGGTATTTCCATAAAGCCTCTGAAATCACAGGGATGAAGAATGAGATTATGATGAGCCACAAAGGGCTACACTGGCTCCAGAAGGCCATCAAACCGTGTGAACTATCAATGAAGCAGTGCAACAGCAAGAAGAAATGAATTAGTATTACCCGTCAAGATGATTTCTCCAAACACTCTAAACTGAATTTCCGTTTCTTTCTGATAAGTGTATTATTAAAGTTTATAAATCCTGACTTGCAAAACCAGTTCTTCTTTTCATTCGGTGGACCCTGCTGTATGCAGTTGCTATTCAGAGGGGTTTGAGACATTTCCTTTCTGTCAGGCGCCTGGGAATTCAGTTATTGGAAAGCACACAGGACATGTAGTGGGCATGTGTTTGTCACTCTCAGCAAATCCTTGCTCTGTGGCAGACATGATTTGGAGATCACTTTGGAAAGCTTATCTGAGTGAGGGATAAGACGACATTCACATCGCTTCACCTCAGACACAATGTGGTCAGTAACAGAGTATGTTAACATACGATTGACAGAGAGATGTCCCAGTCCTGGTTTTTTAGGTAAGCCATTTCTACCGCTGCCCCCCTAAAAGAGAAGCTGTTGTAAATGCATTTATTTTCAGTCGTTCAAAACAAGAAAGTCTCAGTGCAAAGATGCTTAAGTTCAGCTTTAAATACAAATGAGTGCTAGAATCATTGCTTCACTAAATGCATGAAAAAGCTGAAGCACGTTTAACCTGTCTGCTACAGCATTTTGAAAGGATAAAGTGAAACATCTTCAACAATTACTATTTAAAGCATTATTACAAATTTATTTTTAGCAACTTTGACTCTTAGGAATGGATTAACTCTTTTCCAGGAATACCGTTGTATTAGCACAGAACTGTAAATACACAGCACGTTGCAGCATCTTGAAGGGAGGACAAATTAATATTTACTACAACCTACTAAATATTTTATTGAGTACAAAAGGTCCACTCACTTAAAACACTCCATTACAATCTCAGAAAAATCTTCACTTAACAGAAAATGTTCTGATGTCAAGCCACAGCCACCACCATTTAAAAATGTTGCCATGACAACCAGTAGCAACTTAGGGTAATGCAACGCATAACTCAGATCCAACGCTTAGCGCTCTGCTCATCTACTGCAAAAAACCCTATCTTTCATAAACCAAAATCCTAGAAGTCTGAGAATCTGCCTAACCTAGCCCTTCCAACTATCTGGCCTTGCAGGTGCTCATTACACTCTGTACTAGCCAGCAACTGAATGTGGATTCTTGGAGTTCTTAAAGGAGGTCCACTGTAATCTCTACCTACTTTTAATTAACATAATGATTATGGAATTAATTCCATTTCAGCCATGTGTTATTTTTTTCTTCAAAGTGTGAAATCTCAGTTCAGATTCTGCTCTTAGATTACAGTAGGCATCTTTGCTCTCACAGTTCGTACCCATGCTCATCTCCAAACATAACTGAATATACTCCAGACTAATACAATAATCTGTAATAGAGTAGCTTTCTTGAGAAGGCTTTGACTGGAAAATAAAATCATGGGCAGATTAAACACCTGTATCCTTCAAGGTAAAAATAATAAAAAAAATGTTCTAATTATAAAGAATTATACACTGTCCTTCACATTTAAGGGGAACATGTAAGTGTTATAATTAGCTTAAAATCGTTATCAACTCTGTTAACTGTATTACAAACACAAACACATACCTTTAGGAAAATGGTGGTGGTACAAATTGTGCATTTCAGGTGAGAAGTATTTTATTATTCAGAAAGTTATTCTGATTTATTTTTCCTGGTAAAGCACAGCAATATATTACTTTTGTACAAAGCTTCCTCTGTAAATGTCTTATACATGATTTCAAAGGGAGGGTTGAGCAGTTTCTTATAAAATAACTGATCTGTGGGGATGTCCTCCAAATAATTTATGGGAAGTCATACTAATGGTTACAGTTTTGAAAAAAGTAAGCAAGTAAGGTGAAAATCTCTAAACCTTTTTAGCAAGTGCTGTAGAGAGCACCAGCCTACATTTTGAAACAGCTTCCCTTACATATTGCACAATTTTTTTGTCGAGATGTCTCTTTCTCTCTCTTTTTTGTTTTTTTTTTTGTTTTTTTTTTTTTTTTTTTTACAAATCGCTATCAGATTCCTTAAATGACAGAACAGGTAAACCTTTCAATGCTCAATGAATCTTGAATTATTAAAGATAAAAGGGTACTTGGTATATTTATTATCATATTGCAGGAAATCATCATTGCTGATGTCTGGATTAAGCTCTTGTCTTTTTAAATGGCCCATTCAGTGCTGAGGTAAACTTAAAGATGCATTGCTACAACCCCCCAGAAATTAGTTTTTGGGTGGTTGTTTTGGTTTGGTTTTTTTAAACAACTTTTCAATATTATTAAGTGTACTTTCACCGTGCAGCACATTTTATTTGAATAAAACAATGAAAAAGTTGTATTTAAATGAAAGATAGAACAGATTAGACTCCACAAATACATGATTCCTTATTTAAATTATTTTGATTTAGAATTATTTTCTATTACCTGTACCTAAGTTATTCCTGCTTAAAGTATCAGGAAATGTAAGCATATTAAAACACACACAAGGAGGAGAAAATAACAAAATATCAATGATAATTTTACTGGAAAAAACTGGGAGACGGTTCTTTAGCCAGTGGTCACCCCTGTAGTTCCATCAACTTAAATGCTATTCCATTTAATTATCTTTGTGAGCAAGACATGGTACAAATTATTCAATTCTTCAGTTACGCCTCATGACTACGTGACATATTTTGCTGACACTGTACACTGCCAATCTTCTATCCTAAAAAAATTACCAACAAAAGTTCAAAGATCACATAATCTAGTAAAATGCACAGAATGAAATTCACAGTGATTTATATGCATTAGTATGAACAGTAACTATGGACCTAATTTTTAAATAACACTCTTATAAACCCCATGGCAAAGAACTAATACTTCTGATGCCTTTTCTATGTTACCCTGCTGATTACTAAATCTTGTACTTCCTTGAAAGCTTATCAACTAACTAAAATCCTTAGCCTTCTGCAGTCACCTCGTCCATCTTCTAATGCAACTACGAAGGCTGCTTTGATTATAGCTCAGTTTTTACAACCTGGATAGCCATATGTTTATATGGAAGGCATTAAATAAATAGTAAAAAACAGTTAACTGAGGGAGATGGTTTAATTTCTCAAGTGTGTTTTCCCCTCCTTTGCCCCACACACTCAATGCAGTGACAGTTCTTTAACCCTCTTACCGACTTTGTGGACAAGGCACGAACTCCACTGATGAGTGGCAAGATGAGAGGAACAGCCAGGACAGGAGGCTTCGCAGTTCTCCTTAGACATTGTTCCTCGGTTATAAGGATGCTGTCTGTTCTGTACCATCATCCCACTATGAAAGCTGGCCTGCATGGCAATGCAACAAATCCGAATGGGCACCTGTTTTATGACACTAGATGAATCTTTGGTCTGTCTTATTTCTTTTTAACTGGTATCGGTGCAATCCATCTGATTTCCCTTTCATTACCCGATGGCACAAAGAAGAGAAGAGGGGTTCCGGTTGGTTTTATACAAAGCTACTACACAGCAGCTTAGACTTGAACCAGATTGCATGTTTCAGCTTGTTTGCCTGGTGTAGTCTGGGTCATTAAATATTGGCTTGCATGGCTCATAAACAAAACAAATCCCTAGAGAAATATGTAGGAAGAGGTTTGGATTTGGAAAGATCTTATCGGGTCTACTAATTTGCAGAGTAGGCTTATGAATGCAGATAGACCAGAAAGCCAAAAGCTACATACATACAACCCTAAAAACTACTCTATGAACATGAACACAGTGTGAAATAATGTATTTAAGGGGACAAGGGGGGGAAACCATAACAAAAACCCTAAAAATGTAAATTAAAAATTATATTCTTCAAAGACAGGTTCTAAGACAAGGTCTTCTGCTTAACTTTTCTGCTCTAGTGAAATGACTTTGCAAAACAGGCATCAGCCTTATTTTGATAAAAAGTGAAAAATACTTTCACATAAAATCTGGAAAACTCAGTACCATATTTCCAAACTGGACTTTAAAAAAGAATGAAAAAATATGAAGAACAATCATTCTTCCCTTTGACTGAATTAAGGTGAAAAACCTCTTGTTTGCATCCTCTCTACTTTTGTACCACAGTAACAAGTACAATGCTGGAATTGTCTTTTAGCAGATATGCTAGTAAAAGCAATGTAACCTCTCCAGAAAAGTCCCCCAGGATTATATAAAGTTCAGGTTCTCATTACATTTCTCTTAGCTACTTCTACATCCCCCAAGATTCCGAGCTGGGAGCCACGCACAGAGCACGATGACAGCCGAGGTTCTCCAGGTGATGTTCTGTAAAGTTTCTTTAGTGGGGAAAGAAGCCAAGATTTAAGAAAGAAGGGCTGGCTTTTTTCACACTACTAAGAACATATATTTTTTTATGGATAGTAAGGCATTTAAATAGTTAGAAGGCTGTAAGAATTCACCTCCTTGGCAGCTACAAATTCTTTCTGATGAGAAAGATGAGGCATCAGAAAATCTGCCTGGTAAATCATGCAGAGTTTCCAAATAAGCTCTCCCCTCCCATGGATTTTTTCTGCAGGAGATGATGATCAGGCCATATGTTACTATGACAGATTTGGTATTTCTTAACTGAAACACATACAGCTCCTACATTAATATTTCCTCAAAACAGGACAATTTTTAATAAAACCCAAAGACTCCTTTAATGTCTACATCCTACAAAAATCATGACTGGGGCACTGTTCCCAAAAGCAGTGCCATATTCAATTATTTTTGTAAATATATCCCCTTTTGTTATTTTTAGGTTTTAAAAACAACTAAATACTGCATTTAATAGTAAGCATGTGCCCTACTGAAGGGAACACAAACTCTAATGATATGCCTAGCTTAAAAGCAAATCTAATCTACTTGCTTATTAAATTTAAATGTGTTTAAGGCTGATATGGTTTGAAAATGATATGTAAAATAACAGCTTCCATGGCTATAAATGTCAAGTCTAAAAATTATATGCAATATAACATACAAAATAAATGCTGCTTCATCTTTACATTTCAGTGTGATCAATTCATTAAATGAGGTATTACAAGCTATGAGAAAATTTTACAACTCCTGAGACATAATTCGTCACAGTGTATTACAATGCAGCAAGGAAATACTTTAGAGGTTTTGTCATCAATGGATTAAAATTCTTATTAGAAAGAAGGTGGGGAAAAGTAGCTTTCTGATGTACCATGACCAAAATTACTCATCACAGCACATATTAAACCACCTACGTGATCCTTTTTCATGACAGTGTCTGTATAAAATGCCTTTCTCCCCACCCCCCACCCCCACCCCCCACCCCTTCGGAAAAAAAAACCCAAGGAAAAGATAGGTAATATATTTTATTGGGCCAAGATGTAAGGTAAAGATACTCTCAGGACACAAGGGTTCCTCACCACACCAAAACCAAATATTCTCAGGAGGTCTGGGGTTTGTTTGGTTTTTCTTTATCTCTTTTTAACTGCAATATAGGAATGGTCTTTTCCACCTGCTGTGTTTTCCACCAATAACATGACAACTGGTTTTATACAACTAGGCAGAAAGAAGCTAAGAGCCACGATGCCAACAAATGCCGTGCATGTGGCCCCCCATCGAAGTCCCTACCAAAAAGCCTCTGAACACTTTATGTAGTGTAGCTAAACACTTGCCTGGAAAGTTGTAAAATCTGGAAAACCATTCTCTGTCTTGAACCTATGCAAGTCACTATTCCAGAAAATATTCACAGCTCAGGGAAGCTGCTCATTTTAGTGTTCTCAGCCAAGAGATACAAAGAGAATCCCACAGGACATGTCTCAGACCATCTAAATCAGACTCTTACTCTGAATTGCCTCCTGAAGGCACATCTCTACTGATTACAGAGGGATGTCAGGCGTCTGTTCTATGAACACTGCCCGCTCTTTTCTCCAGCCTCCATTTATCCTGTAAGCCTGTTTCCAAACGAGAGACCACTAACAGACGCTTCCAGTGCAACAGCATTAGCTACTAGCCCATCACATTTATTTTCTTAGCCTAATAAAAGAAGTTATAAAATTATCAAGATCTTGATGATCACTGAAAAAGATCCTGTTTCAATTGAAGCAAATGCTTGCTACAAGTAAATAAAAATAAGCTATACATTGATGGCTCTTAATGATTTCACACAAGCATCAATATACACTTCCTACTCAAGTGTTCCAAAAGTCTTGACTGAAAAAGGATATTATTGTGATCTAAAATTTATTCAGATTTCACTATTTATAATAAAATCCTGTTTCAAAAAGCATCCTGGTTATGAACGTTCAGGCTTAGGGGCTTTTAATAAGGCAGCAAGACAACAGCAATTTTCTTTACATGAACCTTTAGAGCAGCTAAAAAGCTAAATGCTACTTCTTTTGTTATTTCTTCACAAAATCAGAATAATATTCATGCTTATGACAAACATAATTTTATTTTTAAATGCCATTAATATTTCTAAGATATGTACCTGCCTCTTGCCTTATCACTTTTCCAAATTGCCAAATATTTAATGCATTTGTCTTTCTCTGACATATAATTTTGATATCATGTAACACAAAAACACACATCACCCCAGATATTCTCAAGGTGCAATAAAATCTGGTAATACTTTTGCAGGCTAGTATCTAGCCATGAATTTCTGCTCCCACAAACCATCCATATTACCAGGGGAATTATTAGGTAGCTGTATCTTTCCAGGCACTCAGAGCAAGATAACCCTAATCTAGTCTTATCACTTGCACACAAAAGCATTGGATCCAATAGGCTTCCATGTAATCCATCTCTGTCAACTGCATTAAGGAAATTACCTGTCACAAATATCATGGCCAAGATTCCGTGATTAAATGCAAACTTGGAAAATGCTCAAGGGTATAGTAAAAAAAGCTGCCTAAAATTGCTTTCAGTTTAGTTTTCCTTATGTTAAGGTCGTGTCCACAAGCATATGAACAACGTGAAGAATCAAGTAATTTATCAACCAACTATTGCATTGCCAAAGGAAACAAAACAGATTTTTAAAAATGTCATAATTCCATGAAATTGCCTTTCATTAAGACAATAGCATATATATAAAAAAATAAAAATAAAAATTAAAAAATCAAGACCTCTCATGAACCAAAAAGCACATCAGATTCTTTTTTATGTATCTTCCCCCCCCCCCCCCCCCCCCCAGGAAGGGGAAAGTGCTATGGCTGATGAAGCATAGAAATATCTAAACCTTCAGATTCACAATCCTAATACTATTCCCCTCCCCCCTTTTTTAGTGCTTTGTCTCTATGAACTTTACCACTCAAAAATTTAACAACTTTGCATAGTTAACAGCACGGTCACCTCAGGTCACTCAGGCCCAGTCACCTTCTCCATCAACAACTCAGATCTTTTCCTTCAGCATCTTTCCATAAAACAGACCGAGCAACCATACATACATGTGATTTGACCATAAATGCACTATTAACTGGGAATATCCTGGCTCTGTGTCAAAGAAGGGAAGATAAGTAAAACAAAAACCAGCTTGACCACAATTATTCATCTAAACAGTTAAAGAAATCAAGGGGGGGGGGGAAATTACATTATTAATATTTAGTAATATTGATTAATATACTCAGTACAAGAAAGGCATGGACATTCAGGAGAGACTCTAACAAAGGGCCATTGGGGTGATTAAGGGACTGCTGCATCCCTGGTACGAGGAGAGGTGGAGAGCGCTGGCCCTGTTCAGCCCAAAGGAGAACACTGAGGGGGATTCCCTGTGGGCAGCCCCTGAGGGGAGGGCGACAGGAGGACAGAGCGAGGCTCTGTTCAGTGGTGCCTGGTGGCAGCAGCAGAGGCAGCAATCACAAACTGAAGCAGAGGAGGTTCCCTCCCAACATCAGGAAACTTTTTTCTCTGTGAGGGTGACTGAGCACTGGCACAGGTTGCCCGGGGAGGCTATGGAGTCTTCCACCTTGCAGATATTTGAAAACTGGACGTGGTCCTGGGCAGCCAGCTTGAGGTGGCCTTCCTTGAGCAGTGGGGTTGGACCAGGCGACCTCCAGAGGTCCCTTCCAACCACAACCATTTTTTGATTCTACAAACCCACTTTTCCAAGTCCCTCCACAGAGCAGCCCTGTCCTCCATTACATATACTGCTTCCTCCAGTTCAGCACCACCCACAGGATTCCTGACAAGACACCTCATCCCACTCCCCACATCACTATTAAACACTATTGCCCCTTGTACCAAACCCTGAGGCACATGGTCGCTAGTAAGCCACCAAGTGAACACTAAAGCACTGATCACAGCCCTTTCAATCCAGCAGTCAAGCCAGTTTTTCAGCAGACTTATCCATCCATTCCATATCTCAACAATATGGCTGCAAGAATACCAGGATAGAATATGTTAAACACCTTGATAAGAAAAAGGTATTGAACCTCCACTACTCTCCCCTTCTCTTCATAAGACAGGCTGATTATTTACTTTAGGAAGCTTTCTTTTGAGCTACAGTGTTCAAGCATGGTATATTTTGAAGCATGATGACAAAAGAAAAAAATATAAGACCTTTAAGCCAGTGAGAATATTTAATGTGTATATGTAACGTTACTGGAATTCTAACTCAAAAATTGAAATATAAATCATACAATGAAAATGTTCCCCTGTGGTGACAAATTGGTGGGAATTTGTTCTCTATCAGACAAGTAAATGGCAGTCAGTAACAGCAATCCTCATGCTCAGCTCTCTCATTGCAATCCAGCGTGTATTCCCTTATTACTCATAGGGAGGGGAAAAACAAATGTACTGCAATGACTCTAATGGTTGCATCACTATTCAGAATAGATACTCAGTATGAACAACCATTCAGGAAAAGGAGTTTTTTCTAAGCAGTGGTATCTATTCGGCTAGATGGAAGTTTCCAAGTAGAAGACCCTATGCCCAGGTAGCAAAATTAAGGAAGACAAACAAGTCAGAAGCAAAAGGAGAAAAGAGGAAACATTCAGAATTCATCTCTCCTTGTAAATCTGGAAATGCACTTCCTCCTTCAGAATAAATTTTCCTGAAAAATCACCAAATCTCTCTTGCAACAAGTGATCCACCTAAATCCAGGCAGAAGCAATGAGAAGCCAACAGCCAGCAGCAGGTTAGAGCTTGGCAGTTTGTGCATCCAGACTCCTACGTTGCACCCACTATGCCAGGAGTACTTACAGTGAGGCTGAAAAGTTCTCTTTGATATGATGGTTACATACCTATATGGCTGTCTTGGTACTACCAAAATTTTCAAACTACATGATTAAAGAGTTCATACATGGGAAGTTTGACTCAAGAAATATAGATTTACTTAATTATGGAAGGGGACAGAAGGGATAGACTAGTAGCCTCAGAAAACTAGCATTATGATGCTGATTATAATACAGGTATCTTCCGATTAAGATGAAAGGCTGAAACTCTAGAAATGCAATCTGGGATGTACTCTTGCAACTATTTTCACTCAAGGCACTGTAGAGTATCAGATTTACAAGATGAGGGGTGGGGTGGGGGAAGTTATATCACTTTAATGTGAAGCAATACCACTACAAAGATTTGTTTCCATGACAGGAGAGAGAAGAAAGTGGGTGTACAAAATGGATGTCTCTTTCCTCATCTTTGTCCAAGGTCAATCTGGAGTTCCACTGAAGTTCTCAAACAAGCAGAAGAGCTGCAGTTGCTTCTGCTAAAGCAGGCAGACACTGGCAAAGCCAGCTTATGGGCAAGATGTGTCTCATCCTTTGTGAAGACAGGACTAAAAAGCCAACTAAAGAACATGAACTACTGAACAGCAAATGAAAGAAAAAAAGTTACTGCATGTGCTTGGCTAGAAGGCCTATCGTGGAATTTACACCTAACGTCAGTTAAAAGAACTAGTAATAAGGCTCAAGGAGTGAAAACAAAAATTCCTTAAAAAGTATTTTGACAACCTCATTTGCTGTTCTTATGCAATGACCACTGAACAAATGCAGCCGATTAAGTCTGGAATAATTGTTTTCACACAGCATTTACAGCTCAGAATACAACAGCAGAAGCCGAAATCACAGACAAAACAATTTTGAACCTTGCACATTAATTATGTATCAGATGAAAGAAACTGTTGTAAAAAAATAAAAGTGGACCTATGTTCCATGTGGCACTTTTATTGGTTAGTTTATCACCCTCCATATGTGCTGCCAAGGAAAATTATAATAGGCTACCACTGCTAACTACAAAAGAAGACTATGAATTATTATTTATAGTCTTATTAACCAAGTTAGTAAACTCCACATAACTGGGTCATGATCATAAGAGAATGAAGCTCTGTATTCAAGAAGCATAGTGTACTGAACAGAAAGAATAGAAATACATGAGTACTTTTAAAGCAGGGACAAAATACAGTACAACTGCAAATTTAATCTTAAAAGCACATATTGACTAATGGTGATTATACCCAAAGTGAGCTGGATAACAATTGTTTCCTAGCAGACCATTTGTATAAAGCAAGAGTCTTTCTTGGAACAACTCTCAGATTAATAAATTCAATACTGTCTCCCTTTTATTAGAAAGCCAATTCCATTAAACGCCCTGTATTCCTTCAGTAACAGAACATATATTTGCAAATGAACGCAAAGACTTCATAGCAGGCACCTTAAATTCTGGAATTCAGAATGGAAGCACTCTGTAATCTCTGTTCTAGGTATAGTACTGATTCCGTAACAGTGGCCTAATAAAAATCTTCATGCTTATGCAGAGTGAGACTATTTTTCAGTAAGCCTTTGAAGAAGAGAGGGTGACAGAAAGGCTGCTTTCTCATGCAGATTTCATGCAAAGGTTATTCTGCCTAGCAATCCATGCCCAGTCACTCAACCTGGTACATCCTTCTAGGTCTTCTGGATGAAAAACAACACACATTCTGGTCTACCATCATGTGTCAATAAAATTCTCTTTTAATTATTTTATTTATTTCTACATTACCCTGTTTGCTATCATGGACTGCAAGTGGTATTGCAGAATGAATCGCACCACACCTGCTGTATGGACTCTCACACACACCCAGACTACACCAGTAGCCTGTGTGCGAAACCAATCCCTCACCAAACAGGGTCTTACTAAAAGATTAACGAGCCAGTACAGTAACAATGACTATTATCACCACCTAGCGTCATCACTACCCATCATCATCAACCTGATGAAAAGAAAAATGAGTTGGAACTTGAGCAACTCAGCAAATGTAATAAAATGAAACAGTTGAACAGTTGAGGAAAAAACTCCAGGAGTTCCTGATTCCCAGCTATGCATGCCAGTCCTGCAGACAACACCGTCCCTGTGGGCCTTCAGAGCTGTGATACTACATCAGACAAAGATTAAGACAAAAAGATGGGAGTTAAGTTAAAAAAAAGAAAAAAATGCTTTTTGACTAGTCTTCCACCAATATAATAAAGTCATATTTCTCTTTAGGCTATTTGAAAAAGATGGACCTGAAGGGACTTATGATGTGATGTTTTTCCTGGATTAAAGTATAACAATTGCTAATAGGAAGGCTCCATGGGAAATGTACCTTCTTTCACTGACCTTCAAAACTAGTAAGCCACTACTCTGTATTTAATAGCTACATACTTATAGTTAAAGCCCCTGACACAGTAATACCTGTGTTAAAAACCTAGTTTTACTCTGTTTTCACACCACGCTCTCCATCTTAGTACCCAAGAACTGTCCGGTAAAGCATTAAACAGTAATGACAAACATCTGTCATCCTTGTTTTCCTATCCACTCTTCACCTTTGTCCTCAGTAAAAATTGAGTGTATAAAGCAGGCAAACTTGGGCAGGCAGAGCAGAGAACCTCAGGGAAATATGCTATCAGCAGCATCCTTCTGTAGACCTTGCATTGTGTAATACACATGGAAAATAACTGTATCACCAAATCACAAAAAAAAAAATGTATCAGCTCTGAGAGCCTATAGCTTTTTGGAAATTAGTATACACCTCCTTTAAGGTATTCTGCATAAAATATTACAAAATATATTTGAAATAAACTGATAGTTCCTTTTTATAAGGTATAAAGTTAAAATGGACTGCACTTTACATGATTCAGTGAACAAACTGGCATTCAGAGCTTACGGAATAACTAAGCACCACTTTCTTAGTCAATTCTGCCACCTAGCTCATCTTGTGAAAGCTAGCTTCACTACATCCTACTCCTGAAAAGCAATTTGCATCTTATTTAGACTCGAAATTCGCAAATAACCCACTCAGAATACCTAAATCACTTCATTAAACGCAGGTAACGTGGCATGTTAAAAAGAAGAGTCATTTACACCAGAGGTATTAAAAGAAAGTTGCTGTGCACAGAAAAGCTGTCACTTACAAACAAACTTTAATTCTGATTGATTCAACATACAGCAAGCCATTTTGCTTCATTTAATCCCTTAACCACAGCTAATGTTTTAAAATATTCCGAGGGATTTTAATTTTCAAAATATGAGAGAAAAGAAAACTTCCTTTATCCACTCTAAACCAAAATGTGTAATACCGCTTCTTAGATGGAAATATTTTGCATTTTGTAATCAAATATAAAACTACTCCTTCTCTTTCAATGCCTTTTCACAGAACAAAATGTGCACTGGGACAGACTTTGAAATCCAAGTACGTCCCTGCATGTTGTTTCATAAGCAAGTACTGTCACAGACAAACTACAGATCTGCATTTTTAAGTGAGCACATATCCAAATGATGCCACAGGAAAGTTGTAGTGATGATTTGAACAACCACACATATTTAATATATATTAAAAAAACCCAAACAACAAAATCCAAACACACAGAGACACAAAACCAAGAAGAAAATACACAGGCTTGATTTTCTCTGAGCATCTATGTTGAAAAATAAGGTTAGGAAGTAAATCTGAAATCCATAAAGCTGCCAGGAGAAAGAGACAAATTGTTTTTTTTATTTTTTTTAAATTACTGAATTCTGACATATATAAAGAATACAAACCTAAGTATCTTAGAGATGCCTGAATATCTCCAATACTCAGTAGTATTTTAATCAGGAGATGCCAGATTACTGCTTAGGAAAGGTTTGTGGTGAGGTCTTAGTAATATATTAGTTGACATGATCTGCAGGATCTTTCCATCTTCTGTGCTCTTGGACTTCTCTAATTATTGTGTAAAGAATCTGATGCACAGCACTCATGCTTGGTCTTGTTTATCTGGTTTATGGTATGCGTTAACACCACAAAAAGATAAACAGCTGACATGATTTTTGATGCTTTTGTAGTTGTGTTGTGGCTAGTATAACAGTGCCTTTGCTTGCTGCTAGTACGATTAAGTGATTTACCGGACAATATTAACCCTGTCACAGTGTAGATGTTCCTTTACCACACAAGTTGAATCTGGAAGTAAGTATTTTCAGGTTACCTTTCCAAGGAATTACAGAGGTGACTGTATGGATTCCTACTAGAGGGTAAAGAAAAATCCTAATTCCCTAGTATTATTCCTTTATCTTAAAATCTCAAAATACTTTACAAAAACTGCAGACTACACTACAAAGAAATCATCTTGCTCAAAATGGTAAGATATCTAAATAAAAAGAAGTGACCTGACACACAGCACAACTGAAAATATACTCCCTGAGCTGATTCCAAACTTAGGCTTCTACAAAGCACAGTATTAACTTCAAGTATATAGCAAACCTACAGCCCATATTAACAAGGATCATTGATGTCAATACTTTAAAAAATATTGCTCTTTATGTTTAGAAATATCTAAAGTATAGTAAGAATAAACCCACACATACTAAGCAAGATACTATTGCTATCATCTAATTTTCCAATATCCACCATAAACTTTTAGAATTAATAAAGAGAACATTAGACAGAAGCAGAACTCCATGGAAGCTCCTTGGAGAATAGCAGAAATATGAAATTTGACACATGAAGGTAAGGTAGAAGTAAGGATTTCCAAAAACCATTTTCTCCCTCATTAGACAAGTAATGCCTTCCTCCTTTCTACATTCTCTTGACTTCCCAGCGCTCATTCAAAAGGCAAGGCTGGGGGTAGAATCCAGCAGACACAGCTCTTGTGTGTGTGTGTACAGAAATGCTGTGTCATTTCCACTCCTTCAGCAGGGATATACAAGGAAAACTGTAACACTTCCTACTTCTTTTTCCAGCATACATTTCTGGTTATTCCCCCTGTAACGTTTTCTGTCCTCCTGCAATGTCTTCTGTTCTTAAAACTGACATATCCCTTTTTGTTTTGCTTTTATACCCTCCTTGCTTTCTCATCCTGTCTATCCTTTCCCCTCCTCTTTCCAAGTGCCATATTACTGTTCACCTCTAGTCTACACCTTTCTCTACTCATTCAATCTTTTCTTTATTCACCTGTCATCCAGAGATGGATTATTTTAAATGCTCCCTCAACCTTTGCTGCTTTCCAGACAGGCTGACAAGAAATCTGGAGACTTAGATCTAAACCTGCTTCATAGCTTTCCGAATATGATGCCGATAGGGATGGAACAGAAGGAGAGTTGAAAACATGTGACAGCACCGTTGTTGTCAGAGATCCTTAACAAATGGACATATGGAACCAGCTCTTCTATGTTTTACACATTCAGCAGGGCAGCGTTCCCAGCCTTCAGCCACTGCACAACTCTCTTCTTCAAGCTCCAAACCCCTTTGCACTTGACCTCTGAGCTCTCAACTAATTGCTCCCTAATGCCCCAGCCAGAGACCTGACTTGTTTTATTCTGAAAGCAATCACGACACTCTTCTTTACAGAACAGTAAAAAAAAAGTTGCTTTGTTTTCAGAAAAATAAAGGACTTGCTATTTTCATAATTTCTCCTGTTTTTCCTTGTTTGGCCAGCAAGGGAGAGGTGTCTAGATTTATTTTGGAACCCAAAGCAGCTCTGCTGAGAGGGACATCCACAGTTTGTTAATTCAATAAACTGCAACAAGCGGCAACATAACTATTCCAATGACACAAACAAATTTCTGCAGTATGTCAAATGCTCAAGTTTCTGCCGATCAGTCTATTGTTCCAGTTACACAGCAAGTTTCTTTCTCTGCAGTAACAGTAAAAATAAGCACAAAAATGTCTGGCAGGTCTTGAACAGAATAGAACAGAATATTTCAGTTAGAAGGGACCTACAATTCTCATCTAGTCCAAACCAGTTCAGGGCTGACCAAAAGCTAACGGTATTAAGGGCATTTTCTCAAATCCATAATGTAGCAGAAGCACTTCTGGGCACTGTTCTAGTTCTTATCATTGTTTCATCTTATTGCTCAGTCAAGACACCACCCTAATATATTATCAAAGAGAAAACTGAAGGTTGTGGTTTTATTTTAAAGAAATTTAATGTGGATATGGTCAAGGTTCTAAAACCAATCAAAGTGTAAGAGAGTAAAGAAAAATAATCACTGCATCACTACTGAAATGACAAAAGAAATTCCAAGTTTCCATAATACAGCTTTTATATATCTTAATATTGATGATGCATTTTCTCTGAACATTAACGAATCTCACAATATCAAAACTCTAGTCAGAAAAAATCTGCAATTTGCACACACCAGCTGAGCATCTCTCCCCAAAACTTTTACAAATCATTCAAAAGACTCTATTACTGAGAGTACACAGAGAGGATATAATTTTTACTGTTTCAACAACATACAACACTAATAAGTCTACTGAACTTTTTGTACACAAAGGAAGCTGTTCATAAGCACTACACTACAAAGATATCAGATAGCGTTGTATTCAATAGTAGCAACATAAGACAACACCTACAATCAAGAATAAAATGTATGAACACATACAGATTTCTAAATAAAAAATTTGTCTCACATTACGTATACACTACCCACCTACCTAATGGGGTGTACTAAACAAAGGGGAGAGCATTTTCCCCTATTGTTTTTAAAAACTTATCACACAACATTTTGCGTATGCTACACATAGCAATTTGAGCATGGTTTGTAAAACTTAGAATGAAACCCAGTGTCCTGCTCGTTGTGTGAGAACACGATCACATAGCCAACAGCCTGTGCATATGAAACAACAGTTCCATTTATCATGTGGGCCTTGGAGAGAAAAAAAACCCCACATTTTCCCAGGTAAAGCAGAGGAGCTCTCAGATACAAATTTCCTACATACACACACATACACAGCCCTCTCTGTCTCGCATTCGATTTTTACCTTCAGCCAAGCATGTGTATATCCCCAACACCCCAAGCCTTCCAATCAGACCTAGAGGGCTCATTTGGCAGAGCTGAACCCTCTGGTGAACAGCACACTGAAGTTACAAGATAGATACATACATACAAGTTATAGTAAATGTCAGTGCTGCTGGGAAAACCTGTCGAGCCTGCTATGCTGTTGAAGCAAGGAAGCCTTTACAAGCCCACCACCCAAACCCAAACAAATGCAGCGTTGGAAACCATGGGACCTATTAACCTACCTAAATAAAAGTCATCTCCTGTCTTCCATAGCAATGTGTACATCACAAAACAGGAGCAGAGCTTTAATACTGGAAAACCAAGACAATGATCTATCTGCTTATATTGGCACCAATGAAATTTCAACAAGGCTTATTCCTCAAACTCCACTGCTTTCAGCTTTGCTGGAGGAAGTACTCTGCAGAAAGCGCACAATCAGAAGAAATGTGTATGTCTAATTCTAGAAAATTCTAGGAAAAAAACCCAACCTCAAAACGAAACAGTTTCTGCATTTTATCTTTTTAACTGAGTTTTTACATAGAGTAATGGAAGCATCTGTTTGATAAAACGGCCGTTGGAAATTTAACAGAGTGCACAGCTCCTTGGGTGTTGTAGGGCACTGCACCATCCTCCTGCAGCTTCTGGAAGGAAAATAAAATTGCTGTGCCTTTTAAGCCCAGTACTATAAAGACTGTAGACAATCAAGTATTTCCCAATTACTGATGCAGTACTATAACAAATTGATTTGTGCGCGTAAGAGCATCTAACATCTACAGGGTAGAATTAACTCATTCAATTAGCTGTCACAGGCACAAAATCTAACGAAGATTTCCCAGCATCTTATAATTGTCCATTACTGGCCTCAACAGCCAGGCTGAGTTTTGCCCTTACCATCATGAAACACTCCAACAGGT
The DNA here is from genome assembly GCF_023638135.1 of Falco biarmicus. NCBI lineage: Eukaryota > Metazoa > Chordata > Aves > Falconiformes > Falconidae > Falco > Falco biarmicus. Next base: position 72,427,566 of record NC_079291.1, read on the forward strand.
GGCTAAAATCTACCAACTTTTTCCAATTGCTTTGGAAAGGAAAAAACAATTATAGGAAATGTCAGACAGAAAGCAAAGCACACAAAAAACTTAGTTCCTCGAGTAATTTTGATGCATTGCTTTCTCTTCCACCTAGCATACATACATAAAGGATAAGATTCCTAAAATACATAAAGAAATATGTATCTACATATGATTTTAAACACAGGAGTTTTTCTTTTCAAGCCAAGAAGTTGGGCTTTTTTTCAAGCCAAAAAATAGCACAAAAAATAATTCATATGTAATAGCATATGCAAAGTACATACTTCCAAAATTAAGACTTCCAATTTAGCAAAATTAAGACTTCCATTTCAGCAAGTAGAAGATTTAGCCTTTTTTTTTTTTTTTTAATAAATATCTTGAAATTCCTGCATCCATGAATGCCTGGAGCATCCTGCTATACTTAGAGAGGGAAAAATGTTAAAATTATCCTCTGCAGAACTCTATTTTGCCTTGTTCAGGCACAATCTACATCAGTCTTGGACTTCCAACTTTCTTTTGACAAAATTCCCTTTCTTCCCCTCAGACTCATTACGTTAGTAGGGAACTCTTCCCAAACCATTGTGCTGGCCACATAATCAGTACACAAATGTGATATACAGTCCCATCTGTAGTCAAACAGACTACCTCCTTCCACCAAACTTGCTGGTTTAAGACAAGGAAGACATTTAAAGAAACTAAAAGACCTCTCTGACCCAGCTCTTCGACCCAGCTGCAGCCACCCTATTAGCTCCGAGCTCCAGATGCAAGGAACGCTCTGTGCATTCCTGGGCTGCAATGATCTCATGTTAGCAACAGGTTTTAGGAATTCAGGTGCAGAGCTGTACCAAACGTTTGGCAAACACACACAAAAAGCCAAACACCTGCCATCCGACAAAGTCACATCCTTTGATGCGCTATGAGAAAAGCCAACCTCTCTGACTTTCAAATTACTATCACAAAGCATAAGAAATAAGAATAATCCTAAAATTACTATGACAAATTTTAATAAAGACAAAATAGTATTTTTCATATACTCATTTTCTTGAGTGTTTCATTTTCATCGTTGCACATTGCAAGTAGAAAAAAACCCCCACCAAACAAACAAGCCTCTAAGGCAGATGCCAAACATGTAAAATTTCAAAGTGAACAGTTAAGACAGACAATGTTTTAAGCAACCAAATCTAGCTGATAGTGTCAAAGAGCTGCCAGCAGTTTCATCTAAAATAATGACATCAGTTTCAGTTATTAACAGGTGCTATTAGTTTCACCTCAAAGAATGGGATGGCACAACCACAGGACTAGACTCCAAAGATCTTATTATTACTAATGAGAATAAATGAGAGGGGTGCCATTTGAATTAATTAGTTGATAGTTTTTTAGGAAATGCAACAGACAGTGATGGTCTGCAAAAACACCAACGAGACTCCTCACAAATGTTATATGTAATACAAACTGACTAAAAATGGACTGCATCCACATGGACCTGCTATGAATTTAGGCACCTCCTCTAAACTGCTCCCCCTGCACAAATGTTTTATTTTCACCACTTCTGTCAACTGCAAAGTATATAATTTCTGCTAGACCACAAAATGGAAATTCCCCTACTGCTCTTGTGAAAGAAACTTAAAAAAAATTCTTTACCATTCAAAACAATTATAATAATAAAAAAACCCCCAAACAGACCAACTATGTGAAATCTTAAAAATGTTCTTAAACCAAACATATTTCCAAAGTTATTTCTAGTCAGAGACAAGGGAAGCTAGAGACCTACTTTCTGGCTGTTAAAAAAGCTAAAGCAACAGACAACTGAGACACACTCAGGCCACTTCACATGACAAAAAAGAGGTGTTCTGAAACACTGCCATATTCACAAATTATTTTTGAAATGCTTTCAGTAAAAATTTTGGTTGTTTGATAGCTGGTGAACTTGTACTTGCTCAAATTGCATTCTAGAGGTAACAAATCTCTGGTGTTCTTTAGCTGAACAGCAATAGCAAGTATTCCTGTAATGCGCCTACACAAGCCAAACAGTTAGCTGGATATTTACTTCAATTATTTTAAGAATTTAGAATTCATACACGTAAATCCAATAGCTAGATTGGAAAAGAAGAAAGTGAATGTGTATTGTTAGATGCCAACACTCATTATCCAACACACAGATAGTGAAAATCCAGCCTTGGTAACGTGTCTCATGAAATAATTTAAATGAATTTATTAAGCTATGTAATACACTAATACCAAAATTTAAGTTCATTTAATTGTTCTTTCAGGCAAAACGAACAGTTATTTCACTGCTGACAAACACTTATTCTCATTTTGTAAACATCGATACTTTTAAGAAGTAGGGTGACCTTTGTGACAGCTGAGGGAGCACTGAGGAGCTTTAACCAAGTGCACAAGAGTTCGACCCATTTTCTTCTTGGTATTTTTTGTCACATCCCACCAGGTCCCAATTGCACTTCACAATTTCTGTCTTCTAAGATTTAATATTATTGATTACGTTGCAGTCAGACTTACCGGAGTTCAAACGCCACCGTTACTGTGAGAAACTGCTCAGCTTATGGCTGGGTTTTTCATTCAAAGCCTACTGCGTGCATACTGTCAATTCCATTTTGAAGTTATATTTATACATGCTCTGTGAACGCAGGTATTTGTGTGTGAGAGAGAAGGAGCAAGCAGATGTTTACCTCTGCCTGGATACCACCATTGGGAAGTGGTGACCGGGGGCACAGACCTGCCTGAGGGGTATGAAAAGCTTAAGGGGGAATATGGGATATGACATTTTAAATGCTACCAAATTTCACTTAAAATGTAGATTCAATTTCATTTCTTCCAGAGGTACTTCACCAAGACAAGAGTGTTGAGGAAGCTTTTAGATGAGTATGCCTTTAAGAGAACATAAATATCCGTTCTTAAAAGAACAAAGTATTTAAGAAGGTTTAAACACAGTATATGGCTAAGTGTGAGTATGGACTAATTCACATGACTATTTCATCGAAGTAGAAAGATGTTTCTAAAGACAGACATCCTTAATGGAAAAACACACTTAAACATAGTAAAATTTTGTTCTTATTCTAGATCAGGTGCAGGACATTAATGGTAAAATACAGAATTCTTTTGATGCATCTCCCCTAAGTTTCCATCTGATCTCAGTCCTGCACAGGCGTGGCGAGCCCTTGCCATTTGGGTTCATTCCCATTCAGCACGACTTCACCATCCCTAAAAAAAATGCAGCATGCAAGTACTCTGAAAGAAAATACCGTCTAGCAGTTTGCATAAAATTTCTTTTGATTCCATAGCAACACCATATTATAATGACATTGTGCATGGGATACAACCTTCTATTTACCCTAAATTCATTTTCAAATTGAAATGGTATCTTGTACTACACATGTTTTCAATGATAGAGGTTGTCCTATGAATGTATTTAATAACTAAGAGTATGGTCCAGCTTCCCATTTTCAGAGACCAGTTCTCTTCAGAACAGACCATCACATTGTACATATGCATGAGGAAAAGCTTTTCAACATGTAAAACGACTGCTGAAAAGATGATCAGATGAGTTTCGTTCCATTAACCTACACTGATGAGAATAATACTGCCCATGTCATTTCACTTATATACCCTTAATGACACTGAAGCCTCTGAATATTTTGTGTACAATCAACTATAATAACACCGAATGCAAGGACTAGCTTTGAATTTATCTGTATATAGAACAGTGCTGCAGCCAGGTATAAACAAGCTGTATCACTGTATGACCTAATGCACATATAGTTTGCTCAACTAACGCGCTCTGAGGTTCTAGTGTAAACATAGTTTGCATTTTTGACCTATGGACTAAGTGACAGTATACCTAGATTTCTCTGCTGTCTCTAAAAGATCAAGACATTTTGACTTTGGAGAAAAGGTGCTTGCAAGATAAAACATGTTAATATGCATTTTATTTTGGGGTATTCCGGACTTTCACTGGAATGCTAGCAGGCTGTTTTTCTTCTTGTACAGCTTTGAATCACAGATCATGTTCAGTATTTTGAGAAATCATTCTGAAAAAACTAATTTCACATATGTTTATAAATGTGTATCACCTAATATATATGTACTTTTTTGTTTACATATTTTTCTCTTGTTAAACCTAACTGCTTGCTGTTCAAATTCTCATTCCACAATAGCATGTATTTTGTATATTTATTAGCACTCACCAGCGTAGCTAGAATAAATACAGAGTGCATTTCAGAACCATGAACCCGATTCTTGAATCTATCCTTAATTTATCACAAGCAAGCCAGTTATCATGGTATGTTTTAGACGTGAACTAGTTTTAGATGTAAAAGTTGCATGTATCAGCAATACAAGATTTGATTCCTTCATCTTTCTGCCTTATCTCTTTTTTTGCAACACTTTTCTTCATGGTTTCATTGGTGTTTGGGGAAATCACCTGCAGATAGTGCCAAGAAATAAACTGTTAGATTATGGGATATTAAGTAGCACTGCTCTCCACGAGAGGTTCAGTGACTCGGTGTTCAAGGTTAATGACTCTTGGTTTGGACCAAATCAGAATCTCTCCGTCTTTGCCCTTAAAATTCTGGGAGGCAGATTATTTGAACCAGATTAAACGGGTTGATATGGCAAGATCTGGAATCTGCTTATGTGTGATGGCTTGTATTTTTAATGTTAATCATATAGCTGCACCACTACATTCCATGAATCTTTCAAGACCAACACAGGAACATGATGATATCCTTTAGTAATTCTGAGGATAATGCTGTAGTAGTAAGCATCAATATCCTTAGAATCGGAGAGATGGTGTAGGTCTATAATGCTGTTGATTGGCTAGTAATTTTAGGCCTATTAACCTGAAATTAAAAATATATGACAATAAAGGTTTAATGATGAAATCCAGAAAGCTGCCACAGCGCCTCCCTTTTTCATCTGAAGGCTCCCTGTACAGCGAGCTGAACACACCACCAACGGGCAGCATTTCCTGAAGTCTTTTCATCTGGTCAGGTGGCTACTAAAACCCAATTTACAGAAATGCACTGCCAAACGTAAGGACGTAGCATACGAGCAGGTGTACTAGGTTGTATCAAAGGTCTGTCTGTTCCAAGATTCTGTCTCCAGAATTATCTGAAGGTTGGAAGGTTTGGAGAAAGAAAAACAAGGAAACCATATAATGGTGCTTCCCTGCTACCTCCTTACCTGCTTACCTCCACCAAGCTGTGTCAAGCACTTCTGCTCAAATAATCCATTATGAATTCACTTTCCCTGTTTACCAAATTGATTTTGAACTCAGTAAGGTTTTGACATGCACAATAATCTGTGACAGGGAATTAGACATTGAAGTATGCTGTGTTCTACCTTTTTTAATTATATGAACTTTGTTGTAAAAAATCGTGTCTCCTACCTCCAAGACGCCGACCTGTAGGCTATTCAGCACAGCCTTTTGAAGAGGAGACATCTTCAAACAACAGTGTAAGTAAGGTAGCAAAAAGGTCTCTAGTTTACTGCCTTGGAATCCAGTGGCTATGCCTTGAAAAGAATGAGCACTGCTGATAGTTTTTCATGACTACATAAAGGTTTCTATCCTTAGGAACAGATTCTTAGCTCTGGACTGACCACAGACATGAAGTGCTCCTGTTTCGTCGTTAAGCTGTAGGGACAGAACTTGAGACACCCTTTACATACACTGCTACTAAACACCAGGTGACATTGTTCTTCACACAAATTTCTGTGTGTTCTGAGCAACAGCATTCTAAGTATGCACTGTTCAATGAATGCAGGTACCTAACCCTGGATTTTGCAGATGAAAGCCAAAATTTTAGACATTAAAAGGATGCGTAGACATAGACAAGTAAATAATCTTGCAGCTATTTCATCATTGCAGTGATGTGATCACTGAGTTCAATGACCCAATGCTACTAAGTTACTCAATCCAAATGCAGCCCAAGTCAGCAGATCAAAAGACTTGCTTCAATTGTACCATCTCAATTACACTGCCAGCGAGTACAGCTTGTCTCCACATTATTCTATTCTGCATGCTGTAGCAACCTCTGACATATATCTATAAATAAGGTAATAGACAGCAACAATGAAAATGAGATAAATTTTTCCATAGCATTGCTACTTCAAAAGTATTTTGCTACTTTTTAAAAATAGCTCATCAGTAAGCATTTAATGACTTTAGCGTGTGTTTAATTTCCTTTCTCGTTAGTTAACCTTCTGATACTGTTATGTGTATTCATGCCTTGATATCATTAGTTTTGTTACTGATTTACATGTGATAAAGATGTTACTGGATTCTTTTTTTCTCTGACATCATGATGAGGTCATTTTTTACAATGTTGGTTGCCTAATGCAGGGAGAGATCTAGAAACTGGAATTAATGCAAAATTGCTGCTTCTTAGTCTTAACGACTTTGAAACATTTATAAAAGAACAACGATCCTGGCCAAAAGTAAAGACAGAATTCTTACACCTGAATTGGTTAATAAAAAAATATGAAAAAAATAATAATCTACAGATACTAGATTCAAAACCCAGGAACTATGAACCTTAATGTCCAATCAAAACATGAGTTACCATGTTAAGTGGGAAAAAGATAATTCTCTAAGGCAAGCATATGAGTTGAATACTATGTTACATTTTCTAGTATTCACAGAATGCTTTTTAGTTTCATACTTTTTTTTTCCATTCCTGTTTTTATATATTTATCCACACTTCTGGTAAGTTGGAACAACTATTCACTGTTAATCTGTTTTTTAACTATATGAGCCACTGTTTTGTGCAAGGTAATAAACTGCTCTAGAAATGCATATTAATTACTGGAGGGAAATTTAGTAATCTTTTATCTGACATAATTAAATCTAGCTAGCAGTATGCATTTAACAAATAAATTATTCTTACCTCAAAGCTGGCTTGCTCTGTAGTCTAACAAATAAGGAATCTGAGTAACATGAACAACCTGGAGTGGCTCCCACAGCCCGAAAGGTCAGTAGATGGGCTTTGTTAGATGTAATAGCAGTCACAGACACTTTTAAGTTCCATATTTTGCCAGAGCTGTTACTGAAGTGTTCCACCCCTGCAGGCTGGGGTAGAACTGAACATGACACAGTCTCTGTAGGACAACACTAATGGCCTCGCATATTAAATTCCACAGCTGTAATTTCTGTTCAAGCTAACACGCCCGAATGCGAACGTCAGTAGCTAATGAGCAAGTCTGTGGCCTTTTTTTGTCACCTTTAGTAGTAAGCTCTTGCTATGGCAAGGCAGGTAGCAGAAACAATAATCTCTTTGGCCCAGCGTATTAGCTTGTTACATTACTAAACATCTAGCAAACAATATGCCAGCTGCTGAAAATCCAAGTTTCACTTAACTGTCCTTTTGTCAGTGCAAGCCTGGAATTCTGAATGATTAAAAAACCCCGCACAAACAAGAAACCAGAAGCAGCTTCAAGTAATACAGAATGCACATGTCATCTCTTAACCAGTATTTCCCACAAACTGATGAAAACACAACTTTTTACTTACTTATTAGAAGTCAGTAGCCTGTACATCATTCAGTGAATTGTGTGAAAACAAAGTAGAAGTTACAGACACCTACTCTGTTATCTAACTGTGAGTTAAAAATTATCAATATTGCTTTAAAATCAAATGCAAGATATTCAATGCATAGCCGCACTCTGGCACTAAGTATCCTAGAACTGAAAGGCTCTTGCTACTGCAGGCAACTTTTAAAAAATACTAATCCTGCTTTCTCATGGGTATGTAATAGATAAATAATACTACTGGGTAAATTACCTAGTGATAAATGCTTAGTCTTAAGAATTCAAGAACAAACCTTTATCATTTAAAAGCTTATAGTTTAAAAGACATCTGCATCGTAATTACCACACTAATAACGGTTTATTTTATTATTAACTGGTTTTAAGTTGCATATGGAATCATCCTTAGAGAAAGATGCTGGAGAAGAAATGTCGTATTTTTCAGTCTGTTCACCAGGTGCCTTTGACAGCCCATGGTATATAAGTGAGTTTTACTGCTTCACCTGTGGAATGAGTCAGTCAGTTTCTGTAGCTACATTCAGTTGCTTTTTGTCTGATTATGAAGGAGTAAATCTATCAGCAGCAAGGTATCATACCTAACTCAACCTGGGATTTACTTAAATCCTGTATGTCAGTAGCTTAATGTGGCATTAATCTTATTTTGAATTGTACTAGCTTTTAAGTCCTACCGGAGGAAGTATTCCAGCTGCGTTGAGGTCTGTCTGAATAGAGGAAGCCCCAGCAACTGCATACTTAATTTTAAGTGTATACTTAATTGTAATCAAGTTCAGTGAGGATGGGTTTCAGTACCTACATGGGGATAACTGATGCTCCAAAGCAAGATTGTTGCACTGATAGATAACTATAGAACACAATAAATAAAGGTAAGCATAGAGAAAGAAAAACAATGGAAGACACTGACAAATTCTCTGCATTAATCTGCAATTAGTTGTTTAAATGTTTCCTTTCCTGTTGGTAGAGGACAACACAAGTTTCCTAAAAAGTCTTCCCCATCCAGATCAAACATGAATGTGAGCCAAACACTTGAGGGGGGCACAGTAGTTCCTTTTTTTTTCAGTTTGTATACATTCCAAACCTTTGCGATAAATCGTACTAGTCTCAGAACTTATCATGTTAGTACTCTGCATTCCTCCCAGAGCTCCACTGTGAGTAGCTCTGCAGGCAATGAATGGTGAAAGATTTACACCTGACGGGTGTCAGTGCTCTGGGTACACTGCACACCGGTACGTCCTGCTGGATGGCCACAGGGCTGCTCTGGGCACAGCACATTGGGAGAGGGCAGCGGCAGCCGGAATTGCTACGGGTTTGGCAACTCGTAATTCGACTGAATATTACAGTCAGATGCTTATTTTTACCCCACAAGATAAAAGTTACCGCAAATAGGCTTAGCAAAGTTCAGGAGCCTAAATGTGATTGTTGGTGCTCCAGAGATTTTTTCAGTAGAAATAAAATGACTAAACCTGAGGAAGTACACTAAGAACAGTACAGAGCGACACCAGAGCCCTTTATCTTAAGGAATTACAGGTCCAGTGCTTTACCTTGCGTTCTCTTTCCTCCTCTTCTTAAAAGTAGCCCGGCAATTGAACAGCACAGGGGTTTTTCCCTCTTTTCTCCCAGCACACAGTACTTACAGAGCACACAATAACCATCTCTTTTCACTAACTCGTAGATTTCTCTGTAGAGTTTCTCAGAATAAATTAAACCAAATCTCAGAGGCTGCTTCTATGACGAAAATTTTCAGCAGTCCTCCCACAGCAAAGCAGTTGCATTCATGATAGTATTACAGTAAAGAGGAAGAAACTTGGTACTAGATTTTAGTACAAGGGTAAAAGATCTAAACATGATCCGGAGGTAATGCTGTGGGTGTTGGTGGAAGCTGCAGGCCAGCAGCAGCCCTCCGCCAGGCCTCCCCTCCGCCATCTTGCTCTCGAATGCATTCAGCATTGCTCACACCACACACCAGCTGCCCCCCACAAGCTAACAAAGGCAGATTTTGCAATGAACTCTGTGACTCAGTGGTCTTCCTATGGCTTTTCCTTGATAAATCTGAAACTATACCCACCTATGTAACAAACAAACAAAAAAATAACAGAGGTTATCCTCCTTTGAAGTATTTCTCCCTGTGCACATCATCGATTCCCAAATGCTTTCTGTTGTAGAACATTGACAGAAGTACCTTACTTGTATCTCATTTTTTCTACTAACTCATTTAAAATGAGTTATTCAGTATCATTGGGTAATTTTTAAATACAGTATTGTTGCCTTGACTAGGGTCACAAACTAGTGTCACAGCTGTCAAAATCAGTGAAACACTTCTGTCTGCCAACCTTTGCATAAGCGAAGAATTGTTTTGGGTTTTACTGAGGGAAAAAAACCATAAATATTTCCTTTGCTAGTTCCAAAGAGAAGATTTGATTAAACTATAGAGAAAAGTAGGTGATGAAATGAGGTAAACATTCTGAAAAAGGTTTGAAACCTCCAGAAGAGCTTTACTGGCACATTTCCAGTGAACATAGTAGGAAGTGGTGCTCATCAGTGCTTCCAAGCAAGGGGATAAACAGGTGATGAGCCCCAAAAAAGTGACTGATGCAGGATGGAGGTGAAAGAAACAGAAAAAGTTGTCTATTTGTTGTGTTAACGAAAATGCATCAATACCACAAGAAGAAGGAAGTGGGACAAGCTGATTGCTCTACAGGTGTTAATTACTATTTCCCCAAGACACTAACAGCGCTCAGGCTGGGCTCCTCAGCCAACCCTGTGAGCAGGCGGCTGACCTCAGCAAGCACAGCTGCATCCACAACGGCTAAAGCACTTCTTACATTTATCATTAATATTATAACACCTCCTGCCTGCTTGCTGGGAGGATGCACCCAGGGCAGAATTTACGAAGTCAGGTAGTGCCTGGGGTTGGAGTCATTTCACTTGCTGATTATTTCATTGATAGTATTTTTCCTTTTGAGCCAAATTTCAAACAATTCAGCCGTGAAATGGTTTTAAAAATGCAATAGTGGAGACAGCTGCCTGTGGGCATCCTTCCCTTACCCACCTGTCATGATCATCAAATGAATGTGAACATCAAGAAATGATAAAAATAACAAGTGTGTTTAATTGTTGTGAAAGGAAACCATTTTTCTGACCCATAAAAAGATGACACATTTCTGTTTCCTATGGACATCAATCTCCTTTCTGTGAAAGTAAGGAGGTTGATGCTTTGTTTTCAAAAGACAAAAATCTGTATGTCTTTTACGGGTGCACATACATACATAAGCAAATGTGTATACATACACACACAAACCCTTTTCCTTGGCCATCTATCAAAACACATCTATCATAATTGACTGTATTTTCTAGTAAGATTTCTCCTGCTTGTGTAGCCATGTATATCATAGTTTACTTAAGTAGTTTTCAATAAAGCCCTGCAACTTTATTGCAAGAAAGAGGCCCTGATTAATTTCTTCCCTAATGACTTTTTTTTTGATGTGTGGTAGGAAGAATTGTAACTTTAGGTGGGTACTTGGTGACATATTGACAACTGGAGACGTCCAGTCTTACAAGGTACTCATTATGGGGGACAGATGGACATGGAATATTTATTACCAATCCTTTCCTTTTTCCTTCCTTTTCTTTAGTTTTGTAAAATTAAATCCAGGTAATCTCCTGATCAGAATCACTGGTTCTATGCATTCACATATGTAGTTTGCACAGAAACTATGAAACGGCACCACATCCATGATCTATGGTTTCTCTGATACTACCTCCTAATTTCAGCAACAATCTTTACGTGGTATCCCTTAGAAACATGCAAGAAACCCTTTTCCCTTTCCAATGAGGGGAAAAAATAATCTTTTATCTCCTTAAAAGTGCACTGTTCAGTGTTTTGGAATATAGGCATTAATGTAATCATAATTCAAGCCATTTCACTTAGATTTCTTTTGACACTGGATGGCCACTGCAAATACATAAACATTCAGTTTGTTCTCAAGCGTTGCTACTTTGACTTCAGGGTATCTTTTTGCCTTTCAGAAAACACCATGCCCACTGTGAGACAGCTCATAGATGCTCAAAAGATGCGTCATTAGAAAGTAAAACCAAATGGCCTCATTAATATTAGGCTAATCAACTAGTGCATTTCTCACTAATCCATGCTTTTGAAGTAGCCAAGGCTAAAGAAACACCCATATAGTCAGGATGTGTGAAAGTCTCCAAAGGATGAGAAAATATGCTGTGTTAGGCTAGGAAAGCCTGTTGGTTCGAACTACAATAATCAAAGTAATAGCACTGCCTTTCAAAGCAATTTAATTGTAAATCACCAGTAATCACAGACTGGTTTGGGTTGGAAGGGACCTTCAAGTTCACCCAGTCCCAGCCCCCTGCCACAGGCAGGGACACTTCCCACCCACCCAGGTTGCTCCCAGCCCTGTCCAGCCTGGCCTTGGACATGCCAGGGATGGGGCACCCACAGCTGCTCTGGGCAGCCTGGGCCAGCGCCTCAGCACCCTCACAGGGAAGAATTTTTTCCTAATATCTAATCTAATCCTGCAGAAAAACTCAGTTTCTGAAAAGGTAGGCATAATTCCATCCTATTTGAAATTTATTAAGAATGTCACCATAATTCAGTTGTAAAAAGATGCGTTACTATTTGCTAAAATCTAATTTCCTAGACATTCTCTAGCAAACCTTCATCGCTATGCAGATTCTTTATATTGGTACGTCTCACACTAATGCAAAGTAACTGTCAACTGTAATGGAACTTTCTTCTGAAGTCTTTCAATGTTATGCAGAAAAATACACAAAGAAAAATAGTAGACCTCCCAGATTTTCATAAGACGGAACCTTGAAACATACATCGGCATCAGGAATATTCATGGTTATTGTGCATCTGCTGCACAATCACCCTCACAAGCAGCTGACCCTACAGTGGCTACGAAATAAAACCAGTGCACACAGAGTGGCCCTCTTCACAGCCTGGTGGGAAATCTGGACAAATGGCCAGAGTCCTCTTTTACCAGTAAGACAAAATTATTATGCAGAAAAATATGTTGTGTCTAGTGAAATTAGAAGAAATACCACAAAATGCACTTAATTATTGAAGTTCTAAATTAAATAGCATCTTCTTGTATCTAAAAGCTGACGTAACATTGATTTAAGATTGTTTCCCCACAAAGCAGAAATGATTGCTGCTGTTTCAAGAAACGGATCTGAAGATACCGCTTTCTATAGCCACATTGCATCTCCCAGTGTTCAAAAGCTTTAATACAGATTAATGACCTAATGGCATGCAATGAAAAGGTAGTATTCACTAGAGTTTTCTAGCTTTGAAAATGGACATAACAACTGACACGCTCCTTACAAGGTCTCTAAAATATATTCCTTGTCTCCACGCTTATACCTCTGAGTGCAGAATTACTCAGGCCTCAAACAGATGGAGCAGCTTGTATCTAGTACCAGGCGATTCTTACAGAAGTGCTGGCAGAAAAGCCCTGAGGAGACCCAGGCAGACATCTGGATGTTGAAATGCCCCAGCAGATCTCGACAACAGTGACCTGCTGTAGGTCGCCCAGCGGGATGCTGTCCAGCCAAGGACCTGTGCTCAGAAAACAATCCTGGGCAATTTTCAGGCAGCCTCATATCAAGTGTTTATTGTAGCCTCACATATAGATATTGAAATCTCTATCATTAACATAGAAATTATAATGGAAAAATAATGGATCTTTAAAGACTGCAGCGACCTAAAAGAAATGACAAAAAAATAAGAAATAATTTAATCACTAGACATGGAAATGCTACTGCTTTCCTTTTAAAACTACAAATAAGCAAACTTCAGTTACCTCCCAGGTTTAAGAACAAAACCAGGTCTATTTTCTTCATACCTAGTTTTATTTTGTTTTCTCTTGATTTACCATTAAACGATATGCTTTCTCATTAACAGCTACTTGATTATCCACCAGACACAAAGGCAGCTACGTACCATTCGCCCAGTGAAACATACTAGGGAAGTGCTTCAGCAAACATCAGAATACATAAAAAAAGGTGTTGCATGTTTTATTGAGTGTAGCTCTAAACCAAAGTCTCTTACAAATGAAAATAATTCCATTATCTTTTATTCTAAAATGAAACAATACATTTAAATATTAATATTTAAATGAGCAGCTATGCATTCCAGGGCTCAATGAAATTGTTCATTCTGTAAATCAGTATTAAACCTCAAATAATCAAGAAAAATTATTAAGATTGGCACAGTTAGGTTGGAAAAGAACTACCTGTCTGTCCTGAAAGAGGAAAATGTTTAGCTAATCAGAACCAATTTTCAGGACATCCACTTAAATATCATTAGGAACGAAAAAAGGAGTAAATCCAAGTAAATATTTAAAAATACAGATTCTTGTAGTCTGGATAAACATAGGTGAATGGTAACACTGAACAAAAATATAGCCTTCCTTTTATTCAGATTTGAAATACCTGCAAAGGGCAACCTCAAACTGGAAAATGGTGTAGGTGCAATGAGGCCTTTCGAATAATTATGTGTTGTTAATTGAAGAATGTTAATCATGTCATATTAGGAGCAAGACAGGGTTAAATTGGTAAAATTTCAATTCACTTAGGCCTTATCTCTTGTTGGAATGAACCAGATGATTAATCCTTAATATTCTTCAGGGATACAGAGAACATCAGCAATTAAATTAACAACTACAAAGTTTATGCTCAGAGATTCAGAAATGAAAGACAGAAACACTTTAATTTTTCACAAGTTGTTACCTTAATTATTTTCTTATTGCTTCTGTCTCTTCTCCCTCATTACAAAAACACACCCCTTAGTATTCATGGATCCCTTTAATTTGCTGTAGCTCAGCAACTATGTAAGGAATGTCATCTGAGCTGCAAAAGTCATAAATCTTACTTTGTGCATGCTCATTGAAAATAAATTGTTCTGCTGTACCTCGTCCCTGTGTTCAAACTGCAAAGTGCTGACAAGTTTCTGTTTCCTTACAAACAGTCATTAATGTCCATCAAATTTTGATAATAGAAAAGGAAGAAAAGGAAGCACATAAAGTGCTGTTTCTTTTACGAAAATATAAAATACAGATACTTAAAGTCAACTTCATAGTTAATATGCAAAGTGTCAGTTGCAATAGGAAAATACAGAGATAAGTTTCTTAAGAAACCTTCTCATTCTACAGTCATGAAAATAAGAATGCAGTTCCAGATCATTCATGAAAATTCCATATCATTAAGAAATTCAGCCTGACATTCAAATGAAAGTTCTTTGATTAGAGAAGAAAATAATAGAGAAAATGGAGGACTTCAGAATGTGTTTGGGATTCTTTCTTAAGGGTTGCATTAGAACTCTTACAGAACATGCAGAATCTTGTTATCAATACTGGACTGCATCATATATTGAATGGTTTCAAATGTAATTGCTGTGAAAGTAAATGCTCCCAGAAGTTGAATGCAAAAATCCATGCTTGCGAAACACGGGGACTTGACATTGTTATCACTAGACATGCTTTCAAAATTACCAAAGTTTTAAAGTAAAATGTCATATCCCTGAAGGGTGCCCTTACAACAAATTATTAACGAAGCTCTATTGATCTCCACCCAAACAGAAAAATCTCAATAAATCTCATCTGGACCTTTGCTGAAGCTAGAAAATGCATTACACCCCCCTACTGACCACAATTTTTATTATCGCTATTGTGTTTGCAGGGCAGTCAATTTTATACGGCATAACAAACTGCCAAGTGCTAAAGTGATTTCCTCTATTACTGAGGTCCATGTATTAAATTTAGTGAGGCACAATATCAAACTTCAAATATTGCAGGGTTTAGAATTGAATGCAGCTGAGCCTAATGTTATCAACCTGACAAATACACTGACATATTAAGTAGCAGATCATTTATTCATATTTGGAACTGGTTTTGTTTTTCTATTCAGCTGTACAGTTTTAGATTAGCCACAATATTTCAAAATGTGACTATTACTGTGAAGTCCAAAAGCACTGTGGAATATATATTTCATATTCCTATTATGCACTGTAGATCAGAGAAATATGCCTCAATAGCCTGTTATCACATATAAATACATGTAAATTAATAAATTACTTTGCATAATGCAGGTTTAGGCTGCACATACTTTAACCCTTCTGAGTGATCGGTGATAAGCGCTTCAGATACTTTGTGCTATAGTCAAATAAAAAGCTTAAATTCTTGAAGTGTATTCTTGTGCTCCTTTTTTCTCCTAAACATTAATTTCCCTCCAATCTAAAATATTCCAAAACAGTGGATTTCTGCTTTGGAGATACTATTTGAAATCTAGTTTTTACTGAAATATTCCTGTTTTGATGTACACCATGTCCACCTGGAAGAACTGATGTATCCTGAACATTCAATCAACAATTTAAAACACTTGACACGGGTAAGGAAGCATTCTTAGGCAACTGATTGCTTATATCAACGCAGATAAAGCTTTCTATCATTTTTTTCTTCAATAAATAACAAATATTGCCCAGAACAAACTGAGAAGAAACATCCAGTATATTGCTTATCTGAAATAAACCAAATGGCTTGTACACCTGCCTCACAAGGGAGCGCAGTTCCAAAGTGTAGCTACTATGCACTTTGATTTGGAGTTAGAAAGCCAACTTTCTGCTGGAAAGCCTATTTCAAGCCCTGAATTTTTGTTTCCTTGCTTGTTTCCCCACATATTTTTCCCTCAGTCCTTCTCAGAAACTCACTGCAGCACTAGCTGGCCGCAAGCAAACAAATAACCAGACCGAATGCTGAAAAAGAAGCATTAAATATTTAAACTTGGAAGTGCTGTGCTCTTGCAGCTAGACCACTGGTGCTTTAGCTGCAAACCCTTTCCTCAAAAGATAAACCGTTTAACGTAAGCTGACACTCCAACATCTCAATCTCATACGCTGCCAGATTTCTTCCTTGTCACTGAAAAGCGATCAGATATCATTTTGCTAATTGGACTGAAAAATGCTCTTGGCATTCAGAATTCCCACATACACACCACTGACTACTTGGACCATGTAGGTCCCTGAAATGACTTTATGGAAGTTTCTTTGTCTTCTGCAATCTCATCATAATTTAGACTCCTCTCATTCAAAACCAACATTTAACTGTTAATAAGCCCGTCTATTCAGTTCCATTGTGGAAATTCCACATGAGTGGTGAGGAACAGCAATCTTCATAGTTCTATGAGTAGAGCTAATGGCACTACTTCTTTCATTCCTGAAATGTTAATTAGCTCGTAAGTCTGACACTTGGTAATGAAATATTTATTTTCATGGAGTGCTACATATAATTTAAGAATTTAAACAGTGAATCTAGATGTATTACTGAATATAAAAATAATTATTCTAAACTACATTCTAATCTACAAGGGAAAACCACAACACGCTATTACAAAGAATTCCCTTATTCATATGGCTGAGCACTACCCATTTCAAGCAATTTGCATTTTGAATTTTGGAAGAGCTACCCCTATTATTTGCAAGAGTTCTCTGAAACACGTAAGAAATCCCACCAACTTTATATGCTTTAATTCCAGCATTAAATTACTTTACAATACATTTCATTTAGATTCATCAAGGATGTAACCAAATCAAAACTTATTTTTTGCTATTTGTGACCTGAACTTCTCAAGAAGTTTAACAAAGAAACTGGATACGAATACCAAAGTTATGGAATGATCATGTTGAACTGGAAACGCCAGGGAGTCCTCCGAAAAAAATGAAAAGGATGCAAATATTCACCTCGGAAAACCCCAAAACCTGAACAGAAAATGATTACAAGAAGGGTGGAAGAATAGGTTTGCCAGCTAATAAGGTAAAGATTCTGTGGAGATTTTATCAGAGTAAAACAAAGGGACCCTGTGTTGTTTTGATCTTAACCTTGACAGATTGATCCTTGCATCAGTTCATTCTTCTCCCAATTGTCAAGGAAGATTTTTTGTTTTTTTCCCTGCTCCTGACTCACCTGCAAGATTGCACAAGACTACGTACGTTCTTTGATTCTCACTTTCTGAGGCAATATTGGGGTGATGGCATTTTGGATTCCCTTTCATCAGGATACTCACAGCATAGAGCTCTACTGCATGGGAAACCTGCTTGTGAGATGGAATCAGAGATTCCAAGACTTAAATGACTATCACAACTTAAACTCTCTTGGCAAAAAGCACTCCACGTGGCAAATGGTTTACTTGCTGCTGTTCTGGAGTTCTCTAGAAGCTACTATAATAGCCTGTAACAATCTTTCTAGTATTCATACTTCCTGATGGCTACATGCGCCTTCATGGTCACCTTTTCGACACTGCAGTGTTGAAGAACATTAACAGACTTCCGATGCTTGCCAGTGAGCTTTGTCAATGGGATGGACAGCCATGAGAAGCAGCTTGTTCACTATAGTCAGTAACACTTTTCAAGCATTGTTCAGAGTGTTAAAAACTCTGAATTGCTTTGATTTTTGTTAGCCAAGTGATGCCTGCGCCTCACCCAGCATTAAAAACCTGTAATAATACTTCTAGCAGTAGTATGTTACTTAAAACCCCAGGATTATTAGATGGTTTAGAATCAGCTTTTACATCACGTATGAGCACCATACACCGCAAACACGGAGATTTCACAACCTAGCATAAAAATAATGCCCTTCTAGAGATGTGCTATTTAGGAGGGACAAAACTCATGCTGTTTTGAGTGTCTGGACATGCATTCCTGCTAGCCTAATGCTGCTGGATGGGAACATTCTTGTTGCTTGTTCTTGGCATTATTTGGAAAAAAACCTGCAGCACTACTGACTAGATTGATGTTATTTGCTTTACAAACTCATTTCTCCTTCTCGAACTTCAGAGAATTAAAGGATTAATTAACTCCTAATACACAAAAAAATATTACAGTATCTTAAATCTAATTTAACTTGGCTTTATTTTTAGATTTCCTTATTCTGCTTTCATCTCTTTTTTTTGAAAGACTATTTCAAAATTTGGCAAAGTGTCTCCAGAAAACCACAGCAGCCCATATAAAAAAACCTCAACAAACAAGTTTTGATTATCGACAAGCTTTCATATTCAATAGCTTCAAATACTAGACAACAAAGAGAAACAGAAAAAAAAAAAAAAAAGGCTGCCATTTTAGAAACCTTAATGTGGTGCTCCTCTGTGTGCTGTATAAATGGAAAATTAGGTAGAACGTGAGCAGATGATCACTGATAATACACCTAGTGTATTTTTTTTTACACAAGAATTCCAAAAGTAACTCCCTGTTGTGCAAGTTGACCATTCTCCAGTGCAAGAAACCAAGAATAGAATGTCAACAATAGAATGGGAAAATATTATAAAAATCATCTCTTGAATCATTTATGGCATACAACATTTATTCAGACACATGTCACTGCATGAATTTAACCCCAGAGGCAGACTGTATTAAAAATGTGTACATTTATCTATAAGTGAGGACATTTACACAGGCAGCCAAGAGATGGCAGCAATTGACAGAGGTGGGCACAAAGATGGGGGCCTCCACACAGACCAGAATGAAGGTTTTCAGACATGACATGCCACAGGCCATACCCCACCAAAGACGTTGGGAGTTGCTCTCCCCGCCAGAGCAGAGGCTTTGACCCAGAGAGTTCTGGAAGGTGGATCGAGCCCTCCAAGCTCCAGGACGCAGGGAGTGCCTGGGGCCTCCTGATGATGCCAGAAGAGATGGTGGAGTTCAGGATCCTGAGAGAGCAAAGTACAAAACATCCTGGACTTCAGGAAAGCAGACTTTGGCCTCTTCCTGAGAACAAATATATAAGCTCTGGAGGGAGGAGGGACCCAGAGAGCTGGGTCAAGAATCAACTCTTCCAAAGCAAAATCTCCAATAGGCTGCAGAGATGAGTAAGGAGCTCCTGGCAAAGCTCAAGCACAGACGGGAAGCACAGAGAAGGTGAAAGCAGGGACAGGTAACCTGGGAAGGGTACAGAGACGCTGTCCAGGCCTGCAGAGGAATGGGGGGCAAAGTCAGAGCCTACCTGGAGCTGACTCTGGCGAGGGATGTCAAAGGCAACAAGAAGGGCTGCTCTAAGCACCCGCGTGGCAAAAGGAGGACGAGGGGAAGCGCAGGGCCATGGCTGCATGGTGCAGGGCCCTGGTGACACCCGGCATGGAGCAGGCAGAGGTACGGAGCGCCGCCTCCACTAGTAAGACCAGTCTTTGGGAATCCCAGGCCACGGAAGCTGCAGGGAAAGTCTGGAGCAAGGAAGACACAGCCTTGGTGGAAGAGGCTCAGGTTAGAGAATGCTTAAGCAAACGGGCCGCAGGTAAGTGTGTGGGCTTTGATGGGATGTGCTCACATGTGCTGAGGGAGCCAGCTGCCGCCATCACAGGGCCATTCTCTATAACCTCCCAGCATTCCTGGCAAGTGGGAGCGGTGCCCGAGGGCTGGAGGGAAGCAGATGGGCGTCCTGTCTGCAAAAAGGGCAAGAAGGACCCAGGGAAGTACACGGTGGTCAGCCGCACCTCGATCCCTGGGAAGGCGATGGGGCAACTAGCCCTGGGAACCTTTTCCAGGCATATGAAGGACAAGAGGGTGAATGGGAGCAGTCGGTATGGAATCACCAAGCTAAGGCCAACCCACCATGGAACTCCAAAGTCCTGCAGGTGGGGAGGAACACTTCCAGACACCAGGACACACTGGGGGCCATCCAGCTGGAAAGCAGCTTTGCAGAAAAGGCCATGGAGGTCCTGATGGAAACCAAGTTGAACATGAGTTGGCAATACGCCCTTGCCACAAGGAAGGCCAGTAGTATTCTGGGCTTCATTAGAAGTGTTGCTAGCAGGTTGAGGGAGGTGAATGTGAGTAGTTGGAATGCATTCAATAAGAGGATTTCCAGTCGTGCCTACCCAACCTGATGACTTTCTATCATTAAATTACTAGCTTAGTAGACAAGGGAAGAGCGGTAAATATTGCCTGCCTTGACTTCATGAAGTTTTTTGACACTGTCTCCCATCACATCTTCATAGGGAAGCTAATGCAGTATGACCTGGGTGAGCAGACAGAAGAGCAGATTGAAAAGGCTGGAGTGGTCCCAGCAAGTAGTGGACAGTGGTGTAAAGCCTAGTTGGAAGCCAGTAACTTGCAGCGAACCCCAGCCGTGGTGCAGAGGTAACGACTCGCCACCTCTCAGAAGTAGACCAGCCACTCTCCAAAGCAATAGCCACTTCTCAAAAAAACACCTCCCTTCTGCTTTTATTGCTGAACATAAACTTGTTTGGTCAATTTGGGTTGTCCGCTTGTAGGTTGTGTCCCCCTGCAGCCTCTTGCCATCTGCAGCCATCTCCAGCTGGAGCTGGGGCCGAGTGCGAAAAGAGAGAGCCTTGACGCTGTGCCAGCACTGTCCAGCAGTAGCCAAAGTATGGGTGTGATATCCATACTGGCTTCAAATGTAAAACACAACACCATACAGGTTCTACGTAGAAAATAAACTCCATCAGAGTTAGATCCACTACAGGGGTTTAAGTTGTGTAGCTGAAATTCCTCCTGAACAGAGATGAGGGAGATTTAAAGAAACCAACTATAAACTTCCTCCAACGCAATTTGCGAATGGCCTGTCCTAGAGGCAGTTCCTGCCATGCCATGCAAGTACCTTTTGCCCAAAACACCGTTTCTTTAGGGTACCCACACATGTGTTTTTTCAAAAATCAGCAATGGTCAGGAAATGTTTGGTGGTAAAAAGAACATACGGTCATATTCCACGGGGACCACGTGACCCTGAGAAATCATTCTCTCCACTCAAGCCTATACTACCAGTTCTTGGCTATTCAATGGTCCAGTAACTTTTCCAATTTACAATCATAATTTAGTAATAAACCATTGAGCAAAACAGCTGTAATTCCTATAGTTGCTCCAATTAAATTGCAATAAAATTTACTGTTTAGAGACTATTCTGTCGAAGAGGAATTCGTCTGACAAGTAATAGCATGATGGTGTTCACATGAAACAGTTCCAAATTGACTGAGCTATTAATGTGTATAAAATCTATATGATAGCAAGATTCTCATACAACAAATCATGTACAAAACACCTCATCCCATGAATATCAAGACAGAATCATATCATCCTTCCATGAATCATTTATTAACTCTCTCCTTATCTCCTTACTACTACTTTTGATGATGCATTTTCAGATACCATTCAAGCCACTCAATAACTAGCAATAACAGAGTCAATAGTGTGGCACATAATCATTCTGCAGGCCTGCCTTGATGTGGGAAATGGTGTTTTTGAATTGCACTAAGTCAGTGTAACATGATTGAAAGGACTGGTTAAAATACATACTAGCATCTGTGAGGCTGTGTTTGCTGACTTTTCTACAGGGGAACCTGAGCTAAAATATTTAGCCAGTTAAATAATTTGCAACTTAGAAAAATTGAAACAAGACTGCTTGGCCATATTTATCTTATTTGATTCTGATAACATTATAAAATTTGCTCCCTAACAGTACATACCTCTAATGTAAATTGGAGTCACTTCACTTAAAAGACAATTGAAGTAGCTCTATTACTTTAGTAGTGTCACGGGGGAAAAAAAATGCATCAGTGTGTTATAGGCTGCTGCAAAACATGAGTAAGTATTCATTTCTCCACGTCCAACTGAATAAGACATGAACAGGCTTGCTCTTCAGGAAAGAGCCTGAACAGACATGTGGCTCAATTGCGTATGTTTTATAGCCAAGAGATAAATTTGACTTGTCTGCTTATAATTGCTTTTTATAAACCATTTAAATTAAGAATTTGTTCACAGGCTGTGAACATCCATATCTTAAAACAGGACTGTTATCTCGGGTTGCACTGTGTAGTTTTGCATCAACAGCATAAAAAAATCTTCTAAAATAAGAGTAACAAATACTTAACACACAAATTGATAGTGAATAATAAGTAACAGAAGCACATGCAGAACATTTACAGGTGCCAGTAACATATGTCACCACATCATACCACAGGATTCCTTATGTGTATGTGAGTGGTAGAATGAAATGTTTTATTCTACCCTGGCTAGGACTGTATGTATTATTAAATTGCCTCCCTGTCCTTTACAGGTCTCAATTCCACAATCCACATTTGTCTCCACCGTATTTTTTCCTACAGCATTTGTAATTTTGTCTTCCTCGAAGATCAGCTTTCTTGTCTTGTTTGAGAGTAAGCTCTTCTGTTCTTCCTAGCAATCAGGAGGAATATCCAATATAAAAATAAAAATGTGCATCCTATTATTATTATTATTTTTGCCCATAGCGTCACCAGATAGGTTGCCACAGTAGCGCTTATTGATGCCTTTTCTGACGTTAACACCTTTTTTGCTAATGCATGGTATTACCACTGCTGTGTGAGATTCTTTTCTGGGTATATTTAGTTCTAATATGGTTGTTCTAATATGAATATTCTAATTCTGTAAATATAAACATGTAATGCTCTAAGAAAAGGTTTTTTGTCTATAACATAAGGTACTGAAGGTTTTAATGAATAACACAATAGGGTCTGCCCTTCTTGATGAACATTAGTATGCAGTTGCCACATATATTTCTTTTTTTTTCATATTTAGAAGACAAGTCTTGAGTACCTTAACATGTATTAATAACCATGAACACAGGTAGAACAAAAGAAGAGATTCACTAAGGCATGCAGGCTGTGGAAGGGTGTGGAAGCCACCCACTACACAGTGTTCAGCAGCCAAGCTGGCACGCACACCCCCAGGAGCCAGAATCCTTCTGAAGGCACCGAGCTGCCCTCAGGCATTGAACACTGCTTACCATGTATTATTACCACTCTGCAGCAGAAAGAGAATGCAACAAAAATACTCTGACTCTTAACCATCCCATTCAGGATACTTTAACTGCAGCCACTAAGTAGCCATTTCAAGGGAATTCCAATGAAAACATTTTGTTCAAAATTCTGAACAAGATAAAGGACAGTGTTTCATTCATTAGTACAAGCATTCTTAATAAAAGGAAGATTAAATTGTTATGATGATTACAGCACTCAAAAGATGAAGTCCACTATTTAATTCAAAGAATGAATAAAGGGAAAACATTTTATACTCCTAACTAACACTGCCATGAATAAAAGTCTCTGTGAGAAAGGGAGACATTCTGAAGAACACCCACCAGTTTTAAAAGCAGTGATCTCAGGCTTGAAATGTTATCAAGTATGCTCGTAACGCTGTGTCTCCAACACAGACCTGTTGAAAAACTAATGTTTGCAATCCACGTGCATGAGTCAATTGAAATACATGCATTCTAATTTGAAGAATCTCTTTGAAATTTGACCATGTTTTCTAATCTCAAAACATTGCTGGTTGGGCAATTTTCATTTTTGTGATATGACAAGTGATACTTCATTTTTAGGTACAGGTTAAGTTCCCAACTTTACAAAATGCACTCCTCTCTAAAATAAACCACTGCATGCTGGTGCCTAACATTAGAGAAAAATGTTCACACAGTCGAAAATGAATGGTTTTTGCATTTCAAGGTGACAAGTACAATGTCAGACACAATCAATCGATCACTGCATAATTATTATTGCAAATGATCCATATCCATGCTGCAAACCTTAAGGGGAATTTAATGAAGCAGTAAGCACATCAATAATAAGATCTACTTTGGACTCTGTTAAATCTCGTGATTCATAAATATGTTGTCACATTTTATTCTTCCTTGAATTCCTGTAATTATATTTGAGGAGAAGTTAACTGAAAAGTAAAATTCAAATACATATCAGCTTTTTCTCTATAAAAGGAGTACTTCACGGTATTCTATACACATCACAAAAAATTAATTTACAAAACGCTCTTATCAAATAAAAGGCCAAGATAGTCAACAAAGAAACAATTTCTGAAGAAAACTGGAAATATTAATAATCAGACTCAGCCTAAGACATTTAGCTGCCTTAACATCTGTATTGGGTGGAGGGGGTGAGGTTTTGGTAGCTGGGGGCCTGCCAGGTGGCCTCTGGGGGAGGAGGACAGGGGCTGCCCCCGTGCCGGACGCCCCCGGCCCCAGACAGCTTAGCAATGGATCCACCACAGCCCGCAGCCAAGGCCGTCAGCCAGGGGGGTGATACAGCTGTGAAGCATATGTAAAGAAAGGGCAGCAATGCTGTAAGAACAGAACAGGAGGAAAGAAAAGGAGAAACAGCAGAGGAAACACCAAGGCTGGTGCAGAAGAAGGCACTCCATGGTGGAGCAAGCACACCCCCAAGGGGACTGCAGCCCATGGAGGAACCCAGGCTGGAGCACAGGAAAAGAGCGAGGAGGAAGGATCCACCAAGAGTAACTACTGCGTCCTGCCTGCAGTCCCTCTGTGCCACCCATTCCTCACTGAAGGAAGCAGGGGTCGTGGGTTTTGTTTCCTACTACCTGAATCAGAAATTAAATTGGCAAGTTGAGTTGGTAGAAATTATAATTGGCAATAAATAATTTCACTTCCTCCAAGGCAACTCTGCTCTGTCTGTGACAGTAATTAGTAAGTGATCTCCCTGCCTTTATGCTGATCCATGAGCTTTCTCACTCCTGTTCTATTTTCTCCTCCCTCCCTGTCCCACCAAGGCAGGCAGCGAGCAGCTGGGAAGGAGCCTGGCTGCTAACTGGGGCCAGTGCATGACAGTCACGGCTCTGGAGGGGAAGGAACACAGGGTGTGCTATATCCATGCATGGAAAGCGGTCGCTTCTGCAGGTACGTTGGACATTGGCTGTCTGACCACAGTAAGAACAGGTGTATTTCCACACTACGCCATCAGAAAGACCTAAACACAGATTCATTTGGCAAGGAAGGAATATAAACCCAGGAGCAGAAGGGAAAAAGGAAACTAATACGGAAAGACAAAAAAAGATCGTGATTTAATGGAGAGGTGAACAGATACCTAGGTTTCCATTTACTAAACATCTCCTTTTGCTGATTAAACTGAGACAGTCAAAGTAGTTATACAAGGTAAATCAAGTCTAATTGCATTTGTACACATCAGTGAGAAACCATAAGCAAAATCTTGGCTTAGGGACTACCCAGTCTTGTTCAGCTTCTCAAACAGGCATACTTGGCTGGAATAAATATGCAAAAGCAACCAGTCAAGAAATTAATGTCAGGACATGAACAAGGTTTTTCAACTTCCCAGAAAAGTCTTCAGGACTTGCTTTTCCTTCTAACTCAAAACTCAAGACCATTCAAACAGTAGCTAAGAATCCACAATTGTGGATGCAGTAGCATACAAACTCTCCAGATAGTCACGGAAATGGTATTTGAAAAGAATTTCCACTAAAAGATGGGAAGAGTAGGACAATAGAAGAATTCTAGCCTGCTCACCCAGCCACATTCAATGCAGTCTTTGTTCAGTTCCTTCCTCACATAAACATCCCTGTACTGATAAAAAGACATCCACACAGTTCATTCAAAGCTGTAATGGAAACCAATGCTACTAAGAGGGACAAGAGGAAGATAAGGTTAATTGAACAAATGTAACTTCTCCCTAAAGTTGGGGAGGTGGGGAGCAGAACAGGTTTGGTAATTAAAGTATACAGAGTATATAATGCAACTTCAGAAAAGAACAGAGTAAGTCTATCGTAGAGCTTCACACAAACTGCATGCATTCTGCTGAAAGAATTAACAACAATGCATACATTCCTAATGTCCTACTTAAACCAAATTTCATCACACATTAGCACTTACTTGTATGCACATGCGTGTGTCTGAAGGCATGCATATTATTGTTAAAAACCCAAACCGCCTCGCATGCTTCAGCCACCATTACCCAACACCGGGTATCATGGAGCATAATACTGATTTTGTTCACTTGCTCATATTGTTAACCTGTATAAATAACAGAATGTTGTTTTACAAAATAGTGGAACAGGTCAAAAAAACCTGTCAAGACCGAAAATATTGGATGAATAAATGTTGCTGTCAAATATTCTACATTCAAATTACCTTTCTCTTCTATTTAATTTTTCTTCTTCATATTAAAAAGGTGGTTTTGCAGAATCTTTTTATGCTTTGCATGTTATTGTGATTTTTAGCTTCAGTCATTCCAAAATTAATTATATCTATGATTTTTAAACCAACTTATGAGTATATAGCAATAGATACAAGAAGATAACCTACTGAAAATTGTCTTAGATTCTACCTTAACTAATTTTAATCCTGTTTTCATTCAACATCTCTGAGTCCTTTTGTTTCAGCCATCAAGATTGCAGATTTATAAATTGCAATACTTCATTATTCAGGTTTATTGAGTCAGATACCCTTGAAGATCCTTAATATTCATATCAGCATACTCTATTATTAAATCATTTTGTATTTTTCTGTATTAATAATAAAAGGTACATATTTATTCAACACCAGCGGTCAGGCAGTCAGATACAGAGTATGAAGCTACATGTTTTATTCAGGGTCTTGGTGGAAAGCAGCATGAGGATCATTATGACTGAAGGTACCTGCAGCTTTCCAGCTAGCATGTTTGATTTTTCTTAACTAAGAGGACCTAAATATTTTGATTGTTCAATGACTCTATGCAACAAAATCTATACCGCTGAAGTGTTCCACTGGCAAGGTTTTCAACATACTCATTTAGTCTTTCAGTTGAGTTCATATTATGTATCAACTCTCTGTAGCTCTTTAAACACAGTGAGTAGCGCATTTTTGTCTTAGTCTGTGATGTTATTGGGAAACCCTCATTTAAGAGAGAAATGTCTTGCTTAATACAGACAACGTCAATATCACAAAAAAACAAACATACAAAAAACCCACGTAGGCAAGTTACTCAAAGTATATGAGAATTGTTTTGCCAAAGGATATTCTAGCTCCTTACTCCAAATCTAAAAATGCCAAGATTTTGGGTTTTTTTGTGATCTTAGTAATCTTTACATCTGTTTCGGGGTTCTCATTTTTGTTAGATTCTTATCTAGTTAAAACAAGTGTTTGCATTGCTTCACTTACAAACCCATCCTGTAGCACTTGGTACACAAAGAACACAGGCTAGGTTTGAAATTACACACTCCATACTGCCGGAGAAAGGCATACTCCATACCTGCAGGTATCGGGCAGTACCGAAGAACCAGCAAGACTTTGTCCTGCTCAATGGAATGCCGCCTATATACCATACGCAGACTCCTATACACATATTAAGACCCCTCAAAACAGGAGAAGCTTACTAACAAAAGTACCAAAACCACTACTATAAAGTAGTTTAAGCTCCTAAACATTTATCCAGATAAAATTTCTGATCCAGTCTTTCTGTTACTCCCTGTTCCTCCACCCTTCTCCCCCAGTGTTCACCTGAGCTATGTTTTGCTAATGCAGGCAAGAGCAACACACAGTTCTCTATTGGACCCAAAAGCTTTATTCTTCAGAGTTGTCAAAACACTGTTCTATTCCCAGAAGAAATTATCTTGTTGCTATTGCATATAATTTTTTTCAATTTGTTTCTCTGTATCTGCCTACTCTAGTTTTGGGCAAAAACAAATTTCATTTGCTGACATGCTTTCTGCCTTACTCGATCTGCTGCTGAAGCTGCTATGGAAAATCGCCGCTAAATATATACAACATTTCTGAAAACTCATTCCCTATTATTAAAAAGAACATCAGACTGACAGGAATGAAGCACATCTCTGACTAAGCAGACATTAATTAGATGTTTATAAAATTTACAAAATTTTATTATGGTACATTAGGGTAATTTTAGTTCAGCATTTTCATACCATGTAACAAAAGATGGAAACCCAATAATTTGTATTTTAAAAAGCATTTACAATTGATTTTGTTCCAGGGTTTTTTTACAACAATATTTAATTGCATACAACTTTAACTTTTTGATGAGATGCAGTAACTTTAAACCCTCATCTTCTGACTCAGAATATGTAAGTTGAACATGAGGTCTGTGGGACCTCAGATTAGTCCGGTCTGAACTACCAAATGGAAAAGGAATCATCATGGAATATTGTTGGGAAACAAGCAGTTGCTCAGGCTGTCAAGTAGAGAAGCTATGCTTATTTTTTAAAATACGAAAAGGAATAGTAGGACTAGTATAAGAACAGGTTTGGAAAAGTGTGGATTCCATGAAAGATTCTGAGCAGACTCAGCTTTCAGCCATCAACAATCATTGCACCCACTGATATTTGTGCTTCTGTTTCCAAGGTAAGTGGAGGTCAGCAACTTAAAGCCCTCTAACTGGGAAAAAAAATATTAAATCACTTCCTTGTTATATTCTGGGAAAAATCACATCTTTGGGGAGGTGAGTTGCACTATAAAATGTGAACGATAACCTGCAGTGATGAAGAACACCATGCATCACCTCTGCAACAGCCTTGCGTTGGAGAGAAAGGTGCATTGTACTGCCGCAGGATCAGGATATACCCTTTCAAGTTAGAGAAGATACAGGTCCTTTGATTGATAGATTTAGCTGTAGTCCCCAAATGAGTCCCTGAAAGTCCTCAAAGTTCAGTGGTCAATATGAAATCGGATATTGATGAACTCTGATTCCTAGAGCACAGGTGTCTGCACATAAAAGTACCAGACCAAAAAAAGTTCTCCTTTTTCTAGGGATGGAGGAGAGTATAAGCATCATTAAATAGCTTGGGATGCCAACAAATATGGACTTCCTTTGACAGGATTAACAGTACTAAAATATTTCCTTACTTTCTAAAAATTTTGAAATAAGTAATTAAAAACAACTAATGAAGAGAGTTCCATTCAATGGACTGAATTACTGGCTGGACACTGCATTCCTGCGGAATGTTTCAATTTCATTAGCTGAACATGTTCACAGTTTGCTTGGCATAAAAGAAACTTGACATCAGAAGCAGTGGAATTTTAAAAAGAAAAAAACGTGAACTGTTAGAGGATATTCATTAGTAAGACATTACAAAATGTGAGGAAACAGCAATTTTCTTTTTCTTTGTAAATATCACGAAGTATTTCTATATTATAAATGGAAAGAAACAACAGGTAAGCACTGCCATAGAAAGGAGCATATAGTATGAAAAAGTCTTTATCAAGGAAAGGAAATAAATTCATTTTACATTTTTGAAAAAAAGGGAAGACTACATTTTCACACAAGTTGGCTACTTTAAATTTTAATAATATTGCCGACGAGCTTTTATATAATTATATAAAATATTGATGCGGTGCCAGGAGAAAGCATTTCTAATGCTGCTGTGAGTTTATACCTTTTACCTGCATACATTAAAAGGCTCTTTTTTACATACTGTTTTTATATGCAGATATATACACACGTGCACTTTAGTGTACAGAGTTTAAAAATCATACAATTTCAGAAACAAGTTTTCTATGAACACGACCAGTCTTTTTCCAGAACAAAAGAAGTAGTAACGTTCTTTTATAATAATAATAATAAAAAAGTTAATTCGCTGTGCATTCCTACTAATCTTAGTTTGAGATTTTATTCAACTCATTTAGACTAGAAAAGTTAAATTAAAAGTGGGAAGGATGCTTAATACCTAGGTGCAGTAATGCCAAAAGACAGACAGGCATTCCAGTGTTAAATGACTTATGCTAATAAAAACCCCCAACCAACCAACCAACAACTCCATAAAAAAGAAGACATCATAAATTGTAAGTAAAAAGGGCAAAATAAAAACAGAAGAAATATATTTTTGAAGTTTCAAATATTAATTACTGGAAGCTTTGAAACCAGGAATTGGTGCCATCAGAACCTGCTTTTTACTGGGTTTTTTTTGCTTAAAGCACTTGTAACTATATATATATAGTTATATCTACTTATATACAGTTATACAAAAGGAATGACTAAAAAAGTTCACAATATAAAATACAACACATTGAAGATAATAGCAATCTGCAGAGCTACCTTTAAGAAGCCATGTTTCAATAACTTTTCCAATTAACAACAATTCACAGGATGGGGAGGGGAGGGGGATGTCCCTAGCTTTTAAAACTTTTAAACCAGTGCCACAGAAATAGAATAATATGTGCCCTTTTCACCCTAGTGTGCATGTCAGAAAAAAGGTCTTATCCTCAAATATTTACTGTGTGTCTCCTGGATGATGTTAACTGCAACAGCAGAATACAGGAGAGTTGAATGAAAAACAGGCTACTGCAGTTAAGCGATCTGATTTATCAATTTAAAAATAGAATTAAATTAATCCTTGCATTAGTGAAAATACAGCTTCAATGAGGAATCATGGTAAGGGTTAAAAATAAGCAGCAACATGGGTTACTGTTACATGCACAGATACTTGCCTGTGAAAATTAAAGTCACTTGTACTACAGAACACAGGAGAAAGAAAAAAAAAAAAAAAAAAGACAAAATCATAAGGGCTCAGTGATTGGTGAGCGCCTGAAATGGTGGCACGAGTCAAACAACTGAAATAAGAAACTTAACAAGTCTGCATACAGTGCCATTTGCACAGATGACAAAAGTTACTACCCTACACTGGAGGGGCAACAGAAAGTAGAAGGAACCGTAAAGGGCGATTTACAGCCTGAACTACAAGCAGTTTAAAAGAGCAGCAGTGATTTACCGATACTATCTCTAAGATTTAGATGTTGCTCGTATGCAGCCTGGTTGGCAGCAGTGGCCCAGATTAGCTGCAAACTCGTCTTTTTTTACATACATTTAAATTAAATAAATAAATAGTCAAATGAGGTTAGTTTAAAATATTTCCCCAGAAGATGTACAGTCTTTGACAGAAGATGTACAGTCTTTGAAGAGGAACACAGAAATGCTTTTTGAATATACATATTCAATCCATGATTAATTTGTGGGGGTTTGGTTTTGGGTTTTTTTGAAGGGTTTGATTTGGATTTATTTTTTTTTTTTAAGAGAAAAGGATTTTGTAGCTAAACTTGAATGAATTAACTACAGTTTCACAAATTCACAATATACATATCAGGCACAACACTATTTTTCAGGTGAGCAGATTTTGCTGCAAGGAGTCTGAACAATGCTGAAAATAAAAATCACAGGAAAAGTGCATTTCATCTATTTCTTTATCTGCAGTTGTCAATCGCCTGACACTTCAAATGCCAAGCAAGACTGTGAGAACTAATATAAAACCAACCACATCAAGTAACACAAATTATAAGTTTGAATCACATTACGACTGTTTCATTTCTTACAAAGAAAGCAAATCCTGAACAGCCACAAGTGATGCAGCATTCGTTTTATACGGAACCACACAGTGAATCTTAAAGATACAATTGTAGCATTTTCTAAGGCAATGAAAAGAAAGCAGTGCACTATGCCACATCCTGCAAACCCTGAAAATAAATTGCATCTTAATGTTAATGAACCAGTTTGTTTAAACTCCCATTGGAAATGCAAGCACATGTACTGCACACCAGCTACGCTAAGCTCTCCTGCAGCATACACACCTTTATGTATTAGAAAGCATGCTGGAACTATAGGCTAAAATCTATAGTCCCAAAGTCAATTTATTAATAAAAGATTGACATGGAGAGAGACACTACCTACCCACAAATACATCATCATCTTGAAAGAAATCAAGGGCTCTGTCAGCACACAGAAGTCTCCTTACTTCACCAAGTATGTCTGGAAGGAAAACTGAAAACAGTGGGTAGAAAATCTTGCCTTTTTCTGTCAAGTCCTCACAGTTCTCTTCTTTTCTTATACAAGGTATTTTTTTTTTAGTTTGTTTATAAGAAGAGCATTCGTTCAGTGGCTCTTTCTGCGTGTGAAGTGACTTGCTTCAGGCTGTCTTTTTTCTTCCCTTTTTCTCCCTAACTCGGTCTGTCCTTTCTTTACTGTCAAGCTTGCTTAGGTAACAATTCTTGGTGTATCTATTTAATGAGCAGGTCCGTGCACTAAAGGCAGCCAACTACATTGGAGAAAGAAAAAAAAAAAAAAAAAAAAAAAAAAAAAAAAAAAGGAAAAAAATAGTAATAATAAATAAATAAATGGGAATATACCACTTCCTGATTGTTATTATGGGACCTACAGACACCCCCTCTGTAGGAATTTATAGGAAGATTTCTAAGACGTCTTGAGGGGGAAGAAAAAAATAATAATAAAATTCATCAGAGAATAGCAGGTGACTCCAGTGGCACTCAAGCCATTACCCCTGCTTGCTAAAGGACCCAGTTCACAAATCCTGCATTTGAGAAATTTTTAAACTCAAAGCAAAGCTCCTACAGAAAAGAAAGGAGCATGTACTGCACCCTGCCTCTCCTTTATCTCTTTAAATGTACTTCAGATAAAAGCCGCATCCAGTCAGGTCAAGGCCTTTCCCAATCTTATTACGCTAACAGAAGAGTGTTCAACATACTTTTCTACAGCCATCTACTGACTTCATGGTGTTATTGCTGCTGCTGTTAGCACTGCTGGGAGATAACTGCCAGTAAGAGGAACGGGGAAATACAAGGATATAGTAAAGTGTTTGCAGTAATTATTTATTTTTGGTAGGGATTTTTTGCTTGCAGTAAGACATATTTCAAAAACAAAATTAGAAAGAATTGTGATTTGTATGCTTAACAAGGGTTAGTAAAGAGAACTGGGTTTGTTGGTTTGGTTCTTTTGGGGGGGTTCTGTTTGTTTGTTAGTTTGAAGTTGAAGGTACACTTTATGCAAATGATAGAGTATGCAAAGGACTCAGGGATTTTAGATTACAGCTTAGACTTTTATCATTTGCTACAGGGAAGTATTTTTAACACATTTCACCTGTCTCATGGTAATGCACAATATATTTAGTAAATCGATCAACAGTGTCCTCAGGTGAGAGACAATTTTTCAATGGAAATGGAAAGGAGACAAACCTTGGTCACTTTTTAGGCTGTATTACTAGTCTTGAAAATCATCTCTGACCTTGTGAACTGGCAGCGTATCACACCATTGCCATAATATGCATTGGTTATTGATGTAGAAAGCTACACAGTCTGTCTACTAAGTGCATAAACTACTACAGTATATACATAATTACTATAAATCAAGGAATAAATAAAATGAGGAGGTATAAAAATGGCCATGGGAATGAGATTACACAGAACTTTTGTCTTATTTTTATGTTTGATTACTTATTCATTATCTGTGCTCATGGACCGTGCACTCTTTCAGACAAAAATTTGTTCTTTTTAACTAAAGACTGCAGTCGATTTACATATTCAGCCTAACTATACAAGGTAAAATGTCACCTAAATAATTAAAATGCATTAACTAAATTGCATAATCATTCATTGCAGCAGGGCAGGTGGCAAATGGATAGGCACCTGCTGAAACAGCCTATAACAAGGAGACATAACAGCAAAGCAGGACTGGGGAGAGCAACCCAAAATCCATACCATTAAACAAATGGTAATCAGGAGAGTCTTAAAGACTCCTGCCACGGGGGTGAAATCAAAATAAAAATAACTGCTATACCACTAACATTTCAAAGCTGATTTAACATAGAAAAATGAAACCATGAATTAATGTGATACTTAATTCTAAGATTTATATAGAGAAATTTATCCAGATAAACAGATACATACCTACACACAGAGCTACTCAAGTTTGATCCACTAAATTCTACACCCAGGTAGGTGAAAGGTTGTTGTCTGTTTTAGTAGA
This sequence comes from Falco biarmicus, assembly GCF_023638135.1. Lineage (NCBI taxonomy): Eukaryota > Metazoa > Chordata > Aves > Falconiformes > Falconidae > Falco > Falco biarmicus. The sequence goes on from NC_079291.1 coordinate 72,461,712, forward strand.
AGCGGAAGAGAAAAATTTAATGTACCAATCACTAAAATGAAAACTTTTACAGTACTGCGCAAGGAAAACATCATTTTAAGTAAGTTTAGTGCAATTTTGTAAAGTAAAGCCACTTACTTTTCAAAAGTAATCCTCAAGAACTGCCTTTTGCTTACAGTTTTGGGTTAGGCCATCTGCCAATTTAACCACCAACATTTGGCAATCCAACAGGCCTAACCAGATAACTTTTAAGCTGTACACTTTCACCTCATTTTGTCTACTACATAGCACCCTGTGTTCTTCTCTATTGAGTTACACTATTATAAACTTGAAATATCACATTAGAATGAATTAGATTATACTGCTTAAGCTGAAAATACATTTTCTGATACTGTATCTGCACATCTGCCAGCCAGTGGTTCTTCCTGATCTGTGCACCTGAACTGAACACACCAGGCTTCAGAATTTTCAAAGACCACTTAAAGATTTTATTAATATGATAACAGTGTGCACAGCTATAGCAGATAAATCACTTTCCTAACAAAATGTCCCTGTTTCTGAGCATAGCCGACATATAAAACTTCAGTGAACTGTGTCCCAAGGCTCTAAACTAATCTTTCTGTATTCTAAATTCTCTTCATTATTAATTGGTTAATCAATTCCTCATATCTTATTCCTTCAAACAAGTGGAACAATTTCTAATGCTCCTACACAAAACCATTCATTTGAAGTGTTTTATTTTTAGTATAGCTATTATTAAATGCTTTGCTCGTTAGATTATCTGTAGTTTCTGCACAGGTAGAAAAACATAGATAAAAAGAAGATTGAGAACAGGTATATTACTCTGCTTTTGGCATCTATGACTAAAGTTTAAACCAAACCTTGTTTGCTAAGGTTAGTTCTTACATGTTCTGGATTTGCCAGCAGTGTCAAAAAGAGTAAACTGAAGGTACTGACCATGATCATTTTAACAAAGGCTGGTCCAAGAGAACTGACACTGTAATCAGGTCAAAAGCTATTGAGATCAATGAGAATCTTGCTGTTCTTTTAAATAACAGGCAATCAGAAACTCTGCTCCAACTATGAGTACAAGCCTTTTGTGTGAAGCAATGGCTCATTTCTTCTGACACTGCCAAAGATGTTCACTTGAGGCTCTTCTGTCGGGGCATTGACAGGTAGTTTAGCTTCAGAGCATGGCATTTCTGTATCTGCTCATACTACAGCCTTAACTTTCATAATCAATCAGAATATAAAATATTTTGCCCAAGGAATAACAAGGGATTGATGAGATATTAAGGGTAGATAAAAACAGCTGATAACAGCACAAATGAAATAATAAATAGTGTAATCATCATTAAAATTAGTTATGTATATGATCAGCACATTCTTATTGGCACCTAAACAACTCAGATTTATTAAAAAAAGAAAATAAGCTCTAGATTCTAGGAGTTCCATTACCTTATTAAAGAGGCATAATTCATGGACATATCTTGGCATATTTATTAATGACACAGTAGATTGGAAATAGCATCAATATTGCCGCTTACTGCATTGGAAGATAAGAAAATGCAGATTACATTTCTCATCTTGCAGGGTATGTAAGATTCTCGGGAACTGCAAGAATATTAAAGTAATCGCAGTGCTAAACGGCAGCATCCCTATTTTGCCGGGTGTGATACAGAAGAATACTGAAATCATGTATTTGACTTGCAGATTGTGAAGACAAAACTTTTGACTTTAATGAGCTCATGTTTTCAACTAAAGTGCTCTGCACTTTGGGATTTAAACCAGAGGGGGTGGTGTTTAATAATATTTTTTTAAAAATGTTTGATCAAGGAGGGAGAGACTGTGATGGGCATGGCCACTGTGACAGTACTGGTGATGAACTGGGTTTTTTGTTTGGTTGGGTTTGGGTTTTTGGGGTTTTTTTTGTATTTTTTGTTGTTGTTGTTGTTTGTTTGTTTTTTCACTTGGGCTTCACCAAGAATAGATACCATCCAAGCACATGATACATGAGCTGCAAGAACACAAAAATCTCACCTAATTTATATAGAGTACCCAAAATAATGTGAAACATTTAGAGAGCTAGAAATATTTACGTTTATGCTTAATTTCCAAACCTTACAGCCTCATCTATCATGGCTATTTATGAAATGAAAAACCGCAAATGCTTAGGTGGTATGGCAACAAAACAAGCCTTAATCTGCTCTTAAATCACTGCAGCGTGAAGGGGGTTGTTACTGGGGTTTTGGCTTTTGCTTTCTGGTTTTCAGCATAACTGTAGAAGAGCAACAGTTCAGTTGGTTTATAAACTACTCTGTGTTTTCACCACACACAGCTTTTTTCCATTTTCAATTAATCTATATTAATTTAGCACTTCTGTCTCTTTTGATGCGAGAAATTAGTTTCTGTGTTCATTTACTCTGTACTGAGCTCAGAATATTGTCCCAGGGAAGCCTGAGGAGCAACCAGCCAACAACCTGGTCATTAGACATCGCTACAAATTAAAATATTGAGTCAGGATTTTGGGCTGTCTGATGACTTTTGTTCAGTGTATAGTCCAAGGAGTGACAAGCAGGATGGAGACAGATGGGAGCTTCCTCCGATCCCAGATTCCATAACACATGCATGGGATGTACACAGCTCATAGTTTTCCACAGAACCAGAAATATGAAACTTTATTTCTGTTATCTTACCATAACAAGGTGATGGGAAAAAATCTGACACTTTGCCTGGCATGTATGCTTCATTTGTGCCATTTCTGTAACAAAGCAAGCCACTTGTTTCTCCCAACATTCAAATGTTCTATATTGACAAGACTCTTAAGGTAATTAACTGACTATAATTAAACCAAACTATTAGTGGACACTGTCCAGCTGGTAACAGCCCAATCCCTTGTCCGTAATCTCAATGGCAGGTGCTGTATTGATGCTGCTTCTCCACTGCTTTTCCTGAGAACAGACTCAGCCAGTTGTTCTGAGCAGGCAAACCCTGACAGCCACAGGGAAACCTCACGTACCCTCACCTGGTTTTAAGACGTCATAACTAGGCCCCAGTTTCAGCCCTGATCAGGGAGGGTGTCACTGGGGGATGATGATGGATTTCACTTTATTTAGAATAAGGCTTGTGAAAGGAAAATGAAGGCTTACAAAATCCTTTCCCAGAGAATTAACACAAGGACAGTGGAATCAGAATTTTCTAGCTATTAGAAAACATTGTTTTAACTCAATTTCCTGATGCGTTAATGCTTTTCTCCAATTTTTTTCTCCTAGATAATAATGCCCAGGTGTTTTTGCAAATCTTCATCTTGATTTTAGAGATTATGCTTATACAGATAACAAAAAGAAATAAATCTCTTTCGGCATGTAATCATTCACACTTGGAACAAAGCAAGTTAGATATCAAATACTGAGTCCTGGTAACAAGTGGCTCTCAATTTGTCTGTTCCTTGAGGACTTATATGGGCTGAATAAAATTGAATGAACACAAGTTAAATAACTCAGGATACTCTTGAACAGAAAAAGAAACTCATGTCATCAGAAAAATTATCTCCACGCAAATGTTTGATTAGCTCTAGTCAACATCATCTTCCCACTGCCTGTAAAATCTTTCATTCATGAGAACACAGTCTTGCAACCATCACACGTATTTTAAATCTGGTACAGGGTTTTTCCGTTTTCACAGTAGGACATAATTATATTCTCCTTAGGACAGGCTAATCTGAAACCAAGTATTGCTAACTTTTATCTGCTTATTGAAACACAGGAAGAATCTCTTGTCAAGTTACTACACTCTAATTTGTTTTGGATGAAGATCTTTTACCCAGTAGTGGAGCCAACTAACACCATTCCTCCGCTAACGTCAGCCAACAGGTTTCTGCTAGCAGAAGCATAAATCAGTTCACATCAGCTGACATAGGGACCTGATGGAGCGGGGGGTGGGGGTGGGGGGGGTGGGGAGGGGGGACACCGGACACCTGACACCCAGATGAAGAAATAAAACTCGCTTCACAATAAATTAATACAAAGTTATGCCCATGACTTTTTTTTTATTTTAAAGTGATTACAACTTTCCTAAAGTAAGATTTTGTTTTAAAAAGGGGAGTAGGGGTTAACATTATAATAATAATCATCACTAATGATAAAAGGTTGCTATTACCAATGACTTAAGGACTACTACCCTGTAATTTTCAGTTTATGAGTTTATAAATTGCTTTGTTATTTAGTGCAGGCTCCTTAAATTCCGATCTCTTTATGCACTGGATGATAACAAATGGATCAGTTTTATCACTTATAATAGTTCAGTAAATCATGAAGCAGCCTACCTTTCAGTGAAGCCATCATATAGAACTTATCACAGCAAACCTATCAGTTGTTATTTCTGACTATATATCTGACAACACAAATTCATGCACTGCCTCCTTGTAACACTTGTTTTTTAACAAGGTGAGAACAGCCTCATAACCGAGGGTTAGTTACAGCACTACCTGGACTTGGCGAGGGGCAGGCGTGTGTTAAGGGCACGCCGCCACCTCTGGGGCTGCCCACCGCACCCCTGCCGATGCCAGCAGCGTTGCTACAACAGCCACCAGACCAAGGCAAAAAGCTGCCTCGCTGCCACCTGAGATCTTACCGCCTTGGGGAGCACCAGGACTAGCCCTGCCATTAGGCTGCCCACGATCTCCACAGTCTTCACCACAGAAGCAGAAAGGCCTCTCCACCAACGTCCTGGTGAAGGCAGGTGTTGCCCGCCCGCAGGCATGCAAAGTTGCACATGGCAGAGCCAGAGGGCACTGACTTCGGGAGGCACTGGGGGGCAGGGGCAGATGGAAAAGTACAAAACTAAAATATGTGGACAATCAGAAAGGAAATGTGTAAAACACCTGACATAAGAGAATTCAGATATCCACCGAGATAGGCAAAAAGCTGCCACCACACATGCTAGTCACTTCAGGTCTATCCCGAGTCCACAAGACCAGTACCGTGTGAACTCAGTTAACAAAACAGCTGAATGTGTCATTTTTAACTGGTGACTCAAAATCTCTAGATTACCCGCCTCATTAAAGCTAGGTTTTATATAACATGTCCTGATTGAAGAGTGCAAAAACTTATGTGCAGAATTGCTAGGGTATTTTGTACACAAGTAACACCATGTTTAATGAAGTGGGGAACTCGTATGTGCAATCCCCGGCAGATCCTTTATATCCTGAATTCTCCCATTAGATGCGCAGCCAAAGCGATGGTCTGGCAGTGGCATAGGTCTGCGAAATAACTGGCTTCAGAATTTTTTTTTTTTTCCCCAGAAACTCCTATTCCTCATTCTCAAGGAAATCAGACTGCTCCAGGAGCTCTAATGGCACCATCACATCAAGAAAAGGAAGCTGTGATGCTGCTCTTTAATGAATCAGTGCCTCTTTGGCTGCCTTCCAGACCACAAAAACACTTTGGGCATCTCCGCCTGCTGTTCGTTTTGTGTCTTGTAGGACCCTCTCCATCATCCTTATGTCTGCATATATTCTTCATAGCCCTTTCTGGTTTCTTGGCTTCTACTTTGAGACTCACTGAATATTTCCCTTTAACAGGTCTCAGACCATGTTCTTCCAGAAACTTTTAATGTTTACTGGAACCGTTTGTGTGTTGATGACAGATCCGTAGTGAGACAATAGTGAAAGTTGCATCACTCTTTTCCTAATGCGTGCAATGTGCTATTTGTACACCTACACCCAAGTGATTCTGATTTTCAGAAGTGATAACTAAATCTTTAGAGATCACTTCAAACATATTGGGAAACTTCTGCCCATCAGTGCAAACTATGTGAGGGAATCCAGGGAATGTCAAGAGACAAAATGAGATGAAGAGTGCCTGTTGGGAGTCTGGCAGAGGGAACGGTATTCCTGTTGGCTGAGTGTAACACACCTGTGAACGGATCCACAAGCAGGTTGTTCACACCAAACGCCTAGAAGCACAAAGACTCATCTCCAGATTTAGAATTTCTTTCAACAGGACTTGGTTGGTTTTGAAGAACTTCTACAAGAAAGCTAAGTGCAACACACAGCTACCTGTAGAAAAGTACTAGTGTTTACAGCTGGACATGCATACTGCAGGTAAATGCACATGGCATTGCTCCAAGGAACACGCTGAGACAAGCATTCTCCGTTCCTTCCCCCACAGTGCTAGTAGACGACTAAGTCACTACACCCCTTCCAACATACCAGTAATATGAACAATTTGTTTCCTCATTTTAAATACTTTGGGAGGATGCAGCTTACTGCGAAAGGTCACATTTGAAATCCTTCTGCCTACATATAACAAACATTACAAAACAGGTCAGTCCTATGATTCCACACCCACTTGTACAGTCACCAAAAGGCCAATAAACTAGCCAATAAGCCAACAAATCTGTACACAGTCCAGTCCACACCAATGCCTTCTTACACCCCCTGAAATTCCTTCAGCAAAGTTAAGTCTGATTCCCTGACCTCTCACCATTACAAAGTTCACCTTTCCTATAGTTCCCTATTTTGTCTGAAATAAAAAATACTCACAGTGTTGTCTCCCTACATTAGCTGCCCATTCTTTCAGTTATTAAATTGATTGTACATTAGAGAAGCCGTGCTTTACCTCAGACACTCTCCATTAGGAGGGATCCAGCCTGTACACTAAATATTTAATTTGTGTTCCGAGATGCTCTGAATCTACATATATTCTGTTTTCCTAAGGGGTTCATGGTTCACATCAGTTGGATACTTCTTTCCCAGCAACAAAACGCAAATTTAACTATTTCCAGCAGCAATGCACATGTACCAACTGCAACAAAACAAAACTACACCCTATTCTGAAGTTAGTGAAAATCTGGAAATATAATCTCACCCTCAAATCAAAATGTAGATTCCTCTCATACTGTAGTCTGGAAATACTCACTTCTGAGTACATGTGAAAACTGACAGTAACCTTTTTCCCTTTGGAAAGGCAATTCTCCAGCAGTGTCACAAGGAGTGATTGTTCACTTTCCAGCTCCATCTTTCATCATAGACAAGTCACTAACATTTTGATGTCACCCAAGATTACCCTACAGTTCTGAAGCACTGCCCTGACAAAAGGGTTGGCGATACTTTAAGCTGGACTACAAAACAGCATCAGCAAGTGGCAGAAGAAACATCTGCTTTTGTCTTCAAAGAAATCTACGCACACAAGTAAAAGGAGCAGCATCCCTGTGACCACAACCTTAGGTAATAGTATCACTGTCACTTTTCTCTGGAACTACGTTAGTCTCAGCTGGGCTCCACACACAAAGTAAATTGCAAAATGCTGATCAAAGGCATCACAGTTTCTTACCACTTTTCAATGAGTGAGACCTTGCTAAACCACAGTATATTTGCAAAGTGATCGTTGCAAATAAACAATATTGAAGCATTTCAAAAGATACTTTGATTTTTAACATACAAAATTCCATGTGCTAATACAGAAAAATGGCAAAATCCATTCAGAAACTGGCACCCTGCTCCTGTTTAGTTCACCCAAAGAACGCGCTACACACAGAGCGAAGTGGCAACTAGCAAGGCTTCTTTTCCACAATGACCTGCACTTTGAACAAGGAATTCTAAATGAGTAGAGCTCGTTAATGCAATTCTTTACAGGCAGAGACTCCCGGACTGCAGTATCAGATTGCATAAAAGCCCATATGGCTGCTCAGTGCTGATATTTTGCATCGTTTCCCTCTGAGCATTAAACTCAGATGCTCTCTGTACAGTAAGTCAGTCTCCACATTAGCTAAATGTTCTGAATTAAGGTCTTCCATGATTATGGATATTAAAACATGCAAGTGAGAGAGCATGAACATCTAATTAAACATATGCCAAAATTTTCTTAGTGTAAGATACAACTTTTAAGACTATTTCTACGTTACAAATTCCAATACCATTTAAATTCTTTATACCATCTGGCAATGGAACAAACATGCACTCACTGGGCCTCCAGCCCTAACCTAAGCAGGCAAGAGGCCAAGCCGTGCAACTGACTGAGTGCTCCATGTGATGTACCACTGAAGTGCACAGCAATGCATAGACGCTGTGCTTTAGCTTCATCAAGAGAGCCAAATACACACTGAGGAACATGGCAAGCATATGGGTGAAATTTAGTTTATAAAAAACATGCAGGAACATAAATCTGCTTTTGCTATTTACTGTAATAACGTCAAAACTCTTTGTTTCAACTGAGTTTTCTCCACATTATATTGTCATACTAATTGTAGCAATTACAGTTGCATACTTAATCAACTTTGTTCTATTTTTAATAACTCCCGCATTTTCCAATGCTTTCAAAATAAAGCTTGCATGAATTTTAATCACATGTGGAAATACTGTTTCATTAAACGATTTGAACAATGAAATATATCTTCTTTCAACCTTTTCTGAAGGTTTGACCTAATGATCTTTCGAGGTTCCTTCCAACCTAGGGTGTTCTACAGTTCTTCAGATTAGGAATGACAACATTCTGGCACATATCTGAATAGCATATGGAATAGAAATTAAATTCTGTTTTCAGACCGGTTGAATTTATAATGATTCCAGATGATGGCTCCTAGGGAGTCTTCTGGGAGAATGATTAATAACAAAGCAGCTTGCTCCTCAGAGCTGGCAATGTGACTACATCCAGGTGAGCTCTTCAGCACCCCTGCCTATATATGCACCATATACCTTCACCATTCCAATGACGAGTACTCAGAAGAGAGCTGTGTGTGACCGCTTAGCTGTAATTTTTACAATGCTGTTGTCTATGCGTTCATTTACTTAATAACAATTTTGAGCAATTCTCAAACACTTTTGATGAGAACTTGACAAGCTACAGCACTCATGCCACTGACATTGGTTTAGAAATATGTAATTAAAAAGTGTTAACCACATTTCCAGAAACTTTTTTTGTTTTTTACAATTTGAACCATTAATTATTTTAAACGCATCTCACTCTACACCACTGTGCAATTATGGTAGGCTATTGAGGTTTTGTTTGCAAAGGACTAAAATGAACTCTGGTAAGTGATTTTATTAGGATTTTTTGATGCCTTGGTTATCACTGGTGTTTGGCTTTGGAGCTCCTTTCCATAGCAAGTTTCTCATTCCCCAAAATTACCCCTGATGGAAAAAGACTTGTTTTAAATTCACCCTTCCCCCAGAAATTTCCACATGGTTCCATTTTTCTCTCCCAAGTCCCTCAAGCATGTAGCTGCTGGAGGCTGTTCCATGCCATGAGAAGCACAAAGCAGTAGCTGGGAGGTTGTGAAGATCTAACTAATGCAATGAAGAATTTATCACAGGAGCATTTTAGTAGAACGTATATTTAATGATAGTTATCAGCCTTGTTAACCGACTGCTGTTACGTGATTCCTTAACACTATGGCCCTTTCATGTCACCTCTGGTTTTTTATACATAAATAATTTCTGGTCATTATAGTGAGTTTCCATTATTCCAAGCTACACTTCCTGGAGAGTAAAGTGGGAAATAATATTTAAAAAAAAACCCAAACAACAAAAAAAAACCCAAACAAAAACCCACAAACCAACCAAAACCAAAAAACCAACACCTACCTCCCAAAAAATCTACATGCAAAAAAACCCCAAACAAACAAACAAAAAACCCAACAACAAAAACCACAAAACCCAGCAACAACAGATAAAGCTTAAAGGTCAAGATTTCAGAAGAAATGTGGAGGAATATGTTTATTACATTGAGGTCAAGTGGGTTATTTTTGGTGAGGTTTCTAGGTTTTGCTCCTCCATCCTAAAAGGAGCACATATTAACTATAGAGGGAAAGTTAAAAACCATCAGAAAGTTTCTGTGAATACAAATAAAAGCCAGTGTTCTCCATATCATTACATAATTGGTACCATATAAGCCACAGAGTCCTCTAAACATGGTAAAATTCTTTTTGATAGTTAAATGTAACCCTAATACTCTTATATATATATTTTTAGGATAAATCTCTGATTCCTTCTCCAAACAAGAAATGAGTGAAAAAAAATAAAAAAAAATATTATTTTGGGTCAGTCAGATGTATCCTAATTTTCATGTTCTGCATAGAGTATGGAAACTACTAATCCTTTGCAGCCATTAGATCTGAAAACTGTGTGGTGAGCATTGCTTAGTATTTTCAAAGCAGAAAGAACTGCACGGCTTTGTCAGCACACCATGACTGCTCTGTTCCCATATCAACATGTGAAAAAAATTAAACAGTTTGGACACATATGAACTTAGAAAAGTTTTGTTACATTTTAATCACTGACAAACATTTAAAATATTTTCCTGTTTCTCCCTGTAAAATCAACACTCTGGATACAAGATTATCATAACTGAAATAAAAGCCCACCACACAATCCTATACTGGACTCCACAATTCCACCTGAGCATATGACTGGGAAGATGGCCAGCACCCAAGACCTGGACATTTCAAGGGTTTAGGGTAAATTAAGTTGGTGAGTCTATAGTCTTTCCCAAATTTACAGGGGAGATCTTTTGTTTGTTGGGTTGGTTAAATTTTTTCTTTTATTTTAGGGGGGGTGGGGGTGGGGTTGTAAATCTATATTTAAAGGTGAAGAAAGAATAGTAAATAATTACTTTAGCATTCCTTTGCTGTATTTTGGATTGCTACTTTTCAATCAAATCTCAGAAAATATTTTTTCATTATTTTTGAATTAAATGGTGACTACAATTAGATTTTAAAAGTGCATTTTAGTGAAAGCAGGACTGTAGACCAGGTTTAAAATACCCTTCAACTGGGAGCCTAGCAAATGAGCCAAAAAAAAAAACAACAAACCCCTACCCAGAACAAAACAAACAAATACAACTTCTCATAGGTTTTATTACAGAACGCAGTATCAGGTTTGTACTTGGGCACTGTGGCAATGTCAAAGGAAAATTCCTGGGAGTTTCAATTATAAAAAATGGAAATCCCAGTAACGGTATCAAGGAAAAAAGAACCAGGCAAGTGGGGACTAAATGATCAAAAGTTTGGATTTTTTTCCCGCTCTATGCAGCTTTTAGATGCAAATTTATATGCACAATAATGTGTGCCTAGAATTATTAGTAAGCAGAATTGTTTACAATACCTTTATGCTACGTAACAAACAAATGATTAGTTATTGACATCACAAATCGAGGCACACAGTTGTGACCACCATCATTTTATCATTAAAAGTTGTGGGAATAAAACAGGAGAGTAATGCAATCTACCTTAACATTCCCAGGCCATTGTGTTGCGTAAAAAAGGTACACAGGCAACCAAAGGATGCATCTGCACTACCATCTGGGGCAAAGGCAGGATCTTACTTTGTGCTTGTAAAGTGCCTGTAATTTACGGTGCTAAATAAATGATTTTTAACAATGATGAAAACAGTTGTAGAAAGCACTAGTTCAGCGAATGGGGGGAAAACAGGAGAAATGATCTGATAGTGTATGAAGCAGCCTATAGCATGTAGGGAAAAACAATGAAAGGAAATGAGTAAATCAAGGTAATAAACCTATCAATTATGTGTTCTTTGGAGGGCAGCTGCTATCAAGTAGGAAAGTGACCTTGAGATGAAGGCTACTTTTTTACTTCCAGTATTGTACTCCAAGAGATTTAAAGAATCCATAGGCAGAGACAGCTACGGTGTGAAAAGCATTTTCCCAATGAACCTGTGAGCACAGAGTACATCTGTATTTTTGCCCGTTACCTACGGAATAAACAGTTTGCATAGCATTTGATTACATACTTAGAATACACCTGTAGCCACACGTTTACATGAGGTCTTAAATTTCCAGTATTAGTGGGGCATGAAAAATGCGTGTGATATGATGTATTTGGTTTTCATATCTCCTTCCTCCTGTCTAAGACATACTGGTTTTAATTATAAACAGAGGTGATCAAAGCTTCCAAATACACAACAGCAAACAGATGTGGGGGGGAAACCATTCCTGAGTCAGGTCAGCTTCTCCCAGGCATGACAAACAACGTTACAAATCAGCAAAGCATTTCTACCTTTCTCAACCTCCTGGTTTAGCAAATGCATTCTCTAGATATCAGGCTACAAATTATAAAAATAGCCACTTCCACCTAATCAGTTTGTCCCCCAGTATGTACTGATACAGCAACTGCCTGAACCCAGGTGCAGGACCTTGCACTTGGCCTTGCTGAACTTCACAAGGGTCACCGTGCCACTCAAGCCTGTTGAGGTCCCTCTGGACGGCACCCCCTCCATCAGCCTGGGATCACCCACAAACTTGCTGAGGCTGTGCTCAACCCTGCCACATCACTGATCCAGGTACTAAACAGTATTGGTCCCTACAGAGACCTACCAACTTCATCATGATCTCATCAGGATCTTTTAGAACCTACCAACCTTTTTGGTTTTATTTTCTTTTTCCTCTTGGAAGACTGTGGCATCTCAACCACACCATCTCTCCCAAGCACGTATCCAGTATATGGAACAAGGAACTTGCCCCACTCCAGTGGCAGAGACTGGGGTTCCTAGGATGGTGATCTGCAGGGATTTCATCATCTGTTCTTTACAGCTGGTATTTCTGATTTTAATTTTTAGTTTGACTTAAAATATGATTTTTCACTGGACAGTCCACATGTATTGACATCATTGTCATGTGTTTTTCTGCTGATGAACTGCCAGCATAACTTCACAAATTGTTCTACGCTTAGTATAGATCAAATACATTCAAAAAAATCCATCTGCTCTGTATTTTTGGAGACATCATCAAGGTTTTTTAAACAAGCAGTAGGACAACATTTTTTTCCTACAGGTAGAACTAGAATGTATTTAATATATTTTTATATATATTTTCTCTACCTATCATGTGGGAGTTTGTCAATTACACAAATTTTAAGAAGATACTTTATAATAGGAAGGTAGTTAAAGCTAATAACTTAGCAATAATTTCTCAACATGCAGATGTCTGTCTAATTTTACAGGGGTATTTTCACCTTATGGAAATGAATAGGATAAGTAAAGGGAGCAAGATAAATCCCAAATGTTAATAACAATGACAGAGTAGGTGCCTTTTTCTAAAATTACTTTTTCCAAAGCTAGGCCTATCTGAAGCCAACGTTTCACCCTTGATGTAAACAGTATGGTGTATAAGCTCTGTCACGTGTCAACTACAAGTCTGTAGGAGTGGATCCTGAAACTGTATTTTTATATATATATATATAATACTGATGTATGCCTTTGTGTTTTTATACATCCATATTGATACTGATGCATGCAACTGCTTTTTTTTTTTTTTTTTTTTAGGATTAACGTATTCTTCCTTGTAAGTTTGCTGCTTTGAAAATAAAATGTGGAAGCTACTTTAAAAAGCATAATTAAATAATTTAATAGACAAGTCAACATGACCAGTTTAAACAAGTAAGGTTTAGAAAGACTTTACAGAACACAGAAAGACCATTACCATCAATACTAGAACATGATGACCATATTATGATCAATATTCCTTCATTCTCTCTACTTCAAATAATACAGGTGCAAAGGTCCATGTTATGCGATGGATATAACTCTTTATAATACTACATCATCTGGATTGTTGATGTAAATTATTTTTTTCAGTTATGACAGTACTCTCGATGCCTGTCTTGTTCCCTTTAAAAATCTAGTTGCTCAGTCATTTGATAAAAAAGTAAATGAGAATAAAATTCCACTATGCAAAAAGACCAGAGTACATTACAACTCCAGCCCATCTACCTGTAACTGAAGAACTTTTTCTTCACTTCAAGGCTTTTCACTTGACACAGGGATGGGGGAGGGGGGGTGGGGTGGAGAGGGAGTAAAAAAAGAAAAAGTACAAGCCAATAGCACTGCCCAGCCAAAAGCACACAAGCCCCAACCCAAGCCAAGGCCAAGAAAGGCCTTGTGGAAAGAGCCTGGGGGGAAAACCAAAACCAACCAAACAAAAAAACAAACAACGAAAGCCCAAAACCAACCAAATATAAAAAACCCCTCAAAAACTGCAATAAACCAGACTGACCAACCCACAACCCCCCAAATTTACCCTATAAACTAGACAGTGTTTTCTACTTGATTTAGGTGTGAGATTAGAGGACTATGGTTTTTGCCAGGCAAACTGACTAAGCAACAGCAGTTAGAAATAAGAAGTCAGGACAGTACAACCACTGTTAAAACTGTGCACTTGAAAGTCTGGTTTCAAGATGATCAAAGAGAAACTCTAAAAGCCATATGACAAAAGAGCTCCCTTTCAACAAATACAAAATATGCAAGAAAATCCTGCTTTGCTTCTGGGACAGCACCACTGATGACAGGGAGTGCTCTGCAAAAGCAGCTGTATGCAGCCATTGCTGCCAGGCTGTGCCAGAAGTTGCTTGTTGTGAGTGCAAAAGCTGTTCCCAAATACAGTGTGGATCCAGTACTCTGTATTGATGATGCTTCTGTCCCCTCAGAAGTCTGCCCCTTCCAGAGCCTTGATTACATTTAGTGAACGGTCTCACAACTCAAAAAATACCTATCCTTGGCTATCTGCACACAATCATGACTTCAAATATACATTGAGTATCTGCTGAATTCCATGAAGTGCTGCAGCTCTAGACAGAATCTGTCATGCCAAACGGACAGGTACTTGCTGAAAAGATTGCTTCAGCCTCACCAGATATCACTGTAACTCCGCAGGTTTTTTTGCAATTATCAACCACCACATAGAGAAAATACTTGGTTGTGCAAAAATCAAAGTTGAATTAGTGAAAAAGTGGCATTTGAACAACAGAAAATCCTCTGCCTACTGTTCCCAGAAAGATATGCCAAAAGAACATCAAGAAAGGAATAGAAGGTTTTCTGAATGGCATTCCAGCAGCAGCAGAGACAAGGAAAATACCTAAAGGCTTCTTTGCTATTCCTGAAAGAATGTAAAGAAACCTGAAGTGGACGGCACCATAACTGTGTACTAAGGTAAGTAGTGCCTGCAAACATTCCTTCTTCTCTAGGTCAAAGGCGCATATTATTAGCAGGTAACATTTTAAGAGGATAACAGCATCCTTGTGGCAAGAGGCTATGCCACTTTAAACATGAACCATAACAATTTTCACTGCCTAGCCATTGTTACTTTTTAAAATAATCACCATGGTTATTAAGCAACAAGTTGGAGCCCAGTGTTATCTTAAGAAAGCTACTGTGCTTAGGAGGGCTCTGGAAGTACACCAGAACTTCCACAGCAGGGCTGAAATCAGATTTCTTCAGCTGCCTTCCACTGGACACATTAGTTTCTAGCTAGATGAAAATTTAAGTGAAATGACATCCCTGCAATCAACTCCCCTCCCCAAAAGCTTGGCAGAGTATTTACAATCCTTTCATTCTTCTTTAGATTTTAGTTCCGATATTTTTTTTTCCCCAAAACTATGCTGTGCATTACTTTCCAGGTAACCACCAGGAATGTAGTTTGTAAGATGGTGAGACTAATTTAGTTCTATGTCAACGTGTAATATGGACCAGGAACCAAAAATACAGTGCCTTCTTATTAATCTCACCTACCTGTATTTTCACCATACACCCACATGGATGATGACACATCTAGCTCACTACAGGAATAACTACAGAAATTAAAGGAGGATCCTTTTAAGCCACTTGTCTAGCATGTCAAATGCAGTATAACTTACCTACAAGGATTCCTAAGAAAAGGATGAGTAGTAAACACACATCAGATTGATCCAACTCTGCTTAGCTTTTCCCCTTTTAACCTGTTTCCCTTTTTGAGAAGGATGTATAGCACTGGGTAGTTCCAGATCACCCTTCCAGGCAAAACATACACACATTGTTTGCAAATGTATGCCGAGACGTTGTCAGAAGGAAAAGAAAAACAGTGAAATTTGTATTAATGGCCAGAACTAGCTGCCCCGTTTTGCAGAAATGCATGAATTACTGTGTTGCTTTCTAGTAACAAGACACCACTGACTCTCAAAACAAGCTTAGATACCTTTCCTTTTCTCCAGACAGAGTGGGGAGAGGTAGAGATTGAAAGCACAGCATCTTTGGCCAGCCACTAAATAAGTTCTGCTATGCTACCACCATACTAAAGTATTTCAGAACATGCTCACAAATAACATTACTTCACAAATCAGCTCCACTCTGATTCTCGTTCTCTCTCCAGTTGTTTTATCCCCTCCACCCCAAGTGATTAAAAAATTAGCACCTGCCACTGAATCACAATTTACCTCCTTATGCATCAGAGGAACATTGTACACAAAAGTTATCAGTTGATCATTCTTAGGTCACTAAAGAAAGCTAATACCATAATGACGAGCTTCAAAATTTTTCTTTAAAAAGTTTCCAAAAAAACCCAAACATCTACACGACTGAAAACCTTACAACTTGATGAAGTAATGCACTCAACAAAGACACAAAGCACACTAAGCATTGCAGGATTGTGGTCGCTTAAAAATAATGCTGGACATAAATGCATTTGCTTTTGTTTTCCCTCCACTTGGCAGAACTTTAATACATTTTTGGCTGCATGTCACAGCTTATTGCATTTACTGTATAAAAGACAAGACAAATAGAATGATATTGAATGCAAAACTTCCTTTTGTCACCTTGGAAATCAGGGCACTATAAAAAAAAAAAGTAAGTTGATATTAAATACAAGATGAGAGTAAGAGCCTGCCTTTCCCATCCTTCAGACCAGAGAAGGAACTCGGGCTGCATATAATGTATCTTGATAGTAAGTGCATGTGAAAGAAGCTGTTAATTAGAGCAACAACTAGGTCACTTAAAATTTCAGATCAAGGAAGTTAATCACACCATTTACCATTAGACCTCATTGGTATTCACAGGAACATTTATAAACCCTCCTAACACCACAGCTGGAAAGTGCTCTGTGCCCACCTTGGAGAGCTCAAGCACTGATGCGGAAGGACCGAAAGCATCAACTTATATAGCAAAGCTCAGGCATGGAAATACAGCTGTAGAACTTCAGTTTAAACAGTTACTTTGACTTAATAATGCAAAATAATTATTTCTTAGTTGAGAGGAAGGTTCGGTAAAGCTCAGTAAGGTTTAAAATAGCCTGTAAGTTTAAGTAATATCCTTAGGCGATGATAAAAACAAAAAGATTAAAAAAAAAAGATAAAATCCTAGGTTAATGTCAAAGCAGTAGGGAAGGTTTGGTGGAAGCAGCAGATAGCCTTCTGAAGCTGTCACTACACTTTTTATAGTTTACATATGCTACAGCTTATTCTACCTACAGCTAGTATCCTGATTCTCTTCACAGCCTTAAATAACCTTAAATAATCATTCATGTTTCAAAGTCTGTTTTCCCAGACCCAAATACAAGAAGCAAAATGTATTTATACGATTTTGAGCAAGCTCCGAGTTCTCTGTTTTTGCAGGTCATTTATAATGCATCAGAAGGACAATTACATTAAGCTCCACACAGTGACTCATAAACCAGCAAGTTGCAGTAGAAATGAGGGTAGGGTGTGTCTGTCCAAGAAGAGATTTATAAATCAGGATTGGAGAACAGAACACAGGAGGAGGCGGCCTCAACAGGATCATTATTTTCTTTAAAGAAAATACTGACAAAGCGGTCTGTGGATGAAGTGGAGAGCAATACTGATGAGTTAATTTCCCTTTAAAGACACACTAAGTTATTTTAGTGCAATTTGATTAAAATTAAGACATATAGCAAAAAAATTACAGAAATATGAAAAAAAATCAAGGCAGCACATGAGAATGAAAATAATTTCCAATGGAAAGGGAAACTTAAAAAATGTCATTAACGGTTTGTACTTTTTGTTTGGTAATTAGATGGAAATATAGTGAAGTCAGCTGATGTTATATATTCTAATGGGGAAAAAAAGCCACACCCAAACAGCTGTGCTAGAGACGAAATTCCCATTGCTTTCTCTGTGAATTCCCATTAAAAAAATTCAGTTCTAAACATTAATGTCTAGCTGTGAATTGTACCAGGTTGGCAAGGCAAATAAGTTTCCAGTTTGTGGTCACTGCTATTCACAAAGCCTGAGCAGAAAAGGGTTAAAATATACAGGCTTTCTTAATTATTAGAATTGTCATTCATTGTAAATATAATGTATAATGGCCAGAGGCTTCAATATGAATAAGAGTTTCATTACTCTAAATGCTTTATTCCAGAGAGTCTTTGCTTTGCATTTAGAATTTAAAAGCCAATAGAACAGTTAAGAGGTGAGATATGTCTGAATAAATTATTGTAAGAAGACTTGGATATTTCTTTCTATAGCCACGCAATGTCTAATTATTTATTTGCAATATTGCACTTTAAAGGAGCCCTTCTTAAAGTGTCTTTCTTTTAGAACTTCTTTAGGACTTGCAGACTAAGGAATAAGTAGGGAATCTGAAAAGGAGACTGGCAGACACCCTGTCATCTTTACCAAGGAAGGTGGAAGATGATATGTCTTTTGTATTGTATTACGAGCTGATCTAAGAATAATCTAGTTTTAACTCAGTTTAACAAACACAAACAGATGTTAGCATTTTGTTGTTTTAATCCTGTTCTCTTGTTATATTTCAATTCTTTCAGCTGGGATGAAACAATATTTTGTTGTGAAGAGATGTGTTGCCTCACATCCATGTGTTCTCGGTAGGTCAGAAACCCCAACAGAACATCTTGCAGGCCTGAACCATCTAACTTGGCCAATTAAACATTTCTTTAACAGCACTGTTCAGTTAGGAAGCCAATTAAAAAGTGACAGAATGGTCAAGTTACACCCTGAGAGCGCTGAACCTGGCAGCAGGGGGCTGTGTGCAGCATGACTAAGGAGAGCCAAAGGTGCCAGCACTGAACTAGGACCATAACATCTCCACATGAAATATTGAAATTTCACTGTGACCTTTTGTCACAGCAGATGAGTTGCTGTAAACAAACAAACTCTGGGTACTGGTAAAGGTTTGGGCATTTGAAGACCAGGCAGGGGAAAGGACGAGCTCTGCCACGCTTGGCGTCTGTCTGCGTGAGGCTTCTGGGTGGTTACAGGTTTGTCCTACAGGCAAAAGCCCCAGCTCCGTGCACTTTCAGCACACCCCGGCCCCAGGAGCAAAGTTTACACAGATAACTTTATTTCATGCAACAGGAACATCACAGCAGTATGGAAGGAGATGTACCTAATCTTTGAAGGCTAGAGATGGGTTTTTTTTTTCCTAAGTAGTCATGAAAACTCATTTTTGATATGACACAAAGGCATCGTAAGCATTATGCTCATTATTAGATGAAAATATTTAATACTAGACCAGAAAGATACATGAAAGTTTTACTGCATCACATTTTACCCACTACTTACAAAAGTCACACATATTAACTTGAAGAAATAGCTGGGGGCCTCCTTCCATTATATTTCAAAACAATGCTTTTCCTCATTCAAAGGAGAAAACTTAATAAAAATAATAAAACCAAATGAAACTTTCTTTGTTCTCATGGCACTGCTACCTTTTGAAAAGATTGTCCTTCAGGTACTGTTGCAATATTTTAACTTTGACAGCTGCTCTGTTGAGACATTACTACTGATAAAACAAAGCTTTGTCACTCCAGCTTCCGTATAATAGCAATGCTGTCACGTGTCGGCAAGAAAAGAATCAAGGACAATATGTGATGCATCATTCTTGCAAAACTTGTTTACAAAAAACCCCATTGCAAATACGGTGAAGACCAGCTGAAGCATCTAGATATGTTGATGAAGTTAATCTAATGAATGGCTGAATGTTTAAGAACACGGCACAACTTATTTTAAGGCTAGAGTACATTCTTTGTTCTTGCAAGTCATGCAGGTACTGGTGATGCTTAGTAAACTGCAAACAAAAAATGCCACATTTTCTGTTTCCAGTATTTTTTTTTGTTTGCATAAAGACTTTTATTTTTTCCCCTCTGGCTTGCCTCTTGCTCTCCATTACTATAAGGTAATTCAAGAAAATACACATCATGCAGTATCCATAAATGTCATCTAATAAGCAACACATGGATGACCCAGAAGCTTTTTTTTTTTTAAATGAATATGAAATAAATAAATAATGAAAACTCTTATGCCTTTTCAAACTAATACTAGAATCAATCAGTTGAACAAGGAAATACTTTTTATGAAAAAGCATCTACAGAGATACGTAGCATAAGTAGCATTTAAAGGGAGCAAGGACTAAAACCTGTTTAAAAGACTGTCACTTTAACATAGGAAAAGGGGAAAACAAAATAAAGGTCAGTAACCTGGGTTCAGGAATTCCATCACGTTTACAGACTGCACACAACCAATACACACTAAAATATTTGGACCCTTTCTGCCAGTTCCCTCACATTCTTAGCACTGATTTCTTTCTGAAAGCACACATGCTATTAAATAATCCAAAGGACAGTATCTTCTTGTTTAAAACAATCTGGTAGTGGAGAAAGATTGAGAAACAGTGACCTTTACCACTACTAAATCTTCACATGGTGCACAGGAAGAGCATGCTGAGTGTCGGAAGAGGTCCCGTAAAGAGGTACTTACTGCCAAAGCTCATTAAATAAGGGAGTAAAAACCTCTATCTACTGTAACTTTTATATAGAGATACGTACAATATTTACAAACAAGCAATACATTTGCTAAGTATGTTCCTCTTAAATAAAGTAATCCATCTGTTGCTAGCACAAACTAGATTCTGCTTGTTTTAAAGAAACAGAACATTTTGCATATCATTGCACTTACCCTTAGTTGCTCTCTTTCACAACTCATCTGTTGATTTGCACTCTACAAGAGGAAAGAAGAAAAAACCAATATAACTTTGAAAGTATAGCATTCTTGCCACAACAAAGCTGCAATGTCTGTGTATCTTACACAGATAAATACTGGAAAATCACCATGAGTTTAAACACAATACTGTGCTATGGGCCTAGACAAAATCATTTCTGCAAAAAAGTTGGGGTTTTTTCACTTATTATTTAAAAATTTACAAACAGGAATTGACACCAGAACCCACCACAAGTATGAAATACAGAAGCATTTTTGAGATTCTAAAGGTCTCATTGGCAGTTCAGTCCAGGAAGAAGCTTTCCCCTTCTTCTGCTCTATCACACGCCTATGTTATATTTCTGAATATCCCACTACTATGATACCATGATAAGATTCACAGCACACCTTAGAAATAAAGATCTAGAAGCTTCAAGAACGGATAAAATTCATTCCTATGACAACGTCCAGTTCTGATCTGGTATAAAAATTACTCTGAAGAAGACTTGTTTCCAATGCATATTTTTCCATACTGCTGTCTTTATGTTCTGCTAGGTTTGTGAGAAACAGAGCGTGAGAGCAGGCTTCTGAGCAAGACATCGCTACCAAGTAACCGCAGACGCGAGTCATCAGTCAATGGCAGCACAATTTGTGACCACTCTGCCACAATGAAACGTGCTTCTCCAGGAAGAGCTCACAGAACTGAACAGCAGCACCGAAACATCCAGATCCTACTTTGCATTCTAGCTCACTGGTTTCTAAGGCAATCCTGCCCCAGAAGGTCTTGCTGTAAAAGATGTTGATTTGTCCAACCTGTGGCGAGAGGGGTGTTTGTTGGTTGTTTGGTTTGTGGGTTTTTGTTGTTTGTTTGTTTGTTTTTGTTTAGTTGGTATCTGTTTTAAAAATAAAATATTTTTAGCATACATTTAGTATTGTTAGTATCATTAGTGTTGAAAGTAATAACTGACTTTTCTGTAACTAATGTACATGCAAACACTATTCATAACACATGACAAATGTGATGCAGTGTTTTCTAAGGATACTTTCAGAGATTCAGAGTACACATTTCACTACTTTGCACCTACAAAAACTTAAAACATGAACCAAAACTCATTTGCATGAGATACTTTTACTCTGTTGTGATGATTAAAAGGGGAATTCCTCAGGCAAATTTAGGTTACATGCAGAAGAATAACACTGCCAGCCTATTTTTCAACCCAAAAAAATGAGTCCTAACAAATAAGTTACAAGCTAAGCCTTCTATGTATGTAGCAGAAGTTTTACAACAAAGTTCCTGCACAAAATTACAAATCTAACAGAAACAAATGCTCTTCTGATATGTTCCTTAAAGTTCTCTAGCAGGGAACAAAAGGTTGAAGAATTCAGCATATGTCTATATCTACAATCTTCCCCTAAAGAGTAAAATTAAGTACAGCTAAAGTGACTACCACTTGCAGACTAATGATTCCCTTTATCACAGTTCATGCCTTCACACCATTTATAAATTAAGGTTATATGATTCTGCATTATAAGGGCCCTTGTGTACGTCTCAAGAGTTGAGTTTTGATCTGAATCTGCTCTAGATGAACCTATTCACATTGTTTAAAAAAGATAAAACAGACACTAAAATAAATAAATAGATAAAATACTTCCCATTTGGAAGGGACCTACAATGATCACCTAGTGCAGGTTTTAACTGTGTGTGGGGGGGTTTGGAGGGGTTTTGTTTTGATTTTTTTTTCCTATTATTTAGTTTTTTCTCTATGTAAGCCTTCACACCAGAGACTTTAACTTCAACCTTCACAAGAAAAGACTAGTTGAAGTGTGAATAGTTTTTGACAATGGTCTTATACACAAAAGCAAACAAGTTTTAAATCTTAACTGTCTAAGGTTACCCAGTATTTGTTAGTAGGTTATATTCCATATACATAACAACTTTAATACTACCTTATGCAGTTGTGGATTTTTTCCTGAGCAGTAATAACATGAGACAGGTATCACTACGTTTTTAAATAGATAAATGGGAGCACAAAGACTTTAAGAAAATCATTTGCCAAACTAAGAGCACATGAGCTTCACTTTGCAGACTGAACAACATCCAGAATGTTTTTCTTTATAGTATTTCACAGGTCAGTTTCTTTGGATAAGGCTGTTAGTCTTACATTCTATAATTTGTGTTCTAGATTTACCAGCTATTTTTCTAGAAGTGTTAAGCCTCTACCATTAATTCCAGTACTTCTTAGGGTACAAATTAGGCATTAAAAAAAAAAAAAAAAAAGACCAACAAACCTGAACGAATAACATGGTGATTAATTGAATAAAACAAAGGGGGGAAAAAAGAGTACATAATAGAACACGCAATGTATTTCAGAATGCAGCAATATTGTGTATTGTGATTGCTTTCTACGTAATTCAACATAATTTTATCGAACTGCATTTTGCATCTCCTGTCAGATTTTCTGTTTCACCAGTCAGATGCCTAGAGAGCCTGACTTTTGCAGCAGGAATATTTTTAATAACAAATCTACTATGTTCTGCAGGCCAGTTATCTTTGTAGGTATTAAGTACTAGTAATACTTCAGTAGTAATAATAATTTTACAAGCTTCTTCTGAAGACAAAAATGTAAAAATGTAGAAAAGTTCATCATGAAAATCAACAGGAGATAAGAGTTACTCAAAATACTACTGTAAATTACATTGTTACTTAAGAAAAAAACAACATGAAATTTACATTTGCTTTACAGCCTCAGGATACAGAATTAGAGGATCCTTCCCTCTCATCTCTAACATGTTTATCCTCCAGTTTGCATTACCTTTGTACGGCACAGGCATACACGGCTCACAAGTTTGGTCTCTCTGATTAAAATACATAAACAAGGAGAGATTAACCAGTCTTCCCATTTCATTCACCATATCCCACTGGAGGGCTCGGACACACCGACTGCATGTTCAGGTAAACTATGAAGATAATTTGTTTATTCTGCAGCAGCTGCAAACTATTCTGTAGTATTAGTTTAGACACTTTTCCGATGATTGTGAAGAGGGTTTTGGAAAGACCTTCTAAAAATGTATATTTACTATTTTATTTCTAATTTTATATAGCAGAAAAATATATTTGGATTGTAACTTTAACATCACCCTTCAAGAGAAGGTGTTGTGCTCTCCCCCACAGAATGAAACTTTTGGCTCTGAGTTCACATTAGCTGCGTTGATTTACAGGCATTCTGCCTTCAGACAGAAAGGTGACGAAGGTTGTTAAAGATAAGGAAATATATCTAGACAGGAACAAGTAGGAACACCAGAATCATCCAGCCTGGAAAAGAGACGTCTGGGAGCAGGTGCCTACGAAATTATGAATAACACTGAGATGGAAAAGCTGGAATGATTGCTGCTTCTCTTTCCCCAAAAATCAACTAGATGACAACAAATTAAAAAAAAAAAAAAAGAAAAAAAAAAGGTGGCCAGTTCAAACCGAACTAAGTAAAACGATGACTCTTCATACAATGTGCAAATAAAGGGGTAGGTTGTTTGGATAAAGAGAAGAAGAAAAAAACAAACAACCCAAAACCACACACACACAATAAAAAACCCCCAACAACAACAAAAAAACCAAAACAAACCACACAATCAAAAACTTACAGAAGATTATTAAATGCAAAAAGACAACCTTTGCCACACAAAGCTCCTGGAGGCTGGCAGAAAATTTTGGAGAAGCTTGTTTTGCTCCCCTCTTCCATAGGCATCCACAAAGACGGTATCTCAGACTTACAGACCTCTGGTCTGACTCTGAGCAGCTGGTTTTATCTATGCTATTAATAGAAACACCTACGTTCCCAAGAACATGGGGTATTTGGAAACATAAGGTGGTGGCAGAAAGGGAAGAACTTTAGGATGGCAGAATGAAAAATTGGTAAAAACAAACAAAGTGTATTAAATATCTGTAGAGTGGAGCGGGAGTTACAGCTCTTGACTATTTAACCAGATAATTCACTTTGTGTTTTAATTAGCCATCTACAAGACTGTCTACTACTGTCATTTTAAACATAATGTTGAGAAATATCTAACATGACAGAGACCAGAAGAGGAAATTTTACCTAAGAATGAAAAGAAGTATTAATAAACAGTGGGAGAATACAATAGAGAAGCAGAGCGTAAATGAGAACAAAGATGCCCGAGTCAGGAGAGGGTGACTGCCTCTTCACACCCAACTGCTGTACCACACTGGAAGCAAAACAAATAGAACTGCACCATCCATTTGAAAACAAACAGCTTTCATATGAATGCAAGAGCTGTACCTAAAAATATATTTAGATTTGATCCACCACAACATCTGTGTTTACTACAAGAAACAGAGGAAGACAACAGTGGAGATATGCAGGGCACAGCAATGCAGGCAATTCCCTTTGTTCAAAGTTCATCAAATGGTTGATTCCAAACTTCATGTTTTAGCTTTAACAACAAAATCCATTTCAGTGATGGCCTCCCTCGCAAAGTGAACTCCCACATAGATAGCTCCCTCAGCACCCATCATACCAGAAGCTTCGCCAGAACAAGAGCAGCAAGGCTTAGCGATAAGGTACTATTAGTATGAGATTAAAAAGAAAAAAACAAAACAAAACAAAACAACCCCCCTGACCTTAATGAAAAAATATTTTTCATAGTTTAAACAATGATGTCATCTATCTGTCTGTCTATCCCTCTATTTATCAGTTCAAGTTTATTACAATACATCTGGGGAAGGCTCATTTGGGCACAAATGGCTTTCTGCGCAGCTAGCCAGTGCCAAATTTGCTCTCTCATTTTGTCTTTTTTGCTATCTGTGTCAGTTTAAGAGAAACATCCTGGCAGTACTAAGCACTTAAGGGAAAACATAAATAATGCATTTACAATATGTAAACCTGTACAGATAAATGAGAAAACCTGAAAGCCATAACATATTTAATTAATGATCAAAAGACCCTAGAAGCAACCCTTGTGCATATCCTGCAATTTTAAATACATTGCTTCTCAAACCTAAATTAACTTTGTTATGTCTCTGGATTGAACTATATGCAATGAACTACTTCCCTCTTTTAGTTCAAGACTGCTCGAAGAACCTGGTCAATATGTTGAGTGTCATTATGTCAAGCTCTCACACACTAAGTTTAGTGGAAGAATGCCTAAAATATTGATTCTCTTTAAAGGATTTAATCAAGGAAAAAAATTTAAAGAAATTGAACAATAGCTCAAGACTACTGGTCTTTTTATAAGATAACAGTCTTCAAAGACACTCATGCTGTCAGGCTCCACTTAAAAAAAAGATGCTTTGGAAATACTCTGCAACTTGATGGTGCCATTCTTTGGTGAGTTCATGAATACAAATATTTTTTATTTATATATTGTGTTTTTTATTCTTTAAAGAACCATAGCAGGTGGGAGACTTAAGATGTTTTAAATGTATTTATCAGTCATCCACTCTTCATGAAGACATGCAAGCCCTAGCTCTTTAGAAATAAAAAATGGACAGATTGAGAGAGCAAGAATATTACTGATGTTGCTAAGGAATACCAACAGTCCACCTGGGGAGGATTCTTTGCTGCCATGTTTTTTTAATTGTCATTTTAAAGAAAGGGTTGAGGTGACGGGGCAAAGCAAACAATACGATGGTGACAGGGTTACTTACCAAAGAGAGTCTGCTTAAAATCTAAGGGGGGGGGGGGGGGGGGGGGGGGGGGAGGTTTTTTTTGCAGTACAACATTCCCAAGTATTTGTTTTGCATTTACAAAATCAAATTATTTTCAGGATTGAGGTAATTTGAAATAAAGCGCACTCCCAGTGGTTGAAAGATTACCAGTGAAGATCTGAAGTCTTTTATATCCTAGATATTTTATCATAAACAAACACGTGTGGAGAACTGACTTAGCCTGTGTTCAGAAAAAAAGTGTTTATAAAGCCGTCCCATTCCCAGTGAGCAGTCACACCAGGATTAATTATCCATGACTTTCTGTGCAGCTTAAGACACCTACTCCAACAGCAGCTCCAGGAAAGGCCCTCCAACACTTCTGTCTTTCTCCTTCTACTTCAAAAAGGACAATGCAAATATGATTACCTGAATTGGAACAGCATGCCTGTTTGCATTAGGAAAGGCTAGTTTAAAGTCAGTACCTACATATAACCTGTGCAGCATCCGAGTCAAACACAAAAGATTTGGCATTGATCACAAAAAAGGTGTTTTTACCAGAATGTAACTTCACAATTAGTAACGCTTATTCATCTGATTGAGGTCTTGTACTTCGTATTTAGCCATAGATTAAACAGCTGAAATAAAGCCATAGATTACTCCATCACATTGGAGTTGCATTTCACAAGATCAAAGTCCATACCATTTCACACTGTTTGGAAAATCTATCCACCAGCATTTTCCCTCGTTAGAGACACAACTGACTGTGAAAGTTTTATCTCAAAAATTAAATGCCTAGAGTTTTTCCTTGCCATGTTGCACAAAAACAGTGTCTTACACAACAACATACACTATGCTTTGTTATCGGGTGTATTCCACATGAAAACAGTCAATCCCCTTTACATCATTTTATAACATTAGTTTTCCTCATCTCTTTGCCCAACAGAATTCAGAACAAATGATTCTTCAAGTTATTACATATGTGGAGAGAGTATGGGCTTGTATAGAGATGTATAAATAATGTTGTGTATTAATCAAATATCTTCTTGATACTTCATGTGAAAACCCCGAACACAAATGAAATCAGTGTCCATCCCAAGAGCTCACAGTGCCACAGCGTGGAGCCTGAGGTGCTCAGATACAGAAGACTCATTAAAAATACCAGTAACTGCATAAATATACAAGCCAATTTGAACTGGAAGTGGGGTTTTCAGAGTCTTTGGTAGTGACTTACAGCATCATCAAGAGGCTTCGAAAAATAAAATCAAGAGTATTTCTTCTCAAGGAGTAACTGGGACCATCCTCCTCTTCTTCTACAAGCTCCTTACATTTTTTTTCTACATAAGGCTCTCAAAAGGCCCCCAATGTTGAAGAGAGTCTAATGAGATGATAAGAGTGCTGAAAACCTATAGATTTTTTGTGTACAGTGTTACTAATACAAAGGGTACAGAGCATATATGTCTATGCATATGCAAATTTTTCCAGAACAGAGAGCTTCGGGTTTCTCTTGGCTAGGTATGTGTGCATGCATGCACAGAATTTTAATTTCACTTGGTTTTATTACACCCATCCGTTATTGTGCTACAGCAGTAGCTAGAGGGACTGATTTATTCTCAAATGCCCTTGGCTTGGTATTGTATATCGACTAGCGCTGCTGTCATAAATATATTTGGGTGAAGAACTATCTACAATTCTGTGCGTAATACTAAGCAGAGTTAAGGTTTCAAGTGTCACATACAAGTGGGTTTATTTCTACTGGAAGAAACAGGCAATTATTATGGCCCATTGAGCTCAGATTAAGCATTTCCATCAAAAAAAGAAAAAGAGCCTAGTGCTACAATCCTTGTAAAGCTGTAAATGCAAATGGGGACCATCTCATCTTCCATAAAAAATAATCTATGGTTTTATAGGCACTTCTCCCTCTCCTTTTCTTCTTATCCTCAAAATAGCAAAAGATTCAAAATAGGATAACTTTATTGAGACAAAAATGTAGAAAATATCTAAAAATAAAATAGAAACACTGTAAAAAATATTGACACATTAAAACAGCATGTAGGGAATTATTTTCTCATGTTAAAAGGCTCCTTTAATCAGTTTAGAAAGCCCAAAGTCCAATTCTCACCTGTTCTTGCCTTCATAAGGTATGATTTTTCAGCAAGAATGTATATACTGCTTGACCAGCATTGTTACTTGTTCAAATATAGTTTTGTTGGTTTTGCTTAATTTTGTTTGGTGGTTTGGTGTTGGTCGTTTTTGTTTGTTTGTTTGTTGGGGGGGTGTTTTTTTGTTTTGTTTTGTTTTAATTAACCTTAGTTACACGCCCAGAGCATGCCGCAGACCGCAGATCCCCATGTCTCTGAATGTGCCTTTGGCTCCCCGAACGTAGCCAAGGAAACTTGTGGTGCTGCTGCGCAGCCTGAAAGCTTTTCATTTTCTGACACCCCTTTAAGCAAAGGGCCTGCAAGGTGGCACGATGCCAGCCAGCCCCGCAGCTTTCCCTGTGTCCCACCTCGTATCCCATCACATAAGTCACACTGTTTTTCCGCAGGAAGTTTAGGAACCATGGGTCTCTGGTATGCCCTTGTGAAAAGTGCCATGAAGACAAGAACTGGTTTATGTTTAATTTGCATCCACACTGACTAATCCTTGGACATAAAGCCACTGGTACATTTTTACTGAAAAGAACTTTGCAGTAGATTTTAATATAAACTAGGAAAAAGATCTCTAAGAAAACATTTTTTGCAAGTATCATTATAGAAAAACACTTCTGCAGTAAAGTCTCAAAATTACATTCTGCATGCATGTTCTGCACATATTAAATTGTACATGCAACAATCCCATGAGAAACTTTATCTGTACTTAGCATTCAAATATAAACTCCTTTTATACATAACGGACTAGCTATAGTGCATTTTATTTAATTTCCCTGCACAACACAGTAAGTATTATAAGGAATAATCGGAAGGCAAAGGCACTGTACTAAACAAAATAAATGGTTACTATGAAAAATGTAATTAAAAATAGCGTGATGTTAAAGCAACAACCAGTATAGAATTAAAAATATGTTATTTTAGAACACAAGCACTACCAGGCCAAGCCTGGCATATTACAGATATTACACTATTTACTGCAGCATAAATCATTTTTGTTTCATAAGCATACTGCTATTAGAAGAATTTACTCTTGCAAAATCTTGTAACTTCTGAAAAATGGATCTTAATCCTCCTTCCCTAAAATCTCTATCCATAAAAAACCCCAAAAAACCAAACAACAACAAAAAGATAGTAATTAACACCAATTAACTCTGAAGCTAATATAAATATGGAATGAAGAAAATTGAGGTATAAATAACTGAGTATGTGTTACTGCTACTAGCTTTTGAATTGAAATCTAAGGGTCTGCATTAACTTAAACATAAAGGTAGCAAAAAATATAGTAGATATTTTGAATTAAAGATAATTGACAAAGACAATGACTAAAAACTATAGGCCAAGAACATAAAATAAAATTAAGACTGTTTTTATAGAAAAATTCCATTTTACACAGAATAGTTTCTTATATTTTGAACAGAAAAGTAGCGTTAGCCTGTTCAGGTGCCAGTGACACCGCCGATAGCGATTCAGACACCTCAAGGAAGAGCAGAGAACACAAGACTGACAATAAGGATATCACTGGAGACAGGCATGGATTTTCAGACAATTACCAAAGCCAGTTATGTTACTAAATTGCTACTATAGACATTGCCTCTCTGTTATCAGTAAACATCTAGAGGGCTACTTGCTGTGCTTGTGTGCTGATAAAAAGAAGTTCATTCAGTCACCTAAGCTTGACAAACTAAAAAAAAAAACCAACAACAAAAACCAAAATACAGCTTTTATCTGGCAGATCCACATTATTGGCTGAAGAGGCTGTTACAGAAGGAACTGGTCTGAGAAACAAGATATTGCCAGGTCAGCAAGAAGCCAATGAACTGATATCCAAACTTTGATTTGTCCCCGTCCTCACAGTTACTCCTTTTCCAGAAAAAAAAGTATTACTCTTCAGAGTGCTACAAAGAATAAAGGGGATATGTGTGTGTGTATATATAATATATAAAATAATTAATTTATGTGAAGTGATCCAAAACATACTAAAATGTCATTCTGCAGTATAAACCTAATAAATCAATCATTAGTAAAATTATCTGGAGAGCCTATTTTAGTTATCTGTAGGTAAAATAGGAAATCCCTAAATTTTTGAACATTAAAAACTATTTAAATTATATGTTTTTAACTGAGGGCTAATTAATAATATCCTACTACAGTTTAATTTAGGTGGTTGGTCAAGCTATTGTTTTTTTGGTTTGGGGAGTTTTCTTCTTTTATTTAGGTTTTGTTTCTAAAACAGGCAAGAACTCTTCTGGCATGCGCAGGATTTGTCTGCCAACCTTGTTACTAATAAATAAACCATGCCTACACAATTACACGTACTTTATACAGATATTCATTGTCAGTAAAATTTGATTGCAAAAAAAGGTGAAGTAAATTAACGAAAAATCATCTGTTTTCACGTATCACTCCACCTAAACAATAAAGGTTGATATTTTTGTGGATAACTTCATTATTTATGAAACACATATATCTGCTACTTCTCTTTAGCTTTTGGGAGAGAATTGCAAGGACATAAATGCAAGGTGCAAATTAATCATTAGCATCCACACATTTTCAACAGCAAGCAGGCACCTAAATGTCATTAATGTCTTTGAAATGAACCCTTTCTGTTTTCCACAGGAAATGCAAAGATAAGTTCTATGCTTGCACACACACAAAATCACAAAGCCAAACACAACCATTGTACCCTTTGCCACACTTTTTTTTTTAAATAGCAAATATTTTGAGCAAAGCAGAGGTTGCCTTTACTGCACTAATTGCTAAAACTGTGGATGCCTCAGGTGATACTCTTTTCCTAAAGCATAGCAGCGACATGAAGGAATTATGCCTTCATGAGAATCTGAGAGAGAACTTCACACCCTACATGTGACACAGCAAATGTACCCAAAATCAGAAGCGTGTTTCTTTGTTTTTGAAGGAACGAGTTAGTCCCAGAGAGAAAACATGTGCACACCCACCAGCGGGGCTGTTCTTGCTCTTACAGCATGAGCCCAACCCGCGCTTTGCATCCAGACCCACACCTGTCCTGTGCGATGCCATTCACCTGAGCGCTTCTGGAAGCGCAAGAAGCTGGAGTGAGAAGAAACTGCAGGTGGCTATTTAATGTTCTGTAAGACCAAACATAAGCAAATTTTTTACTTTTTTTTTTTTTTCAGTTCAGATATTGTTACTCGGTGAAACTGTAGGCTGTACAAGCAGGCAGAACATTTGGCTCTTGGAGTCAAAAAACAATCATTTCTCTAAGCTGTTCATAGTAGTATAACATGCAAAAAAACTATTTTTTTTTTAATTGTACTGTAAATCTTACATACCGAAGGCAGTACTTTGTTCTTGCTTACAGCAGCAGAATTGCAGAGGAACTCTACTGAAACAAGTAATTTTATATTTAGAGATGCAAAGAAGGGTAAAAGTCTTCTGGCAACCATCTGAAAAATAACTCCAGTTCCTTGCACTTAGAAAATGATCACAGGTTCACTGTGGTTCAGAGCACTCCAGAGGTGTGGCAAGACAGTGCAAACACTTCTCCTGCTTGCACCTATAGATCATTATGTCATCATTTGCAACATTTTTTCAGCTGTTGTGATGTCAGGAAGAAAGCATGGATTTCAATTTGAACTAGATGACCTTTAAAGGTCCCTCCTAACCCAAAGTATTCTATGATTTAAAAGAGTAATGTAAGCAAAATCATTCATATTTCTTACTGCCTATTGTCTGCATTTTTGAGAGAGTTATCAATTAACAGTTGATTATCTCTTAATATTCATATAAAAGAAAAAGATCCAAGATAATGGCAGTGCCAAACACAGCAGTATTGAGAATAAAATACACCCATACATGAGAACAAAGTGAGCATTAATTACCTCATAATAACACTAGCTATATTCAGTCTCAGATGATGCCACTAACCAGAGAGAGATTCAAATTTTGGTTTGCCAGGTTTCTTCTCAGTGGGAGAATACACATTCACAACCCCGCTTCAGATTATAGATCTTTCTAGCAGTCCTACATTTCTACCTCCAAGACCTGATCTGCAATTTGTGATCATTGTGTACCTGCTCCGCTGGCGAAACGGCAGCCTGGTAAAGCCTGCATCACTTACTCTGTGTCATCAAGCCCTGTGTTGCCATTCTGTCCCTCTGTCGGGGGAAGGAACGTATGGCATTATGTAGCATAGCTATTGCAGTGCTTCAGAGGAACCCTAGATCTGCAGTATGCGTTGAGCTCAACTATTATTTATTAAACCAGGAATCCCTTCCTGGCAGTGGAGGAGAGCAATACTTCAGGAGCGTCCCTTTCCACTGGCATGGACCTTGTAGCTTGGCAAGTTTGAAACATGGGTGCTAGTATTCCAAAACGCTACTGTTGCGCCATAGCTGGTATGGTTAAATGTGTGCAAGTCTGTTGCTGATGAGAAGTGTCCCACATCAGGTGGGTAGGAGCAGAAAATTCTGGTAGGAGCTGAGAATTCTGTATTTGTATGCACACACAGCTAAAGTAACTCTGAACACCCTTGCTCAACTTAGGAACTGTCCCTTGAAGGAATTGCTTTCTGAAGAGTAAAAATTATTTTCCTTCCCGGGGAGATGTACCTTTAAGGCCTTGGAAGTATTTAACTTGGCTCCCAAATTGTCCATGACTAGCATGTGAAAAAGCAAGGGACAAACCCAAAGTTTCTTTGAGTCTTTGCAGCACTGGTATCCTGAAAGTGTTTTATTCTGGAGAATACTCAAATCCAGTAACTACACAGGGAAATGAAGGGCACAGTACCTTAATCTCCTCTCCTTAACAGCTTAACTAGCTATGGAAGACGCAGTGCCTTGCATTCGATAAGTACCCAGCGCTTTTACTTGTTCGAAGAACACATTACAAAGACTGTCAATAAACTTTAATTAGCAATATATTTTTAGTGGCAGTGCTACAGCTTGCTGCAATGAAACATTTCTCCGAAGAACTTCTAAAGCTTTCCTAAAGAAACCTTGACACTTAATAACGAAAGACATTTAGGGATTGTCATATAAGAGCATCCATTAGGGCAGTACATTCTTCTCACTCAGAAGTGGTAAGGTTACCTTGAACAAGTAAGTCTCATTTAAAATGGTCTTTGCTTTTCTGTTAAGAAAATGAACAATCATTGGCAAAAATCAGGTGCACCTGACAAAGTTAAACATTTTCTTTCACCTCTTAATGAGTCCACAGCAACAGCCTTGCTGTCCTAAAAATAGAAAAGTAGAAGGAAACATTTGAACTTGTGTATGTGCTCACAGAGGCATGCACACCCACGCACATTTTGCAAACTAAATGTCATGTTCTTCAATGACCTCCATGATAACAAGCTTGAAATTGTAGCTTCAAATTTCTATTCTATCTATACCTGCTGAAATAATTTTAGCGACACATTGCATACAATCCTTATGCATGGAACTGCTGCTCCCAACATCTCTGGAAAACGTGGTGATGAGCTACACCGAGGTGAAGTAAACTGTGACCTGAAACCCTGTCAGTTTAGAAGACAGATAGAAATCTTTCACTATATAGACATGAAAGATCCAAATATCATATCTTTTTACACTAAATATAAGCTCTTTTCTTCTTCATATAGCTATACCTATCTTCACTATTCTGCCATATATTTAACCCAGATTGAGAGTCATCAAGGACATCCTTCCATCTACAAGTTTTCTTTTATATATATATACACACACACGGGAGTATATATATATATATATAATATATACACTATGTGTATATATATATATACACACACACGAGAGTATATATATATATATATATATACACACACACGGGAGTCGGAGGGAAAGAGGAAAGTATCTCTCCTACCTATCTATGTATCTAAATATTTTTATTGCAGCACAGTATAAATCTAATGACTATATTAATAACTAATTTCAAAATCACATAATAATATACATAATTAATATAATAATTAGGATGCACAAATCCAAAGGTGCTTTTCAACCTCTTCTGCTCATGAGTAATGCCCGCAGTGTGGTGGTAAAGCCTGTGTATTCAATACCTTATAGTTGTAGCCTCAAGCAAGTTGTCATTTAACTATTTTTCATTCACTAAATTTCCAATGTTTGTGACAACTCTTTGCTGCTTTTATACATGAACAGATTTTATAGAACTTGAAATTTTGCAATGAGGTAACTATGCAAAACTACTCCAAGTCATTTTGGCTTGCACATTATTTCCTTTCCCCCCTCCTTTTTAAATCCAGAAATGCTATTTGCATACACCATCAAGAAGCAAAGTAAAAGCAAAGCCCTGAAGTAACTTCAAGAACTGCAAGACGATGCATATTACCAACGAGGTGTTGAGTAAAGCTGTTCAAAGTCAAACCCACTCCCTTTTTAGACAGTCCACTACCAACCTAAACAACTACTTTCACTTAAATAGTAGTAAAAAAGCATCACACAGAAATAATGTGTAGTTCCTCTGATGTAGGTGGCCCTTGTGGGGAAACAAGAACAAGAGAATTTAAGACAGCAGGAAGTGTTGTGATGTTCTGTGTGGTTAAATCTGAACCACCACCATCTAGTCTGGTGAACTCAAGATCCGAACTCACTCATTTTTAGTCTTGGTAAATCTAAAGGTTTAGCAAATCTTCAAGCCTGGGATTAGTTTGAGATTAAATGATTTTTAGTTTTATGATGTAAAAGCCATTTTAGTCTGCTAATTACCTGAAACAGTAAGATCAGCTTCTTGAGTAAAACCTCTCTTCCACTTACTGAGACAGGATAAGCAGCAATTGAAAGGGTAGGAAACGCTCCTCTGCATGAGGTTACTTGTCTAGGTTTTCAAGATACCATAGCCCTTGGTTTGATTTCTAATTGTGCCTAGAGACTTCAATTCCAGCCTTTTACACCTCTGTTACGTATATTCTGTGACAGGCTTGTCTCTCATTACTTCGAAGGGATTAGGACTTTTTATCTAACAGACACACACGGTTAAAATTAATAGCTCATTTCCATCACTAATAGATACTATTGCTTAAAAATTCTTACCTGTGCTCAGTTATAACTGTAATGTCCATCATGGACAAACAAGTCCAAAGCATGGAATTTATAGTATCTAACACCCATTATTGCATAAAGAAGCAAACCTTGTGGGAACCAAGCACCTCCAGTTAAAATGCAGCCTTTGCCTTGCGCCTGCTGCATGCCATAAAGGTCTCTGAATTTCTGAAGACCATTCTGAATTTAGGAAAACCATGGGATAGTCCTGAAAACCTAGAAGCAACTAGCAAGTGGAGAACAGAGAGAAACAACATGCTGTTTCCTAACAGCAAGCAGTACAGACAAAAGCTGAAACCAGGTGACATACAGCAAGAGCTTTGGTCGAAACACACAAAGGGCTGCAGACAGTAAAAATCTTAATGGACCAGAAAAGCAACTGAAAAGGTATTGGTGCATACCTAGCACTAGTTATGAACAAGGTGATAAAGGCATAAGGAGGACATGGACCTGTTGGAGTGAGTCCAGAGGAGCCCACAAAGATGGTCAGAGGCTGGAGCAGCTCTCCTCTGCAGACAGGCTGAGAGTTGGGTTGGTTCAGCCTGGAGAAGGGAAGGCTCCTGGGAGACCTTACAGCACCTGCCAGTGCCTAAAGGGGGCTTACAAGAAAGATGGGGACAGACCTTTTAGTAGGGCCTGTGGTGCCAGGGCAAGGGGGAATGGTTTTAAACTGAAAGGGGGTAGACTGAGATTGGGTATTAGCAAGAAATTCTTCCAACTATGAGGGTGCTGAGGCGCTGGCCCAGGCTGCCCAGAGCAGCTGTGGGTGCCCCATCCCCGGCATGTCCAAGGCCAGGCTGGACGGGGCTGGGAGCCACCTGGGCGGGTGGGAGGTGTCCCTGCCCATTTCAGGGGGATGGGACTGGGTGATCTTGAAGGTCCCTTCCAACCCAAACCACTGTTTGAATCCATGACATTTGTTCATTAGATTTGCCAGATGAACGACAACAGAAAGTTCTACAGTGTTCAACTTCAACAATGGCCTGAGAGCTTTCTGTAAGCCCACTCCCCCGTCCTTCAGTTACCAACGGTAGGTTTCTTGGGAGCAATCCAGGCACCTGACCAAGGCTCCCAGAACCATCAGCTGCCAAGCACCACTGCCAATGGACCATGTTACAGCTGGAGACCCCGAGTGTCAGAGAATCTGTGGCTCTAGAGCAACCACAAGATAAATCTCTGTTCATTCTTAAAGGGTTATAAAAACCTCACTTTAATTCCAAATAGAGGCAAAAATCTGTATTGAAACATCAGAATTTTCCATAAAATTGAGGATAGGATTTATCTTGTTTTTGTTTTAACCACTTTCCTCAGTCTCAGCTCTTACTGTCCCTCTGTCTGGTTCTTGATGAAAATAAAGGCATCTAGCAAAAAACCTGAAACCTCCTTCTAAAACCTAACCTTCACAACCGTGAAAAAGTATGACAGGTTACAGATGTAGGCTGACAAGAGAAGCATACTTTGTGCTCAGTTTATGCACTAGTTTTGCATTTAGTAAGGTTCAGTACTTAATTAAAATGACTATACAGCATTCTTTAGTAAATAAAGCCAGACTTAAAATGAGTCCTTAAGATGTTAAAATGAGTCCTGGAGATGGCTTTTTTTTTTTTTTTTTTTCTTTCCCAAATCCTATCACTCAATTACTGAAACACTAATTCATATGTGTACATTTAGCAGCCTGCAGACTTGTGAGCAAGATCACTGCAAAGAAGAAAAAAACCAACCAATCATCTTTCATCTGTCCAGGTGGAATATATATCAATAGTGAGAAATCCTTTTACCTGAAGAGAGGAAAAAATACTTTGATCTTATGAAAACAGTTTTCAGGCATCTATTAAACAGGATTTTTTGATATCCTACATATTTTCTATAGTTGTTCTCAGTTATGCTTGATTCCTAGAGCTGAATCTACCAAGTAAGCAGTATTGTACCATGGTTTATAGTGTGCATGCGTGTGGTTTGCATTCTAAGATCTGGGCCAACATTGATTTTATTTCCTCTTAGTATTTTATAGTTATTCAACAGCAATAAATTTTCCTTAAGTCAAGTCTTGTTTTAAATATGCAAGCCACGATGGAAAGGTACTGAATCTATACTATGCCATAAATTTAGTTTTACTTGTGATTTTTTATTTTATGTTACAGTTATTGGGGAGATAACTGTATGCTTAGTTTATGTACCAACTCTTCTGAAAAACCAAGGGAGATCTTGCAACACTGGAAACAGACATGCACTGCTGGTTTAGTCTTGCCTTGCACCTTACCAGCTGTTTTCTTTTTTATTTAGAGAGAACAGTGTTGCCACAATCTGTCTTTAGGAAAAATAAAATAAAACTTACGAAAAAGGGGGAAAAAATGTTTTCTCAAAGTAAGTCAAAAGCATAAGCAAAATAAGGGTGGAGGGGGGTGGGGTGGAAATCCAGAACATTATAATGGAAAATAGATTGACTGAAACATGAAATAAACCAAGGAGTGAGTTGTTCTGCATTTGATATAGTCTTTGCTATCCTTACCTAAATATCCATCTCCATGAGAAGACAAACAAATTTGGCATTTCATAGTGGGTTGGGGAAAGCGGGGAAGGAGGATAAGAGTCACTTTTGGATTTTATAACAGCTCTGAACTGATTATATGAGAAATGTATCCATAATCTCTTCCTTCTGAGAAGAAAATAAATTCATCAGTTATCTGGTAGAAAAAAAAAAATATCTTAAAGATTTCATACATTCTTGTTGCACATGTCATTTTCCAGCTTCAGAAGTGTGAAATGCCTGGGGCCCAGAGAACAGGAAAAGAACTACTCTTCATTAACAGGTTATATAAAGTCTCTCTGATGTCTGGAATTATTTTCTAAAAATAGAGAAAATTACTGCAGTCCATTTACCCTGCATTTTACTCCTTGTAGTGCCCAATAACCAAGTTTCAAAACCTATTTTTTCTCTGTTGTTTAGAGGCAATGAGGAATACTTGAGCAGTTCTTTGCCAGACATGCTAGAAATTCCCCTTCCTACTTCGCTTTGGCAGTCAGCTCTTACTAAGCTAGAAAACCTTCAGCTTTCACCGGGATAGTACAGATTACATCTTCCCAAAAGCAGTCCATGCTTTCCTGAACAAACTGTTAGCATTCTGTCACATCCAACAAGAACTAAACAAATTTTATGTGGAATAGAAAATTCTGCATTCTGATGGAGCTGGAAAGATCTTAAGCCTAGTCCTAGGTGCCTAAGTTTCGACTTTCTCCCTTAATGAGCACTCTTGAATTGCACATTAATAAGCAGTCTAGTCCACTCTCAGTACATTGAGAGCAATCATCATTGCTGAATGCATATAGTGAACCAAAGGTATGGTTTACATGCTCGCTTGCTTACATGCCCACATCTGGCTCATCTGAGAAATGCCATGTTCATAACTTTAAATTATATTCCTTTTTCCATCTAATTGAAAAATATTATAATATTGTTTACAATCTTGACATTATTTCTCAGTGTTTACTGTACAAATTTCAAAAAGCTGAAAGTTTCTCCCGTGACCACCAGTGAAGTGTAGTCAGATATATGTTGTAATACAGTATTATAATATACCAGTGAGAAAAAAAGATACCTTAACCACCTATAATCAGTTCTAAGAACATCTCACAATAGGAAGAAATAGTACAGAGACCCATAAATACATAACATAATATATTGAGATTAAGAATTGGTGCCTAAGTTCCATGACAGGACTTCTGCAGTTAAATAGTGAAAAAGTTGCTCCACCTGTCAGCAATTCTTCCCACACACCCAGATGTACATGGCACTGTCTTGACTACAAAACCAGCAGGTTGTCAGTGCAATTGAAGATCATTTTGATTACTTTTATTGCTCTGGAAAGGTGAAAAAAAAAAAAACAAAACCCAAAATCACAAACCAACCACACCCTTTTCTTGCTTTCAAGAGTCTGTATTCAAGAGAAAAATGTGGCAAATCATAGGAGGGGAAAAAAAGAATAAATATTCTGCTTTCCCTGTAATATCTAGATCATGTTAACTGACCTAGTACCTCATTGCTAGACAATATCAATTAGCTCACTTATTTCAGTATTTGGATGATCTTGCCTCTGCGAACTATAGATCCAACAATACTCTGGGGGAGGGTAGAACTCCTCTCTCTTTTCCTGGGGAAAAACACTTAACACCTTCTTCTCAAGTACTTGCAAGTCTGTAAGACATTCTAGGGTCACCATCTGTATTATAAGTTTTATTTCAAGAGCATAACATAGAAATTACTAAAGTTAATGGTACTGTGTGTGGCAAGCAGAAGCAACAACACCTTGTCAGTGCAGTTCCACGGAACAGTTGGATTCCCATGGGAGAAGCAGTTTCCAAGCATGCTTCACCTCCTCAGTCCTGTTTGCTATGCACAATGTTTTAGCTATATGTTTAAAAAAAAAAAAAAATAAAGGTGTATAATATAGGCCTTAAGATGCTTCAGATTGAGGTACCACAACTAAATCCATTCCATTCTTAAGGAATGGTCTACAAAGATATGCACACCTATTTAATTAAACTATTAACAGTAAAGTTAAGCATTTGCATAAGTTCATCTGTTATGAAGATGCTATGTTGTTAACTTCACAGATTATTAGTGGCATCTAGCAACTTCTTTGAGAGAGAAAACACATTGAAAAAAGCATTACTGTAGTCAGTTTGTTGCTTTAGTTTGATGCCTTTAGGCTATCCATTACTACATCAGTCTTAAGAGAAAGCATCTTTGCTTTCCTTAATGTTGAGGTGCTTTGACTTTTTGCCTCAAATAACAGCAGTAACCTAAAAGAAAGGGGGGAAATATATGAACTCTTTCACTTAGACTTTACAGAATTATTCATAGCAGCTTGCAAGTCTACTGGGATTACTCCCAACTTGAAAAGAAACCCAATATTTCAATTCTAATATTGCATGTACAGCTTTCCAGCAATTATAAAACACACTGCTTAGTACTTTAACAGAGGCTAGCTTGAAATTAATTGTCCTGGAAAGAAATAAGTAGCTCTCATTTACTGCTGGAATATAACCTGAATACAGTTTTCATGTATTAAAACAATTCCCTAGTGGCAAAAACAAATGAACAAAGACTCAGTGAAGGTAAGAGTTTGTTCCACAGCAATTATTTATCATCACAGAGTCTGAA
The DNA here is from genome assembly GCF_023638135.1 of Falco biarmicus. Taxonomy (NCBI): domain Eukaryota; kingdom Metazoa; phylum Chordata; class Aves; order Falconiformes; family Falconidae; genus Falco; species Falco biarmicus. The sequence goes on from NC_079291.1 coordinate 72,502,404, forward strand.
CTCCCCTTTTCTTCTACTATTATTTTTAAGATGAGAGGTGTAAAGCTAACTTAACACTTCATGCAATCAAAAATATGATTAGAAAATATGCACTGTATCATGCATTTCTCAGAGAAACAGGTGCTATTAAAATCTAGTATAGTAGTATCACATTCAAAACTTTGTCACTTTTTTTTTTGAATCCTGCAGTATTTTAAAAGGAAAAAATATCTGAGCAACATAAATTCTACTTTTTTTTTTTTTTTTTTAAAAAAAAAAAAAAGAGAAACCAAAAGATATGGTCTTTGCTTTCAGCTCACTTAAGCAGCCTGAAACAAATTTCAGGACTTATTAATCACTTAAACTAGTTTTAAATTACATTTTTATATTGAAAACAAACACTTTGAAATATTTAGAAGCTTTAGGATAAATTATCTCCTCAATTTCATCCCTGCATTCCCATTGTAACCATGTGAGGATTCATTTCTCTTGTCATTTATTTCCCTTCAGGTGTAATCACTGTTAAAGGGGAAAAGTCCTGTGCAAATACTGGCTGATCATTTCCCAACGATACTGATAAAATTGCACTGCATTGAAAATGAAATAGAAGATGTGAGCATAAATCTTACAGTGTTGGCACTAAGGTAGGGCACTAAGCTGAGATGGCTGAACAATTACTGATCACACGTGCCCATCCAGCTCCTGGAAGTGGCTGCTTCAGAATCAAAGACGCCAAAGCAAGATGCACGGCACTCATCTGTCATAGTTATGACCTAACATACAGAAATGTGAATCTTTGTATTTCCTTGCTATTTGCTTATGTAATTGTACCCAAGCTTCCCTACCTCAGCAGCTCATAAACCAAAACCCCCACCAATAACACACAGCAAAAGTAGCAAAGTTATTTTGTTCACAAAACTCGCTCTACATTTTCATGCAGAAGTGGTGCCAGGTTCTAGTCAAGAATCTCAGGAACTATGTAGTGTCAATACCTCAGTCCAATTTTTACACAAATGTTTGTATCTTGAAAGTGGTAAATTGATATAGTTGAATAAAAATAACCCATCCAATACTGGAATTAAAGCAGCCAATTATTTCCAGATGACAAAGCAAAATTACCTACAGATTGGCTTTGGTGGTTCCTCGTTGGCTAGGCAGCCATCCATTTCCCTTTCTTCAATTGCTCAAACCCACACATAAATGGTCCTTGTACTCCCTGAATGCTGAGCAGCTCTGGGACCAATCATTTATCTTTAACAAACAAACACACACACACACCCCAAAACAACAAACCACCCAAAAACAAAACCCACAAACAAAAACTGAGAAACACTGCTGACAAGGGATAAGGTGACATAAACAGAGTCACTATTCCACTCTTCCTCGGAATGTTCCCTTCCAAACACAGCTTAGAGAACCAAGCTCCCCAGAGCTTTTGGCCCCAGGGAGAGGGCAGGGCTGAAGAGCCCATGTTCCTTCACCAGGAACCCCAGGAGTGCTCTCCTTGGTCAGTGCAGGCTTGCAGCATCCTCCACATTCAAGCTTTGTCTTAACATTCAAGCTTTGTCTTAAAGCCAAAGGCCAAGTCAATGGCCAAGTCAGGTCAAAATGACAACAGGTAGACTCATATAGGAAAACAACTAAAATTTAATATCATTATTAAAGTAATAGTAGAAAAGTCAATAACATAAGGAACAGGAAGTCTTCCCATTCTTATAAATGTGACAAATGCTCTGTTTTGGAGAAGATTTGGTTGGTTTTTATAACGGGCAGATGACCACCAGTTCCTAACTTCACTTGCTGCTCTGGGTGTACTGGTAGTAATATGTTCTAAAACAATCTATTCTTCCCCCAATCAACATGGAATACTAAGCAGACTAAAACTAGCAACCATAGGCAAACATTTACAGAAGTTAAATAAATTTGAATTCTCTAAGGGTCTGTTAAATATATTATTTTTCCCATCAAGTCTTTAAGCCTGTATAAAGTCTAATTGATTTTCAGCACAGGAAACTAGTAGCTCTCAATTCAGCACAGGGTCCTTCCTCTTTGCAGTAAGAGACCAATGTATAAATTGTTAAAGTGTTCGCAGTCAACTAGATATCTTGCACACATGTTAATATTAATTGTTTGCTTTGATTAAAATACAAAGTTTCACATCAATTTAGGGATTATCTTTTATAATGCAGATGAGTCGCTGTGTTTGAGTGCCCCTTAACATAGTGATTCATCAGGAAAACCACCCTGGCATGGGCTGTTCACGCTGGCTCTGCTGCCTGCTCCGTTCTTCCCCATAATTGCAGGATATACTTTATAGTGACAGGGGCCCGAACAGTGGAACTCCAATATGCTATACATCAGGTTCTCCATTATTGGATTAGCTAGATGTGGCATCGTTACCGCTGCACTTTCATGCCTATCATTGATCACATCATTCTTTCTATTTCACAATTAATGCAAGTCAGCGGGATTGATCAATCTTGTGATGAGTTTGGGCCACAGTCAATATATTCTTATGGCTCTGTGCTACTGATCTGTATGTTTTATAGCTGTGCCTAAGGATTTGTCATTCTGGCTACAGATTTTCTTGGGGTGTTTTTTCTTTTGTTGTTGTTTTGTTTGGGGTTTTTTTGGTTTGTTTGTTTTGGTTTTTTGTTTGTTTTTTATAATACTTCTGCTCCCACCTTGCTGTCTATACTGCAAAGTGTTTATGAATTACTCATGTCACATGAAGAAAAGAGGGAGCAAAAAAATCACAAAATTAATAATTCCAAATAATTTTTTAAACACTGAGCTTCTAAGGAATTGAAAAGATTTCATAGGATTGCAGCTATTTTAATTCCTTGTTTAAACATGTTAGCATGGTCATGACATGAGGAAATATGTCAGTAATCTGACTGTTAATATTTTGCTAACTGTGATATTTAATATAATTTTTGAAAACTTAACTCTTCTTCCAAAGGGTAGATAAATTTGCAGGAAAATCTCTCTCCACAATGTGAGAAAGAATGAAATGATGTGACATTTGGAGAAATAGTGAGCCACAATATTAGCCTAATACCACTTCTCTGTTATGCTATGTCACAAATATGATTTTGGAAAATTTAAAATTTTATCTATAGAGAGTAATATTGAGTCACTGTACTTTTCTGATAAAACATAGCCTATACACATAAGTGCAATGCTTTCCAACCTCTAATGTTTTTTTAATAAATGTGTGTACCCAGATCCATGCCTGCAGGGTTTTTTTAATGTCCACCAAATTTTCATGTTTTTGAAAACAAAACCCCACAAACACCACCACCCCCCCAAAAAAACCCCATACCAACACCAAAAAAGCCCCCACAAATCACAAAACCTACAATAATAAATAAAAACAGCCAAACCTTGAAAGGAGCAATGTTAATACTAGTGCACTATTATAGTTCCATTTTCATTCATCCACATCCTAGCCTGATGTACATTACAAGAATCCTCAATAAACAAATGATGCTGAATTTGAATATAAGAAAATTAACTGAAACTTGGACAAAAGGTACAGAATTATAATGAATACATTCAGACCAGAGTTTGGATTTTCTGGACTGGTTTGCACATTACACAGAGTGCCCTCATTAAATGAAGAATAATTGCTTTTTCTCATCACTCCGTCTCATCCAGTTGCCAATGCCAGTACTGGTGACAATTACAAGGTATTAGCAATGACAACTACACTGTGATATTGTGACAGCAACACCACAGTTTTAAATACCTTTTTTTGTCTTGAGGAATCTAAATGTACAGATTTAAAACACTGATAACTAAAATCATTAATATTTTTTTTTCTGCTCAGAAGAGCAAAACACCCCTTGAAACAGTTTTCTGGTAAGGCCTGTAAATACCACCTATAAAGGAAGAAAAGGAAACACTGTCTGAGAGTCGTAAATACTCTGTTAAATATCAGATGTGTTTTATTCAAAGCAAGTAATGTGTTTTCTTAAACATACTGTCTTAGAAGAGAGCAGGCATTTTAGATTATCCATACATAATTCAGTCCCGCTGAAAGTGCTCTACCTAAACAATTTTCCATTACGTTTCTAGTAACTCTGAAATATAAAACACAGAGCTTGTGCCTTAAACTGGGATAATATAACACAACATTCAACTGTTACACAGCTTTCAAAAGTACTTTTAAAAACAAGGAGCAAGCCTTTCCCACTGAAGGGGGGGTGCTTTGTCACCAGTGCCAATCAGACAAGGATCACTGCCAGGAACCATTGTTTTTCTCCTTTAAGAACAACATGAACTGAGAAACATGCTCAATAATTTGAAGCCTATTTAAGTCTTAAATTAGTTCATGCTTCTATATTAAGGCTACTTACATATATAGCCTGGTTTTCAGAAATGCAGAGCACAGCAAATCTCAGCAAGTCACCGTACTTAAATGTGCTCACATCTTTCAAAAATCAGGCCATTATATTTAGATGCTAATTATGGGTGCAAGTTTTGAAATAACTCAAAATTGCAGCCTAGATGAGCACAGATTACATCACAGTTCTTCTGAACTTGTTTTAATATATGACATACTATGGTAGATTGCTCATAAATGTGTAGAAGTAAATCCCCTGATAATTAGACATATATTACAATTTAATGTGTTGGGTGCTTACTGAGAAAAATAATCCTGTTTAATTTCTATTTAAAAAACCTACAGTATTTACAGCTGCAAAGAGAAAGAAATCAACGTTCTATTTAATCCTATTACCAGAAGATTTGCACTACACACAGAAAGTTGTGTTACTTTTCAGTTTCAGGAAACTGTGCAATAAGATACCAAATTACAAATTAAGACATTCCTAAAAATCAAGTAATATAGATTGTGTGTTTGGACAACTTTGTATTTCATATGAAATTGGAGAGTGATCCCAAATTTTGCAATTAAAAGATTTTAAAATATTTTATTAATGTTAAGTAAGGGTCCATTGTTAGAGGAAAACATCTCACCCATAAAAAAAGTGCTACCTTTTAAAAATTGAGATGCTTGGGATTTTTTTGGTTTTTTGTTTTTTTTTTTTTTTTAATATCCTCAAGAGGGAATCAGCTTCCTTCTTTTTTCTATCTAGTCACCAAATGACTTAGGCAATGGTGAGCAGAATTTATACTGAAATGTTTTGGTTTTGACATTGGTATAGCCTATTGTAGTCTCATTAGGCTTTCCAAACAGAACCTTCTGGTTTTCTTAACTAGATCCTTTTGAAAGAAACTTTGGCTACATATGACTACTGATATTGCATAGAACCCTTTACCTATGCTTGCATAGAACAGCTAAACGTTATTAAAAAGCTCAGTGAGAAGAATGAGAGGCTGAGCCCTCCCCAAAATCCAGACATGTAAATCGGTGGGTTTAAGTGGGTCTTTAAAAACAGTGCAAATGCTAAAGTGTGCGTTTCTCTCTTGGTCTCTGTATTTTTATGTATCTCTTACATAAATGTATTTTATGTAAGTTTTTAGGAATATTGCAGTTAAAACCCTCAAAATACTAAAATTTTAGCTTTTCTGTAATTTATCATCTTTGTTACGTGCCTGACTATTTAACATCCTTTTAGTCTTTGAGAATTCAGTCAAAGAGTGGAGTACATGAGGAATTTAGACGGACATGAATCCACATACTCATTTCCAAGAAAACATTGCATGGTTACACTAACTGAAATTCTGTCCTCAAATAATGAAAACAAAACTAGCAACTCCTAATTTGTCTTTTACACTCAAATAAATTAACTGCATATTTCTGCTTTCAAGTTGTCTATGGAAATTACAGGAAAAAAATACTGCAGGCAGAAGAATTTTCCATATGTGTGTATATATATATAAAAATAAAAGACACATCCACTCTCCCAGGCCAAAGCTTGTGGGCTTATTCAGTCCTCGCACAGGCAAAACGCAGTCAGGATGCACACACATGCAGCCAGTGACACATGTGCAGCTCAGGCAATAGGATACACAGCCTCACCTTCGGTTCCCACCTCCTGAAATGTTTATCACTTTTTCAAAGGAAACAACTTAGAAGTAATTTATGAGGTAATACACATAATTGCTCTAGGCAGGGGAAAACACAGCTGCCAAATACTGAAAAAAAATAGGACTTTAGGTACCTTTAGGACTTACAAGGTATTGCCAGTTTTTCTTTTGCAGAGTTATAGTATAAATAGTAGAAAATGCAGTAGAAAACATAAAGTAATCTACACGTCCTTCTCAATTCTAGGCATAATCAAAATGAGCTAGTAAACATCAGTTTTCCTCATGCTTGCCCTCCTATAGAAAGTAAGCTGAAGCTCCAGCTTTTGTGTTCCCTGGGTTTTATGCCATCTCCGTTGTTTACCTGAGATTCTGAGTTTCATAACACACCATAATACATCATAAAAAATAGTATAAACCTGGATGTATCTCTAGAAAGGCATATATCAAGTTTCCACCAACAGCACCACCATGAACAGATTTTGATTCCATCTTAAATTTCTTTTCTTTGCTTACGTTTCAACGCCATTTAAATATTTACTTAACATCTTTCTGAAGACACAGCCAGCATCATTAAATCAGAAAGCAGAATTCTGTTATGAAAATTGTAATCATTACAGCTTCACCTAAAAAAAAAGCTAATGTAGGCTTTTCTTGCGTCTAATTTTGCAGACAGAAAAGCAGTTTCCTGTGGCTCACTGATCCTGACAATACCCTTAGACCAATTCCCGTGATTCCCCCATCATGGGTAGATATCATTTCAACAGATGTCAAGAACAGCTAAGTGCACTTAGTCCTATTTGTTAAATTCCTAGGGGGAGGTAGATTGGCGAAATTCATCCTGTAATTAAACCGCATATTTCTTTCAAGTTGCCTCTTCCCTCTTCGCTTCATAATCCCTCTGCCTCGCATCAAATCATTTAGGCACTTATTGGCTACAATCAATACAATATGAGATACATTAATTTAGTCCCTAGGAGATTTGCTGGGAATAGGCAGTATTGCTCTGCAAGCACTCTGAAATGTTCATGCAGGCATGCCATCAATGGCAGCGATATAGCACTTAGAGTCAGCGTAGGCAGATTTATGACAATTCCATACTGTGTGCCCACAGCTCTGGTCTGCAGCCAAACATACATAAATTGGATTGAAACGGGAAACCTAAATATATTACCTAACGCACACAAACGCTAAATAGTGCGGGTGACTGTGAAGAGTGGGAATGGCTGAACAGAATCCGAACAATTAAGCTCAAGATTTCCATATGTTCAAATACCCCTTGTGCCTCGCTATGGAGACTGAAATTAGGATTGGAAAGAAACATTATTGAGGGTTCTCATTTACAGATACAGACTTCAAAGTAACAACTTTCACTTATATTTATATCCTGGTTTTTAACTTGCACATCCTCATATTACTGAATTAATAAGATTTGTTTTTGTCTTCAGAGAAGACAGGATGAATCTACCCCTTTTTTATTTAAAACGAGGATATAAAAAGAAACCTGAAATTAGACTACATTTCACTTTTAAGGATAGATTATTACATTTTTCAATTATAAGTAAATATATAAACCAAGTCCCTAAGACGTAACTGAAATTGAAGACTTAGAAATGTCAACAGAAAAACCATATTAAATGCTTCATAAATCCTAAGCATGCAATGCACTGGGAAACTATCAATATCTACACCAAACAATATGTCATTTGCAATCAAAATAATATTTGCAACAGTAACGACAGCTGAAATTGATACACACAGATTACTAATGCAGTAGGCCAACTCAGAAAGTGAGAGAAACCAAGACTTAATTGGATTATTTTGCTACAACTGCAAAAACTTATTGTATCAGACAAACAGAAGTTCTGAATATGATTGTATGTATTTAATTTCTACTGTAGAGAACTAATTAGCCTTTTTGTCCATTTTCAAATTAGTATAATCTATAATTTTCTGATTAACAAAATCTAAATTGGATTATGTTGTAGCGTATTTGAGCTTGTTTCCTATGGAAGCATGATGAAAACCCTCGTCTTTGGGGTGCAGTTACTTTGGGTTTTTTTTCTTTTTACAGACACTGAGGAAGAGAGGAGTGCACATAAGCAGTCGCAGGCAGAAAGAGATGAAATAATGAAGCTGTTGGAAAGACTGAATAGACTGAGCAGCACAGAGGTTTCAGATGGCCAGCAAAGTCTGCCACGGCCCTGCCTCTGGATGCTCACATTAATTTGATTTCCCAAAGATTAATTTCACACATTTTGCTCCTGCTGTTAATATACTTGCATAGATTAACATATTTAAGATTTGAAAGGACCATTCCCTTTACCTCCTTTATTCCTTTTTTAACTTTCTTTGTGTGTGTGTGTGTGAGTAGGGGTGAGAGCTGTTGCTTTAACACCTAAATGGGGTGGGAAAGGCTGTTGTAATTCACAGGTTCTCCTGTGATTAAAACTGTCACAATGCACACAGGAATCTTTTCAACTACGGGGGAAAAAAATTTAAAAAACACAGGTACCAAGAGGTCATCACTCTGCAAAGCAGTGAAGCTAATAAAATCTAGGAAAAACCAAACCCAAACAAAATACAGACTTCAAGAATTTCAGAAGGGATTTGCATTCCTTTAAAACACATTCTTTTCTCTTTGACTAAAGCTACTTTCTAGTTTAGATTGGTAACGTCTATTACAGTTTCAGCACAAAACAAATGGAGAAAAACAACCATTCATTTTATAACCAATAACCCTTCAAGTTTACAAGGTTAACTTGAACAGACTCATCTTTCTAATTGGAAAAGAAAGTCTGAATCATTGCCATTTATACTGGTAACTCTTTCACTAACTTAAAGCTGTTTCCCAGAAATCCATTTTGGACTTTGTACCAATTCCTTTTCAGGAAATATTTAACCAGATGATATTTATCTTTCAACTTCACAACTTCATGGAAAAGTCAGCCGCCTTCTTGACTCACCTTGTGCCTGAGCTTTCTTAACACAAAACCTGCGGCCAAAGGGGCATCTACTGATCCTTCCAACTGAAACTCACTCTTTTGGGTTGGGGTTTGGGGTTTTTTTGGCACTGTTTGAAAGGCACGACCCATTCCTCCATCATCTCTTACAAATAATTTCCTGGACATAACTCTCATAAATGCTCCTACTGTCCCACTGGGATCAGGTTATAGTCAGTTGAATAAGAATGTTCAGAGTAATACAAAATCAAACACTTGAGTGGGCATTTCTGTCCTTCTCCCACTTCTAAGATGGTTTTGAGGAGCAGAAAGAAGTATCCTATTTAGGGGACCAATCTGTTGTCCCCTCAAAGAAGTGTTTTGGTGTTTTTTTTTTACTTGGGGAGAGTTATCTCAAAGCAGATTGTATTTCCTAATTTAGAGTGATTGATTAAGTTTTTACTGACATGAATACAGGTGGTACACTCTACAGTAATACACAAGCATCCTTCTGACTTTCCAAAAACTTGGAGGAAAGAAAGAAAAAAAATGTCTTGCCTAGAAACACCTGACTGAAAAAAGGAGTTACAGTTCATGCTTTCAACATGGAAATATGCTGCCTTAAACTCACACTCATGAGTGGAGGGTTAAGCATTCTAGACATTAAGACATAAGGAAAAATACTCTACCATCCAGTAAATACTTTTATTATATTTAAATTCATTAGAAGTATCTTCAAACCCTCCCTGGAGAAAAAGTACAGTTTAAAATTGCTTACATCTTTCTTAAAAGATGAAATAAGCTGTTCTGTTTCATCTTATATAATCTTACTCTAAAAGTTTGCAAAAACTGCTGACTTTGCTCTGAAAACATAATTATTCCAACTATCTTTTTTCAGGTATTTTTTAGGTACACCTAATTGTTGTCTACCTTTTTTGCATTTTACTTCTGGATGCCGTGAAGATTTGAGAGCAGAAGAAAATTCAACGCAAGAAAAAGAAACACTGGATACACCTGCTTAATGACAATAATTAGGCTACTATTAATTCATTAGCTGTTACTGCAGGCTCAGTAGGTAAATGACTAAGGCAGATAGCTTCAGAACAAAAATAATTAGTCCAAGTGTTTTAATATTATTTTTAGGACAACAGCTCTGTTCCATCTGCATTCTCCCTCACCCCACTCCCCAATTTTTTTTTTTTTTTTTTTTTTTTTGACCCAGGTAGTCATTTCATAATTACTGGAGTAGCAACTGAAATAACTCTTCAATTTAAAGATAACTTCTCCTTTCACATTTCTCCTCTTTGAATTGTTCCTAGTATTCAGATTTATTGATTTGTAGGAGGACAAAGGAGGAATAAGTATTCTCCTGAATGCTCTCCCAGTCTACAACAGTTTGAGGTTTCAAAACCTCTTGGTACAGATTTGTGTTTAATATTTCCTGATAGACTTTTTCCCATGAAATTCTCAACTCTTCCCTTGGACCCAAGTAAAAAATTTGCATTTGCAACCTCATGTTGCAAGAACGTCTACATCTGCGTATACACTGCAGGAAGCATTGCTGCCTTTTGTGCTTTCCGACCCTGACCCTGCTAGCATCATTTAATATTCTTTACTGGCAGTGGAAAGACTGAAAAAAAAATAAGCAAACACAAACAAAAAATAAACCCTACCCAAACCAATCTTTATCAACTATTTCCTTCTCACCCAGGATTTTATAGACCTTTTTGATATTTCCCATCTTTTTATTCCCTTTTTCAGATTGTTTCTACTCAGCTCATGATTATCATTTTGCACCTGAATTCTGGTTTGTCTTCTCATGCTTCAAAGTCCTTCTGCAATTTCCTTCAGTTAATCCTTATCTTAAGTATCCTAATCAACTCTGTAACGTCAAGAACCCTTGTCACTAATGACTCTTTCAATGAGACTTTAACTGCATGGGTCACAGTACATAACCTTACACTACTGTAAACACTGACCATTACTTACTCCTTTTCATCTTGAATCATTATTTTTGTTTACTGAAGGACCTTCCAGTCATAAGGCCACACAGTTTGTTTAGAGCCTTTCCTGAGGGACTTCACCAAAAGTCTTCTGGAGACCCAGGCAGATTGTACCAACATGGATTTTCCTCATTTACCATTTCAAGCAGCACTAATAGCTTTGAGTCATAACCATCTTTAAAAAAAAAACAACAAACATTCTGATCCTTCACCTGCATATCATATTTAACATTGTTTTCAATACTTCTATTCTTTACTGAATATTTTATAAAAAATCAGCACCACAAGAAGGGCTGATATTGCAACTAGGAAAGGCAGAAATATGTTTTTGGAATTGGAAATATTTAGCTGAACATGCTAACATTAAGCTTTTTTGGCTCTCATTTACTTTAAGCCCATCACCTTAATTTCCTCACACTCCTTCACCTTTTAAATATTAGCAGAAGCAGGGATAGCAGGAAAAGGACTAACTTATTTCTTGCTTCTAGCAAAAGATGGTAATGCAGCATGAAAAGATGGAGATGACAGGACTTATATTTGTATTTTCTAGGGAACCTGTTATTATTTTAGAATTAAACTGCTTTTTCGAATTGAACTGCTTTTGTCCCAGTCCAGACTCTGTACCAATAAAAACCTTCCTTTTAGTGATCTGTACTCTCCATAGCTTGTGTTAGGTAGTACAGCATCTATAAGACACTTCTTAAGGTGTTTTACAAGAAAAAGATAAAAAAGCAAAGGCAACTAACCAAAAACATATGGATAACTTAGAAAGCAGGTATTTTAGAATTCTAAGTACTTTATTTAGCAGCTTTGGTTTTATTTGAATATATTACTGCTAGTGTGATAGTTGCTAATTATAAATGAGGAAACTTATTCCTTAAAAATTGCCATAGAGTTATAGAAAAAGGCAAAAAATAGTTATAGCAGGTTAAGGACCCTCTCAGTGGTTATTAACTTCCACTCATTATTATGCATTGCTATTTCAGTAGCATAGAGGGAAGGAAAGAAATTTTGTCTCTAAGAAAGATAGGTGGTCAGTAAATTCAATAGAAAATAAGTGAGTAATAAGATTCTGTGAAACACAAGTGAAAAGTGATCAATAGGAAAATGACTCTTGTTTTCATAGAATCATAATATTATTTAGGTTTAAAAAGACCTTTGAGATCATCAAGTCCAACCATTAACCCAGCACTGCCAAGCCCAGCACTTAACCATGTCCCTGAGCACCACATGTACACGTCTTTTAAACACCTCCAGGAGTGGCGACTCCCCCACCTCCCTGGGCAGCCTGTTCCAGTGCTTGGCCACCCTTTCAGTGGAGACATTTCCCCAACACCCAACCTAACCTCCCCTGGCGCAGCCTGAGGCGGCTGCCTCTTGTCAAACACAGGGTTCCAGGTGCAGCCTCACCAGTGCCCAGCGCAGGGGGACGGGCACTGCCCCGGCCCTGCTGGCCACGCTGTTCCGGGTACCAGCCAGGGTGCTGCCGGCCGCCTTGGCCACCTGGGCACACTGGGGGCTCACGCCCAGCCAGCTGCTGAGCAGCCCCCCCAGGCCCTTTCCCACCGGGCACCTTCCCAGCCCCCTGCCCCAGCCTGTGGCGCTGCCGGGGCTGGTGTGACCCACGGGCAGGGCCCGGCACTGAGCCCTGTTGAACCTCACTCAGTGGCCTCGGCCGCTCGGCCCGGCCTGCCCAGACCCCCCCGCAGAGCCCCCTGCCCCCCAGCACCCCCCAGCTGGGGGTCACCTGCAGCCTGACTGAGGGGGCACTCGATCCCCTCGCCCAGCCCGTCGGTACAGACGTTACCCAGGGCTGGCCCCAGCACCGAGCCCTGGGGACACCCCGTGTGCCCGGCACCGGCGGGATGTGACTCCATCCCCCACCACGCTGTGGGCTCAGCACCCAGCCAGCTTCTAACCCAGCACAGAGCCCCCCCGGCCCCGCCGTGAGCAGCCGGTGTCTCCAGGAGATGCTGTGGGAGACGGTGCCAAAGGCTTTACACCGAGGTCCCGGTAGGCACCACCCACCGCCCTTCCCGCACCCACCGGGCAGGTCGTCCTGTCACAGGAGGGGAGCAGGTTTGCCAAGCGGGACCTGACCTCCATGAACCTGCGCTGGCTGGGCCTGATCCCCACTGTCCCGCACGTGCTGTGTGATGGCACTCAGGATGGTCTCCATGACCTTCCCCGGCACTGAGGTCAGGCTGACAGGTCTGTAATTTTCCGAATCCTCCTTCCTGCCCTTCTTGTAGGTGGGCATCACACTGGCTGACCTCGTCTGCTGGACCTCCCCAGTTAGCCAGGGCTGTTGATAAATGATGGAGAGTGGCTTGGTGAGCTCCTCCGCCAGCTCCCTTAGTACCCTCGGGTGGATCCCACCCAGCCCCATGGACTTGTGCCTGTCCAAGGGGAGCAGCAGGTCACCGATTGTTTCCCCCTGGACTGTGGGGACTTCACTCTGCTCCTTCTCATGCCCGTTTTCCACCCTGGAGGGCTGAGTACCGTGAAAGTAAGCAGTCTTGCTATTGAAGACTGAGGCAAGTAATTTTGTTCCAGTTCAATTATCTTCTCTTCCAACTATGATCAGGTATAACAATAACTTGCCTCTTCATAATAATTACACACTAACTGTGATTGGAATAGCCTGAAGGCTCAGATTTGGTTGCACCTAGAGATGAAATTATTTTGTAAGCATTATTATAAGCAAATGAAGGAAAACTAGGAGAGTAAGAGCAATAATATGTAAAGCAACACTACTCTAGAATGCCTCATTAGTAAAATTAATAGTTTTCTCTTCAGAACAAGGAACTATGAAGAAGAAATATAAATCTCAGATTGCCAGACAATAGATTTTGTGCTACTGTATATTTTTATTCTAAGATTTCATGCCATTCTAAAAATTGAGACTATACTGTCTTTTTGTGAAAATTGTTCAATTTTTTTTTTTTTTGTAGACACTAGTTAGATATCTTGCCTGTTAAACAGTAAGCCATTCTCAGCCTTACCTATAAGCCTACCTCTTAAAATCATAGGTCCTATTATTTCCCCTGTAATCATACAACTTAGATCAGATCTAAACTTTGTATCTGTGAAAGCCTGAATTCAGTCTTAATTTCACCAAAATTCAGTATTGAATATTTTGAAGCTACATATTTAATTTTGCATATTTAGGTAAAGCTTCTTCCACAAAGAGAAAGTAGAACTTATCCTTGTTAATGCAGCACCAAGGAAGGGAGATACAGACTAGTTCTAAACCATCTTGGTCATCTTTTTAGTCCAATGCAGTTCCAAGATTCTTACCAGGTTTTTAAATCATGGTTTTGCACTGAGGCAGTTAGCCCTGCTTAAAACGATCTCGGTTCCTCTTACTTTGTTATTTCAAGGAAGCCCTTTCCCTCCTTAAAAGACTTCAAGGCTTCTCTTGTCTCTTGTAAGAATGTTCCCGCTTCCCACTTTTTGACATCAGTTTCCTCTCTTTATACTTCTCTGGAATCACTCACTTGCTCCCCTCTGGTTTCTCCCATCTTAAAGACAAAGATCTAAGACAAAGATCAAAAATTCAGCTTGCTGCATTTCTATGTACAATAGCCTCTTTAAACTTGCCAAATGCTGTGTTTACAATCATATCATGGAGTTTCCCTTTGACAGTTCCCATTCTGCTCTCCCATGCGATCCATCTGTTTGAGGAAATGTGGTTGGCAGAGCCTTCTAATGAATGTTTTCTAAGCCAAGGCTAAAAGCTAGTACTTCATGTTCATACTCATCTAATCTGTAAACCATTTTCTATAACATCACCCAGACAGCTGATCATAATTTCTCATGTAATTACCCTTTCTCATTATGTGTCATCTTCTTGTCTACCATCAGCTTTCCCTCCCCCCCCACCCCCCCCCACTCTAAGAGGTGCCTGTCCTTGCTTTCCCTTTCTTTTTCCTACACCTCTTATCTTTGGCCATTTATCACCTACAAAGACATTCTCTCATGACTCATAGGTTCATCTCTCTAATCTACATATTTGAACTAAATCTCGTTTTTGTCAAATCTCTTCATGCATATCTAACAACTGCTTCAAGTTCAAAACAGACTTGTGTTTTTTCCCTATCATCTTCCAGGCCCTCCCTTTTCAATCTTCCGTAACTTTATCATCTTGAACTCCTGGCAAAACTTCCATTTGTTTTGTGTGACATTTCTAAGATCTAGAACTCCATATCCATTCAGATAACGTAAACTCTCAGTTGACACTTCCTCATAGCACTTTACAAGTAACACTTTCTTCAACATTGGCTCTTTTTCTTTACTCATAACTTTTTAGATTGCTGCTGCAAACATAATTTTGCAAATTTGCTGTTTCGATTTCAGCCATCTTCCCTCTCCATCCCCTCAGACAGTCCTACCTCTTTCCATGTCTCATGAACAGAAGTGTTACTTTCCCATCTTCAGTTGCTCATTTCTAACATTTTCATGTATATGCTTTTTTGCTTTACTTTTATGCTGCCCCCTAAATTTGCTGAGCTGTTTCCTTTCCTCCCCTCTTCAATCCCTCTTTGCTTTGCTGTGGTAGCTGCCAAAACTTGACAGACTGGTACCCTGAAGTGGTGATGGGTAGTACGATGCTTTACTATTTCCTTGTATTCACTTCTTCCAAAAGTTTTCTAAATGAAATTATCTGATCAAAATTATATTTAAGTATTTGACCTTTCAGCATGAATTACAAGAGAACTTTAAACACATCGCTAGATATCCTTGCCTTTATACTTACATAAATAAGCAAAGAGCAATAACAATAAACTACCAAACGATAAGGAACCCACACTCAAAAGTCAAACAACTAACATTTAACTTAATTAATATTCATTATGCTACTTGTCAGTAGGTTGTAAACTAAAGCATTCTTTATTCCTGGAAAAAGTGATATAAGATGTATCGCTAAAGCCACAGTGAAAGGTTATTATGTAGCCAAACAGATGCCTAGTAAACCCCTTTTATTCATATTAAGAAAAAATCCTTCAATCAGCAATTCATCACGCATTTGCCTCTATTCCACCCTTTCTTGACATCTGCACCTTTTTTTCTTATTTCCTAACCTTAAAGCCTTGAAATTATTTGGGCTCTCCTCTCCATAGCCAACAACCTGATAGCAATTAATTTGCACGCAATGCTGAGACTTTGGGGAAGACTGAAATAAAAGTTAAAAGGTGTTATACTCTAACAACTTTAAATGTTATAGTCAGGATAATGTCTATTATTTTGTTGTCAGGCTGACTCTTATTCTTTCTGTAACATATTGTTTTGTCACTGTATAAATTATTGATTTTAATCAATCACACCATGCAGTCCTACGATCAATTGAAAGGTACAAGCTAAAAAAAAAAAAAAAAAAAAAAAAGGTAGCTCAGTCATTATTAGCTCTTTGTTCTAAAGAACTGTGGTTTAACTTTTGATCTATATACTTCAGACAACGTAAAATCTATTTGTTTTAGTTTAAGCCTAATCTGTGCTTTGTCTGATAATGAGGCAAACAGGATGACAGCATCACTGGAGAAGTTATGTTTCCCACAAGAGTACAATCACCTCACTTAGGTCGATGTAATGGACAGAGATCACTACTATCAAAATAACACTTAAAGAGATCTTGATGTGCTTGTGTGCCTGAGCCCAGCTGCTACAGGGAACCACCGTGTACCTACATATATATATATTTTCTCATTAGTGAGCTTCCACACTGTCCGTCCAGACTGTGGAGCAGGGTGAGGTCATTGGTGCTGCTTGTGTTCATTTGGGTGCTGTAAGTGTCTCTGACCTGTTCAGCCAACTGTGTATATATGCATATGCATGTAGCATGTGTGCACACCCGTTGGGACAAATCTCCAGCCTCACTACTGGTTGAACCCCGGGATATGGTGCAGCAACAGCCTCACAACCTGAGCCATTGGCTCTGGCATGATGTTTTTTAAATTTAGCATATCAAGTTACATTTTAAAACAATAAATTAATCTAATAGATAAAAAATAGAAATATGTGCAAAGCATACATATAATATGTAATACATCCCTCTTTTACTCTCTTATGACAAATATGTTTTATTTAAAAAACAAAAATAATCCCTTCTATTGTCACCATGCCTCCTACCTGAGCTGCTAAGTAACTTCTAATTTACAGAGCTAAAAATACATCTAGTTCATCTCTCTATATATGCAAACATTACCTGTTACCCTTGCTTAAGTGAAACAATGGAACTGTATGAGCGCACACAGCAGGCGGCAGATTCATGCCCCAGGGAATGGGCTGTCCAAGCAGAAGGACCAGTGGCCCAGCTATGGAGGAACCCAGGTGACTGTGCTGCTGTGATTTGCCCTGGCTGACATGTCTATTCCCATACTCACACAGAAAGCTGTTTAACCCTGATCTATGGAGAGAGACTATAAACCACAGCTTGATTCACTTGAAAGCCACCCAAATCACAAAAAGAAAATAATAATAATAATTAAAAAAAAAAAAAACAAAACAAACAGTGTGCTTGGGCAGCAACTTAATCACAACCTTGTTCAACAAAAATAAATTAGAGTTAGATTTTTTCATGATGTTAATGTGAAACCTATACCTTCCTCATAAAAGCAAGTCCTGTGGCTTTTCCTGGGCATTTTGTTTGCCTCACTCAGGCTAGGATGGAATGATTAAACAGTTAATATCTAAACTACCAATACTGAGTAAAACTGCTCTGCATTACCTTGGAAAACTAGCATTAGCATGGGGAATCTCTCCCTGGAGCCGATGTTAAGGTTTATCGCAGAGTCTCTTTTGCTCCAAGTTCTTTCAGAACAACAAAACTTTGTTAAGAAAGCCAACTTTGGGGGCAAACTGAAACCCTAATAAAGCTGGTGGAAGTTTCTGTTATTAGCTGAAGCATATTAACAGCGTTATGTCCTAGGATTACATGATTGAAAGAGCCACTGTCAACTGCCTCCTGCTGCACACTTAAGACTTTAACGACAGCTGTTTCCTACAATGTCTTTGGGAACATAAAATCATTTTATGACTAACAACGGGAGGATTTTTTAAAACATGACTGTATTATTGTAAAATTGTTCTAGTATCAGACAGTCATGAAAATGTAATTTTAAAGGCACACTACCACTTTAAATTCACTGTGTCCCAATCAGTTATGTTGCATATCTTAAGGTATCATGAAAAGAAACACTTGAAAACAGGGTTAAATACCTGCAGGATGTAACTTTATAGCATTAGCTCTGATTATAAACATAAAGGTAACTGATGCATTGTAATAGAATCTTCTTATGACCCCGGCTAAGACTGTAAAATGTAAAGCTTCATACTGTGCTCACCGTGTTCAGTTAAAAGCAGAAAAAAATAGTGTTGCATTTTCACTGTCATCAGCAGAACTGCCATCCTTTCTCACAGGGTTTTCTAATCCGTTCTGGCACCTGAGGCATTTGAACAGTTGGTGGGAAGAAGTGAAACTGTGACGAAGTGAGTCTCATTTCAGATTTACAGTCCAATCACTCACAAAATCTGCAAATTCATTTTATGGCGTGTACTGTGAAAATTCATTATTTAATGAGCCTCCCCCCAAAATCTATTGGTGCAGTACAGTAGCTTGACTTTGAATTAGAAATGAATAGGCAGCACAGCATGTGGAGTCTTTAAGCTTGTCATGAGGTAGCCCAGCATATACTTAAAACATCCTTTGTACATTTCAATCAAGCATTACATTTGTTCAGCCAACAAGCTGTTCTTTTCCTGTATTTTTCCTGTCTTTTTTATATGACTACTATATATGTATATATCTATGTACTCATGCATGTGTCTTAGAAACTGAGAGTACAGCAATAAACAACTGGCCTTAGGTTAGAAATGGTTTCTATTTCAAATATTTTCATCTAAACCTATTATCACAAAACTTTTCAGATCAGTTCAGCAGTAAAAGATAGAAATTCTTGAAAAAAAACCCAAACAAAACCCCCCACATTTTAATTCATCGGTTCCCAGCTAATGGAAATCATAACCACTGAGAATAGGTTAACTCTCAAAATACCTTTTTTACTTTATAGCTAGATGACTTAAGGGAAAAAATACACTACAGGGACTGTGAACCTTGTAATCACAACTGTGTCATGTGATATTGTTACTAAGTTAGAGCTAATAATTCTTCACTCTCCTCCCTGATACGGCTTTGGTTACCTTGTGCTCAAAAAAGAAAAAGACAAAAAAAAAAAAAAAAAAAAAAAGGCAATTTCTCTCTTTTACAGTCCTGTCATGCACTAAGACAAAATCTTAGAAAAAATCAACTTACACGAAAAGAAATTAACAGGATGTCTCCAGGTCTGTTTTTTATTTGTATCCAGCCCTGTTGACTCATGCTGCAGAATCAAAACTGTTTTATGTCAGTACCTCTGAGAAAAGCAATAAAGTGAGAAGGAACTGGGCCATTCATCTTATCTACATGTAAAAGCAAGGGTAGTGGATTTGGATCATCACCAAATCCACACCTTGATTTGCTGCTGATCCTCACAAACCATAACCTCACTTGGGCTGGCTGCACTCCTAGATGATTTCTGCTTCAGAGAACAGCAAAGCCTCAGTATAAATTTGTAGTTCGCAATATATCAAATAGCATCAGTTATATAGTGAGATGAGTTGACTAATGACTGCATTTACAGCTGATTACTATGCTTTAAAGTTGCATTCTAATTTTTTATTATATTTTTATGTTACAAATTTATACACAATTTAAAAGTTTGCGATTATTTATCCTACTAACAAAATTAAAACGTGCAAAATAAACCTCAGACAGGCTTGTAAGTTTTGCAAGTTTTTTTCCCCTTTATGTCTAATGCATTCTCTTTAATTCCTTACTTTTTATAGCAGCAGTTTGATATAATAAACCATAGTTTGTAAAAGCCATTAAGAGTAGGCTTGCTAGTAGCAATCCTATTAAGTTACCTCATCAAGTGATGTGCTGTAATGTTTTCACATCAACTTTCTTTAGCTTTTACATTGTAGCATTCATAACTGTCTCAGATTCCAAAAGTTTATAAGCATTTTGTTGAAATTATGAGCAACAATTTCTTAATGGAGAATAGAAAGGCAGAAACAATGTTAAAAATTAAGTTCAGTTACAAAAGTATCTTTGAAAAAGCAGTTCACGTTAGCAATACTGGAACAATAGTTAAAAGAAAGGTTCAAATTCCTAACATGGTGTGGAGGAATATGTTTACAATCCAGTGTGAGATTTTCCTCACTGTTTAAAGTGGGAATCTCAAACCTACATTCCCTTAGTTCACTTTTATTAAGGTGAATTAACATTCCTTCATTTGTGTGAGAGTATGGCATCAACATGGCAATAGCCTCCCGCATGGTCCCTCTGCACAGGGGGCTGTTAGTGGAATACTCACTTGCAACTACAACCAAAAGCTCAACATAAATCATTATGGTCATCACAGTTATCATGAGCTTCAAGGTCTCAAAAAACCATAACTCTAAAATGTTGAGAAGAAATACTCATCCAAAAGCTGAATGCAAGATAGAACAATATTTATGAGACATATCAGGCAGCATCTTATTTTTTCTAAAGGTCACGTGATAAACAGCCACACAGCTACTGTACTTCTTACAGCACACAAACTCAGGATCAAGTATGCATAATAAAAAATGTTTGACTTATTCAATTCTGACATTGCTAATTACAATGAGTTGTCAAATGATTACTAAAAATTGAATGAAAAATTTATCTTTTCTCAACCATCTTCTCAAAAATCAGGATGCAATATCCTTTGCCAAACATTTCAGCATTTCATAATTTTAAAATATATTACATGCTACCCTTTGATCTATTAACATTTATCTTTCAATATGTTTCAGGTTATATATTCTGTTTTTCTTCCACATGGTAAGTATCCAATACCAATTCTTTAAAAATGAAGCCAAAGCATGAACTACTTGTACATGTTACTTTTCCACAAAGCCCCATACTTTCTTCTACTTATATACAAAATTTTCAGTATTTTGATCCTTCCAGGTTTATCTCTCTCTTTTCATGGTAATCAGGGCTTTTAAAATGATGTATCCTGATGGCCAGAATTCCAATAGAGGAAGGATTGCCTTATCTTCTCTCAAGGTATCTTGTCTGAAGGTGAAATAGCTTGGGTTGTTGGGTTTTTTTCCACAATGAAAGAGCATCTAGCAGATTGTACAAAAAAAACCCCTTATATATGTATTTATTTATTTTAAATAAAATCCACAGTTGCCGGTTTTAATTCAGGTTTCACTAATCCAAGCTGCATAACAGCATTGTTGAATACCAGAATTTTGTCATTTTTTCTTGATTTTTCTTGTTGCTGTAATAGCTCGATGACATATCTTAAAGGGTATGACATCTGTTCTGGAGGCCTGGCAATTGAGCAGCATTGGCTGAATCTTCAGAAACAGCTGGATAATTGGTCTCATTGAATTGCATCTGTTTTGCACCAATTCAGCACTCAAGGAGAGCCACTGAAGGCCAATGTTTGCCTTTTTGCAGCCTGATCCCAATCCCATGACCCTGATGGGGTGACTGGTGAACCACATAACCCAGCTGAGGAGGCACAGGGCTGTGCTGGGCTGCAGGGGAACCTCAGCCAGGAGCCACATGCCTGGCCTTGCCTTGCCTTTACCTAGCAGTGCTGCAAGAAGCTCTCGTGAAAACATCCTTTATGAGCACAGCTGGGTTTTGTATGAAAGTGACACAATAGGCTGAAGGACCGGAAGAGAACTGCCTCCACAGACAGCGTCTGCACAGTACATTGTGAGCCCCCAGCCGTGGTCCATCCAGTACTACACGAATGGAAGCTTCCTACCACGTGAAGGAATGTAAGTTTTACTCACTATCTCTGTTTCTCATTTTATTCCATCTTATTAAAAGAGCAAATTTAAGCAGTTTTTAAGAAAGGCCCTTCTTACTGAGGTCCAGAAAGAACCCTGCACCCACCCTCTCTCATTCACCCTGAAGAACAAAACCCAGCTGGACTGTAGATTAACGTGGACCTCAAGCTCATGGGGATTTTACACACACAACAATGCACTGTTCTGCAGAACTGACACATGTTTCTACTTCAACACCTTCTCATTGTGTTAGTATTTAATTGACCAGTGAAGTAATTACTTCCTCCAGAAAGAAATCAGTTCACTTTCCTATATATTGCAGCTAGCCCAATGTTGTTTCTAACTCTTCCTACTCAGTTCTTCAGAGAAGATAAATCTCCACCAAATTGCAGTTCCTGTTTCTCATGTTACATGCCCTTTCAGTTATTTGTGTTCCTGCTGTCTACTTTTCCCTGTTATTGGACTAAGGAAACAGTATTTTTCCCATATTGATTTCTGTATGGTTTTAATAGCTTATTTCAAAAGGAAACGTTTATGAAGTTAATAAAGCAGTGCTCTGTGCAAGGTCATCTGTTGGTGTCTCCAGCGCGTCTGCAGACAAGTTAGTTGACTTCAAAGACTTAGCTGTGTACCTTTAAGACAGCCACAAATTGTCAGGTATGTAAACAGGGTGTGAAGAATCGGAACTTAGAACCACAGCATACGGGCACCTACAGCAACAGCAAATAGCAAGCAAGAAGAAGGACACAAAAACCTATCAGGGTCTAACACCTGCACTGTCTAAGATATATAAATGGTTTGTATAAACAATAAAGGCCATTTTGTCCGAACCCAGCCACGCAGACATAGTGTTTAAGTCTGCCTCGACTTGCGTCACCACAGTCGTCTTCTCACAAATATCACATAATTATTAACAACGTATGGTATTTTTTTTTTAATAAGCTCCTTTCTTGTCCATCTTTTCTAGTGTCCCTAGGCCAAGTAACCCACAACATGAAAATGCTGCAAATTTCTTTTTTCACTCTAATGTTTTCACAAGGGCATACCTTACTATGTTTTATAAAGCTACTTCATTTTATTAGATGCATTTCATATAAAAACTATAAACCAGGTTTTATATCGCTTTCAGCTTTTGACCATTCATCAGTTTTTCATGATAAAGCCACAGTGAAATCAATAGCCTTGTAAAGCCAAGCTGTCAAAAGTTACTAGACTATTTCCAAAGGCAATTCCAATGAGACAGACTACCAGATGTTTTCAATATATTTTATACAAGATTGCATGATAATTTTAGTGGGACCAAAAGAAACAATACAACAGGTAGTGTTTTGGGGTTTGACATTTTAAACAGCAAGCTCGATTGATTTTTACAAGATACCTGAGACAAAAAAATGCCAGTTCTTAGAAAATTTACACCCAAACATTCATCCACAGAAAATAAGAGCAATTGTGTTGTCAAACAGCAAGAAAAAGAGATAGCCTTCAGTAACAGTCAGTATAAAATGTTCACTTTACCTATATGTGTATGAGTGTCTGTATTTATATGCAAAGCTGTGTGTTTTAGATATAGACATGTATAGGTGTATAGAAACGTATGCATTTTACTACATTAATTTAGCACTTTTGCTGATTTACAGTTTTATTCTTACAGAAGACTGCCAATTATGATTAAAATTCCCCTTATAATTAATTCAAAATTTTATTAAATCCAGCTTTTATAACTTTAAATATAATAACGCCAGCCAACCCAGGGCAAAGAATATGTCTAGTCATTAATTTTACTTGTATCATTTCTCATCCTTCCAAAAAATGGCAATAAAAGGATCCCTCCTTAGAAATCAGAGTAGCCACGGCCATGCTCATCTCCATAATAGCACAATTTCCAATTCACGCCTCATTTTCATTAATGTTTCTATCCATAAATTTTTAAGCATATGATAAAAAATTTCTGAAGCAGCATAAAACTAACATGAAGAGGGAGTTCATTAGTATGTGACCCTAATTAGAAATTCCATATTAAGTTCCCATTTCTGCTTGTGCATGTCCAATAGCAGGCCTAATATACTGTGTATCAGTCCTACGTTTGTTGTAAGAGCTCTTCCCCCGCCTTGTTATTTTTATTTTTTACATAATTTCTATGTTTCCCCTGCTATTGAATAAGTCAACAGACAACTGTATCATAGTAGCACCTTGTGTCACAAATTATCCTGGAGAACTGTAAGAAGCTACCAGCCCAATGCTTTATTAATGATACCAGATCATAAAAAGAAAGGGGAAATTGCTGACTCCAACTCTTTTCTAATGTTGGGTGATAAAAATGCTACTTCAGGATTCAGAAGGTTAAGTTCTAATGTGTATTTTGAATAGAGTATGCTGAAATAATTGCCTCATAAAGCAATGCATTGACCAGCCTGCTAATGGCTGCATAGTGCAAAACTCAGCAAAGAGTGCCAAGCTTACTGGAAAAAATGCTGCGGCGCTACTTTTGTAGCTTTCCATATTAAGTTAAGTTTCCCCTTTTTCACTTTACTTTTTTAATCCTGCCCAAAGAATAACCCCCTACCTAAACCATTACAGGCTCCTTTTGACTACGTTAAGACCAAATTATTACAAACCAGAACAAACAAAACCCCAAAAGCCAATACCCCAGGAAACTGGAACACAACAGTAAGAAATCACGATCACATTTCACTTGTATGAATATAATTTACTAATTTATTTTTATTTTTATGCTAGTTTCAGTTTAACATCAAGCCAGTTGCCAAACTGAAACCAAAGCAATAATTACATTTTAGAATATGGACGGATTTCTAGCTAATAAATCTCTCATTAACAAGAATCTATTTGATAGATAAAAGTCTCCTTTCCAGCAGCACACCCTCTAGCCCTCCAAACATACGGCATTTCAGTGTTAGCTTAAGTCTGTCCCCATTTTATTGTTCTTGGGTACAGTGATAAATAAGTGACAAGAGGTTGACACACACGCAGAGTTGTGCAATACTCTATGCAATGTACCCAGAATTAAGGAAAGAGGCGATATAAACAAACGCCGCTGGGTACCAGTACAGCACCAGCACCAGGGTTAGAGCAGGACAAGGTGGCTACGTAGCCCCTAGTCCCAACCAGGAGGGCACAGACCAGCAACCACATCCCTCCCCATGTTTGGTGCTGCTTCCAAAACTGGCATCGGCGGTGTTCCACACACACACACACACCCCCCCCTCACAATCAGGCTCAGGGAATGAAGAGAGAGCAACAACGCAGACAAACAGCACAAATGCCTATGACCATACCGCACCACCAAGAGTGGCAAGCTGCGTAGCAGCTACTTGACTTCTTGGGAATCCCGTTTCTCAGCCTCGGTGTACAGACAGTAGAGGGAGATGGCAGCAAAAGCATTCCAGAGTGCAGGAGAAAATTCAAGAACAGAGACAAGTAAAAGTTATTATTGGACAAATATCAGTTGTAATTATCATTTCAGAGACCTAAGTGGCCTTTATCCCCAGGTTTTGAATGATTACAAAGAAATTACACATCTTTTTGCATCTGCACTCCTAGAATAACATCTTTATCCAATGCAAATGTTATCAGCAGTGAAGCTTCAAGCACAGAACTACCGTATTTGCAGCTCCAGTGTTTCCTGCAGCTATTCCATGTGGTTATAGCTTGAGAAAGAACTGGGTTTAGTCACTAACACAAAGCACTAAATGCTACTCATGACAAACAGACTGTTCAGTGCCTATCACAAACATCCCACTCACTTCCCTGTGCCGTGCAGAGCACTGGAGTCTCTCTCAAGCTTCACCTCATTCGCAGCTTTACTTTCAGAAACACTGAAACTCAGGTTTCAGAAACTGTTAATATCATATAGGATTCACAAACCCCTAGACTTCGCATTTTAATGGCAAGAAACTAGGCAACCTCAGAAGAAGGTCTCACTGTTAGAATGTACTGCCCCACAAAAGGCCAATAAAACCAGCATTATACTTTTTTTTTTAAAAAAAAGGGAAAAAAAAAAAAGCCATAACCCATACATTTTTACTCCTTTCCCCTGAACTGTGTAGGTAAGAGTCTAGAAGTACACTGAAGTGGTTTCATTTGGACTTTTTTTAATGTTTGGTTGAATGTTTTTTTAATGTATCTGAAATCAGTGATCTACCAATAATTTTTACTTGAAAAAAGATAGATGAAAATATGTTACCAAGTTCAACAATAAAACAACTTCTGCCCTTAAATTTGCCTGTATTAACATACAGATACAATCCATTATGAACATTTCTGATATGCTGGTAACCACCACAAATATCTAAGAAATTACACTTCACCCAAACATATTCTGCCGAAGAGGGTCCCCCGTGGAGAGTCGGCCATGTCATGACAATCACACCAATATGTTTAATAAAGGGAGCATGGCATGTAGCCAAACAGGTCATATTTATAACTTAAACCGACTGGTCACCCGACTTTACACACAGGTGATTGGATAAAAGTCTCTGCCGACGTGGGGTCCGTGTGGCTGACTGGTGGGCATGCTGTAGGCGCCTGATCACAGTGTGCCTTTCGCAGCTCCCAAGGCTTTCTCCGCACCTGGCTTCTTGTTTGTGCATAGCTTGTTTTCTTCCTCACACTGCTTGTTCCCAGGACAATTTAAAGCTGCTCTGCAGCTTCGACTAACCAGGCCTGGGTTGTCCAACCTGGACAATGGTAACATATGTCCTCGGTTCTGACTCAAAGGTGGGATGGAACAGGCTGCCCAGGGATGTGGTGGAATCATCATCCCTGGAGGTGTTTAAAAAACACACAGATGCAGACCTTCAGGACATGGTTTAGTGGTGGACTTGGCAGTCCTGGGTTAACGGTCAGACTTAAAGATCTTAAAGGTCTTTCCCAGCCTAAATGAATCTATGACTCTGTGTGTTTGGGGTGGTGTGTATCTGACTCCATCACCTTCTGTGAAAACACTGACACACAGAACAGCAAAATGATTATCACAGATCAATACAAACTTGTTTAGGATACATATTAGACCAAAACCCCAAACCTAGGAAGCATAATGACAATGCCACTGATTAAAAATACATACCAACACCAGTGTACAATGATAATCCTGCAGTCAAGTATTAAGTTTTTTAAATTGTTTGGTTTTGTCTCAATTGACAGATGTGCATTTTAAAATATAAATTGCTCATGAAAAAAACACTGACATCTTTCTGCATTATAAAAACTAATGGATCAGAACACTGATTACTGGAAGAATAAATCAGCTTTTCAGATCTTCAGATACCATAAACTAAGCATCACATGCTGTGGATATGAGACATATTACCAGAACCAATTGATTGATTTAATGTTAGTTTTGCAATCAGTCTTTTCAACCCTTTTTTTAAACCCATTATCACTTGTGCACAAAAATATTAAAAGCCCTTTGAGTGCAATGTATATCAAGTTTCATATCATATTCTTAAAAGATTTATTACAAGTAGCAATTAAAGATTCAGCTCTATTTTTTAAAGTGCCCCTACACTTTCCTTTAACTAAACACAAACAGCAATAAAAGCAAAATAGTACGGCCTTTCCAGATTGCAGTCTTATATGAAAAATGTCAAAATTAAAATCCTTAGTCATTTTAAGGGTAAAAATAGAAGTGATTTTCAGTTTCTCTATCCGCACCTCCCCCATACTTTTCCCCCTCCTAGGAAATAGTAAAAAAAAACCCCAAAATATTAGTTATTACTATAAAAAGTAGTCAAAATCCTATCAAAAGACAATTTTGATAGATTAATATTAGAATAAAAATGAGACAGGCATTGTATTTATATGATAAGTATAGATGTGATATTAAATGATATTCAGAAACTAAAAAAAATAATTATCTCTGTTTGGATCAAGTGCATTAAAATGAGACAAGCCAAAGTTAGCTCAGATTCACATAACCTAGCAACGATGTGACCCACTTCAAATTTCTTTTCTAAGACTTGGCTGACTTAGCCAAAGTTAAGGCACACATCTTGATATAATGGGCCAGAATATAAACTAGGAATTATTTTTAATCCTCTACAGCTATTCTGAGTACTATTTTTAGAAACCATTTTTAGAAATTTAGATTTAATTAGTCAAATTTATGTTTTCATTGAACTCTGCTGCTTTTACTAATTTCTACAAAGCAAAGGGAAAAGAATAAGCATAGTTAACTGTGGCATTTACAAAAGGGCTATTAATTGGAAATAATGTTTGCCTTTATTATATTTATAGTGCATGCTATCTGCGTACCAACCTAAGACTTTTTTATGTTTATGCATCTATCTTTGAATATTCAATTAGTGTTTCGAGCAGAGTTCAAATAAACAAAATAGCAAGTAAAAGAGCAATCGGACAGAAGGTGGAATTGGATGTGACCCCACCACCTCTAGCTGAGTGCCTTAATCACCTCTGCTGCTCTGAGTAGTCACTTAACCCCACGTTTGAACCCTTTAGCTTTCTAATAAAGAATTCAACAGTCTTTGAGGCAGAAAGCATTCAAGCCACACGTAGATGGGCAAGAAACTCATCTGAGACATTAGAGTGAAGGTTTAACTCCAGCAAATACTTCACTACATTTATTAAGTCCAATCTTGTCCAAAAGGGGATTTAAAGAATTTCAGTTTACCCATATAATGAGTAGGAATTCTCAGCTACAGGTTGTGTTTTGGTCTTGAGAATCATACAATCACAATGTCACTCAGGCTGGAGGGAAACCTCAAGAGGTTTCAAGTCCAAACTCCTGCTTAAAGTATGGTCAGCTATGAGATTGCACCATAATTGTTCAGGCTTTGATCCAGACACTGGAAACCTCCAAGAACGGAGGGAACACAGCTGCCTCCCTCAGCAAGCTCTCTGAAGCTTAACTACTCACAGTGAAAATGTTCCCCGTATATCCAGTTTGAACCTACCTTATTTTAACTTGTGTCTCTTGTCCTCTGAACCTACCTTGTTTTCACTTGTGTCTCGTCCTCTTGCCATGCTCTGCTGTGGAAAACCATGCTCTGTCTTAATCTCCTCATAGGTACTTAGGGGCTACTCCTAGATGCCCCTAAAGCCTTCTGTTCTCCATCCTGAAGAAACGCTACTACCTCAGCATCTCCTCACAGGGTACATACTGCATTCCTAGCCACCTTTATAGGCCCTCTGCACCAACTACTACCTTCTTTATAGCTTCAAGGAGCTCAAAACTAGAGGCGGCACTCTAGATGAGGTATAACAAGTGCCAAGGAGAGGAAAATGACCGTTTGCCCAATCTACTTTACAGCAAAGCACCTAGACTGCCAGGTGCCAAAGCTTGT
This sequence comes from Falco biarmicus, assembly GCF_023638135.1. Taxonomy (NCBI): domain Eukaryota; kingdom Metazoa; phylum Chordata; class Aves; order Falconiformes; family Falconidae; genus Falco; species Falco biarmicus. Next base: position 72,531,519 of record NC_079291.1, read on the forward strand.
CCCATTATTACCTCCAGCTGTTCTGTGTGGGCACCAATGATAGTGCCGGGGCAATTCAGAGGCTATCAAAGAAGACTATAGATAGACTCTATAGGTGATGGTTAGGGGTTTGGTGTCCCGGGTAGCAATCTCCTCTAATCCAGCTAGCGGGGTATGGAGTGTAAGAAAGAGAGGTCTGATGCTGGTGTTGGCAACAGCAGCAGTGCTTCAGTCTTTATGATTTACGGACCTACTCTGAGAATCAATATTTGCTTGGGAGAGTTGGAATCCACCTCACTAAGCCAGGCCAAGGTATCTTTGCCAGTAGAATAACTGACCTGGTAAGAAAGCCTTTAAACTAGGAAGAGGGGAGGAAGATCGTTATCAGCTGCCCTACGAGGGAGTTATGGCCAGGGCTGATGAGCGAAGGGCCCGGGGCGCTATGAACAAAAGGGGCATACAGCATCAACAGAACAGGGCTCAAAAGGAGTCTCCTCGAGCTTGCCCACGTAAAAGCAAGGAAGTGACTACAAAGCGACATATTAGGGTGTAAGCAATCCAGGAGGTTCCCGGAGTGCATTTATGAAAAATTCCTGCTCATGCAGCTTGGATGAAGGGTACAGTGCACCCTCAGCAAGTGTGCTGTTCACACAGAACTGGGAGGAATGGCTGACCTGGCAGAGGGTTGTGCTGCCATCCAGAGGGACCTTGATTTCTTACTGCAAGGGTGAGACTGACCACGGGAACAGATTTCCCAGGCAGGCTGTAAAATCTCCGTATCAAAAGCTGCCTGGTCATAGTCCTGAGCAGCCTGCTTCAGGACACCCCTGCTCGAGCAGGGGAGTTGGAGTTGAGGATCCCCAGAGCTCCCGTCCAACCCAACCCTTCTGTGATACTGACTATGCTCCTGACAATGCTGCCCAGGATGGCGCTGGCCCCTTTTGTCCGGGCACACTGCTGTCTCCTGTTCAGCTTGTCACCTACCAACACCTCTAGGTCCTCTTCAAGCTGATCTGCTCCCCAGCCACTCATTCTCCAGCACTCTGACCAGAGCCTTTGTGTATAAAAAGAGAGTACTTGCTTAGCACCTCACATTGAGTTATCTCACAGAAGCTGCATTTAACAGCATTCTAAATTTTGGCCCAGAAATGCTAAGCTGCTTTCTAATTTTCCACAGTAATGCCACTTAAAAAATGCAGCCATCCAACTGTTTCATAGACATACTGTGTTCTGCCCTGGATATGTGTTTCTAAGTTATTTTTGTTGTATGCAAAACATAATCAGGGCAATGCAGATGTTGGGAACCTCTGTATTGTTTGGCTGTTGTTTTTTTAAGTGTATTTATTTGAATGTATTCCCTGCGTAACCATACTGGTTTTCAATTAATGTAAATAAGGAATCTCATTTGCAATCCACTTCTATATATGGTGCATAAGTATTGTAGCATTGTGAGGGGAGAACAGCTGGATAAATACTCAGGAGAACAAAGACGACTTATTTCAAGACACTGCAACTTGAGAAAAGTTGAGGTCTCTTTCTGTACAAGAATCATACGTATTGACTTGACTTCAGCAAAGAACTTGACCTGATAAGAATCTGAACATTCCTAACTCCCATGATGCAAACAAATCACAGTTCTAACCTGACATAAAGCTGAAATTTTCATTCTGTTTCACTTTTTTTGAGTTATTTATAGTTACCAGAAACACGCAGGACTTGAAGCTATATTTAGGGAAAGCTGAAAATTTTAAAAATAGCACACAGACATGAATTTGCACTGCTGTTAAGCCGCTAGTTTAAAACGTCTATGTGACACATTGATAACTTTTTCTGGTTGGATATTTTTCTTTAGCTTCCCCCCATGTTTTTTTTTAACATACATCTTTCTGTATTGCTTCCTCGCTAGCACTGATAGCTGCAGCTAGTTCATAAATTCCACTGCTGCCTGCTGCCATGTGATGTGGTCATGCAGAAAATATTTCATAGGAAAAAGTGTTAGCTAGCTGGAGGCAGTATTGTCGATCATTACTGGGAACTGCAGCTACTGGTATGTGACTATGTATTCATTTCATGCATTATAACACCTAATGTACATGACAAAATGTTGAATATAAAGTTAATTCACAAACTAGAGGAGCTGGTGTTGCTGAAGCTGTATAGAGAATAGGTATTATTATTCCTTCTCCTATTCCAGTGTTTTCTAGCAATTTGAAAATTATTCAGTTTCAACATTGCTTAATTTCACAATTTATTCTAGCTAGATTTAGTTAAAAAAGTTTGAAAAATGCTTTGATGTCCTTTGCTGGGAGCTGCCACACAATTTTACCATTTGTCCCTTTATGCTCCAGCAGCTGTAGAAATTCAAGATGACAAAATCTGTCCTTAATAAAGTTGTCCATAGCATTTTTTTCTAAGTATTAGATGGTAATTTGATTGACACTAATAACCAGAAACAAACAACAAAAATAAAAATAATGTCTTAATGCTAATATTCATTTTTAAGCAAGTGTGTATGAAGGCTTGATCAAACTATATTTTCATTTCTAGGTGTTTTGTCACAACCTAAATCTGCTTCTACTTAGGATGTCACTTTTAGGATTTTGAAAAAGCAACTGTGAACTAAAGAATTGTTTGAAAATTGCCAACTAGAATGTATGCTCTGGTATTCTTATGTCAAAGAGGCTAGCTACTCTGAGGAAGACAAATGCTGTCTGCCTAGTGAGGTAGCAGAAGACAACCTTTATGCCAAAGATAGCTATTTTCATGTTAATTTCTTCAATACAAATATTGTATGCTAATATACATATTGTAGGCACTTCACTTGAAAAATCTTCATCTGCTTTTAACTGTACTGTATAAGAACACAGAGTTAATTGGATCATGTCAACAGGAGAAAAGATAAAACAGAAATACATTGTTAATATCAGCTAATAAAACCCAACATTGAATCAGTCTCGGTGACAGTCAGTATTTACCTGTTTTTCCCAGGAATGACAGGTATTTGCCTAATTTTATAGCTGACTATAACATTCCTATTACCAATCACATCATTAGTTTCTTCAATTACAGTAAGTTTTCCTGCTAGCACCACATGAAAATAAGCACTTTCATTAAAAAAAAATGTTTTATAGGTGCATCATTGTGTAAAGATATGTTTTAAGAAGGCAGCAGCTCCTGCATCAAAATAGAACATGAAAATCAAGTGTATGTGACAAAAAGCAGATGCTTTAAAAAATGAGAATGAAAAATGTACTTTATATATAAAACATACATATTATTATAAACACCAGGAACCAAATGGATAAAAGGTAAGAAATATATGAGGCAGATTATGCATTTGCACTGCAAATTCCTATTCTAAGGACTGAAACATACCCACAAAAATAATCAAGCTAGTAACATAGTTGAAAGGGAAAAATATGGTGAGAAGAACATAGGAAAGTTATCTACCTCCAATGTATCATTTTTTCCAAATTTTCTAATTCCAAATCAGGAACACATAAGTCTTTTATTCTACCATGGTCTCCACAGGAGCACAGGTGTTTCTCATGAGTAGCGATATCTGACAAAGACCCTGCACAGCCATTTCAAATCAAGGTATCATCCCGTTGTACCCCGGAACACAGACAATGCGGAAGATGATGAAAGAGAATTAAACCAGGTTTGCATGAAATTTCAATTCAGCCAGGTCCTGTGCAGCCACAGAAATACCTAGATTAATTAATTCTTCTTCATTCCATATGAATGCCCATAATACACAGAGAAACAAAGATAAGATTAAAAACAAACAAAATTTTCTCTTAAGAAAAGAAGTTTCTGTGGAACTTCCTTTTATAGAGTAAGAATATTGCTAGGTGACAGCTGTTTAGCTGATGAGATACGCATTACAGATATGATGGGTGAAATCGAAGTTTTGCACACCTAAACATTCTAATTCCACGATTAAATAATATGAATTTCTCTTTGCCCAATTTATGTTCACCTTCTGTTAACATTTTAAGTAACCCACTAATACAGACACAATGTCTGCAGATGGTGAATTTTGAAGTGAACTTGTCCTTTCACAGATTCCCGTGCAGTATCACTGGAACAATATTACAAACACCATGGAGCAGAAGACTCAAGGATTCTTTTGTTGAAAACATACACAATTACAGAAAAGTTGATAATTTTAAGATAATCTGCACGTGGGAAACAACACTTATAACAGCTAGATTTTCATTATTATATATGCATGTATACGTATCTTTTTAGATACAACTCCAAAGAGGCCCACTGCATATTTATATAGTCCAATTAGTATGTTCATTATGACATTGAGCACACACAACTAACCTGTAACAGTAGCAGTAACACACTCACATTTCTTAAAGACTTTTAATTGAAGTTCGAATGTAGCAGATTTGCCAACTACATCTTAACCCAATTTAGAATTTATAGTGTATATATAGATTAAAAAATTGAGATAGTCCTGTTTTTCTAAACCTGTTTCCTGAAAAGTTATTTTTCATACTTACTATGTCACCTGCTCTAGGAAATAGGAGTTTAAAATATGTTATTCCATTTGTGTTCTAATCTACAACTCATTTATGAGAATATAAAAGCAAAGTATTTCTGATTCTGTCTTGGCTAAAATAATTGCACATTTACTTCAAAAGACAACTTTTCTTTGGGTGGAGTCAAAAGAAGAGAGAGAATCATATATAAGACATTTTCTATTGCTGCAAGCAAATAAAAACACCCCTTAAAATGGGTCCTGGGACAAATGAGATTAACAAATGTTAATTACAGTAGGTTCTACCTGCATTATTTAATAAAAAAACAACCCAAAACCAAACAAACCTATTATGTAAATGTTTAGAGATATCCATTATTTGTATCAGACAATAATGAATTAGTAAGAAATGTATTTAAACATATGTTAATAGGAATTGCTAAAATCACAAGACAAGGCATAGTTATATTCCTATATATTTATATCATTGAAACACACCTAATGGAGTTTGATTCTTCTCTCCTTTATCTTCCTCTATACCTGAAATCAAATGCTTTGATAGCACACTATGATGGGTTAACCTTGGCCAGCAGCCAAACATCCACCCACCCACTCTCTCACTCTCCTTAATGAGAAAGGGGAAGAAAAGAAGATGGAAAACTCATGGGTCGAGATTAAGACAGGGAGATCACTTACCAACTGCAATCACAGACAAAACAGACTCAACTTGGGAAAAAGAAATTCAATTTATTGCCAATTACAACAGAATTTGATAGAGACAAGCAAAACCAAAATTAAAACACCACACACATGCACACCCCGCTTTTCCAGGCTTAACTTCATTCCTTCATTCCTGACTTCTCTACTGCTTCTTCCTCCTCATGCTTTACCCCTGCCCCTACACGGGCTCTTCCTGTGGGCTCCAGTCCTTTCAGGGAAAAAGTTCTGCTCCTGCATGTGTCCTGGGTTTGGCTGGGATAGTGTTAATATCCTTCCTACTAGTTGGTACAGTGCTGTGTTTTGGATTTAGTACGAGAATAATGTTGATAACACACTGGTATTTTTAGTTGTCGCTAAGTAGTGTTTAAGTCAAGGACTTGTCAGTATCCCACCCCACCCCACCAGTAAGCTGGCTGGGGGGCACAAGGAGCTGGGAGGGGACATAGCCAGGACAGCTGACCCCAGCTGGCCAAGGGGATATTCCATACCACAGACCATCATGCCCAGTATATAAACTGGGGGCAGTTGTCCGGGGACTGCTGATCGCTGCTTGGGCACTGGCTGGGCATCGGTCGGTGGGTGGTGAGCAACTGTACTGTGCATCACTTGTTTTTTGTTTGGTTTTGGTTTGTTTTGTTTTTTTTCTGTGACTTTTACTTTTCTTTCTGTTTTTGTTATCTCCCTTTTCATTATTACTATTACTACTGTTGTTGTTGTTATTATTATTAGTAGTAGTAACTTTGTTTCAATTATTACACTGTTCAACCCATGTGTTGTAAGAGCATTTTTTATTTTTTTTTATGGTCACAGGTCAGATCTAGTGTTAAATAGTTACCATTTGTAGCAGAAAGAATTCCTCTGCCAACCTACAGTAACATCCCAACAACAAACTGTTTATCAGATCACTGCTGTTACTGCATTGTTAACATTTCCAGAAGACAAGATCAAGCTTTGGACATTTACAATCTACTCTCACAGTGTACCAATGAGTTCCACACAGTAACACTAGCACAAATTCACAGGAGATTTGGGAAACTATCCTAAGAACATGTCATAACTCTGACAGACTTTCAAGCAAACAGTAAATTATTTTTCCCATTGAACTTCAGAACTCTTTTCTTCACAGCAGCCAGGAAACCCAGCAATGGCAAAATAAATTAACCAGCCACAGAAAGGATGGGAAACTGGTTAAGAGGTCAAAAAGATCCCACCTTCTTTAGGCAAAGTAAGGAAAACCTTTCCTAAACAAAAGATATAAGCTGAGCAAATGATGCAAATGATGCGGAAAATGCTGTATCCAAGGTAATTCTCACTGCAGAAAGATAAAATCCTACACTGCAATGAATCAATATTCTTGGGAGATTCAGTTTTATTCATATCAAAATAGGAATCTCACCATCCCTGAGTCTACATCATTCAGAACTCAATATAACCTTACCTACATGAACAAAATGAGGATAAATGATTTCACTTGACAGAAGTAAAGAATTTAAATTTGAATTTAATGTTAAGGGTCTTGAACTATGTTAAGTTACTTAGAAGAAAGTAATTCTGTGGTCTGTGAGAAGACAGAACAAAATGGTTATGCATGCAATAGATGACTATGTGCCATATATCTCTGCATGAACAAAATAAAAATTATCTCTTATCAGATACAGGGGGCTAAGGTCAGACAGTTCTACTGGTACCACACACTGCCTCTGAGGAACAAGGGTAAGGGAGAGAGTTCTCCTTTGCCTTGTACAATACAGCATATGAAGTCCCAGGTAACCCTGCTTTCTCTGCAGTGGAGAGAGTACGGGTATTTTCTCCCCTTCCAACAGTGAAGTCTCTCCAAGAAGGATCCTTAGTAAACATGAAGTAAGCACCACACTAATTCTTTGTGATTTTGTTTTGCCTTGCCTTTTAACAGTAAAAGTCAGTGCACTGCAACAAGTTAATGTCTTATGCCAGTCCTCATGTCTTAATGCATCATTCAAATGGCTTACAGAAAAGTATAGGACAGGCTGACATTTAACAACTTATGTAGTGCCTCTTCACTAGCCCCACTAAAATCACCCTTCTTCACCCAACAGGCTTTTATCTATTTTGTTTTATTTTATTACTATAAAAGTGAATGAAGAATGACTTTGTCAGCAAGTTAAATAAGTAGCAGTGGCAGTCACGATTATCAAATATCTTTGTATTTCATTGACTTTGTCAAATGTTGTGAGTTACAACAGCAACTTTGTAGTATTAGCTAATAGTTTTATTGTTCTCTTCTCCCGAGAGGAGGCTAATATATTTAAAAACCTGATATACAAATTATGTATTGTGAAACGTTAAATCCACTAGTGAAAGAACGTCTTATGAGGGAAACAGGACAGTTTTAACAGGGCACAGCATCACTACACATATCCCGAGAGAAGGAAGTGATCAACAACTTAGAAGTGTATTGTTTTGATACAATCAGAGACTTCATACACATGATAAAGGTCCCAATTGATACCATGGGAATTAAAAAGCAGGTTATTCCAAAGAGCTGGGCTCAATTCTTCCACTCTCATATGACAATAATAACAAACAACAGCCAAAGCCTCAATACAAAACAGTACGCAGAGGTTAAAATAAAGATAGCTTGGTCAGTTGTATCCCCTTGAACATATGACTGTATAACATGAACACACCATGTACAGATTACAGTTGTGAGAACACTCATGGAAGTGGACCTCCACTGATGCTGGAAAGTGTTCACTTCAATATGGCAAATATGGTATGCTTGTCAGGTTAGGTCTTGTTTTTAAAAGTATAGGAAGAAAACAGTTGTGAAAGAATGTCTGTTCTGGTTTATAATGGCTGTTACTTTAAAAAGAGTAAAAAGAGTCATGGGGTTGGTTAGGTGGAACCCCCCCACCCCACCCCCCCCACCCCCCGCAGAAAAGGGAAGTGTGGTCGTCCCTTCGGGTGCTACCAAGTATGCTTGCTGGGGAGCCGGGTGAGCACAAGGTGACAGCAGGGAACCAGCCACCCTACTCAAGAGTCAGAAAAAAACGGCTGATGAGTAGGGAGCAGCCAGAAGGGTCTCTGTGGCACACCGAGAGCTGTGCAGGGGCTCAGGGGAACACAGCAGTTTGCTGTAACTTAGAAAGTCACCAGCTGAAACGAAGTCTGTAAGCAAGGACCTGCCTGCAGGGACACAGTAGGCAGGAGAAGAGTTGTATGTAACCCCCTTTAATGACTTATTCACTCTGAGGCTTCTGTTCAAAAACCTAAATATTCAAGTTTTAGTTCTAACAGAACCTGTCATTTAAGAGACATAAAAAGCCTTTTAGCTTTCTTTCGGAACGAAGGAGATGGTATATTTAAATCCACTTAAAAGATCTAGCTGACTCAGGGTTCCATTATGTAAGTGTATAATCGTATTACAGATAGCCAAAAAAGAGCAAAATAAAATGGGAAAACTAGCCTGCCTGTAATCCTTTACTGAACTTTGAGGACATACGTGCAGTATCAGAACAGAATAATTATTTCTCAAGTAAGCATGATAACTTTCAGTGTGATGTACGGATTGTATCTCTAAACACTAAACATTGTTAAGATTTTGGTGAATGAAGCGGAGTGAGATTCTTACTTTACTGTTTCCAAGAAAACCAAGCAAAATCCCTCAAAAGACTTATCTGCAGGTCAGAGGTCTGGTTTTGGACACGTGCAAGACAAACAGCAATAAAATTCTGGAGATAATCTCAACTCCTCTGACTATTTTATTCATAGATAAAATAAATAAGGCAAGGATGTCTTTCGGTAAAGAGGGAAACTTTGCGTTGCCCCAGGGTAAAAAATATATTGCAAAGGTCTGCTGCTAATGTGGCGTAAACCATACTGAAATATTATTTACTGTTAGATTTCTAGTATTGCTACAAGGCTTCAGAAAAAAGAAAAAAATAATCTTGCAACACAGTAACAATTTTGATAAAAGATCTTTCTGACTTCATGCTACTTTTATATACCAGTCTCCTTAAGTCAGGACAGGCTTTTTCCAATTTTACATACATATTTCTTTCTGACAGTTGTCACCACTGCATTAAATGTTTCCTTTCAACATGTTTCATATTTTGTAGTATTTTACATTTCAGTTAAATGTAAGGCTAACTTTATCCTTTGGATAAATAAATAGTTCCCTAGTACTTCAGACTGCCTCTTGTATGAAGTATGTAACCTTGTTGAATGTGGGAGGGCGTTTTGGCCGAGCAGGATGGGAAGAGTGTGACCGCAGCTGCGCGTTGCCTACAGCTGCCACCAAGCACTTTCTCAGGCTCCATAGTCATGTACAATGTAACTGCCATAACTGTCAGCTACTAAGGGTAAGTCTCATTACAATCAAGCTACTACTTCCCTGACAAACTCACTTCATGCTTTGTTCCTGCAGTTTCCCAGCTGGCCCAGAAAACACTGCAGCTGGAAGCAAAAACTTTTACAGCCAGAGAAAATCTGTCCTAAGCAGTAAGTTAAGTCTTTGGCTTCATATGCCTAAAGAGTCCCTTAACCTTCCTAAATAATTTTGGAAAGCATTTTTTCTTTTTTAACTCTTGCTTCAGAAGATGGAGATAAAAACATCATTTTGCTTTTAAGGCCACAAATAGGAGTTGCAATTCCAAAGCATCCAATTCATAGAGGAACTCTTTAAAGTTGAAACTTGTAGCAGAATTTCTGTTCACTGTACTCCCAGCTTGTCCTGCAATTTATACTAAGAGTGGCGTAAAGGACATTTGCTACATAAATGAAACTTAAAAACTAAACCCAGTTATAGGATATAAAATTTTCACTAAGTTTAATTTTGTGCTTTATATGGAACAGTGGTCATTCTCAGACTCTGTATAGTGTCTTCTACTGAGAAATCCCTGAGCCAGAATGATAGTTTTTGCATTCTTGCCAAGATAGTGGAGCAGGGACTCCCACACCTAACTCTTCCCTAGGGACAGGTATTATTATTTTATTTTTAATGGACTGAAAAATATAGAATATTATTTTTTTCTTCAAAAACCTATTTGAAAATAATATTATGCATATTTCCAAACACACACACTCGGGCACAGAAGTGGCAAGTACTTTCACGTGCAATGCTTGTTCACGTAAAACAGTTTCTAAATGTTACAGAACAAGTCAGAGAGCTCACTTAAGCTATCAAACACAGACATGTATTCATGTAACAAGCACTTGCTAGATAAGTACCTTATCAAGTATACATCAAACATAACACATTTACAGAATTGCCAGCTGCAACATAGTCCATGTGTGTTTAAGCAACAGTAAAGGTGAAATAGGAAAATATTGGAAAGATAAAAAATGTTTGATGTATATCATAAAGTAACATGAAACAAATAGGGGATTTTTTTTTCACCAGTACACTTGTCCTACATATACATATATATATATATATATATATATATATATATATATATATATATATATATATGATGTAACTTTTTTTTAAATGTAGGTCAGGACAAGAGAAGCCTTAACTTTTCTTATTGGAATTAAACCAGTCTGAGTAAATCCTTTGAACAAAATAGTATAGCTACAGGAAATCCCCTGAAAGAATAATTTGTAACTATTTTTCTCTGCACTTCATAAATAATGGATAGTTAAAAAGAAAAAACAACCCACTGGTATAACTTTTTTCACGCATGAGTTATGCAAGCAGCCTACAAGTTCCTCTAAATATGAGAAAAGCTGAAGTGGATAGCGCTTTGTTTTGTAAGGAAAAACCAGATTATTCTGACACCTCGCAGTCATTTTCCCCTCACAGCTGGATTTTTAAACCTTCTAAAAAAAAAATGCTTTCCAAATAAGTGAAATGGTTACAAAACTGTTTAGATTACAAATCCATTATTCTTTCAATCTGATATCATCATATATATATTTCTTCACACAAGTAACCATCTATTAATTGTTTTTGTATATAGATTTCTACACTGAATAGGTATTCATAATCTGGCAAGGTAATTTAGTATGCTTCTATAAGCCATTATAAGTGACTTAATTTTCAAAAGACTGTAAAGGAGAAACTGTCTCACCCACACTAGATTCACAAATGCGAAAACTATTTCACCTGAAAATCTGTACTTTTGTCTCTTTTTTTTTTTTTAATGGAAGATTTTCATGTCTGAGCAAACAAGGTCATTAGACAGTGAATGTAAAACTCCTAGATATTTTTACCTTAAACCTCGTGCTCTTGAAGCAGGAAATTTGGACAATTATCAATAATTACAATGCATTGCTACCAAAATAGTTTCTATTTCTTTCTAATAACTACTTTCCAATCACTATTTTAAAGAATATATGATGTTGAGTTATAAAATGTAATATTACAACAGACAACACAAAATTCCCAAAAGGTTAATATAGGACAGAAGGATATTAGGAATGTCCTTCTCGGTGGGAACTGGTCACAGTGTTAAGCCTCACACTGTTGCTTCCTTTGAAAACTATATTAATGGAGACAGCTTTATTTTCATGTCTAACCCAAAGTCAATGTAAGACATGCCAAACAACACCACAAATGAATGTCTTCTGCTTCATCTGTGGAGTTTTCCTTGAAAAATTCATAGTATAATATCTCAGGTTAATTTATAAAATCTGTTGAGATCAGTCCAACAAGATCAGAATAATCACTTTATATAAAAGAAAAAGACATTGACAGTTTCAGAAAATGGGACCCAAAACCTCTCAACCTTCTTTTATACCTTTCTTAAAGGTGTGCTATATAAAGAAACTACCTTTATTTGTGTTGAGTCTTCCTTTAGTGCTATCCATTATTGCTGTAAAACACAGGTCTGTCACTAGACCAAACCCCTATTATTACCAAAGCAGTATAATGCAGTTCACCCAAAAGATCCACTGAATGATCCTATCAAGGCTAAAGTATGGATCTATCTCAGGAATCTCCTAGCAGACTTAGGGTTAATGCTGAATCTTAAATTTCCTCCTCAGATATTAAACACAGGTCTACATGCTCTTGGATGCCACCTGAAAATCACAGTGTCACACAGGCAACATGGCTCTCAGTGACCCTGCAGGTTCACTGCCCTTCTCAGCATTCACAGATAGACTTATAGCAGCACAGAAGCCTCCCTTTTCCCAAACAAACTTACTTTCATATATTCTCTCAGAATCCAAGACTTGGCAGCATATAAAGTAAAAGGGACCTTCCACCACTAAATATGCACAGAAACTCTAAAAAACCCCACCAACCTGTAACCAACCACCCACAAATTATGTACTGGAGGTCTTAGAGGAATTCAGTCCTCCGTACATCCATTATTTACCATCATCCCTTACCTTAATCACATTGGGGAAATAATCTAAAATTCTCATGGAAAGAATCTTACTAAAGTACTAAGGAAGATATAAGTATGGTTATGTAGTTTCATAATATAACATCCATACTTCCATTTTCCAAAATAAATGAAAAAAATCACTGACATTCTCCAAATATATAACACTTTTGTATGCACCAAGTTGAAAATTTTAAAAAATACCATGAAAAGACACTTGCACAGTATTTATTTCATAGATCATTATAAGTAATTTAAGACCAGCTATTGCTTTTTATGCATATATTTGAAAATTATGAATGAAACAAGATTTAATGTAATGGAAACATATAAATGGCATAGTATTTTGAAGAAGAAAAAACTGCTTCAAGTTTTCTTAGCAATGAAGCAGCCAGGTAAGTTATTTTTATGCATGCAATTGGCAGAAAAAGTTCAAATATTATTATGCACACTGTGAGTGCATCCTACTATCCTTTTTATTAGTCAGATAATTAAGTGTTAATTGTGAGAGTGGGAAATTACTTAGCAGGTGTAGAACACGCAGAGCAAAAAACTAACAGAAGGGAGAAATAAAGAAGGAAAGCACTCATGCCTTGGAGAGGAAGATGAGAAAACCCGCTAACGTGAACTGATAAGAATCTAAAACACAAAATAAGAACAGTGATCTTTTGGAAATGAGGTTATTATTCACTGATTCTTGACCTGACTTGATTCAGGTTCTCTTTTAATGCAAATATTAAAATGATGTGTAGGTATGAATTTTTTTTTAATTATTATTTTTCAACAACGTAATTTTTTTTAATATTTTCACTGTTTTAAGTGCCTAGTTACAAAAAGGTATAGTACTGGGAATTTTGAACAAAGGCTGACCAAAATAGTAATTAAAGAATTTTTAAAGATTAATTTTTAAAGAAATTAAAAAGATTAGTAATTTTGAAAGCCCAGTTTGTTACAATTTCCCTTATACACATCATAAAAATATTTTAAATTACATTTTCAAAACCAGTATATCTTAAATTAGTCCAGTGTGGTATGCAGTGCACAGTAAAGTTTAACCAAGTCGAAGATACTGAGAATTTTTATGAACAAGACAAATCAGAGGAGCTAGCTCATGTTATATTTCCTCCCATATGAAGCATTTTAAAAATTTTACATTCTCACTACCAAGAATCATTCTACTTTTCAGTCTTTGCTGTCCTAGCCTAGTGCACTTTTCCTATACTCAATAACAATTCTCACTTCACTTGCATGAACGTAACATCATTCACTTCACTTGACACACCTCTGACTTAAAACAACACTTAAATAACTTTAGAATCAATCCCATTAACTCCATCTTTCAGGAAATGGAGAAGGAAGGTAAAACCTACACTAATGAATAACCTCAATGTTAAATGGACTTGTGATAAAAAGTGTAATTTAAGTGTCAAAACAGCAAATGCATCCAGTTTTAGATTTAGTACTTACATTCCTTCAACGGCACCTGAACAACAGCTCTGCTTGCAACATGTATTGCCACAAAGTCCATAGTATTAGCAACACACTTTTAAAAAACCAGCCAAGCACTTAATGTGCATTCCTTTCAATGATGTAAAGCAACTAGATCTTTATATATTAGTTTTATGTAGCTGCAATATTAGAAAACCATTATACAATCTGAAGTTGTTTTACATCGCAGAGGATGCATTACCACAGTCACAGAATGGCTGCAGTTGGAAGGGACCTCTGGAGGTCATCTGGCCCAACCCCACTGCTCAAGCAGGGCCACCTAGAGCTGGTTGCCCTGGACCATGTCCAGACAGCTTTTGGGTATCTCCAAGGCTGGAGACTCCACAGCCTCCCTGGTCAACCTGAGCCAGTGCTCAGTCACGCTCTCAGTACAAAAATGTTTTCCAATGTTCAGAGGGAACCTCCTGTTTTTCAGTTTGTGCCTGCTGCCTCTGGTCCTGTCACTGGGCACCATGGATGAGAGCCTGCCTCCATCTCCCCTACAGCATTCCTTCAGATTTTTACACATGTTAATGAGATTCCCCCTGAGCTTTCTCTTCCCCAAGCTAAGTAGTCCCAGCTCTCGGCCCTTCCTCATATACAAGATACTAGAGTAACTTACTCATCTTTGTGGCCCTTCGCTGGGCTCTGTCCAGTTGCACGGTCTTGCTGTTACACTGGGTAGGCCAGAACTGGACACAGTACTCCAGCTATGGCCTCACTGGTGCTGAGCAGACAGAAAGTCACACCTCCCTCAACCTGCTGGCAACACTTCTAATGAAGCCCAGAATACTACTGGCCTTCCTTGTGGCAAGGGCGTATTGCCAACTCATGTTCAACTTGGTTTCCATCAGGACCTCCATGGCCTTTTCTGCAAAGCTGCTTTCCAGCTGGATGGCCCCCAGTGTGTCCTGGTGTCTGGAAGAGTTCCTCCCCACCTGCAGGACTTTGGAGTTCCATGGTGGGTTGGCCTTAGCTTGGTGATTCCATACCGACTGCTCCCATTCACCCTCTTGTCCTTCATATGCCTGGAAAAGGTTCCCAGGGCTAGTTGCCCCATCGCCTTCCCAGGGATCGAGGTGCGGCTGACCACCGTGTACTTCCCTGGGTCCTTCTTGCCCTTTTTGCAGACAGGACGCCCATCTGCTTCCCTCCAGCCCTCGGGCACCGCTCCCACTTGCCAGGAATGCTGGGAGGTTATAGAGAATGGCCCTGTGATGGCGGCAGCTGGCTCCCTCAGCACATGTGAGCACATCCCATCAAAGCCCACACACTTACCTGCGGCCCGTTTGCTTAAGCATTCTCTAACCTGAGCCTCTTCCACCAAGGCTGTGTCTTCCTTGCTCCAGACTTTCCCTGCAGCTTCCGTGGCCTGGGATTCCCAAAGACTGGTCTTACTAGTGGAGGCGGCGCTCCGTACCTCTGCCTGCTCCATGCCGGGTGTCACCAGGGCCCTGCACCATGCAGCCATGGCCCTGCGCTTCCCCTCGTCCTCCTTTTGCCACTCGGGTGCTTAGAGCAGCCCTTCTTGTTGCCTTTGACATCCCTCGCCAGAGTCAGCTCCAGGTAGGCTCTGACTTTGCCCCCCATTCCTCTGCAGGCCTGGACAGCGTCTCTGTACCCTTCCCAGGTTACCTGTCCCTGCTTTCACCTTCTCTGTGCTTCCCGTCTGTGCTTGAGCTTTGCCAGGAGCTCCTTACTCATCTCTGCAGCCTATTGGAGATTTTGCTTTGGAAGAGTTGATTCTTGACCCAGCTCTCTGGGTCCCTCCTCCCTCCAGGGCCTATTTCCATGGGAGTCTTCCAAGCATATTTTTTTCCTGTGGAAGAGGCCAGTGTCTGCTTTCCTGAAGTACAGGGTGGTGATCCTGCTTTTTGCTCTGCTCCCTCTTCTCAGGATCCCAAACTCCACCATGTCATGGTCACTGCAGCCAAGGAAACATTTGACCATTATACACACAACAAGCCCTTCCATTTTTGTGAGTGTGAGGTCCAGCAGAACATCTGTCCTTCTTGGATCCTCTATCAGTTTGGTTCTTTTATCATTTTGTCTCATCTACCCCAGTACATTTCCTATATACAGCAGGCAAATGAATGAGTCCCTTACATTAGAGGAAAGCTAGAGTGCAGAAATGTATCAGCAAGTCCCAAATAATATTTTTGATTGAAAGACCCAGACTGAAACTCCTCTGCCTTGTCTCCTAAAATATCCCAATTTATGGGCTAAGAGGCCACAGAACATAATATAAGTAGTCATTAAGTTCAGAAACAAGAGAAATCTTGTAACCTATGGATTACTTTTGGTTTTGTTTGACCTTGGTATCTTGGAAGGAATAAACAGTATGTGAAGCTTTTCTGGGACTCTAAACTGCTGATATATATGTTCCTTATATGTATTATTTGATATTACTGAAGATCCGGCTGTAAGATCATACTGCAAGCTTACCCTAATTTGATGGACTTATAGGCTAATTCTTAGCGCTACAACTATGTGCTTCCTAAAATCTGGGGCATATCCACACAGACATAGCAGAAATAGTAAGTAATATGACTTCATAAGCCTTATTTCCCCCCAAAACTGTGCTGCATTCAGAACAAAACAAAACCATTAACACAAAACCAAATTAACACAAAGGTTTAACATTTATATGAAAATAACTGATCAGGAAACAAATTATTTATCAATTAGGAGGGCTGGCTGCAGAAGTATATAAAAATTTCTTGTGAAAATTTTGCCACTTTAAAAAAACACCATCCAGTTGTACTTTATAAAGATAATGATACTACTCCTGGAGATGGTAGTTCAAGGTTGACACCGATATATAAAATAACTCTCGAGTGTGTTAGAAGCTGCAGAGTATGAAGACTCTTGTTGCTCTTTAGTTACACAGCTTTTATCACTGCGGTGGAAAGCTTCTCAGTTTTCACCAGGATTAATAAAGAAAAACTTGTCCCTTGCATCTTTTACAAAGTATATGTCAATGGCCTAGTATGAAAGGGCACTGACTGACAGTCAAATGCTGAATAAAACGATAGTAAATAAATGAATACATTAAGTCTCTTCCCCTATTCAAGCAGGGGATCAGAAGAGTGAGTCAACATACATTCTAGTGAAGAAAAGGAGAAATTACATGGTGGATTTAAAAATCTTTCCCAGACTGTAAGAGACTGTCTTGATATTTCTACTGAATTCAGTCTTTTCATTCTAACATCTCATGTGCTACTCGCAGTCCACAAAGTGCTACCAGCAAAAACATATTAAACCTAATCTTGCTTTTATATTAAAGTTCAGATATACCACGATTTGGCTCAGGTTCTTTCAGAATTATCCAATTAAAACAGGTCTCTCAATAACATTAATTCACACATGGCAAAGTGATGGTTGTGCCCTATTTTAATGGCATTCAAGGCTACAGTCATATAAACCTTCGGATCAAAGAGCCTAGAAAAAGTAGAAACTCTCTTGCCAAATCATTAATGAATTTCTAAGAAGACAAGGGAGTTATCTTCCTGTAGAGATTGCCTTACTTTTGCTTTGTGTATTCATCTCTAAGCACGAATTGCTACATGTCAATAGACAAACAGCTAGACAGAACACTGATGTGATTTAAAATTCTATGTTGAAATGGTTGGGGGTTTTTGAGTGGTTGTGTATTTCTACTCTTCTAATAAGGCTTCTGAGAAATCCGTTATGCATCGACAAAAAAAAAAAAAAAAAAAAAAAAAAAAAAAGCTTTTGTTTAATTTTTGGTACTTTTTACTGTTTTACCAATTCTTGCTTCAGATGATGCAGCTCACTTTAAACCCTGAAGACAAACTGAAACCTTAATTCCCTGCAAGGATGGAAACAGAACTGTCCTTAGTAATTCTTATCAATGTCACAGTCTAAAGAGTGACACTGGTAAGTAATCAATCCCTCAGTAGGTTTCTGGTAGGTACCTGAACAGTATTAAGATGATGGCCCAGGAGGCTGTTGTCAGGTAGGACACAAATTGTGTGCTTTCTTTTGGCAGGTAGAAATCCTAGTCTCTTCTCCATCCACCTTAGGTAGAAATGGGCACGCACATGCACATATAAAGGAGCAGGCCTTCATTCTTCTTGCCTAAGCCTAATTTGGGAAGTATTTCAGTTTTGAGGAAGAGGAATGAGATACAGTACAACTTAAGAAATAATTCCCATGGGTACTGGGCATAACCTGAATGGTTTGCCACCTTCATGCACGAGCAGCTAATTAATTTACAGACGAGTGCCCAAGCAGCTCATGTTTGCTTCCCCAATTAGCTCACATACGAGCACCGTATTAGCTCTTGCATAAGTGTTTAATTAGTGCATGCATGGGTACCCAGCAAATTTATGCATGAGTGCCCAATTAGTTCATGCATGGGCAACCAATCAGTTAACATATGTGTTGGCCATACATTGCAGGGTTTAGGTAGCCAGTCACAGGTGGGTCCAAAGGGCCCTGACACCAGTGTGAGCAAGGCACCACATGTCAGAACTCCAGTTGGTCAGAGGAGCACAGAGCACCTGGGCTCACACGTACCCAGCAAGAGCATCAGCTGCTAGGGAAGGAGCAACGTGAGGGGAAACATGCTGGGAGACACTTGAAAAGACTCCTGGCAGGAGAAACTGCTGAAGATACATGCAGCTGGATCTGGAAAAGTGGGACATCTTTGCTGAGCTGCTGAAGTTTTAAAAACTAATTACTCCAAATGAGATGGAACAGCTGTGGACTGTGGGTCTCCTATGCCTCGGCTATTTCCTTAATCATTCTGCTCTTTCACTAACTCATTCTGTCATACTAACATGTCGTTTTGGTGAAAAATAAAAGTAAATATTCTAGTCTTACTTCTAGTATATTCAGCTACCATTAACAGTCAACTAGGTGGAGTAAGGATCAGGATAGCTAAAAAAGTGAAAAGGCATGCTAACTTTTAATATGGCAGTAAACTTGATGATTTTTGGAAGACAAATACTACAGATGTAATGCTACAGATAAATCCTTGATGGGAATAATTTAATAGAAACCAGCCTAGTAGCAAATCATCTACTAGTATAGATTTTAAATTGGTTTGTTACCTCCTTACTTCTATACCCAGCATCACATAAAATATAACTCTAATAATTTCAGCTGTGTTAGAAAAAGTCAGAATCATAGTCACACAGCAAGCACACACACATAAATATAAATAGGCAAGCACACACTTATTTAAGTGATTACAGTCATTTCTGACAAAGCACACGTATATTATAATATATACACCAGTTAGCCAGTGTAGTGGAATTGATTAAAAATTGTAAATCACAATATTTCAGGAGGTGTTTGGTGTTTCCTTTATAAAGTTGCCCAAACAAAAACTTCAGAGCACTAATCGCTAAGTTTCAGAAATGCAATTATGCCACATGCAGTGATTGCAAGCATGCCGCAGTCTCATTTTTTCAGCCACGATGGACTCTGCAATATGCTATCAAATACTTAACCACTGGTTGCCCATGTACTTCCTATTTGGAGATCTCTCTAGTGTGCTAATTAGTTCAGAATGTAGCTGCCAAAATAAAATGACATAAAAGAGACTAATGCATCATAAATATCCCTCCTGAGTAAAATAAGAAAACATCTGTTAAAGAGCCTCGAACATTCATTTGCCTATTGTGGGGGGGGAAAAGTAATGAATAAAAAAGAAAAAGCAGAAAGTTAAAAAAGCAGGGAACAAATGTCCAATTCTTCCTCTTTTTCTCAAGACTCAGTAATTCATTCTGGTAGATGGCTTCTTCCTATGTAGCAGGTCCAAATACAGGCTTATTTGCACATGGGAGTGGCAATTGGGTCTGGTCCTTCGGTGAAAGACATGAGGAAAAAGGATGGTATTTTCCCCTGAGTTTCATCACATGTTCTTTACAGTAAGTGGAAAAAAGTTTATCATCTCAGCATATAAGTTTAAAAAGCCTCCAAACCCAAAATATAGCTGTTCTGGATGAAACACCAACAGCAAAGATTTACATGAGTGCTTACTCACCCAACCTGAGGAGCATAGATCCCCTGTCTTATATTACAGTGGTCTGAAATACCTACTCCAAAGGTTGCAAGTGGGACTATGGAATTTCCATGTTACAATTAATAAAATAAACTGAGCAAACATAACAGGTTTAGGGTCACAATTCATAAATCACTCAAGAAACCTGTCAGATGTTGACATACTAAAAATTTCTAAGTAATTATAATATTTTTAATTTTTTAACAACAGATTGCTTGAAAATGAATGATAAGTACTTTTGATCTCAAGTGTTTTGTAGCATTTCTGTTTATTATTGAATAGCTGATTTCATTGAGATGGCTGTTTATTAAAGGTGCCCAAAATGCTTCATACTAGTAACAGTCTCAATCTAGGGAAGAACATTCTAGTGTTAATGTAAAATAAGAAAATACTACAATAAAAGTCTTCCTAGATATACGCTAAGCAGAATGAATGACAAATGCATTTCTTGTGTCATATTTCTTTAACATGGTCCCATTTGTCTCCCTAAAACACCTTCCTCTCATTCAAACACTGATTTGATTTAAAAAGAGCCATTTCTATTTAAAAAACATACCCAACATAAAAAATGTAGAGGCAGACTGTTACTCAGACATCATGGTAAGAGTACATGTTGAAGGCATAACAGTCAGGACGTGGGGAATTTGACTAAATTTATTGTCAATTAACACAAAGTTCTAATCACTGAATCAGATTTTGAGAAAAAGATGATATGAATAATTAAGTGAACACTTAAGTAAACACCTTTCCTCACTCTTTCCCATACTCAACTTCAGCCAAATACTTTTCCTTCCTTTTCTGAGTCTCAGCTTCCCTTGCTTTCACCACATTGCACTTCACCCCAATTCGTTCAGCAAGGTGACACATGGTGCAAGGAGGTTGGGGCTGTTTGTGTAACGGTTTATTTCTGCCCGATCTTGCTACTTAACTCAGTCTCTTCTGTTTCAACGTGGGTCCTTCATGTGTTGCAGTCCCTTCAGGGATGTGCCTGCCCTCATATGGGTCAACCGCAGAGCACAGTTCTTCAGGCATGTCCGTGCCCTGATGTGGGTTCTGCATGGGTCACAACCCCTGAGAGGTATCTCCTCTTGACATAAAGCCCTTCATTCAAAGAGGTCTTCAGCCATGCCCACAACAATGTCTTCTGGCACATTTCCATATTTCTCCTCCCCTAAGGACTCCCACAGTTTCTTCAGTATGTCCGAGCAGAGATGCTGCGTGCACCCCTCTGACTCACGGCCGTTTTGGCACAGGGGGGCTTACCTGGGTTTCAGGGCCAGCTGAGCCTGGCTGCCCCTGGCACAGGGCACTGCCATGGCCAGCTTGCATGGAGACACCCCTGCAGCCCCCTGCTAGCAAAACTCTGTAATTTGTGCTTAATAAAGTATCTGACTTTAAAAATCCTCTTACTTTTTTCTTACTCAAGCATCGTAGAAATTATATGCATAAACTGATTAACAATATCAAGAAAAAGGGATAACGTAAGAAGTTATATTGTTTACACAGATGTTTATCTTAGAATTCATCCTAACATTTATAAATCATTTGTGAAAAGAGTGGCATGAGGGATAAATCCAAAGCTGTGTGTATAAATAAGGAATTTGAAATAGTTAAATATAAACTAAAACTATAAATATAAACTAAAATGCCAGCCCATTCCAGATTAGCTTAATTCATAAATACTTCCTTCCTCTCAACTCATCAACAAGCCTAGGAAAGGCACAAAACTGTTTTGCGACATATTCTGAACACAAATATTAAAGACATTTTTGATAAACCGTTACCGTGTAACATTTTCAGGCCAGTAACTTCATAATCCTCTGAAATTTCAACTGTATCTTTTTAAAGCACTCGGGGGCGGGGGGGGAGCACAAAACAATCACTATTTTACCACAGCTTTAAAAAAAAACCAACCAACAGATAAAAGAAAGTTAAAAATAAATTACATACTACAGTTCTACTGTATACTAACTCAAAATTAAGAAAAATCAGGGTCCTACAAGAAGTAATCTGTCACATTGAGTACTGACTCCTTCTGAGCTCCTAAGGAGAAAAAGTAAAAATCTAATTTATATTGTGCATACCATTCATAAAACTACTCTGTTTAGTTTTGCTTTTTTCTTTGGCTAGACTTGCAGTTTGTTTTTAAATACTGTTATCATTTAATTACAGTTTATCAATACTGGCATATAGCCCAGATGATAGGCAATACTATTTACCCATCTTCTCCATTTAATTGAGGATGTAGACTAACAGAAGGAGGAAAACATTTCTCTATTTGCCAAAATCCATTGCTGATATTTCAAAATAGCTTGACGCACTCAAGTCATAGTGATGTAACATATAGCTGACAATCTGAATGCACATTTCTTAAGGTAATAATGGAAACATGGCAATTAGCAGAATAATCATGAAGTTACTAAGGATTAATGGATCCACTTAATGAGAGGAAATGAGAAAATAATTCCAGTTCCTCTGATAAGGCTTTTAAAATAATCATACTTGCGCTGGAATGGATTCATCTATAGCAACAGTTTGCAAGCACTGGGATTTCTGACCAGGCTGTGCTCTGTTGAGTTTTCATTACTAATGGTTATGATTGCTCACGAGGAAGTGCACAACACCTTCTCAGAGATGACAAAGAGAAAATGTGGCATGGGGGAACAAAGCAAGGGTTAACAATGCTCTTCCATTTGAAAGCAAAGTTATTGCTAGCAATAGCTAATTACAAAATTGTCACGACACAGCTGGAGCTCCTTGGCTGACAAACAAAACAGAACAGTCCCAGAAGAAATAAATGGAAGAATTTCTGACAAAGATATGCCTGCAGTGAAGAAGTCTAAGAGGAATTATAAGCCTAGGAGGAAAGATGCTTCAACAAAAGATGCTGCTGCTTTGTGTTTTGGACTACAGGCAGGCTCTGACAAAGGTGCTAAGCTACTTATGTGCTGAAGTCAACAAGATTTATCACATGCCTAAATACAGGCTGGTGCAAACTACCTTCCAGAATCATAGTCATAACCACAATATAGTTTCCCAAATAGGCTCTAGGAAACTCAGGACCCCACATCATTCTTGTTTAACTGGCAAGGGAGTGTGAGGAATGTACCTGTGTTGCCGAGTCCCACCAAGAAAGGACTAATGACTTACATTTAGGAAGAAAGGGGATAATTGAGATTTTTATCCCATTATCCCAGCTAAAGAAAAAGACATCTCTTGTTGTATTTTTAAGACTTTGTAAAGCTTGGGCCAGTCATGAAGGATAACCATGCTTCATTATGTAAACCCAAACCATTACACCTTTTGAGATCACCATCAACAGAACATCTTTGAAATCTATGTTTATGGCTAGCACAGAGTTATGATGGCCTTTGCCACCTGTCTCAATAATTCTTTTAACAAACAAGCAAAGTCTATAGACCAGAGATCATTTTCCCCTAATGTTTTCTCATGTATTGTTTATACTATATATTTTGTGAGCTGCAATATTATTAGAGGCCTCAGCAATCACTTCATAGTGTCTACACCATAACTGAACACAGCTTTAATACCCCAGTGAGTACGTATAAATATTTATTCCTTATGTATCACACAAAGGTGGGAATTCTTTCAGCAAATAAGTCTTTGTTGTTCTACTTTTGCAATATGTACCTTCTGCTGAGACACAAGCGCTTGTGCAAAATGCTCTCAGACACTTCTTTGAAAAATTTTGGCAAGTAATTTTTATTTTAAAATTCACTATTCTTTCCATATATAATAGAACCAAAAGTGGGGATTATTTGGGGGTATCTTACCCTACTTCATAGAATTCAAGAAAATAGAGGCTGAAATCAACCAAAGGAGAGGAGAAAAAGATGGAGACAATGCAAGCAATGGAATACATGCCTATCGCTTTAACCCTGTTATTTCCAGCCCTCATCTTCCTTTTGTTTTCTAGATTACATAGAGCAAAAGCAAAAGTGTCACAAAAGTGTAAATTTGTTCTGTTTATTTCTTGGGGCAGAAACCTACAAAACTGCGGGAATGCACGTGTAGCTGATGGTTATTAACAGTGACGTGGACACAACACCTCACATGGGTGAACAGGCCAGAACACACTGTTCATGGGCTGGGGTGGGTGAGCAAACAACAAACACCTTGCTCCAACCCCATACTTTTATGAAAGCTTCAGTAATACAGATAGTAAACCTCAAATCAGCTAGAGTTTCAGAATAATAACGGGGATTATTAATATGCTGAACACAGTATTATTTGTTGGTGCTTCAAGACAATGGATAATTTGGCAGAAATGTTTTTGTTCTGCAAAGAAACAAAAAAATATCATGAGGGATCCTGAGACTGTTTTTAACTGCAGCAAGAAAGCAACATCCAGTCTCTCAAGTGAGCATTTACCTTCACAGAGAAAGTAGTGACTTGAGAATAGGAGAGTTTAGGATTTTGTTTTTAAGACATTAAATACTCTGTACTTAAAGAAAAGGAGGCTAAGATTTCCCTCTCAATTTTTAAAAGCAAAAATAACACTGCCTCCAATAAATGTTATATGATTCCTAATTCTAGCAAAAAATCAGACATAGTAGAAAGTTTTTAAAAGTTCTATTAATTTAAGTCTGTAGATAAACTGAAGAAATCCACCAAGTCTTTTGATATGCTAACAACCAGATTTCCTCTACCAGATGGGGGTATCCAGAGAGACAGTCCCTACTGTTACTGTTTATACAACAAATTATTGTTCTGTTGTCCTAGGGAATATAAAAGTGGGAGTTCAAGGTAAAGCCTAATCTAGATGAAACTTCTCACAAAATTAATAACTCTAATTTATGTTGAAACCCAACATGGAATTAGAATAAGTATTCTCATAATTCAACTCTGAGTTTCCCAGCAGTACTTACAGTGTGCTTTTTGAGTAATAGAATAAGATGATCACTTTTGCCTGAATTTTAGTGGGTTTTTCATTTTGATTCAATTTTCAACCCAGCAAGCAAATATAAAGAGTTTACTAGTCTCTTCAAGGGAAAAAGGTGAAAGTATGATGGCACACAGACAGACAAGATAAAAAGGGGCTGGATGCTAAAAATCACTAAGCACCATTAAAATAACCACATTGTATCTTTGGATTCTCATGTAAAAAAAAAACAAAACAAACAAAAACTAATCTGTATCACCGATATTGGTATTTAAATTTCTGAGTAAGATCCCTAAAGAAACAAAGTTTTCCTTATTTGCATGACATTATGAGCAACATAGCATTACAGAAGAAAGCAGGCAAACTGGGAGCTGCAGACAATATAAACTCCTCCCCAGTATAATGATGCCAGAACTGCTCTGCCTGCCAGAGTTACCTGATGCTGAAAGTTCCCTACGCTTCACAGTATATCTTTATGCCCCAACTTATCCACAGTGGAAGTGGTAATGGAAAATTTAAAGAACTTCAGTCTGAAGTGGCACAGCATGAATCTGATCCAAATCAAAAGAATAAAAATTTGCTAATACAAACAGATCTTGAAATTTATTTTACTTGGAAACAGTCTAGTTTCTACTACACCACGCTATCAGGTAGCACCAGTGCTAATTTTATGGATTCATCTATGTGTACAATGTTTTGCAATTGTATTTTAATCAGTAGTTTCAACAGTCTATCCCAAACCAAATCAATTTTAGGACTGCAGAACACAGGACTGCTTGAAGAGATAGCCTTCATCAGAGACACTTGTGCCTTTATAAAAGCCATGTTTTAGCCTGGACAAAGAACTTCATTTCAAAATACTGTCAACCCAACAGCACTGTTACGGACAATATTCACTCTGTGAAACAGAATAAATAAGACAGACTACTTTTGTTTTACTTAAGCCAGCAAAAAAGAGCTGAGTAATAACTGTGTTATAACTATTATTAATGTGAGCATGAGAGAGAACCATAAAGACACAGGAATCAGATTTCCATCCAATTTGCTATATGCTAAGCAGCTAGCACTTTGTTGAATTAAGTACAGAAAAATCAATTTGTATCAGCAGAAATTTGGCCAAAGTTGTTTTCACAGTTTCCTAAAAACTGAAGTGCAACATTCAATGCTTTAGATGGCACTAGCAGCCCCTTTGGGAAGTTACTATCCTTATACCACACATTTTTCTTCTAAATGTATGTTATACTAAATAAATGGTCATTTTATAAGAACTGGCTAGTTAGAAATTAACTCTTTCATTGTTCCCAAGGAAGAAAAAAAAAAAGAGTATTAATCACATGGAACTGCAAGCTTATGTTTGATCTTGTGATATTATTGGGAAAAAGCTAACGTCAACAGGCTATAATAGCATCAAGCTGTCTTCTACTCCATTCTTATCATCCCTGGCACATTATTCATCTCAGCAGGTATTTAAAAAACACATTAAATTAAGTCTCTGAAGTGAAGTCTTTATACTTGCTCCAATATTTACTAAAGGTTATTCTCCTGAATGCTTAGCATCATTTTATGGAAAAATCAGACATTTTACACTTTAATGCCTTTTTCTTCTCCTTCTATCACTTCACATTTTTATATTACAGAAAGCTTTGGGCATCACTTTTCCTTTCTCTCTCATTTCAAAGACTTGTTGATACTTAGAAAATACCTCATTCTAAATAGTGGTTTTACTTCTGCAAAAGCATTCAAAAACTTTTCTAACTCTTACAGATGAATCCTGCACTCTGCTTCTTAAAGCTAAAAAGTGTGCTAAAACACTGCAGTTTGGGCAACGTCTTTGCAGGGTCTTTGGTTTTAGGCTCTGAGGTCACTAACAGTTACTAGGAGACTGAATCAAGAGGAAAAAAGGTTGTTCATCTAATACAAAACACATGCACGTACACATAGCTCTGCTCAGCTGTTCTCTGCTTTCTTAAACTAACCTTTGCAAAATAGTTTTCAAACCTAAAATCTACCTGAAGAGAGTATTGAAATCTCCAGGCAATTTTATTTTCAGCTGAAAACTTTTTGTTCTTTTCCCATTTCTTTTAATTTTTTACTTCCCACCTACCCCACCACACACAAACACCCCACCCCCCCACCCACCCATCCCCCCTTGTCAAAATGAGCAATCTCACTTGTAACATTTGTTCTTCAGCATTTGCAATAGCCAGGGATAACAGACATCTATGGCAAACATCAAGCTCTGGTCTGATCAATTGGATCAGATATATGGAAATCACTCGACATACTTTCTTCACGTGTGGTTAAGATAACTTTAAGATCAGCAATAAATTTTTTGAATATGTAACTGGAACGAGTCTGTGAGCCTTCTGATGCTTACATATCACTGCTCCCAGCACTGACTGAATCATGTTACTCATTTGAGACGGCCCCTTGTGATCCTTCCAAGAAGGTGAAAAGTTTTGGAGTCCAGTGAGAAAGGTGATTGACGGCTCTCCCTTTTTGAATATTCACCTTATTCCCAGGTGCCTGGCTTCATTCATAGTTTGGGAAGTGCAAGAAAATTTCTCATCCTGATTAATGCAATTACCAAAAGCAGACTTCCCTGGTATCATCCCTTATCTTCCCTTCTATAACATGTTTTTTACTACATTTCCCCTTTGAACATATATTAGAAGGTTTGATTGTTAGCACAAAACAATTCTTTAATACAGGTGTAGAAATATCTTAACCATGTACTTGTTTTCCAAGATTTTCCGCATTCCAAGCCTAGTCACCAAGATGCTCCAAGGGACATGTTTGCTCTTGGAGGCTTTTGCAGGAAAAGAGTGAATAACAATCTTTCCAGCAATAAGGAACATGTACCAGGAAATGGATGTGGAGTACAGTTAAATATCTGGAAGCCTCCACAGATCATATAGGCACCCACCTACATGTAAGTCTCATTTGATATAGCTTAGCTTCTGTCTTCTCCATGACATTGATACTTTTAACACACAGTCAATGAGATGTTGATACGCTGCTTCCGTATTCCAGCATAGATAAACTTTGAAAAACAGCTTTCTAATTCATCCAGGAATAAGATTTATTATACCTTATTCTCAGCAGATTTACAGAAACTCAGTGAAGAAAAACTGAGTAAAATCTCAATATGCAAGAGAGGTCAACCACAAGCTCTTTGCTGCTAAGGGAGACTTCTGAACATTTAGACATTAGTATGATGTCTTTTTTTTTTTTTTTTCTCCCACCCAAGAAGCATAAAATCTACACTACCATTCTATTCAAGTCTTAATACAAAACAATCTTGCATTTTTATAGATGTTTGCATGTTTATCATGATAACTGGCAGTCACTGTAAAGTGTTAGTCCAAGGCAAAGACAGAGACCTATGAAAAATTACTACACTTGAACTGAACAGAATATGGTGTGGGTGACGGTAACACAAAAGTTCTCTTTCTCTTAATTACTTGTGTCTGCTTCTTGCTGTAGTAATTAGGATAAGACAAATAAGTAATTTGCTCATAGATAGACATTTACCAGCAAAAAAATTACTTGTTTACAAGGAGAAATGTAGCAGTAAGATATGCTTTACACTTTACACTAGGGATAAGCAGCAAAAATGGAAATTGTATAGAGACAAAATTGTTTCATAAGAAATAGAAATGAAACATAAATTTGAAAATAACCATTATTTGAAAACAGAAAAGGAAGCCTAATGAAATAACATCACACAATTGAATTTGATTATTTCAAAACCACCAAGAAAAACAGACTGAGTCACATTTATAATTTGGATTTCCTGTAACCTTGCCAAAAGGTGTCAAAATCTATTACAATTGATGTTTGGCTCTTATTGTATGTTGCATTCTAAGACTCAGCTTTATGTATTTGTTGACAATACAACAGAATTCTGAAGATGTATCTCTGCATGTATATATACAACTGACAAACAAAAGTTAAAATAACTGATGCCTAGTATTTACTAAAAGTATGAGCTGGGTACCTCATCTACCAGGAACAGCACAGCCCCTCTTTCTGGTGTGAAGATAAGCAACAGGCTGAAGAGCAGGACTCCTAGGTCCACTCATATCTCACCCTTTTTTGTTGAATTAGTATCAAGGGCATCAGTTTGTGTGTAATTTAATTACATTCATCTGTAAGCTCTCCACATGGCCACAAGCTAAAACTAAACAGTCCAGTGAGACTCCAATGGCAAATATGTACTACATTTAATCAAGTTTAATTTCCAAGTTAGTAATAGGTATGAGTGATGAATGACCCCCAAACCAGTCCGTGAGGCTCCCCAGACAGTCAGAATGAAACCCTAGGTGCATTGCCTCTGGTCTGCCCCACCTTACCTTCGCAGCCAGTTTCAACTTGGAGCATATTCCAAATCTAGAACAGATTGTGATTTCTACAAACCAAGCCACTGCTGCCAGGTGGAACAAGTCACTTACAGAAGCATCTTTGACAAGTAGAAAATGTAAATAAGCACTAAAATTTGTTTTTCCAAAAGTGCCCTGGTCAATTTCAATTTAGTTTTCCACCTGTCCCTGAAGCCTCACAGAGCTGTGTTGCATTTAGCTAGTAGTATAAATAAAATGAAACATCCTTTCAGCATTACAGAAAGCATAGTCAAAAAGGCCATCCTCAATAATGAAATAATCTACCACTAATTTAAGAATCTACCTCAAAAACTGCTCTCAAGCTGCAAATTTCTTAATTATAAAAATCAATACTCAAGAAATCACCTCAGTGATATTAGCACACAACTGTAATCTTGGAAACATTATAAAACAAAGTACTTTGTGATCTTGAGTTATGTACATCCTTTAGGGAACATTATAAAGGCAGATTTTTAGAAACTGAAAAAAGACTTTAATTGATCTTAGATCTAAATACAGAAGTATTATAAAAATCAAGATGCATCCAGGGACTTCAATAAGCTATGTAGAATCTTTTGGCACAAACATGACAGTAATTTTTATTTTAAGATTTTATGAAAACTTCAAGCTAAATAGAAATCTAGCTTTCATACTACTAGTGCTTATTAAAAAAAGAAAAATAATTTCCCCCACCCTGCAAACAAAATTTTCATTGAGTACCTCAAAATGACCCCAAGCAATCTTTCTTTTACTCTCATTTTTCAATAGCTGAATACAAGATATAATGCAAAGGATCAGTTTAATGCATTGGCACACTTCAGTGTATCATCTAAAATCTAATATTTTGAGACACCACATCTATTAACTATCCAGAAGCTACGAGAATGATAAAGATGTAGGACCAGACTATCAATATAATGGTTTAAATAAGGGCATACTAATTATTTCAAATGCTTCCTAATTCACCATTGCTTACATCCAGGTCTGAAGCTCAAGATAAATTGAATTAGTTTAGGCAAGTTTATGCTTCCTTCATCTGAAATTTCATAAAATACTGTTTCTTCTTGTTTCAAGAACATGTAAAACTTTCCTATAGAAATTATGCAGATTAATTGATAGGCCCTTCTCAGCTAGTAGATAAACAAGAGACCCATTCCAGTTCTGTGCTTTGTTATTGAAAAAGAAACCTCACACCTCATAAATGAGTATTAATTCTGAAGGGTCTTTCCACGCTGATAGCGTGCTTTAGACCTAAGAATTATTTTTACAAAAATCAAGATATTCTTGCAAAACTAATGATTTGGAGTAAATTTGAACTCCCGTCTTCTTTTGTGAGTACTGCTCATAGGAAACAGAGGAGAGACTACAGGTGTTTTTTGAATAAATAGTAAATGCAGAAATTACCAGCTAGTGCAGTAAACATTGTGGGGAAAACCACAGTTCAGACATTTATTTATAACAAAGTTTAGATACCAGCTATAAGCCATTTTCAGAAGCTGTCCTTATCTATATATCACACGTAAATGTTAGAATTCTTACAGCTAGATACTTACGAAGGCAATCTAAAGAGTGCCTTGAATAATAACACTAAGTGAAGATTTCACACTGATAAAAGTACACCCTTTAACTAACTGCATTTGTCACAAGAATAACACAGTGATTTAACATAATCAGCTTTAAATTACAATGTTCCCACAGCATATGTAGATAAACCAGAACTATTAATTCAGATTTTCCAAAGTACCAGACACTTACATTTAGTTAAAACAACAACAAAAAAAAGGTCTAAAGAGATGTTAAAATTGTGTTTCCCCAATTTAGCAATATACAATTATGCAGTTAAAAATACCTTGGTACAGAACTGAAATGAAACGTTAATACAAACAGCAAAATTCCCATCTCAGCAGTAATGATCTATTTGATGGATATTGCATCTCATTGTATCAATTAGATCGTTAATAAGGTTTTCTATAAGCCTATTCTGTTAATTAAAAAAAAGGTAATAAATTGGTGAATTTCTTCCTTTAGCTATTTATCATCTAGAAGTAATAATATATTATTGTGAGAATTTTAAATCATAAATGGAAAAGAACATTTTAGATTTTCAGATGTCAGTCAACCCTGTATATCCAAGAAGTAATAAAATAAAATAATTAAAAAAAAAAGGATCATTTTTTTGCATTTTACTACTAACAGACTGAGAGCTATAGCTGTGACTTTGAGAAGGCAGACCTTACTGGCATGTCTGCAAAATATTTTGGTTCCCAGAAATCACTGGGGACACTTTCTGCCTATCCTAGCAAGATTTATTAAATCGTGTGCTAAGCAAGTAGAGCTGTGACAGCCTCTAAAGATGGTGTGTATTCTCCTACATGCCTGATAAGCTGACCAAGAGTAGATTCGGAGTTCAATCACCCTTCTTCAGAAGGCTAACCCTGAAGCTAGCTAAAGATTCTCTTAGTCTTTCGCACCCCTCATTATTTTGGAAAACACAAAACAAAACGTGAACTACTGCAATTTATCTTACGTCCTTAACTGAACACAGATTTTTAGACATGCAATTAGCATTCAGCAGCTTTGAAGGCAGGTTTAATAATTAAAAAAAAAAAAAAACAAAAAAAACCCAAACCAAAAAACAGACTATTTAAATAATCAAACCATTAACTTGACTGCCCCCATTTAGTTTTAGTATCATAAATAAGATTATCCAAATGCCAGAGATTCCAAAAACTTGCAAGACAGACAGCAGCATGTGGAAACAAAACTTTCAGTATACAGCCTAACCCTTCCAAAACCTGAATGTTATCTTCAATGTTGCCAAGTGCGACTGAGTGAGAAGTAGTTCAGCCAAAGATCCTGGAGGTGCTCCCAAAGGACCCGACCCTGGACTGAAGCAGCGGCACCTGCACAACTAACCTCGCCAGCCACAAACCTCCTGACACTCTTTCAGAGAAGAGCACATATGGTGGGGTGCCCTGGCTAGGAAAACAAGTTTGGGAAGACACAGCAAAAATGTTGCACACTCACAGATCTTGTGACTTACTCCCTCAAAGCAACAATAATCCCACTAAAGGGTCACTTTATGCATGTCAACAACCAATGGCCCACGTTTCCACACTGCTCGGAAGGGAAGAGCGCTTTGTGATAAGCCAGTGAAATGCCAGGACAAAACACGTGACATGCCTGGCTCAGATGGATAACTGAATTTCCAGGAACCATTTATTTTGTACATACAATATGTCTTTCAGTATAAAAGTATTCACTAAATTACATTGCAATGCACAGGATTTTCCACAACATCAGACTGAACGATGTGGGTTTGTGCATGCAGCCTCCTGTGTAGCCTGGTGTGGTCAGGCGTCCTTGGAGAGCTGGAGCTGCTGAGCTCGTTCCTGCATCCCCTGGCACAACTTCTAATTGTCCTCAGTCACCCTGGGGACCACTGTTTTTTTAAATGTATTCTAGTTATGACCTTAAATGACCTTATTATTGGCAACTAGAAACCTTAGAGTAAATTAAAATAATAAACAAGTATGACTTCTCAGAGGATCAATAGGAGCTGCATAAAATATCTTACTTTAAAGCATTATTCTTTCATTTAAGTTACAGTTTACCTTCTGGGAGAAGAATGTGTATTATTCAGTGGGTATGATAAAGGCAAAAATACCTAGATACACAACAAACTAACTTTTTTCTCTTTTTTTTCAAGTAGCTACTCCTATGATTTTGTAGTCAGAAATTTAATAATGCCTATTACCTTTGCTTTTGTACTCGCTGCACACATCCTAGATGCTTTCTTGTACCACTCTTAAATTTTAATGTATTAAGGAATTATATGCTTAATTACTTAGAGTACCACAAGATCTTTCTGCTTAAACATTCAGCAATTTCAAACATAAAATCTATCTTCTATTTGGATAGTGGCATTCGCTAAATTAGTGGAATATATGAAATGTTTAAAAGCTGTTTACTGGATATGTAGCTTGCTAATATCTCCAAAGCACCAAAACACAGAAAAGATACTTTTTTTTTCTTAGTTTTGAGAGACCTTCACTAAACTAATGGCCTTGTTTTTTTACTGTAACTGAACTAGCATTGTTTGCTAAAAGACAGAGCAGTCAGTAGCTGGCCCCAAAGTGACTAGAAACTGACAACATTCATATTTAATAAGACGCTATAGCAGAAATATAGCATGCATTCGGTACTTCTATAGGGCAGCAATATTCATTATTCTACAGATTATTCCTTAATACATATTTCAGAAAGTCAAAGTGGAAAAAAATCAGAATTGTACATACTGCGCTTTTGATAGTTTAAAAGCACTTTTGTTTTCTGACCTATGATGAATCCTTACGTTGTTTTCATTTCTGATGCATTTTAATGCCATTATGGGTTTGAAATTCATCTTTTGGTCAGTTTGAGAGGATGAAGATATCTGATGTTTTGTTAGTGTGCATAAACAAGTTAAAAGTAGATTTCCATTAGCACATACAGAGAGCTGACACTTTATTATTATTATTGTTCCAGATACTTCAGATAACTCCATATAAATATGATGATTTACTGAATGGTATCAAGAACAAATTGTCAAGCATGCTCACAAATTCTCCCTTCTGAAAGTCAGGGAAACTGACTGCTGGGCTGTCATTGTTCTCACTTGCATATGGTAATGTCAACAGCAAAGAGCTATTTGAGAAACAAAAAACCCTATTATCCCTCTAGTAGCATCTTTTTTTCAGTTGATTTGTGTAGCTGTGCAAGTAACCTTAAATTAATCATAAAAGATAGTGGGTTGAGTTAATGCAGCTGCTCTTTAGCTCAGACATAACTATAAGTTAAGATACAGGCAAACCAAGTACCACCCATTCGAACCGCTGTCCCTGCTCTGGTGGGATGGGGGAGAGAATGGGAAAAATAAAGTGAGAAAACTCATGCAATGAGATAGAGACACTTTGGTAGGGAAAGCAAAGGCCGTGCACACAAGCAAAGCAAAACAGGGGTTCATTCCCCACTCCCCACAGCAGGCAGGGGTTCAGCCGTCCCCGGGAAAGCCGGGCTCCATCGCACGTAAGGGTGACTTGGGAAGGGAACCGCCATCACTGCAAACATCCCCCCTTCCTCCTTCTTCCCCCAGCTGCATATGCTAAGCATGACGCCATATGGTATGGAGCATCCCTTTGGCCAGTGGGGGTCGGCTGTGCCCCCTCCCAACTTCTTGTGCCGCCACACCCCCCCCCCCCCACCCCCCCCCCACCCCCCCACCCCCCCGGCTGCTTGCTGGTAGGGCCTGAGGAGCTGAAAAGTCCTTGACTTAGCACAGATATTACTTAGAAACAACTAAAACCATCGGTATGTTAATAACATTTATTGTCACACCACATCCAAAACATAGCACTGCACCAGCCACTAAGAAGAAAATTAACTGTATCCCAGCTGAAACCAGGACTTCAGAAGCAGTAGTTAAGAAGCATGAAGGGGGCTGCACTGCAGCTGCTGGGCTGACCATGCCAAGTGCAGCTGGGAGAGGGATGCAGAGCAGGGCTGCAGAGCTCGGCTGGGGTGGCACCTCGCATGGCATGTGGGGAGCCGCGTGGGAACACATCCAGCTAAACCCCACCTCCCCTACGGGAGAGGAACTAGTACTCCAAGGAAATTCTTGTGACCCTGAACTGTGGGGATGGGGTGTGGGGGTGTGGGTGTTTAATCAGAAATTTGATTCCAGATCCTTTCTAAAGACTGAAAAAATTAATTATATAAATACAGTTATACCTGATGCCAGAAACAGAACCTTGGTATCCAAAAAGAGTATTCAAGCTCTTAAGGAAGAAACACATTAAAGCCCAAAAAGCCCAAAGGCCAGGACCAGTCTCGGCAGTGGTGTGTGAATTTAAAAAAAGAAATCATCTTCCTAGATTCAAAAAATCTTGATGTACCTACATGCAGGCAAGAGAAAGATTTTTTTCCTCCACCTCTGAGGCACATCAAAGCGAAAAATGAGTTTTGCCCATGGAAAGTGTTTTGGAATAAAAACTATTTCAGGACAAAACCAAACCCTGCTACAGGGTTCTACTCCCAACCACTGTTACATGAGATAACAGAAGCGTTTTGGAATCACATCATCGTCTCCCTTACCAGGTGAATGAGTAGACAGGGCTGTTAGTCTGTAGTGAAAATGAAGATACTGAATATGTGCTCTCATTTTAATGAGCTGTTAATTCATATCTCCTAGCCAGGGCCTTTTATTACAGACTGTAAATCTCAGACAGACAAGGAGTCGTGAGATTTTGAAATTGCCTTGTAAATTAGTTACTGGTAATGAAATCATTTAGTTTTTGAAGGGATGGGATTGTGAGGGCTTTCCATGTTGAAATAATTATTGAGTATTACTGAAGCAAATAATTAAAATGTGCTATATAAAAACTCCCATAATAATATTCACACAATTTCCTTTTTTTTTCTTTTAAATTTCTCCATTATGAGACTTATTATTGATATGTGAAGGTAAAAAATATGACTGTCAGAACCAATGTCACATTCATTGTTTCAATTTTTATAAAAGATGTAGTAAATGACGTATATGATTCAAGAGTGATTCACCTTCACCACATAATCTACCAAGAGTCTTATATTTCTGGGATTTTTAAAATATGGCCAGATAAAAGGTTATTTTAAACACCTTATGATAGTCATAGATTGTAAATTAAACTTTGAGGTGGTGAAGTTATGAAAATGCAAAGTCGTGTTGGATGCTTTATCAATGACATCTCAAATTAGACTTCAGGTTCCAAATATTACCAATAATACCAGTGCTGATGAAGGGGGACTATAAACATACAGTTTAATGTGGAGAAAAAAAAAGCCCTTCAGGTAATATATCCTCATTCAGGTTTCTTTACTGCTGTTTGGAAACAAAAGAGGTAGAGAGGAGTGCTTTGGATTAGACTATCACTTACAAGTGATTCCTGTCATTATCCTGACCCATGAGCTTTTTTATCATATTTTGTCCCCCTGTTCTGTTGAGGACAGGAAGCGAGAGAGCAGATGGGTGGGGGTCTGGCAGCCAGCAAAGGTCAACCCACCATCAACTGAAATTTAAGAATTCCATAATTCCATACTAAATCAAATCCATTGCACTTATTCAATTGTCTTATATGTGAATATTGATTTTGCATAAAATAGGAAAGTCATAAAACTAACAATGATAAAAGTAATATGCAGATCTTAACTTCAAATGATCTGGAAAAGATCATGTAGAAAAAATGCCAATAAGTTCAATATCCTTGATAAGCATTTCAGATTGATCTTTCATTCCTAAAATGTTTACTTTTTAAGTGAAGGAAAGAGAGAAAAAAAATCAGCATTGAAAGAATCTAATTTTAGATTATTTTGCTCCAACACTCTGGGGAAAAAATACCTTTTCTGTCTGTACACAAATCCACTTCTGCACTGTAAAAGCATAATGAAAGTAGCTAACTTAACACAAAAAAAACCCCCTCTCATCCTGTGAAATCTCTAACAAAAATAATCCTCCCCCCTAATATTTGAAGATAGCTGTTTGAGTACATAATAATACTCTAGTGAATTTCTGACATTGAAGTATGGCCAGGATTTCCCCATCTGTTAGCGTGAGATAAGTTCTGATTTGATGTGATAAGAGGTTTTCTCATGTTCATAAAACAGAGGTTACTACTGTGTTCCCAGCTCAAAACATAATTTCTAGATGTGAATTACTAGGAATATTATTTACCTGTTTTCAGCGCCTCTGAGCTAGAAGTTGACTTCTATATATGGAAATAATACGATAAACAAATACGGACTAACTACCACAAATACATTATTTCTATCAATTAGAAAACCATTTCTTAATGATAGTAACTAATATGTAATTCTAGTTAAGGAACATTAAAATTAGTTTTTGTCATTTCATCCATTTGTTTTTGCAGAAATCTTTAAATGATGCTTTATGGTGAGTCTCTGTTACAGAGTGTTTTACTCAACTCATGACTATTCAAATTTAATCTGATCTCCCACCTGCATATGGTTAATTCCCTGAAGGAATCAAGATGTAAGAACTCAGGGATCTGACCAACCGCAGATCTGCGTCTACTGACATCTTAACACATTCCTTTTTTACCTTACACTTTCCCCCATTTACTCCGATAAAAGAAAGAATAAATTCAAAGAACACCCTTGTTAGATTTTTAATACAACCCCCAGAACTAAAAATTCTTAAGTGATGATTGCTCCTACCCATATGTACAAATCGTGGTTTAAAAATGCTAAACTGTATTATAAGATTACAAAGATTTCTACAAATAAGGTCTACTGCAAATAGAACCTATCTGTCTGGGTAGGTTCTTCTCAGCAGTACCAAAAGAACTTGATCTTCAATAACATAATCAAAATGTTCAAGTACTTTTACCATGAAGCTGAAAAATTTATTTACTAACATATTTATGTTATGTTCTTACTTCATTTTAAATTACTATGTATGTAAATCTAATCTATCGTAACTTATTTTTATGGACTGTAAATTCCAAGACTCTCTTAAATTATACATACTCATCCTTATTATACTGGTTATTATCACACTTTTCAAAAGCAGAATGTGTATTTCTCAAAGAAGATATTCAAATCTAGAGTTTTACATTAGTAAAATTAAACTTATGCTCTTATAAACATGTATTATATACCCAACCTGTAGAAACTGTACATATAAAACATGCAAAGTAGCACAACTGGTCTATGCTTAAGGATTAGACAATCCAAAAAGAGAATAAATAGGTTTAATGGCATAGTTTTTTGTAAATTATTTCAGACCAAGACCAAAAAGGCATGACTTCAACAAAAACATAAAGGTCTGCTGAAGAGCATTTGACACCTTTGCTCTATAGTCAGAACACAATCAGAGAAATGAAGCTGTTCTTATGACAAAGGTGACTTTTAACCTTATCACAGCCTACAAATGCAAGCTTAGCATTTACTTTATTTCTCTTCAAATAACAGCTTTGTCAATAGCATAAGCATCCAGCATCCAATAACACAGTGAAGGGAACTGTCAGGTGTGATTTCATCATTGTTTGGATAAGCCTAGGAAGACTGCAGTCTCTTAACAGAAATCAATAGGTAGCTAATGAGCACTTCAAGGCATGAAAGGCTTGAGCCAGGTAAAGAAACCCAAGGAAAGTAATTCAGCAGTTAAGTAAAACCCTGAAACACATGCTTAAGTCTTATTTATCTTATGGGAATATCAATACAGGTTTAAAGCTGCATGATTTTCTGCATAAGCATGCCTAAATATAATTTTAAACTCTGAAGTACAAGCCACTGACTGTGCTTAGCTTAGGAAGTGTTTGAAGTAGGTTACCTTATTTGAAATTGGAAAATCCTGCTGAAGTTCAGGCCACCTCCAAATATTAGAGGAAACTGACAGAAACTAAAGGATCCTCTTACTAAACATGAATTTATAATTACCATTCATATTTAAAAATTATTTCACACTAGGTCATACTGTACCTTGGTTCAACTCTAACCAGAACAATACCCCCAGTATTGTGGGGTACCATATTTGTTTCCCCTCAAAGATGTCTTTGTCAAAAGTGTTCCCAAGTTTAAAGTTGTTTTTTTTTAACGTTGAGCTCAATCTCAATCTGGGATTTGAAAGTCAAATTGGATTCTTCTCCTTTTTGGCCATTACTGATTGTAGTAAATATTTTTTTTTCTTAACCTGGATTTGATTCCTGATGTAACCTCATTTCTTCAACTAAACTCTCAGATAAACTAATACAGAGTTATTTCCATTAACTTAACGCTTGCTTTTATGCAATTAACTAGACCACAAAAATTTTCCTTAAACCAGATAAAATAAAAGTCTAGCAATACGAACAATTAAGTGTTAAACTAAGCTTTAAGGAAAAATGTTAGATTACCTGCTTTTGATATTTTCAAATAAAAGTGTGATGCCCTTCCGGAATACTTGTGTTACACAAGCTTAGATTATCACAGCATACATAGCAGTAACAAAACCAAGCAAGAACTTGTTTTATGTTAAATTATATGTGTATAAAAATAACACAATTTATTTTGGATAAACTTTCGGTCTAACCAAGTTCCTTCTTTAGAGATTATTCCCTTTTTGTTTCCCCATTTACAAAACAGGCAGGCAGGCATGTTTCTTGAAACACAAAGGGAAAGTGTTTCTTTGTTCTCTAAGTCATTTTCTGCCCTGCCAACACTTAAACCGGGAATTTCCTTACACTTTTTTTTTCTCTGGCCCTTAATCTTTTGTCTGTCTAATTACCCTTGCAGAGTTCCTTCATCTTTTTTGTTGTTGTTTGTTTGTTTGTTTTTTCTTCCTATTACTATTCAACATTCTTTAGTAAGTCTTAAACTCTATCCATCCCCAGATTCTAAGACTGTTGTTTGGCAGTACTGTATCTACCATAAAGGTTTCCTTGCACCAGGTCAGCATCACAATTACCACCAGACGGGTAACACAGATTTTGAATAAAACTGTTCTGTTCAGATTTGTTCAAAGTAACTTTTAATTAATGGGCTATATACCAACTCAGGCATTGTTTATCCATACCAGTTATCTTTTATGCATTGTCATGTAGTTCTCTACCCAAAGTGAGCATAAAGCTGATATAAGACCATCAACCAGCATGAATCAATATCAAGCTTCCTAGTTAACTTGGTAAACACATAATTGTTTCATTGTGCCTCATTCACGTCAAAACCACAGTCTTCCAGCTATGTACAATATTGCTGATCAGGAACTTACATCACAAGAGGGTCACCAGACCACTGTCCTTTGTAAACAATTTTTCACCCCATTTGACAGCACAGAGATATATAAGTCTGAATATGCATATGTACGTGATGAAGAAAGGCAAAATAATAAAACCAAAACCTGTAAAAGGATAATAATGGAATAAGAAAGAAGAGTTCTGTATAATCACTTTTCAGAAGAGAAATGCACTGTAAACCTGATACCAAAATCAAGAGGTATTGCTATGACTGCTTTCTCTAGAATATCTCTGGTTTTCCCGGCATTGTTCTGGATAACCACGAGTTGGCTGAAGTAACTGGCAAAGTAAGTACAACAGGCAATGAAAACCTGCTCATATAATAACTTAGGAACAAGTTTTCCAGCCACACTAATACTTAAACTGTTATAAACAAATCATCTCAAAGAAGCACAGGATAACCTCAGTGGCATGAGTTTACACATTTTCATCTTACACACCAACTATTTGGACACTTATTTTCTCACAGTTCACACTATCAGAGGCATGCTTTCTTCTACAGCTACTTACTTTTTGCTTACATTTGTGCAGAAGACCATCTCCCACTCAGAACTAAGAAAAGGAAGTGGCCATGTCCCAGCTTTCAACCACTGGGAAGCAATGATTATTGTGAAATAAGAGGAAACTGCAAAATACGCCAAGGAAACTGTAATGGCTTAAAATTTCTTAGGCTTTACCAGGAAGTCTGTCATCATTTCCTATTCATTTATCATAATGAGCACTAATCTTATCTATCAGCTATATTGTGTAAACAACAAATGCTGCAGGAAAACAAAGGCTTACAAATTGCACTCCATGCTCCTTTACTTTTAAAGGTCTACTAAAATGTATACTTCATTTGATAAGGTTAATGGGAGGAAAATATTTACCCTGGTTTAGTTTGTTAGGTTCCAGAGAGGTATCAAGGAGAGTCTTTGGACTTAAGACCTTTCCTTCTGAGTTCTCTTCATTAGACTGTACTTTGGCATATAAAGATCTATGACGTGACTACTTGTACCAGGGACTTGAGTTCTATTAACATCGGATGGGTGATGTAGCCAGCTAGTTAGCAGCTGAGCCATGCTGCAGAAGTCTGTCAGCCTGAATGTCAATTACACAATGTCAATAAGTAACACAAACAGCAACAGTCGTCATTTATGCTTGGCGACAGAGCTTCAACAGCTCAACAATAAACTGTATGGACCATTTATTCAATTATAAATATTTCAGAAAAGGACTGGGTTTTAAAGAAATGAGAGACAAAGGAGGTTTAAGATTGGGAGTCAGCTAGAATGCCTGTGCTATGTAAGTCTACCCAATAACTGTGTTTTCTGAGTGTATATTGAATAACAATTCAATTTTTCAATTTCTTAGTGCCAGTCCTCAACCACAGAAACTCCTCAGTGTTTCTTTTTTTCAAAGGCTCCATCTCTAGAATTGTCACTGTCTCTTCCCTTTTAATTTGCAAGTAAAATTAGGAAAGACGAACTATTAAGCAAAGCAATGAAAGGAAATATGGTCAAAAATGACAACTTTACAGCTTGTGATTATCTGTTAAATAATGAAAGAAAAGTATTACCTATGAGAAAATTGGATGCGGCACTTGGGTAGGGGTTTCACTCTTACAAGTCTTTACAAATGGGGATCAAACGAATCTGAATATTATTATATTGTTAAAATGTATTCACCTTTAACACAACTACTTATTTACATTTCTTTGTAGCCAAAATACAAAGTAGCATTTCTCAAAATATTAAGGAAGTTGTATCAAAATATCTATTCTGTTAAATAATTTTTACTTTTTTAAAAGTTCTAAACTACTGAAGTCTTCAAAGACAATGCAAGTTAGTCATATGAAGCATTTTTGGAATCTGAAATTTAATATTCAAAATTACACTGAACTCTTTCGATGGTCTGTTCAGAGAAAGCGACAGTTCCCTTAAACAAAGCTACAGGTCAAGTACATAGAGAAGGCACTGTGAATTTATATTAAGCGAATTTTAGGTTTGAGTCTTCAACTGATTCGAGTAAAAAAAGTGATTCCCTAATTTACAGGAAAACTGTATCAAAACTTGAAATTAATCTCAGCTCTTCTGAGATCAGCATCTGAATCCCATGATCTCATTTCCTTTTCCCTCCTGTTGCGTTACTTCAGGATCTTTTCCCTGCAGTGATGCTTTGGGATGCTTTTTCGTTTTTTTAAGACTATAATAAAATGCCAAGAATTTAAACCTTATTTATATATATATTTTGACATTCATATCCAATGCAGGTACTGAACACACACTGTTATGTATCAACCTCTGATCTCCAATATTTACAAAGAAAACCATGATTATTGCTCAGATGTGGAGTTCATAATTTAGTTATTTATGACTCTCCTCAAAAACACTATACCAATAGCAAACAGTAATTTATGCTGGTAGTAAATACTTACCTTGTTATATGTGTACCATTAACCTTTATCTTGATGATTCACAGAGACTTATTAGCAAACCAATCTGCTAGCTTAGACTTATTAGAAAGTTAGCAATCCACTCTGATAACTGGGAAGGTACTGTCAGGGTGAGACGCAAATGATCTGATAGCTACCCACCCCCTAAAATCCTCCAAAGCAAACAAAAGAATGCCCCTAAAACATACACGGCCAAAATTAATAAAAAAGGACAGTAAAGTCAGTTTTATATGGGTAATTCTTTCCATAGTCAGTAGAATACTGTAAGTGTAGAAAACTAGAAACTCTTCCTTATTGATATTTATACATTTTTAAAAATAGGTATTAGGACAGAGGGATAAAAACAGTAGAAAATATAGATATGCAAACATTCTTAAATTCAGAATGCATATAGGCATTAAAGTCCTGTTCTTCAAGCAATTAATATGACTCTTTAGACATATATACAACCAATTTTTAAGTTATTAAATAAAGCAACAGACTTACATGCTTTATTCCAGGAGTATTGCCAAATATTATCATTAAGATTTATCAACACAAAAATCTCACATCTTATGCTTCAAGAATGTGCTGATGGAAAAAACAAACAATCAAAAAATTCCTCTGTGAACAAAAGAACTTCTAATTGCTTCACAGGCAAATGCTTCTGTATCTCAAAAAAAAAAAAAAAAAAAAAAAAAAGCAAGCAAAATAGGTGTTCACACATTTTAGTATAAACTTTTTGGTATTTAATTATTCTACCAATAAAGACTTACGAGTGCCTAATACTCAGAATGTACACTTTTCATACACTACAAGGACAAATGAAAAAGGAATGGAAAATGGAAACATCTGTAAGAAAAAATTGTCAAAAACATTTGTTCACCAACAAAATAAGACATTATAAGGTAAATTCCATAACTTCAGAGATTAACAATATCTAACACCTCAGATTTTGACCAATGAAATGGCAGTCTAGCCATGGACCTGTTCAGCCTAAGCATCCATCAATAGCACAAGCAAGGCAACTGTATTCGTCTATACACTGAGGCTTCAGCTTTCCACTAGGGTGAAAGTGGCCATCCCTAAATCATGCTCCTAATGCAATTTTTTGAAACACAACAATTAAAGTACTTTCTGTTTCCTCAGTTGTTAGGCAACTCCTGCTTCTAGTGCCATGTCATTGTCCTTGTTTTCAGGTACACTTAATTTCTCCAAATCAGAAAACATTTGTTTCCCAGTTTATGTCTTTCATCTAGCAAAAATAAAATTAAACAGTTTTAGGCTTTTGCTCTTTCTTTTGCCTTTCATATTTGAATGTGAGCATCTCCTGAAGCTGATTTGCCTTTCTCATTTGCCCAAATCCTATTGCCAAATTACCTATTCTAAAATAACTGACATGATCAACAGACAGGACAAATTTAAGACACCTTTTGCCAGTATCAATTTGCTTTCAAGTCAAAATTGGTTTCAGTCCAAGGAAATGTAGATAGATGATTTTTGGCAGGCATAAATTACAAGAACAACAAAACATAAAGCAAATCTTGATGGTCAGTAAGGTCACTTTTTGTGGGTAATGTGGCTCTTCACAAATGATGTTTGCAAATTATTGGCAGAAGGATGTTTTTAGCGAAGATTTTATTTGTATTTACAATATATTTGATACCTAGTGCATTTCCATTCTAGGCTTTTAGAGGTCACTTCATTTGTGGAAAGACAGAACTCTTGGTGTTATTAATGGCAAATGGGGTGCAAAAAGAACAAAACAAGTACCTAAAACACAAGTTTGACAAACTGCAAATTTCTCATTTGGAGTAATGTTAAATCTAGGTAAGTATATTAGAGTGTAGCAACACTGGCAACCTTGAGATCCATCATATGTCTCAACAACAGGCCGATACATTTCTTACAGAAGGTAG
The DNA here is from genome assembly GCF_023638135.1 of Falco biarmicus. Classification (NCBI taxonomy): domain Eukaryota; kingdom Metazoa; phylum Chordata; class Aves; order Falconiformes; family Falconidae; genus Falco; species Falco biarmicus. Next base: position 72,575,973 of record NC_079291.1, read on the forward strand.
TTCCCCTTCCTCAATGGTAACATTACAGCTACATTTAAAACATAAAAGAAATGCTAACATGTCAAACTTGCACCACGTAGGAATTCATTCACATGTTCAATTTTAATTATGATATATCAACTCCTATATTCACATGTACATGTATATACATACATATCTGTACACCGGCATAAGTTAGTGTCAGTACATGCATGTTACCCGTTATATTAATGTTACAACACACTGGCCTGTTATCCATGACTGGTCTTGTATAACTTGATCTATGCAAGTATGATCAGTTTAGAAAACAAATCAATCAAAGTTTATTATTGAAAAAGTTGGTGAGCAACTATGAAGTTTTCAATAAATTATATTACTGTATATATGGTAGATATCATAATCTTTACAGGCTATGCACATTCTTAAGGGATAAAAATAACATATGCAACTGTTTGCACACATTCATACATTATTTCCTCGTAACTGTATTCTAATCCTTATCTTTATATTGAACTCAATACAGCCACTAAATGTACAGGAAAATTATCTTTTAAAATATTAGAAAATTGAAAATTCTTGTCTTCAAGGCAGTTTTGGGCAATGGCTTCTGTATGTAGTGAATAGAACAGAAGAAATACTGGGGGGAGTAGTTAAAGGTTCTTTTAGACATCAAAATAAATTAAATATTTTCATTTTAATATTTTTGTTGTTAAAGAGAAATTTTTCAACAGTAGGGGAAGGAGATTCCGAGACATTTTAAAATCAAATTCCTTTAATAGATTTAATTTGACTTTAAAAATATACTCAACAAGTAGCCTGTTAAAATTTATACTGAAAAGTATAAATAAAATACTAAATAAAAGTCAGCACTAACTTCCACAAATAAAAGATACTGTAATTAAGCAATTACAGTTATAAATAATCACTTCATACCTGTAATGCAATCAATTAATAAAAATACTCCTAATTTGGGAACAGGAGGTGGAGCATAAGGAGAGCAAATTCACAAAATACACTCACAAAAACCTCTGATACTTTAAACCACGTGAATTTGGTAGGAGACAAAGCAATATAAAACCTCAGTGAAAGGTTTTGCCATGTGTCTGTAAAAAAACCTTTCCTCCCATGTTAACTGTCTCATGGTAGTCTCCTAACTTCACTTGAATCAAAAATGGGGAAGGAGAAATAGTATCCCAACAGTTAAAGTAAAGTAAGCATATCAAAATACATGCAATGGGCTTATTAGTTCAGTTTTGACAGGTTGCTAAACGGTAACTCAGAGCGAAGAGCTGAAAACATTCCACAATTAATTACCTCGATATGCATTGCCTGAGCTAAAGCCTGCAAAAGAACTGCTGACAGTACAAAATTCGCATTCCAGTGCTCCTCCCGCCTCTCCCAATTTACAGGAGAATAGGAAATCATGAACAATTGATACACTCTGTTAGCTCCTATCATGGAGGGTGAGCTCACATGTAGCCTTAGGGGTATCTTACACAGTTTAATGCTGAAAATAAAAGGTAATGTTCTTGGCAAAGAGCTGGGGGGATTAAATTTGGAAGGCTTGAAGCAGCTTTGAATTGTAGTCAATAAAAAAGAACCAAATAGTAATTTTGTAATTTAACTGTGCTGGTTATGCCCAATGACTCAGACACTTGTGAAATAAACCGTGTAAATAGAAAAATGGCTTAACTCTTTCTGCAGTTGCAGTGTATTTTCTCCCTTCTTTTTCCTCCCTTCCTTCCTACCCTCCTTCACTCCTTCCTTCTCTCCTTCCTTCCTTCCTTGTTGTTTCTTGGTTTAATACTACTATATGGTTACCTTCTCCAGCTTACTCTCTTGGGAAAACTCATCATTCAAAGAGAAACTGTCTTTTTGAAATACCCTTTTTAAAATTTGTTCTGTGCTGTGGACAACGATGACTACGCCAACAGAGCTTGTAAAGATAAATGCCTGGCAAATGTTCCAAGCAAATTAAACAAGTGGCTCAGTATTATATGCTGGTCCTATTGCAAACACTACAGTCAAGGTGACTCCACTTCTGAACAGTGTCTCACCTGCAGTATGACCTAAGGTGACATACTTAGACCTACATCAAATAAAAAACAAGTGAAATTTTGCATAATGAGATGCTCACCTTCACTTGTCTCAGGTCAGCTTTACAGAAATGAAGTGGACAATGATCCCTACCAAATCCTCCAATTCTTTGGCAACCCTGCCAGCAAACTACACAGCTCTTGCACTCCAGATAGAACCACATGGAAGATAAACAGGTTAAGCAACTGCCTATTCTGAAGTCCAAAAGCACTTTGTGTCTGCAGGTGCTGGTATGGACAAAAGACAGGTAGAAAAAGAGACCCCTGAGCTTAGGCAGCATGGCTATTTCATCACTGAACGGAGCATGTATTCCAATATCCTGCAATAATAATAATAATAATAATAATAATAATAATAATAATAATAATAATAATAATAGTAAAATAATACCTTGTCAATATGCAAGCCAGCTCCACTATCTGATTACACAATTAATTTGCCTGCCACTACTTAAATGTAACATTTCTACAATTAAAAAAGGAATTACTTTGGTATCTATAATAAAACTAAACAAGATATACATTATTAACCACTTCTGTAATTGTAATAATTTTTATGACTTCTTAAATTACTGAACCATGGAATTTATTCAAAATAATCCAAGCAATTCCAAGTAGGGGTAAAACTAAATATTTTTTTTTTAAAAAAATGTACCCTTATAATAACCTCACAGTAGTAAATTATTCACATTATGATTGTACTGATTTAACAAGATCATAACCACATTCAGCCTCATTTAGAAAATTACCAAACACTACAAAAACTAGGTTATTCTCCACTGTTTCAGTGGTTGCACTGACTTCACGTTCACACTTTAGATTTTAGGAAGTTTATTAGAAGTTTGATTTGAGTGGAAAATTAATTAACAACTATTTCAAGACAGAAGGAAACTTAACAAAAGTAACCCCATTAAAAACCCATAAAAATCCAGGTAATTTCATATTTTTTTTTTCTGGAAAATTATATAAAATCAGAACATAGCTGGATTTTTTTTTCCCCTCCTAATTATTGGCTTTAGAGAAAACATGAGTTAAGCTAAATCTGTAAATCCCACCTGACCTATCTCAAATGCTTGCTGTTGTTAGTATCTACTGAGAATCTATTTTTACATTTCAAATCACTACATCCTTTGCTTAAGAAGAGATATTTTAAGAGACTGAGTTTTTTCTATACTACACAAAAATACACATGCAAACAGCTCCTCCTCCTTCTCTTCTGGCCCTGGCATCCACAGAGATAGCAGAATAACAGAACCAGGCAAGCAGGGCTTTGTCTTAGAAAATAGAAAATGTGTTTGAATCTCCACATGTTGACAAATAAATTAATGCTGGGTGATTACTCCTGTGACTTTGTTATTACATACAAGTAAGACCCAGAACAGTGGCTTCCTCCTGGGGTTGGCTTTTTAAAGCAAAGCTCCCATAACTGCCCTGCTGCAGATGGCACACGGCCAGCAGGTCTGCTGTGCAGCCAGCCCTGCGCCTTGGAGCCAGGATTGAACCTCCCGGTGGAGCTCTGCAGAAAATGCACGCACTGCCCAAGGTGCTGCCTGGTCACAGGCAGGTTTTTATTACAGAACTGCAGCACCTAATTTAATCTTTGATCCACCTTAGGCCATCACATCTTTCTTTTTGCATGAGGCTACAAGGTGGGGCCCCATGCTTTCATTACTTTGAAAAATGGAAGTAAGGTTCATTTGGAAATGACTATTGTGATGCCTCCTTTAAAACAATGCATTAATATAAAGCTTGTTCTCAAGATACAGGTTTTGAAAAGTGTTTTTAAAAAACCCTGGTTTTGTGTTCCTAAAGGTGGTCACATTGAAGACTGATAGATCTCTAAATATTTTATCAAATAATCACTTCAATGTCCAGGAAAAAAAAAAAAAAAAGAAAAGAAAAAAAAAAGGGAAAAAAAGCCAAAAAAAAGGCACCAAAAGCACAGTTTCACTGTGCTTGGAAGGGGGAAAAAAAGTGACTGTAGTTTTAAATGGAAAATAATTGATACTTTCGTAGGAAATTTCCCCACATTTTGATTATACAAAACACAATGAACAAACACTAATAAAGATCAGCATTACCATGGGTGGGTGGGAGGAATTATCTTTGAATAAAACAGTAGTTAGAATAGATAATGTCACAACTGGGGATCTGGCTAACATAGCTCCATTTACATGTAATTGTGAGAGCCAGTAAACAGTTTCCTTGACATTGAGCTACTGGATAACACAAACTGAGATATCCTAAAGAACAAGTGTAAGAGATAATAATGGATCTCCATGAAGACAAAAGGCCTTCTTTTTATATTGGTATACATTTTACTGGAACAAATGCGATACTAATGTCTATAAGGAGAAAGTCTACTGTAGGAAACAAAGTATTGTAAATGAAAATGTTTAAGTGCTTTGATTCAAAATAAAAAAGAACTTTCAAAGAGGAGGGGGGGTGTCTCTGATCCAAAAATAATGTGTATTTCTGTAATGCATGTGTATGTTGTTATATATGTAATGTGTATGCTGTTAAGAAACAACATCATCTTGTAGATGGCACTGACCGCTCATTCAGACCATAGGTATACTAAGTATTTAAAATCCTCTTTATAACCGTTGAATAAAATATATTTATTCAAGTGAGTAAACACAGTTGATTACATCCAAGCATAAAATCTTGAAACTTTTGTTTTGGAACGAAACAGGTAAGATTAATAATTTCCAGAAATTTCAGTAGGTGCATCCTCAAATCCTCATTAAAAAAAATTAAATTCAAGCAATCATGAAGAAAAAAAAAGGTCCATTATTATCAGTGATCTCAGTGTAGAGATAAATAGTATGATTTACCCATTCTAAATAACTGTTGTCCATTAGAAAGAAAAATCTTGTGCTGTTTAGGATAGGACTTTGATAATTCTAGGAGGGTACCCTCAATGGGAAATTGGCATTTTTGGTGCTGTAATCTAAGACTTTATTATCTTCAGTATTATTCTGTTGCATTTAAAAATAAAATTATTTATTTACTTGGTTGCTAGAAATCATTGCTTTGGTGTTCTTTTTGTTTGGTTTGGGTTTTTTGGGTTTTTTGGGTTTTTTTTTAAGATTTGCCATCATTTTCTTTTGTCTTAATTTATTAGTTTTGAAGATATTAACAACATTCTACAGTTTTGGTTGTGCTTCCCCCGCCCCGCCCCAGCCTGTTATGAGAATTTTCCTTGCTTCAAGTGGAAAATAGGCAATTTAACATGATCGTCTTAATCTACTCCATTCATTTTAAATTTTTTGCCCCTTTCACTGAACCTCTAGCTCCCTTCAGTTTTGAACTAGCAGCAAATGTCATTACCTTTCAATAAATTCTTTCTCCCATAGGTCACTTCTATTTGAAATGAACAAAATCTGTCCCTGGTATAAATTCTCGTCATATTCAGCTATCTCTGAATCAAAGACAGACATAAGAAAGAAATATATCACGTTCCACTCTATATACCAAGAAATTCAGATAAAATAAGGGAAAAGAAAATAAGGGTAATATGCAAGGGAAATGAACTGTAATATGGGAGAACTGTGGTGCAAAGGAAAGAAGCATGGTGTAATATGAAAGGAAGAAGTAGCAGATTATAAGAGACAGGGGATTGTTCAGGATGATGTGGAAATTTTTAACGACCTTTGCCCTTATGAATCATTTATGGAAGAACCAGTTGAGACTCCATGGACTGACAACGAGCAAATAAAATTCAATGGATGGTAATGTTTTCAGAGACCAAGGATAGTAAGGCTGCCTTCACTATGTAGTTTGCTAACATAATTAGCTTGTTTGTTTTTGGAAGAGATCCTTGCTATTTTTTTCATTTTTGTTGGCTGGCATACAGGGCCTCTGGAGTATACTTACATCAAATGTTCTATTACCATTTTGACAAAGCACTTCCCAGCATCATTTTAGAGGCCCCTCATGAAATGTCAAAGATAGGTTTTATTGGGAATAAAAAAGTAAAGTGAGCAAAAAAAGTCACTTGGCTAACCTTAGTATAGCTATATTTTTATGCAGCATTCTAAATATTATTTGCTATTAAAGCATTTCCTTGCACATTTTTTCATATCCCTACTCACTCCAAATGTTAGCTTGAATTTAGTTCCACTTATGCAATGGCAATCACACATGGGAGCTAAGGTTTAAGAGGATAACCCTACAGAACTGTACAGTAGGTTAAATCAAACATTACTGCATGAAAATCATCAGAGTAATTTGTATTTTCTGATTGAATGGTAGTCTTCCCCAGGTTATAACTCAGGTCAGCAACGTAAACCATTCTGGTGTGGCTTAACCTACTTTTAGCCAAACTGTTCTGATGTGGTGTTACCCACTTTTTAAGCCATCTTTTGCCAAAGGACAATCCTCACTCATACCACGGTATCACTACCAGGGTTGGTGCTGGCATAGATATTTTAGTTAAGAGACTGCAATCTGGCAGGGGTTCTTTTTGTTCCTATTCCTAAACAATACAGGTTATAAACAGAAATTAGATGCAACCAAACCCCTGAAAAAACTATCATCCCTACGCATTACCTTTACATAGGTTCTTTTTGTGAACAGAAGAAGAAGGGGTATTAGAGCTGAAAAGTATAAAAGATCCCAGACTGATGACTGCAGTAAATCTTGGAGAAACTGTTCATTTGTAAAGAACTGATTCTATCACAGCAAAGATCTATGCAATGTCCTCATATTTATGCACAAAAAGTTGTACAATTTGATGAGCATCAGATCTACCAAGCAAATCTTATAGGATGCAAGTACTCATATTTCTTTCGAGAAATCTTAGACAGAAATAGTGAAGCCTTCCCTTGGGTACTACATGATGATTTAAACTTCTCTGTACCTAAATTACTTGAGCCATAAATAATATTTGCTTAGTCCTTAGAGGAGTGCTGCCTCATTAAGTAAGAGCATTATAATTATTATGATCAGTTGTTTGAAGAAGTGATCAAAGAATTACCAGCAATCAGCAAATCCTTCTAGACTGGAAGTAAAGAAAGACTTGCACAGTGACACTAGGAAATTACTGACAGTTTAAGAAAGAAAAATGTAGAACTTGATTCAACAACACAATATGTAGATCTGGCAACTGAGAATCTTATCTTCCATTTCTACAAAGGATATTGTCAGAATTGCTTTGAGGCAAGCTCATATTCTTTCATATTCTTCATCTTGGATGTCTTTTGCTAGAATCTACAGAACCTTTATACCTCTCAAAGTCTCTCTCTCCCTTAAAAAAATGGTTGGGTAATAATTATTGCTTGTTCTGAGTGTATCTGTGGGCTGAAGGGTACAACCTATGGTACTTACAACAGCCGTAATTGTTACTATTTCTGTTTTATACTATATTATAAACAATGTTACTAGTTCTATATTGGTTCAGGTAGAGGCTGAGAAGGTTCATTCATAATATATATACACACATCTAAGCAAATATCCCTCAAAACAATTTATTTCTGAAACCAACCTCTCACTGCAACTATAAGTCATAATTTGCTGTTACCACAAATTAATGGTACTGCTCTCTTGCTGCCACATTAGCCTATAGTTTTTCCCCTTCCTTCAAATTAACTTTTTGACATAATCTCTTGTGAACAAGAACATTTTTTTCCTCTTGCCTGGGAAAGCAGTCTTATTTTTTATTTCATATTGCATAAATACATGAAATTAAGGCTAGCACTACTGTACACTGAAGAAAACAACGACCCTTGGATGTTCAGTAGCAAAGTATGCACATTCTTCCCTTCTGCCTCTAGTGCCATGCACCATCCTTTTCCAGCTGATAACTCTATACAATGCAAATCGAAGTTTTAATTAGGATTGAAAATGCTAGATTTTGCTGACTGAAGCCTCCAATCTGTTAAAGGCAAATGAATCTTAAGGATTTTTTTTTAACATCTTGACAGGTCCAGTCTCAAAGAAACTGCTCAGTACAAAATGGGTTTCAAAGGGGAAAAAAAAGATACTTAATTAGATACACAACAGAGAAAGTATTTCATTTGGAATTTTTTTTTTTTATAATTTTTATTTGCCAGCAATATGCAATGTTAAGAGCCATTTATCATACATCCTAAGAAGTCCTATACCAAACTGACTTCTACTGAGTATCAGCAAATTTCCTGCTTTTTTTTCAGTCATATTATGATTGGTTTGTCCTCTGCCGTTCTCCAGAATATATGTGAACTAATACTAAGACTATTGCTTTGGCATCATTTGATATCAAATTTTACTACAGCTTAGTCATTTCCTTAGTTACATAAAATTAAAATAAAATAAAACAACAATAAGGAGGATACATTTTTTAACTGCCAATAACATAAAATTCTTCTCCAGAAGAGTTTTGCTTTTTGGGGGTTTATGTTCACAAATTAAGTGAAAGAAAAAAAAGACCACCAAAAATCACACATACACACACACCCCAAAAAAACCCAAACACCCCCCCCAAAAAAACAAGGATAGCTTTTGTGAGAAATGTATCCATCTTCACTAATAAATTCTCATATGTAAAAATGTAGTCAGGAAGTAAAAAATGTTAGCAATCAATTTGGTTCCAGCATTAGCAATATATGTCAAAGGGAGTCTATTTAACCCTGCTTCAGAAAAATGCATTTTACTCTGGTGCTTTTAAGAAGTGTGTAACATGAGTAGACTGATTCTATCTGTGATTAATGGCACAGGTGTGCTGAATAACCTCCCTGTAATTTGTTTTTAATGTATGATATATGTGTTTCTGTCTTTTGTAAACTTTTGCATCACAAATTAAAGTATTTTCCTAGCCAAACATCAGGGAGTTTAAGCTACCACCAAGAGCAGGAAAAAAAGGAAGAAAAAACCCATACAGCCCCTTGCAATAAAGTCTGAAATGTTTAATACAGTTTCTCAAAATCAGTTTACTTACATAAATCACTTGATATAAAATGTACCTACCTCTAAATCCATGACTAATCTAAGGCTTTAATGTAGTTTCAAGGTAATTGAGCAATTGTCCCAAACACAGTAGAGAATCCACAGAAACGTGGTTTTCTACACCTCACTCAGCTGGCAGGACCAAGATACACATAGAAAATTGTCTGTTTAGGTATGTATAAGCATTACACGAAAGCTGAGCCCTTTGACACTCAGAAGCAATACATCTGCAACATCCTTTCTCTTATTAAGGGCTTCTAAGTAGGAAGAGTACAGGGTATTTTATATTTAAATGCCATATTTAAAGAGAAAACAACAACACAATAACAAAGGAAATAAAAATACAGCAACATTAGTACGCTACACTAAATGCACATTGTGTCTAAAACCAAAGTATACATTACGTCTTTGATAAAGAGATTAAGTATGTGAAGGTAAAAAAAAAATAAAAATGCATGCAGTTTACCAGCAAACTAAGCTGAAATTAAACAAAAACCAATTCTGTAAAAACACAGACAAAAGCTAATTGAAATAGTTACAGGGGTGCAGAGAAGATAAATCCAATATTGTCAAAATACCACAAGGTCTGGCATTTCAGTATTCTCAGACAGCCTTTTTTGCTTGATTAAAACTTCACTTAGTCTTTCTGTCCATATTAAAAGGAAGTTATTTGTGCTCAAAGCTGTTCAATAGGCAGCAGCAGTGCCTTACACTTCAGCCTGATTATCAAGGCTGACAATGTCTCCATGCTGAAGTGTTTCAGAAGTGCAGTTTCAGACACTGTGCAGTGACTGAGTCAATGGGGTTAATGGTGGCAATGAATATAATCACTTTCTGGCAGAAAAGGATATGTTTAAAACACCTGAGTTAGTCTCCCATCTGTGTTCTTTTCTTCTGAAAAAGATACCAGTAAGAGTCTCAAAGAGATGCCAACAAATCAATGTCTGTGAAGAACATGCTCTGCCTGTCCCACCCCTTGCTCCCTACCTTTTCTAAGGTAGATCATTTATTATGAGAAAACGACCTATTCTGGGGATAGCAAAGGCTTCAGTGCCAGACAGTTTTCATCTTTCCCCTTAAGACTATTCACCTCAAATTATTTTCATTCACCTAAACTTTTTTTCTTTTATTTTTTTTGGTTTTTTTCCTAGGCCTCTTGAGTACTCAAAATTCAAAACAGAGTCAGTGACATTTTCAGAACTTCTGGAAAGCAGGTCATCATTTCTAGTGTTCACAGTGGATTTTGGGAGCAGAGTGTTAGAGCTCCAGATGAGGAAGCTGTGATTTTTAATCTGCAACATAAAGCTCAGACTATCTTCAAGTGTGGTAGGCTACTGTTTCTAAAATCTAGGATTCAATCATCTTAAAGAAGGAACACTGTAGAAACAGACCCGTAATCTTCAGCTGATATACTGAACACTTTTCATTACAAACACGAAATTCAAAGTCCTGTAATTTCTGTGCTGCACCTTTATCTGCTTTTAAAAAAGAAATATACCATTCTACAGCTGCTGACAGAGCCATATGAACACTGCCCCATTCCATCACCAAATATTTACCTGCATATTCCTTCAATCATGGGTGTAAACATATCTTACTGTACTAGTCTGAAGCACTCACACTTAGAAAGAAGTGTGATGAATTATACAAGCCAGTATACAAATTTTAAAAAGCAGGGCAATACTCACCCGAAGGCAGGAATTGCTAATCATTTGAACCTTAGCAATCAAATCAGCAATACATTCAGACTCTTGCCACCATCTGACCTTGGGCTCTCAGTTTTACTGTAATAATTCTGAACTTCCACACATAAACCATTTATCAATAATTCATTGTATCCCATCCCAAAAGCCTGGACTCATACTCTTCTAACTTGCTTTCCAGTAAATTCCATGGCATAACACCTCCCCCCCCCAAATAAATATAGTCCACTGCTTGCTACATCAGTTGCTGTGGAGTATCAAGTTGAGGGCTGCAAACCTTTTCTCCATGTTAAAAATTGTCCTTGTATTAAGACAGTAGGAGATTTCTGAGGCTCCAGGATTAAAGCAGAGGTTAACAATGCCAGCTGTCCTAAGCATGAAGGCAAATCGTAGCTGTTTAGGAACTGGGAGACAAAGATGGGGAACAAACCACCACAAATGAAACCATAGCTTCTAGCAATAGCTAAATTGATTGGTTTAGTTGTCTGCTCCAATAAAAGTAAACAATACTTGAAATAAAGTCCTGTAGACACTTCCCCCCTGCCACTCTAAAAAGACTAAACCTATTAACTGCAATAAAATATTAAACTACCCACACAATATCCTGCTTCTAAAGAGTGTGAACAGTCTTGCAATAGCTACAAGTTTCTTAGCTTATATATTAGATTACAATAACTGATGGGAATAAAAACTTCAGAAAGTTTGAGGGGCATCTTTGTTACTTTCTGGGGGAGAACGAGCTGAATGAAAGAAAATATCTGTTGTCAGTAACTGTAATCTTTGGAGAAGAATCCAGCTAAGCTTCCTAAGCAAAATTCCCTTTTAAAAGGTGGGAATGTTACCTCTTGTTCCCTGGAGGGAAGTAATAAAACACCAGTCTGATTCAGAGGAGGGAGGAAGAAGGAAGAAAAATGCATTTTCTAAATTTTGACCAGCGAATATAAACTACATTAAACCATACCAGAACTACAAAAAGCATGTCTGATAAAAAATGGAGTTAAGGAACCAGACGCTTTAAAGTTCTGCTTCACACAATGACCCCAGATTTTGCTTTCAGATGGAAAACTGAGACCTGTGTAGAAATGAACAGCAAATGCACCTATTCAGTGTGTCTCCCACAGTAAAACAGGACAGAAATTCTGAAGGAAGGCCACAGAGACAGAACCATCTGCTCTCTTTCATACGGCATACTCCTTGAGTATAACGGGATTACTGAGCACAAAAGACAGCAGGTATAACTCACCATATGATGTGTGACAAATATGCCATCCTTCTTAGACCCACAGACCTGTTCAGTATGTCTCCTTACACTATAGTATGATCCATCACTAGTCCCATTGAAATGAATAGGAAACAGTTTGTCAGTTAAGAAACTGCAAATGGGAACAAGCAAATTCAAATTTAGTCCCATGTTATTCCCTATTTTTAGGCCATTGTGTGCCTCAGTCCACGAGTTATATACAGTAGCATCTCTTAACCTGCTTAGCAAGTAAAACAAGCCGTTTAACAGTTACATGGAGAATAATAATAAAGCTAAAAAGTTGTAAATTTTTGCTTGTCTTTAGACAGAGCCTTATGCAAATAATTGTCATTTTATAAATTTTATTACTGCCATACAGTTTTGCTTACTGATCAGACAAAATACCCACTAATGTTTTGATAAGTAACAAATGTTTCATTTTTAATAGTTACTGAGAAATCAAATTGTGGTTGAAAGGTCTAGTAGGTTAAAATTCCAGTAATATTAATTTAAATAGGGGGTGCTGAATGAACAACATCAAATAGAATTTGATTATCAAAGTAGCGAATTACAAAATAAGGCCCAATAGATTTCTACAAAATATTTCTGTGCCGTAATGACTGAAGTTGTTGTTCTGTTTGCTACATTACAGCTTTATGCCCAAATCTCACTAGACCTGGATATTTAAATGTATTTTAACCAGACTTATTCATAGTTGAAAAAAAGAATTTTTAAATGAACTCTATTGTTCCCTCTGAAAATACGTTGAACACATTAATACTACACAGTGGTGTGTAGGTTTGTGAATGCCATGTAAATAACGTTGCTCTAAATGTCACCTGTTATTCAAACTTGAATGAGAAAAGGAAGGAAAACAATACATTATATATGCAACCTATGTGCTAGCCAAAATAGCTCTCAATAAAAACTTTACATGGTAAGGCAGCCTATTTATGATACTTATGCAACCTTCTGCATGCCACAGACCACAGAATTCCTCTAGTAATTCCAGCATTGAAAAGAGTACTTTCCTACTAAGTAAGTTAACATTGTCAACCCCAATAAAACGTGCCTGAAATTAGAGCATCTTTTTGCTTCATTTACTTTTTCATTTCGTGTACAGGCATTGCTGATGGTCTCAGTACAGCTTGTGAAGTAAGTCTAATTAAAATCCTTTCAGTCCTACAGTGAACTGACTAGAAAATGGAATAAAATTACTGCAGTGTTTTAAGGTTTCAATACTGGAGGATTAGTCAGGCAAAAGTAGCGTTAGAAACATAGAGACTTCGGGGCTTCACCTTTTCACATTAAAAAAGTAGACAATAAACCAGAATCTGGCTTTTAATTTTTCCATGTTTACTCATTGGAATTTCTCAGTGCATCTTACAAGATGTCTTACTGACACCAACTGCTGATACTACAAAAGAGGAAATTATGAAGGTCACATTGATATCCAATAGTAAAAGCTGGAAATTAAGAATGTTACAAGCCAGGGCTCAAACCACAGCTGCCTCATTTGGAGCACTTCTGACAGTTCTCTGACTGCTGCTATATAGGATGTATCCTATAAACAGACCTATATATTGTATTGGTTGTTGTGACTGAACTGAATATAAGCATAATAAATGCAGTGATTTTACAACAGATTTGGGGTGAGAGCTATTTAAGTATTAAATGTAAATATGACTTTGGTATCTTCATAGTTACAGTTTCACTAAAATGCTTGGTAATCCCTTAATGAATTGTCTCTAAAATTCTCCATCTTAATTATTCTTTGTAATTGTTTCATTTGCACAGAAAAAATAGTTTTTATATCTGCCCTACTCAGCCTTGTTAAAGCATCGTATCAGTCCTACAGAACTGCACCTCAGTATTTTCATCAGTTCATCTAAGAACCATGTTTTTACCAGTTTTCTGCTTCAGACTAAAAACACCTTTCTGGAGTTCAAAGAAAATTTATATTGAAATCTCCCTAACTGAAAAGTAAAGGAAAATCCCAAAGACCTCTTTATCCGAATGGATGTTTGACAATGCTGAGATTTAACAGCTGCCCAGAGTTCTGTCTGTTTTGCAGCATAGCTTAAGATACATTTCTGCAAGTATATTGTGAGGAAGAATGTCACTCTATATTCTTTCCACAGCAAAAGACCTTTCTTACAACCATCTTTCAAAAATTATTCCTCATATTTCACAAAGGTGACCTCATGCAAAAAAACAGACTTGGATTTCAAATATTGGTACCTCCACATGTCATGCTATTATTATTTATAAGAAGAAGAAAAAAAAAAAACCCACTATGAGCTTGCCAGTTGAACACATCTACTTTGTGCTCAGTGTAAGTCAGATGGATTCCAAAACTGAATCATGTTCCATACATATTTTTGAAAGGTTACTGGTATTTCATTTTACTATCACTGGCTTTCATTCTGCAGGTGTTCACATAGCTTTAAAAAAAGTATATATAGAAACATTAAACAGAACACTAGACATAAAAGCACTTCAGCAGAATTTCTGGAATGAAAAAAGTTGTTTTCACCCTGAAAGCTTTACAGGGTTGCTCTGGAAAACTGTATTCTCCAAAATGTTCTTTTAAACTATGCTTGAATATTTCCTTCTACCTATATTATCTTTTAACATCCCCTTAAAATGAGACAACAAAAAGCAACTATAATTAAAAGTAAAGCATTTTCTTATACAATACAAAGTCAGTTTTGTGTTGATTATAGCCTATCTGCTAATTTTTCAAAAATTTAAAATATTTACCTAGCTACAATTACATTTTTAAAGTCCATAAAATTTGTCTCAACTTGTATGTTATGAATGAAAAATAGCAATGTCTGTTGTTTTAATCACTTTGGCCATTTAGAGTGATAGCAACTGTAGTCCTACAAAGGAAAGTATTGGTAGTACCACACCTGTCACCTCAAACTGTGAAATACTGAGGCTTTTAATCCAGGGTGCTTAATATGACTAGGAAGTTTCCTGAAGGTGGAAAGACATCATCTCAGGGCTTCAGCTGTGTGAAAAATTTAGAATCATTATTTAAAATCCTTTCATTAGGAATACATCACATTCTCTCTCAGAATATTAAAATAGTTTTCTTAGAGAATAGAGATGCACTTGGAATAGCAATTTTCTAGACAAAGCCTCAATCAAAAAATATCCAAGAGTTTTCCTAAATAAAACCCACATATTTCATGTGCAACTGCATTGAATCATGTCAATAGATATTATATGTTGCTAAAATATATTTCCAAAACTTTTAGTAAACATTTCGTTACCAACAGTGGGCATAGCTCTGCTCCAAAGACATACAAACATGAGAATAAACACTGCTTCAGATGGTACCTTTGATTATGTAATACCACATACATTTAATCAAAGAATTAGATTGGATCTGTTCTACAAATAGCACAACTTTCAAGCCAATACAGTGGGCACATCAATATCATTATTAGAGCTTAACTAAATATCATTAAGACATTTCATTCTTCAGTCTTAAATCTATGTGCTTGAGCAGAACAGTTGCTTTCCCTTCCGCTGGCCCATCTTCCACGACCTGACATCAAAAGCACCATTTATATGCTACGGTGACAGTCTAATTGAGAGCAAAAGCGTATCAGTGTATACTCTACTCTCCATGAGGAGTAAAACTCACAAAAAGTTTTTATTATCATAACAGGCTGTTAGTGGTGACATTAATTAATTGATGAAGCATATAGCTTACAACTGCACTAAATGTATGGTTGTGCAGCTTTGTGAAATGAAAAGAAAGCTCTTCACAGGTGTGTCTCCTTTTATGTCAAACCAAGCTCACTGCTTCATTAAAGTGATATACTGATTAATGTAGACAATGAACAGAGGGATACGATATTAGTTACTGAAAGAATGCAAGTTCTTTGAAAAAGTTTATTTTTCAGCCAACATAAACAAGTAGTGAGAATATAGTGCATGCAAAGGTTATGCAAAGACTTAGCAGAAACGCCCTACTGTGAACTTGAAATAAAGATTAACTATATTTTGGGGGGAAAATAGAGGGAAAGTACAGATTCCTTCCAGAGACCTATGCAACTGAGGTTCTTCAGTTATTCTGTGAATAAGTAAAAAGAGATAACCTTCACTTTGCACAGCTCCATGCACACACTGCACTGCTGGCTTGCCTATTTGATGCTGTCTAGTCTGTTCTACTTTCAAAGATTCCATCTATGGAGGAGCAGATACTCCTCCATTTATTTTTATCATCAACAATCATGGTGCTCTCTTTCTTGATTAACACAGAAGTGGTGAATATTTACTCCCTGAATACTATAAAAGTTTTGCCCCTAATAATATGTGTTACCTAACTGCCTTAGGCTTTGGCTTCATACAACAGAAGAGACATAAAGGACAGCGCTCCCAGCAAAGTTCTGTCTCCTACTATCTTTAGCAGAAAGTAGATTGCTGTTACTGTGAATGTGATTTCCAGGATCTCTAGCCCTGAGAGATACTATTATACTACACAGATACTTTTCCTGAAAGACAAATAAATAGAGTAATTCCAATTAGTATTCCCTTGCATACTTTGCATTTTGGGGCACCGTATTTAATAGATATGCATATTACCAGCATGGGTAAAACCACACATCTTTTGGCCATGAAAAGAAGTAACAAGAATATTACAAAGATGAGACAACCAACCATTCAACTCTAAAGATTAAGGGTAAGTATTCACTTAACAAAAAATGTGTAGCATTTGAATAACAATGGCTATTTGGTCTGAGTCCCAGTCTTGCTCTTATATGTGGCAACACAAGTCCAAATTGTTTGTTTTATTCAGATGAGTATTTTAATAACACTTAAAATTTCTAATTTTTTGTTACAAATATTTAATATGTATGATGTCTGAGGATGCTAAATAATATCCAAGTTTTGAAGATAGGAATATTGAGGCAGAAGGCACACAAGTGATTTTTGTGACAGTACCTAACTAACAGAGTCACATTTAGAACACCTGAACTTCACAGCTTCCACAGAAATGAAAGACAGTAGGGACCAAATCACCTGGTCTGACATCCAGCCTACAGAGCAGAAAAACAGTCCCAATGTACCTTAGAGTGGGCAGGAGAAGAGGTGGGAAAAAGTAAAAATGCAGATATCAGCGCAGGGCAAACCACAACTGTTCCCAAAATGGCAAGGAGTTTGATTACATGATACACATCCAGCTGAAACCAGAGGACAAACTATTTCCTTTGTTGCAGACAATGCCCAAGGACAAAAATGAAGGTCCCAGATGATCTGAGAAAAAAATAGATTCCTGTCCTGTATTTGGTCAACTGTTATTAACACTGGCATATGAACAAGACGTAGCATCTAGACACCTGAGGTATTTTCACGCTTATCTATTTCTAGCTGGGTCTATTCTTTGATGCTTCAGGGAGAATAAAAAGCAACAATCCCCCTTGCCCTTACTGAAGCAAATGCAATGTAGAAATACATTCCATCTTAAGAAAGCCGGAGATATATATTCTTTGTGTATACTTTCAAAAATGTTGTCTTAATGCAGAGCTGCAAGTATTCTCAGGACACTGGGAGCAATGCAACATTCCCCAGAGCCAAGGAAAGAAAGGA
The DNA here is from genome assembly GCF_023638135.1 of Falco biarmicus. NCBI lineage: Eukaryota > Metazoa > Chordata > Aves > Falconiformes > Falconidae > Falco > Falco biarmicus. The sequence continues at coordinate 72,593,525 of NC_079291.1, forward strand.
CTGAAGGGGGGAGTCAGATCCAGGGATTCTGAGGCCAGTAAAGGTCTATCACAACCAGCTAGTCTAACCTGTAAGGTCAGAACACAACAGAAGTCACCTTGTGCTGAACATGTCCTGTATGTCAGGTAATGACATTATGCAAGCTCTGTCAGACCAAACCTTGTATCTAACGAAACCCCTATTGAAGAACAAGGTTTTCGCACTTGTTCACCTGTTTACTGATACAGTGAAAGTATTTTTTTTTATTATTTGGGAAAAACATAATATAACCAAAGATGTCCTTTCTTTCCCCAAGAGGTGGAACAACAATATTAGACTTGCGGGGAGGAAAACATCATCTTGAAATAAATGGTTTTTTTCTACGTGGAAGTGGAAGGGATATAATAATAGCAGTGGGGTTTCACACAGAACAATGGAATGTAGCTTTCATCCTCTAATACCTCATCTAAAAAATATGTGAGATAAATACTGATCACAAAAAAATCTTGTTATGTGATAGATCATGTATGTTTGCTTTACCTATTATAAAAAGAATTTCCTTCTGTTTTTTGAATGTAATTTGTACTTTTCATACAGGTTTTCTCCTATAAAAATTCTGTCTCCAAATTTTGAGTTCTCACCTTAGCCTGAACTAGATCAATGTTATTCTTCATCTTGACTTTCTCCTAAATATTAAAAATTATTATATCAAATGACCCCAGACACCTTTACTGATACTCATCCTTTGTATTAATTGCATTACACCTCAGGGATTCTCCAGTATCATGCTTCTTGTTTCACAGTTAGCATTTTATTGTATTGCAGTAATATGAACCACAAATGTAATTTCTCAAAGGTAGAAATTTGCAATTAAGACAATGTAATAAATAACTTCATTTCTGTAAGTTTCTAAATTCAGGCAGCAACATCTCTAACAAATATTAAAAAAACCCAGATCTACCAAATTTATAAATGTTCCTTGAAAATTTTGTTAAACACTGTAAGAGATCTTATTAATCTTCTAAGCTAAAGGAAATAATATTTAATGATCCTCTTCAGAAATTTGCTCTTGGAGGAACACAGCCACAACATCAACATTAAGGGCAGTACCACTCAGAATGTACAACAGTTCAGTTTATCTTGAACACATATTTAAGATCATGGTTTTAATCAGCTACTATTTACAGATTCTACCAATTAATCCTGGTTACTTTCTAACTGAACCAACCACGTTGACACCAAAACTGTAATTGATCCCTCTGATTTCAAAGAATGTAAGCATTATTTTCAGGAACTGTGGTGGTTTCTTTTATACCCTATTCAAATTTATGAGATATTGGAGGTACGGTAGTAATCATGACCTTTGCCAGACAGGATACAAAATAGAAATAACTTCTTCCACTGTTCATTTCTCTATTTGTAATAGATCATTTAAATACTTTAGTTCCATGCCTTGCTTTTCAAAGTAGACTGAAAAGTAGACTTTTTGAGGTCCTTTCCCAAGGCATTTTCTATGTAAATGTTAGTCTTTGCTACTTACACCTTAAATTTTGGATAGGCAAAAAGTTAGTACTTTTGCTTCCATTTTACCAGCAGGGAATAGAAGCACAGCGGTTAAACATCTGTTCTGAGTTTGGCATACCAAGAATTCAACATAGCACTGAATTAAAACTCATACTGCACTGCCATCCAGCATCATCATGTGACACTATAATTTTCTTTCACAGGAACAAAATATTTTTGCCTCATTTCATGGGATGTGATAGAGACAAATTCTAAACACCATGAAAGAAATACAACATGATTTTTTTCAAAAAAATTGCATAAATTTTAGGTAATCTCTAATTTAGTTTTTCTAGAAGACTGCTCTATGCATAACCTACCTAATTTAGCAAAGAATTAATCAAGTTGGGCTAGCATATGCCACTAAAAGTATAAGAAATATGATGTTTAAAATTCTTCCTAGAAGTGCTGTAATAAATCTGCTTGAAAATATTATTTTCTTTGTTGAAAAGTAACTCACTACTCTTATATTTCATTTTCTAAAGTGACCAACACTTCAGTTATATTACAGCAAAAGTATCCCAGCTGGGTCATTCTTATGTGCCCATTTTTCTACAGGTGCAAAAGGAAGGTTCCATTCATGAGAATTCAGATCCTAACCCTCTTCCAATGATACAATTACAGAAGCAGATAAATGAGAGAAAGAGAAGCTGACAGGAAGCTGAAAGAATATAGCATTCGGTAATGATAAACAGTAAAAAACAGGAAAACCTACTTTAGTCTGCAAAGTCATTATAATAATTTGTTCAGAAAGCAGCAAAGACAAAACCCAGTAAATACTTTGGAAACTGCTGGATCAATTTGCAAGTGCTGAAAGCACATCAGCCTTAGAAACTCAGGGACATTTGTATTAAGCAAGAGACACACAATTAAGCTGCATCTCAAGCTAAAACCCTGGGGGCTCCACACTTCATTCCAGTCAACTACTGCTGTTTTTTGGCACTATTTTCATTGCAAATATGAGTAATGTGGGCCCTTTAGTCACTATTAAGCAGTAATCTGGGGAAATCATCCACTTCCAATAATCTTATACTCTAATTTAGGGCACTCTGAAACCACATAATGAATAATACTGTCGCCAGGTCTCTCCTATAATGACACATGACATACGCCTGATATTGCTTTTTTCAAATCAATTGCAACCGTGTTGCTTTTTTTGAGAAAATCTTGTTTATTGTATTCATTTGAGTTTCTTTCTTCATTCATTAGATGAGGAAGTAAATTTCTGCTTCAGAAGCAAGATATTAATTGTTAACTTGGCATTCAGAAAGCAGTGGATTCCTTTGCAATCAAAACAAAATTATTTTTTCAAGTTATATCACCATGTTAGGTTACAAGTTACTTATGAGTAATAAAAAATGTACTTTCATTGTAAATTAGAAAGCTAATTAAGAGACCTTCCACTGTTCTTTCCCCTCCTGGATGGATTTTACCTGTTACTAAGGTCTGCCACTGCAGAACTCACAAGAATCACTTCCCTCTTGACAAGTGGAAAAAAGCTTTTATAGCTAAGCAATTTGAATGCCAGAATAAAATCAAGCATCTATCCATTTTTATGTCTTATAACCCTTGTGTTTTTCATAACCATTGGAAAATACTGGTCAATAACATAAATTGGGAGCAACATTGTAAGGAATATAGCAAACTTAAATCTGTGCTGGGTATAGAAAAACCCAACCATCAACAAATAAAAAGGTCTGAAGATACGCAAAGAATTCAAGAAGTACATCGTCTCAGAGATGAAAGTAGAAAGGTTTTGATACTTCTGCTTTCAATAAATCGCAAATTCAAAATTTAACTTACATATAAAAGATGATTTAAAGATATACTTTATGAAAACATTGCTTTTCTGTTTCTCAAGTAATCTCAGGCAATGTGAAATACACTGCACTTTATCAGAAATATTCCTAGATTATTCTCTGACTTGCTCAGAAGCAGCATATCTAAGTTTTAGATAACAGTGTGAATAATTCCTTATTCATCCCAGGCAAACACAATCAATTGCATTCTAGAAATTCAATTTACAAGTAATTTATCTGACATTAATATTCCAAATTCACAAGATTTCACATAAAGCTATTCTTGTAGCATAGCAAATTTCCAATAGACATTGTTATTAAAGTAAAAATGATCCTCCACAAAATAACTTGCAAGCTGTGTGGTAGTCTCGGTCCTTGCAGTATTTTCTCTGTGTGCGTGGTAACAGGAAATTCTATGTAAAGTTGGTGAAGTATAATTTACAGCTGAATTTTAAATAACCTATTATACAAAATCTACCTAAAAAGACAACATTGCAGGTGGCTTTTCCAAAAAGCTTTCATTGTTTCACAGACACACTGACTTATTAGTCAACTAACTAATCAACTGATTAGTTCTTCATAGTAGTAAGTGATGATTTCTCTGTAGTAATTAGATGATATTTTGCAAATGGTGAGTGCATAATGCCTATGTATTGTGCTGCTTATTTCACTTATTTATTCCTTATTTCTCCTACTTTATGAGATTCATAAATCTACTACATTTAAGAGGTAGGTTTATTTACTGTGATTAAGAAAAATGCATTATGGAGGTACCTGAAACTAAAAATAATGAAACAAAGTAGAAGGTTGATTCATTAGTGATCCCACATTTCTTCACACTTTAATAGGGCTGTTATATTTATCCATGGAGGGCGAACTGGAATTAGAGACCTTAAGTCTCATTTCTGTAGATAATCTTTATTACGTGAGCCAGAATGAAATTGTTAAAATACCTACTATCATGAGTGATGGGATTAGCACAAAAATGGTTCTCTAAACATTAACTACAGAGCACCTAAGTAGTGGTAGATAAAGTAAATTAACATTCACTGATATAAGTGTAAAATAAAAAAGGGAAAACTGAAAACAATCATACCTAAGTAACATCAAGAACACCAGACTGAAATATGTCTATATTAATATTTTGGTGATGTAAAAGGTGTGAAGGTATAGGTGGTTATCAACACCTTTTGGAGTGTTATGTGTTCTTGGGAAAAACTTTCCCAATCAAAGATTAAGTCATTAATACTGTCAGCATTTGAAAACATAACATACACTAATTTGTTTCCCCTTGCCTATCATCTTTGCCTCAGATTTATATTCTTTGTGAAAGACCCCAAATCATCATACCAGAAATCAACTGATAACTTGTATTATCCCAATTGTTCACAATACTAACAGCGTAGGCTAGCTTTTCTGCATGCGACAGCGCCCAGGATTTTAGTGCAAATTACTGTCTATGTACAGGAAAGGGGGTGGTCTCCCTTGAGGAGGAGGCAGAGTATGGGTTAGGAGACATGCACAAACCCATGGCAGATCAAGAACAGTGGAAATTTGAGATCCATGTGCACTGCTGTTTCAACTGAATGCAATATTCAGAGTTAAAACACTGTTGTAGGAGCAGAAGTTTCAAAGATTACTCTAAAAAGAGGTATGAATTAATCAGAGGGCATTGAAAACTAGCATGTTACAAAGCATGTTTTTATAATACAAGTCCCTGTTTTCTAATATTCCATCATATTTTCTAGCAAAAATAAGTGCATTGATTGCAAAAACTTTCATATAATAGCGTTATAATTTGCTGTTGTCTAATAAAGCTACATTGAGCAAAATAGCATCAGAAAGAAAAGCTCAGAAGTGGAAAAGTAAATAACAGTAATGATAAACATAGCATATACAGTGTGGAATAAAAGCCACAACATTCAATTGAAGTGCTTCTATATGACCATAGCATTCTATATTTCTCATCTCCCAGGTTGAAAATAAGAGTCTAAATATCAATTCCCCAAGCTGCAGCATGTTTTCCATCTCATGCAAAACCAATAAAACTTCTTTACGTCCAAAATCAGCTTCTATTATATCAGTCCAAACCCAGGGCTTTCTCAATTATCTCTCTGCCATCTTCCTTCCCCGCACCACAACCACCACCACCACCCCCCAACTCGCTACCTAAATTTATACTAGTAGTAACTGCAATATACTCAGCATACATATAGTGGTGAATTTAGTAAAACATACACATGAAAAATCTAACTTAATGCAAATGGATGACCTTCAATTTTAAAACAAATGAAGTTATATAGTCATTTCACTACTATTGTTATATAACTAGGAGAAATTAATTTCCACAGAAAATGCTGTACAGCCACGCCAACTTTGGTAAAACCTATTATCTAAGTTCCCATATATATTTTACTGGAAATACACTGGGTATACCCGTAAAGACCGGATTAAGGTATAGTCACATCGCACTCAGAAGTTGTGTGATAGGTTAATAAACTGTTAAAACTATGAATATAACAAGTATGCTTCCATATTTCTGAATGCCTGACGCACTTTTACAATTGGGATATTGTGAAGTTAATTAGAGGGAAATCAGACAAAGACTCCTGCTTTACAAGACCACAATTTGCTGACCACAACGTGCAAACTGAGGGGGGAATAGGACATAACTCTTACCATACTTAAAGTAATCAGTCACATGCAAACGAAAGGAAAACAGACAAGACACTTTTTCTTTTTTATCTTTACCGATTTAACACAAGACCCCAAAGGAATTAATCAGACTATGGAGCACTCATTTTTAAGGTCAACAGTATGTCCAGACTTTGCTGTAGCTGCAGTGTTATAAGACCTGTAAGTATATTAGTATACATAGACACAATGCTTTTTAACAGAAAATTCTGGCTGTGCAGAAACATGACCACGTGAAATCTTTCACATTCATTCATGTGGAAGTTGAGGTCTGGAGAATTTTATTGGGGTGTGTTTTTTTTTTTTTAATGTTGGACTATTTTAGTAAATTAGAAAGAAGACCAAAAGAAAAACTACAAAGACTGTACAACTCTTACAGCTCAGAGCACCTATTGGCTATTATAAAGGGAAATCTCTGCATTAATGATCACTGCATCAGTTTCAGAAGGGTATTAGATGGATGAGTCAGAGGATTTAATTTGAAATACCTTTAACCAAATGACAAACAAATATCATTAATGATGACCATATTGATAAATGATCTATAAACTTAGACCTGAAATTCAGACTAATTTTCTGTTTACAAACAAAGCACCTGAGAAATCACTGAAAACTACTTTAAAATTTCAAAGATATCAAGTTCTTAATGTTTGAAAGTGTTACATTCACTTGTAAGAGACTGGGTTTGCTACCAGTAAACAGGATGAACTTATCATCTCAACAGACACATCAAATCAGACACCTATGTTTGTTATGAAAACTTAATCTTTCTGTAAGTTTGTTGTTGGTTTTTTTAAAAATGAAAATACATGGATTCATTTAATTTTGCATGTTAATTAACATAATTAGGTTCATTCAGGTAGTGCAACTTCAAAGTTTGCATGGTTGCAATTTGTGGAGATACATGTTTAGCACTAAAGCAATGAACACTATATTTTGTTCTTCACCTCCCTGCCTAATATATAGCAATATTGTATATTTATGTCTTTACATGTATATGTATGTATTTACATCAATATAAACACTATATACATATATTATATTTACAAAATAAATCAGGACCTTTCACATATGCACCTGTATGCTAAAATCAGGGCTCAAACTAGTTATATGCCTATGTAAATGACCAATCAATGGAATCAATGAGATTGAATCCAGACACGTAAATCTGTCTCCGGAACTCATATTGAAGGAATGGGGCTTTGAACAGTATTGACAGCTTTCCCTCTGCAATCTCCTGAACAATAACAGGGCTCTTCCCTTCAGGTTCCCATTCTTGTCACAGAGGGAAAGACCTGGAAGGCAGGCACTGGAGGTTCTATGCCCTGCATGGACTCAAATCATGGGAGCATACAAAACATAAACCAGGTAACAATAGGAATCCAGTCCAAAAGGGGTTTTGCACACTGGTGACAGTCAATCTGCACACTTATTTTCTGGTTTAACTGTTTACAGCAGGGTTATTTAACCAGCTTTTTGAACATGATTATTAATGACTTTTATCTCTTCTAACTTTTCACCAAAATTTTATATGTGTATTTGTCAGCCAAACATTCTGTTTTTCAGGTCTCTGACCCTGTAGCTCTGATTATTTGGTAACATTTTCTAGTTCTGTTCAGGTAAAATTCACTACTGCATGTAGGACATAATACCTATGGACCTTTGAAGGAAACTGAGTCACTTTATTGCACCATTACAGACACAGATCAAAACCCAACCTTCTGTTACACCAGGGTGAAACCTTGAGTAGAATGTTAATTGCCTAGGTGGTGAATAGTCTCTGCCCCCACACAGAGGTAAGCTTTATTCCAAAAGCACAGTACCAAAGTGTACATGCAGCATTTCTTACCACATTTATTACACCTACAAAACATTCTGGTTTTGGTTTGCAAAAACGGAAACTTTCGAAATAAGTGATGTTATTTCAGGAAGATCACCAATTTCCTGTTAATGCTTTTCCTAGCGCCTAGTATCGGGAAAAGCACCCAGAACTTTTGACTTCCTACTACACATCTCTAGTTTTTAACTAAAAAACTAAATTTCTAAGACCTCTGGAACTTGTTGTGTACTACTTCTCATACATAATCTTGTGCATAGATAGTAAAAAAACCCCCAACCATTATATAACCACTATACCAAGTTTTTTTGCTACAGGGATAGGTCAATCAAAACTGTACAGAATCAGACAGAAAGTCTGTAAGTCAGGTTGCACCATAAACATACTGTAGAACATTAGACAAATCTATCATAATGTCTATTTGCATAATTTAGCATTACTAGTTACTAAGATTCACACTTAGATTTTTCCCCAAAAGATCAACCTCACTAGCTGTTTTATGGATTCACAGTGATGTAAGTATGAAAGTACACAGTAACTCTGCAGGATCTGCCACCACCATCTTATATAAATATTAACCAAATTTGGCTACAAATAGCAAAAAAATCCTAGTACAGGGTAATTCTGTAGTTTCATTTATTCTGTTTCTGTTACAGCACTTTAAGAGTATCTGAGAAGCTTCCAGGAGGGCATTCAGAAAGATGCCTAGCACTTACTTCAGATTGGTTGTGCTGCCCATATACTAATGACAATAAGGTATCCATCTCTACCTGGAATGATTGCTCTAAGCCAGTGAAGAAAAACATAAAAATATTTTTGTCATATCTTTGTTTCATCATGAATACTAGCATAGGGAGAGCCACAAGATAGCTCTGACCTCCTGATGTAACACAGCACCATGAGGAGACAGTAGTCAATGTCTTAAAAACATAATTTTTCAGTTAACATGAGACTGCACCTGAACTAATTATCCCTACCTCTCCATGGAGCTTACGACCTCAGGTACAGCGCTTCCCTGCTGCACCCATGCTCCAGAAAGAGCTACCTCTGCTCCTGCAGGTCAGGGGTCACTTGCTTCGTGTTCTCTTGTGTAAGGTCAACGAGCAGATAGGCTCAAACACATTTAAGGCACTTTCAAAGCAGGATTGAACAACAGCTTTGGACCATTGGTATTTCTATTAAAAGAGGAAGTTTGTTCGGTGTTAAGACACTTTTTAAAATACAAATGAAACATGATGTACGTATGCTCCTCAAAATGCCGTATTACAGAATAAATTCCATTAGAAGGATCTCTGCAGACTACCGAGTTCAACACCCTCTTCCTCAAATCAAAGAACAATGACCTTCAATTTCAAATTTATTTGCAGTTATTTACTAGCAGAACATTTTCCAGAACCTTCAGGATTTTTTTTTTTTTGACCTTAGGAGGTAATATAAAACTGTTGAGCTGCTTGAGGGCTATCAGGCAGATCAAATGCAGCTTGCATTCTAGGACTACTAGCCAGGACACATAATGCCACCTACACCACAATGCAGACTCTGTGGCTGTGCTGTCATATGGGCAGCTGGACAATTAAGGGCTCAGATGCAAGGCAACCGGCAGAAGTTTCTAAAGAATGTGTTGACTGAACACACCGAGCCCATTCCCCAACAAATGTGGTTAAGACTCTGGAGGAACTACTATAATCTCTCACCTCCCTGAGTTACATGTGCTGCCACCCTAATGGAGGACAGTTTTAGTCTGCCATTAGATCAGCAATCTCTTGGCTTAAGAATGAACCTGTGGGATTAGAATCAGTTCCCGCCATTGCTTCCTCCTTAGCACCAGTGTCACAGAAAGGAGCAGAGCAGTCCTTCCTGAGACACTGAAGGGTAAGTAAACTTCTGCTCTGGAAAACAAACATTTGTTAATGTAAATTTATCATCCAGAGCCTGTATTTTGGGAAACTGTTAGGATACAAAATAATTCTGAAATCATTCCCTTTACCCTTTTATGGATTTGTATAGCAGATTTGAACCTATCAGGATATATCCAGGAGGATTATAATTTTGTCTTGGTACTTTAAAGCAGTATTTTGTTTCATTTTCTACTATTTTCTATCTTACTTGATAGCTGCATTATCCATGTTTCCTGAGTGCTACATTTTCATCCTGTAGGGAAAAAAAACAAAACACTTCTGTAGAAATCTCAGCTAGTGTCTCTTAAGTATAGCATTTAATGCAACTACGTTTAACTAAACACATTTTTCCTTTGTTTATTTTATTCTACTGCTTCCACAACAGCTAGAAAATTGTGAAGATTCTTTTAAATAATGCTCTTCACTAAGTCATGGCCAACCACCAAGTAAGCATGTGGCTAAATGAGCAAAATGTGTTCTGCTCACCATAAGAGACATTATTTATATTTACCACAACAAAAGAAGACAATGGCCTGCAAACACAGGCACATAACGTCAATAAACATGAATACTATGCCCAAAACCATTTAGTAAACATGTTAATAGAGCAGAATTTTGTCTATAAAATGAAAATATATGACATACAAAAGTTTTCACACAGTCATGTATTCCAGATTAGGATTTCAGTACACGAACATACGGGACAACCAGCAGGTCAGGCTGTGTAATCACATGAGCTTAGTTTTATATGAAACTAGACTAAAACAGGAAAAGGAAATGTAAGTAGCCAATTAATGAAGATGACTATTGAGTTCTAATTATTTCTAAGAGTCTGTCCTACCTTTTCTTTAAATTCAAACATGAATCTCAAAGATGAACCCGTATTCTAATTCCATAAATTATTTCTAGTCCTGAATGTAAGTACATAAATATTTAAGGATAACACAAGATATTCCAGGTTAGAAAATGGCAGTTGAAGCTACCTTGCCATAATTTTGCTTTGATTTACCCAGGATATGAACAATCACTACAGATATCTGAAGGGAAAAAGCCCAGAAGTAACTATAGTTTCAGAAGCAGCTTTAAAGACTGAATTTTAGCTTGTGAAGATTTGGATGAGGGTTGCCATCCTTTATTACATAGAGCCATTCTGCTATACATTGTAACTGAAGACTGGTCAATTTTATTTTAATTTGATATAAAGAACTCCCTTTGCTTCTCTCAAAGTCTTAAAATCAATCTTTGATTTCTAAAAATTTCTATTAAATACGTTATTTCTTTTCCACAAAATGGTGATTGCCTACTTCCCCATAATTTAAGATTGAAGGCATTTACATTTGAAAGTACTTGATATTTTGTGTGTGGAATACATTTTATAGGCACTTTACTGTGTATCATTTCAAACCTGATTTTTCCCATAAAACTGAAAAATGTGTAAAAAAAAATAAATAAAAGTGTCTTTATTATGTTTTTTTTAAAATTAGCTATTCTAATAAATGTGTTTGCAATTGACATCCAATCATGATTTTATTATTTTTACTAAATGCTTTTTGGCATTCACTTTCAACTTTTTAATTAAGGAAGGAATAACTTGGATGGTGAACTGTAGTATCCATGCTTAGTATTATACTTCAGTTATTATTAAAGTGGTTTCTCAAAAGAGAGGCAATCATTTCTATCAATTTATTTTTTTTCTTTACAGCTGTGTAGAACCTTTGGTGTGGAGATCAAACTATTGGGATTAGAATAAATTTTCATTTCAATTAAATTTACCTGTAAACACTTCAAGGAACAATTATGATTTGTGTTTCTTTATTTCACAGTAAAAGCTTAGGAAACTACGACTACTCTTGCTACTTCACCCTGTATGTCAAGAGGTTTTCTGGCACCTCTTATTGTAAAAGACGGATTCATTTCAGCAGTCAAACTACAAGATACCACATAAATACTGTAGTGCAATGTCTTAGAATTGTTAATCATTCACATTAAGGAAACTTCAAGTCCTATTCTGTGTTACTCAACTCCAGTAAGATAAACACTAATGAGAGAATTAGCTTGGGTTCAGTGGTTCTTATATTTTTGTTAAACCCCACATCAGCTTTAGAGGTGTGGGTTTTTTTCCCTCCCTCATCCAAAAAGTTTTGGACAAGTAATGGGAAAAGAGTCCCATCCTCAGTGACATAAGGCACTGTTCTCTAGTGGTTAGGATTTAGCAAAATGAGGGTTGGTATCCAGGAAATACTGAGTAGTGACATGCAAGGCTGTGATAAATATTGCATTTATTATCGAAACACACAGTCTCACTAAATGGATGTACAAATAACAACACCAAATAAGTACTGTGTTTTTATTTCCAAATGGATGTATTTTAGGGCTGAATTTATACCTCACTCCTTGTGCCACAGACGCTGAGCTGTTGAAATGAGCAAAACGAGCAAGTTTCTCAAAGAGATTAAATCCAGTATCTCTCTGCTGACCTAAGTGCCCTACAGACTGCAGTGTACCTTAGGGATACCTAACCTAACTAAAAATTATTTATTTCCAAAATGAAATACAACTCCACAGTATGGAGCTTAATGCAGACAAATTTACGTTCTTCAAATAGAGGTCAACATCACACATACTGTTTGATTCCCTGTTACAATGATCATCCTACACATCTCCTACTCCAGTTTCTCAGCACACAGAGAGTTCAGAGAAGATCAAAGAGCAAAACTACTCTTCACTGACAGACCTGCAGCAAAGATGGGAAGAACAGTTCTGAAGCGAACTCAGAAATTTCCTTGCTTTCGTAATGCCTACAACTTTTTCCTTTGGGATATCCATTCCAATTTTTCTCCAGAACCAAAAGCTGAGACTCACCATAGATGACACATTAGCCTGGGAAATTAACAGCTGCTCTACCACTGATAAAACACAGGGAAACACTCAGGAGGGAAACTTTAAGTTCTGTTTCTTGGATAGACATCTCTGGTCTAAGACATCTGGACAACCACAGCAGTACTCAAAGATTTTGATAAGATAGCATTATGTTAAGCTGCAGTCCAAGCCTGTCTTTCGTTACAAAGATTACAGGATAACTACAATATCGTCTATCAATTCATTCACAAAGAAAAGCTTGGAATAATTTTACTCCCTGATTTAATTAATCAAAGTGAATAGTATAGTAAGATAGAGTTAGTTTTTCTGCCCAGATTAAAAGTGCTCCCCACACCTAGCCAGTACTTTTAATTCCAAAGGAAGTTTAAACTGAACATATGTATATACACACTTGGGGTTTTCTTGCATTAATATGTTCTTTTCCATGATCTAATTATATTACTGCATTGAAAGCAGTCCATTTTGCACAGGTATTACTGTTTTCATTAACCAAAATAAAAATGGGTATATATAATTTACAATTAGTCCCCATGTTTACCTAAATACCTCAGAAATTTTGGAAATTAAACCAGTAGCAAAAAACTATTATTTACTGATGTGTTTTAATAAGGTTAGAGCCCTCTGTGTTTTATCTTCTGAAATTATTTTACTCTAGCCACTTTGACTGGTGTAAAAATCTTGACTAAGACACATAGCCTTATTGTCACTCTGAGTGGTGGCTCTTCATCTTATGATTAATGGGCAGCTCCATTTATTGGGTAATTTAAAAATGCAGAAACTTTGCAAGCAAATTAATGGCCTTCAGAAATCTCAGCCAAATTGCATGAATACAGATTTAGCTGGAATGAAGTTATACTGTAAACAAAATGGCACAAAAGTTAGAACAATTTTAACAAAATTATTCACCATCTGTAACAGGAAATTAATCTGTATTTTTTTTCAGCAGTATTAGTTTTCTACAGATTGCATTTTTTAAACTTGTCTTCTGATAAACACCTGAAATTTATTTTCCTTGCTGGTATTAAAATCACTTTTATTCCTCCCTAACTGTTTTTCTAACATTTTCTAAACTAATGGTGGCAAGCAAGTAGCGTAACCACAGGCCACATATATTCCCTTCCCATATGTCAGACAGATTTATATATATAGGAGCATACAACCAGCAAACGGTAAAATCAGTAATGAAATCCAAGAAATCTCACTAGACAATTTCTTAAAAGAATTAAGCACTTTACAGCAAAAGTTTCTACATTGTTTCTGTTGACCACTTACAGACTGATTATTTCATGAAACCCTAACTGACAGAAAGAACACAAATCTCTTCTAGAGTCACAATCTCACTTATATTTCCTATAATCCTATAAAGTTTCATAATCCTCATTGTAGCAAGAACTGATCAAGAAGAGTATTTTTCAAAGTTCTCTGTTTACTTCAGCATCTTATACTTATGTACATGCAGCCACCTCAGCAAATCACTTGAAATTCTGTGTCTCTATTTTCTTAGTATCTTAACTTATAATCATAAATACTATCAGCAAAACGGGAATCCAAATTACATAGTGAGGAGAAATTAGTGCCTGTTCTATATTTGAAAGATTAAATTGAACTCCAGAAAAAGTGGCTTACTAATCACAGATGTTTATGTTACTAAAAAAAAACCAAACAAACAAACATTCAAACACCGTTTATAAAATCTATCCCATGCACCATACACAATTTGTATTGATTTTACTTTCAGAAATTTGTTTCCTTTTTATGATGATTTCTAGGTAGATGAGTTAAGTATTTTTAATATAACTACCTGTAAATATCTATCCAGACTGCTAGCTACAGGGAACACAACCAAGCAGCTTTTTTATATTTTACAGTAATGAATTACACAGAAAATGTCATCTTTTGAGTAATTCCTTACTCACTACACTTTCAACTCTTGCTAAGAGTTTAGCTAGAAAGGGCTCTGAATGTAGCCTGATAGAAACACACTTTAAAATGAGCAAATATAACAACGCAGTCCACACATACATACTCATCTATTTATAACATACAATAAAAGACTTTTAGAATGCATATAACACAAAAATTCAAACACCAATAAAGTATTTGTTACTACTGAAGTTTTTAACATACCTATACACTCTAAAGTACTGCATGGTGGGCTGATCATATTTTCCCTGGCCTGCTGTTCTCTTTCATCTTAGTATACAGCTGCTGCATCAAGACCCAAACACAAGACATTTTATGCAGGCTCAGGCCTAAGAATATGTTCTAAGTTTGTTCTGTATACAAAAATTACATGCTTCTGATCACTTACATGAGTCCGGTCAGTGGAAAATGGACAGGCGAGGCACAGAATCACAATCAAACATTTACTGGATTTTTGCATTGCTGTTTTAAAGGTTCAAGAGCTGGACTGAGGTATTTGTATACAAAACAGCAACAAAGAAGCCTTCAGTGGAAATGCAGACACCATCTGCCTGAGTAAATTCATGTTCTTGAGAAACACCAACTATAGCCTACTTTCTGAACTGACAAAGTCAAGGACAAATCTATCCTTCCTTTTGGGTTGCATTGATTATTTTATATGGAAAATATTTCCTCAAATTCTCAAAGTGAAGCACCTCCAAATCATAGAATCTCCTTATTATCCCTTTTAAAAACAGGTGCAATATTCACTTTTCTCCAGTCACTGGGGACTTTGCCTGACTGCCATGACTTTTCAATGATGGAGAGTGGCTTAGCAACTGCATCTGCCAATTTTCTCAGGCCCCTGGGATGCATTTCTTCAGGTCCCATGGACTTGTGTATGTTCAGGTTCCTTGGGTGTTCTCAAACCTGATCTTCTACTACAAGGGAGGGAACTTGGTTTACTCAGCCCCTGCCTTGCGGTTCAGGGACTTCAGAGATGTGGGAAGAGTGATTGCTAGTGAAAACTGAGGCAAAAAAATCATTGAGCGCCTCAGCTTTCTCCATGCTGGTTGTCACTAAATTTCCTGTCTTATTTATCAGAGGGGATATATTTTCTTTAATCTTCCTTTCCTGAACAACATACCTGTAGAAACTATTCTCACTGTTCTTCAGATTCCTTGCCTAATTCCAAACTACAAGCGTACCTTAGCTTTCCTGAACCCATACCTACACATGCCAGCAACATTCCTATACTCCTCCCAGGATCCATGTTCCTGGTCCCAATGCCTGCACATTTCCTTCTCACTTTAGTTCAACTGGAGGCCTTTCCTCAGTCATGCTGGTCTCCTGCCATCCCTGCCTGATTTCTTACAACATGGGAATCAAGAGCTCTTGTGCCCTAAGAAAAATGTTTTAAATAGCTACCAATTTTTTTCTGTTTCTTTATCCCTGAGAGCAGTGTCCCATGAGGTCTCATCCCACTCTTGAGATTACAAAACACCCCTGTAACAGAACTGTCTGTGCAGCCAAGAATCCAGATGCAGCCAGCCACTGTCATCTTTAAAAGTTCTGCTAAATTGTAGCTACAGCCAAAGTGCTTTGGTTCATTGCTTTCCAATGTAATAGACCATGCTGAGGCATGTAAACCATTCCATACATTGAAGTTGATAAGTGCATCTGCCCAGATCTGGTAACACTAACTCTCAAGCTCGCATTAAAGCAAAGAAAAACTCACACTGAAGGGAAAGTGTGACTGAAACCCTAATCTAAGACTTAACCAAACTTGCTAGGCACATAAACTAGGATTTACTGCATTCCTTTTAAATTTACCTTTCGTTCCACTGAATTGCCTGAATTTTCATCTTGTATAGTATTTCTTGGTTGCATCTTTCCTTCCTGCTACTCAATATATGTAGGAATATGTTAGTGATTTACAACTGGTTCAAGCTCTATGAAGTTCCAGAAAGTGCAAGAGCCTGGCAACGAAGGTACTCTATTTCTACAGAGCTGATAACTTCCAGTTTAATGTACCTAACTCGATTACTTTTATTCATTACCTTTAAGGAGACTGAAATTAAAAAGTTTATCTATGTATAATGTAAATAAGGAAAAACAACCGGTAACCAAGTCTCTTTTTACATCTTGGATATCAAGTTTTTTTTAAAAAAATAATATATTAACATAGTCAAGATTTAATGATTTCAGAAAAATAAGATAGCATGATAGCTGTAAATTTTTAGTGGTTAATGTTTGGAAATAATTTAAAAATTCAAAACAAAACCACCAGAAACCCTCAACACCAACATCACTGTACCACAGTGGTTCTGTTGCTTACCCTTTTAAAGCTTCACAGAATCAAGCAAATTCTAGTTATTCAAACCAACATTCCAAACCTGCTACGCATAAGGAATTTACTCTCATTGTAAAACAGCTGCCAAAAAAAAAACCCAAAAAAACAAAACAAAAAACAAACCAAGGTGTGGGTGTTTTGTTCTTTTTACTGAGTTCTTTTTTTCTAGTAGATCTTGAAAAGATGGAAATATGACGGGTAGAGCTCAGTTAGCGAACCTTCAATCTTCTCATTTAACTGACCTTCAAACCTTTTGGATAGTTAATCATTTTCAACTTGTACATGGTTTTTACCTACAGTGCTATTTAGATTCCCAGGTTTGTTTTGAACTCTTTGATAGGAATCATTATTACTTATTCTATTCCTTCACCAATGGCTACCATCTAAATGACCTCATAAATGACACATACTGAAATACAAACCTATAAACAAATCGAAAGATTGATATACAAAAAGCAGACCTTAATGTCGTAAACAAGTTACCTTTATTACTGAGCCACCAAATTAAAACATAAGATAGCTCTATAATATAACATGCATTCACTACCAAATTCAAAATATATGTATAAATAAAAAGGATGATGTCATAGTAATAGTCGTCCTATTACTATTATATTACCTATAAGGTACTAAGAATAAAGCTAATTAATGTTTATCATAGTCTGGAGTATCATATGATAGAGGATACAGTTTAACTTGTACCCAGCCCAGCAGACAGCTGTACTACATGTAAGTAGAACATGGGATTCTGATGCTGTAGAGATTTATCCCTTGCTTATGTGTAGTCATAGTCTTAGATCATTAATATCATTAAAAGATGTGTTTAGTTGACAAAGCAGCAGACTCAGACCAGCAGCACTACTTACATTAAACACTTTCTGACAAGAACATTATTTCTAATTGAGATTGAAATAATTTACTTCAGTGGAAGCTTTTTGTTTTTATTACTTGCAAATCTGATTCTGCTTGATAAAAAAAAAAAAAAAAAAAAAGGTTGGGTGGGAAGATTCACTCTGATCTTTCCCAGGTTTCATAATAAATCACCATCCCTTGGCAATCATTTACCTGAGTCAAGTTAGTATTCTCTAAATCAGCTGTGCTTTCTAGCCTTTCATAACATAAAATTAAAACAATAGAAAATATTGATTAATGACAAGAATATATATGGCCAGCTCCATCGTTTAATAAAGAAAAAAAATCCATACCATTAAAAAAATTGATTTGGTTCAGTGTCCATAAATGTAAAAATGTGTATGCTTTAGTATTCTCTCAGAAATTTCTGTTTAACCCTAATGTGCATACTGCAGTCAGCATTTTTCATAGACATTCTATCATGCTTTGTGTGTTAAACAGAAATGTCATTCAAGAAGATGAAAAGTCATAAAGCATAATGCAATTCTGTACTGTCACAAAAGGGGCAATAACCAATAGTGTGAATTCAGGCAAATTACTGCTAAAACATAATTTCCTTAAAGTGGAATACATCACAGAAAAGAAATTCCTTTATAAAACATCTAATAATTCATGAGTCAAAAGCACTGACCGTATTAGCCAAGTTATACAGATAATGACACAGACCACTGACAATCAGAGCTCAACATTACAAAGTTCGTAATATTGCTATAATGCTCAGAAGACTGGCATTAGAGGAGCTGAATTACATTCTTTCCACAGCATAGAGTGATAGTTCTCACAAGTATAGATTTCAGTCGGTAAAACCAAAACCAGCACCCACAAGTGGCAATGCGATATTAACACTGTTGTACACAGTAACCTCAATAATTATTGAGTAAACTACAGGAAAGTTTTGGTCTTCATTTTCAGTCTATAAATATTTTATCCTAAAACAAATTTATAGATAGATTTATAGATTAAGGAAAACAATTGATCAGGCTTTTGTGATTCTGTTCCGCTATTGTCAACCTGAGCAAAACCAGGTAAAACTGCTATATGACTGAATAATTATATTCCCATTGGAGTTAGTGCCATTCAGGTATGGAACTGCATCAGTCCTTGTAACTTCGATAAAGACAAATATGTTCATGTACTGGGTCTGGCTGGGATGGGGTTAATTTTCTTTATAGCAGCCCATAGGCTGCTGCACTTGTGACTGGAGACCAGCACACATTTGGTACTACACCAGTGTTTTAGGAATTGCTAGCACAGTGTCCAGGCTTTCTCTGTTTCTCGCTGTGCCACTGCAGTGAGTGGGGTAGGTGTGGACAAGAGGTTGGGAGGGGACACAGCTGGGACAGCTGACCCAAACTGACACAAGGGATATTCCACACCATATATCATCATGACCAGCAATCAAAGTGGGGGGGTAGTCTTTCCAAAGTAGCCATTGTTCAGGGACTGGCTGGGCATTGGTCTGCCAGTGGGACATGAGTGGCTGCCTTTGCATCACTTTTTTTCTTCTCATTCCTTTGCTTATTATATGGTCTTTATCTTGATCCATAACTTTTTCTCACTTTTGTTCTTCCAGTTCTCTCCCAATCCTACTGTGGTCGAGTGAGCAAGTGACTAGTGTGTGCTCACTTGCTGACCAGGTTCAGTCCACCACAGTTTAAAATGAAGACTTTTCAGATGAAAGACCAGTGATGTCACTCTGTGAAGTACAAGATCTGAAGGATCTCTGAAAAGAAGGATTCCCAAGACTGTTTTATCACCTATTTCACAGATGCATGACAATTGCAGTTCTGTGATTCAGATATGGACTGAAAGTGTATCTAAAATCTAATAGGAATAAACATGCATGAAAGGACTAAATAAAAGATTTTAACACTAGAAAATGAACACTTGAAAATTAAAATTAGCCAAATAATTCTGGGGTTTTCATTGACTCACTGTTAAAAATCTTAAAATGAAATAAATATTTACATACATGCGTTTAAGTAAGTAATATGCAATATTAGTTTCAAATGATACATTTCAATATCATTAGTCACACAAAGCCACTCCATAATGAAATGGGATTGAGAAGAGCTTTTACCCCACACAAAGCTCAGATGACTCTGGGAAGCATCAATAAACATAAGTCCTATTCTAGCACGGAAAGTCATTCCACTAACACTTGTCTTGTTTACTTGGTGAGAACCAATAAAATCTTTCTTTGATTATAATGGCAATCAATACTTTGTTCTGAACACAGGCAAGCAAGTTAAATCCCAAGATTTAACATACATCTCCCTAAAGTACCTGTATGAGAAATAGCTTCTTTCCAGCCCTCTTCTGAAGTGCTGTCCCAATAAGACCAAATCAAGAAAGAGTACTTCTTTTGAAAAAAGGATGCCTGAAAACATTCCCAGGACCAATCACAAATGGGATACCGTGGCTGTGATAAGGAGACTATAAATTTGTCTGACCCAGTATATTTGCTAATGTTCTCCACAAAACGTGCCTCACTTCCTTACGGTTGCCTCCTCATTAAAGATCCCCTCATGGGAACTCAGAGCACCTTTATTCAAGCTCAGATCAGGTCTTGCATCCTTTTCAGACTGCCTTGAATTTCTGCCAACACAGCAATATTTAGCCAACTAATTTAATATTACTGATTAATACAAAAAGCCTATAGCTCAAAACCCTTGTAATGCATCTAGTGTTAACACTTGACAGGAATACCAGAAGCAGTAGAGCTAATATAGAAAGGCAATGTATATGGATACATATTTTCAGGTTTTCTCATGAATAATTGGTCTTTTAGATCAGCTGTTTACTTAGTTTTCCCTCAGACCATGACAGGTAACAACTGCACCCAGATAGGTTCCCCTCCAGTTTAAAAGGGAAATTGTAAAACTGAAGAAGGTCCAGCTGATGGCCACTGTGGCGGTAAAGGGTCTAAAGCACTTAATCTCGGAGGAGAGGTAGGGTCATACAGCCTGGCAAAGAAGGGGCTGAGAGGCAAATTAACTGTAGCCTACAATTACTTGAAGGATAGTTAGAAGATGACAGAGCCAAACTCTTCTCAGAAGCATAAGATAATATAACAAACTTCAGTTTGGTAGGGTGAGTCAGGCCACTATGAAAAAGTTTTTCATCATAGAGATTTTACAAATTCCACCTTTGGAGGTTTCCAACAATTTGCTAGACAAATCCATGACTGACCTGATTTAGCGCTGACATTAGTGCTACTTTGAGTGGAAGACTGGGAACTTGATCACCTCCAGAGGTTCCACTGAGTCAATTCTTTTAAGACTGTGTGGTAACATGTAAGAACTGGACTCATCCAGGCACACTAACACATCTATTTGGAAACTAAAAAGGACTTGCTGTAGATGACTCTTCTGAAAAGGCCCATCTTTTAAGGATGGGGAAGCAATTTTAAGAGATAGTCGCTATATTAAGAACCAGAAGTATGTTTTAAACCACTGCAAGTGAGTAGAGATTTAATTATACTCCCTGAAGTGCAATAGGAAATGCAATCTCATCTCACTAGGTCAGTAACATATTTTACTAGTAACTCTAGTTTATTTTTTTACTCTTCACTTAGCATTGAGCATTGATTATTTTCAGCATTTGATCCATATAAATATGCTAGGTCACCAAGAAAACCTGATTACTGTGTTTAAAATGATGTAATGAAACCCAAAGTATTTATGCTTGCAGAAAAAGAAAACTATCAGTTTTCACAGAAACTTTCAATAGCCCTGTAAAAGCTTGTCAACAAAATTACCTCAATAAATCAGACGCAACAATTTGTAACTCTAAATGAGACAGTTTGAGGATTAATTTGTTCTCCTTTGCATTTGCAAGACAGTAGGAGAACATCCTGAACTTTGCTTTGGTTTCAAAATAACTAAGCGATGTCACTTCTGCAGTAACTGCTGGAATGCATGCCCTGGTAACCTCAACGCTGAGGAGTCATCACTGAGATCACTAGAGGAGAGGGGATTCTTAACGATTCCTGCTTCCTAAATATTTCACTGAAGATGACCTCCTTATGGATATAGAACAGGAAGGGCAAAAAGAGAATTACAGTGAGTGAGGTTGTTTGAGAGGTGTTCATCTCCTTCATCAAACCTAAGTATTGTAAAACAGTTCCTGGCAATTGCTGCAAAATCAGATTTTTACTCCCGTAAATTCTTATGTTTACCACTGTTTTTTTGCAGCCAGGAAGACTGCCACCATTCTTCTGCATTCCTCATCTAGGTAAACCTCTTTAAAATGGCAGGCAGTAGAGGCTTTATAGCAGTGAAACAAAGAACTGCTAGCTCTGCATGAGTAAGAAGAACAGACTGGATGGATAGTTGCCAGATTAGTTTAATACAACCTAGTTAAGCCTATAACTTTTTTCATCTCTTTTTTCTTTCTGCTCATGATAGAGGATAATCTGAGGAATTCAAAAGCCAAATATACTTACTACTGTAGACAAGAAGAGAAATGTCTCACTCATTACATATGGTCTGTGTAATATTACTGGTACTGAATTAGAATATGGATTTATGTTTTTTTCTCCAGGACTGATAAGCAACAAAACATTTCATTTATCCTCAAACTGGATTAAGTCAGATGTCTGTTTTCTGACTTCTATCATTCATAGTTACCAAATCCTTATTGTACACTTACCTGCCACTTTTGAATTAAAAACCAATCAATCAATCAATCGATATTTTATATTGGAATTATGATAGCAGAAATTAATCTCAAAAAACTCATGGCAAAAATTTAGCAAAATTAGTAGCTTAGTACTTGGCTATAAGCCATCTTTAAAATAGGTGTATTGTTTAAATCTAATGACATGTTTATACATTACCCATTTAAAATAATTAGCAAGTGAAACAATGACCATATGTGGTCATTAGGATAATGATACTAAAAGGATATGCAAATTTCCTCACAAAGAAACCAAGTATCCGTGAGGAAGCAATGTAATTTCGACACAAGGAACAAACTGACTGCACCATTTAGATTTTAAACCATAAATATTTCAAATAAGAAAATAGGAATAATTCTGATTTTCTAAGTTTTGTAACAGCATAGAATTAAGAAAAGTATTGTCACAGAAACAGAAGTGTATTATTTTAAAATCTAAATTTGGTGATATCCATATTCATGTATTTGTAACAAATGATTTATCAGACCCACCGCAAACAGCGTAACCAATGTAACATGTGCAGCACCAATTGTGAAACCTTGTATTCACAGAGACCAGAAACTAATGCCCTCAATCCTTCCCCCTTTTTTGAAACATGCTTACTAGTCAACAGTCCCCCTTTACTGGACTTCTAACCTGTTTTTGTAAACACTAGCTGGCAGTATGGTGACTTATGTCAGCATTGAAATTTGGCACCATGCTTCATTAGTTAGCCAACAAAGCAATTCAGAAGTGTTATTGGATCATATACCATTCTTAGTGTTCTCCTTTTCTCATTTTTATTTCACTGTGTGATTTTTTTCACCATCCTCTTTCTCAGGAGAGAAAAATGCATTGTATCCTATTTTTAAAGCCAACCCCAGCAGCAATAACAATACTAGTATTTTTACAATGTCTTCTCCCATCCACAAATTGTAATAATATCTCACAGGAACTAATCTAGATTTTATGTTTAATGTAATATTTTAAATGAATAGCATTGCTAAAGAGAGAATTATTATATTTCTGTGTATTTATTTTCTGTTCATTTTTTAATGTAGCTTTTCCTTCATGCTGAAAAGTATTTTCTATTTTATTCAATATACTATCTTACCACATATATTTCCCATCAGCAACCAAATTGACCAGGAATTGATCATAACTAGACAGCAGTATAGTACAGTCTTTGAAAATTACAGATTTACTTCCAATGAAGCTAACAGAAGCTTGTCATCAACATACTATTCATATTGCCATAGTGAACATAATTAATTCTTTAACATGGTTACTCAAAATTGTCAGCTGATGTCAGAAAAAGTAGATTGTAAAGGATGAAATAACTGAAGAGAACAGGAGAAAGTTAGTATTTATCTAGTTTTATTGGAAGGCAAGTTTTATCCTTCCTAGTCTACACTAAGACTGTAATTGTCTGAAGAGCAGTAATAAAATATTGAAAAACTGCATCATGTTTCACTTGACTGGGTCACTGAGGAATAGCCAGACTCAGAATACTCACATACATTGGAGTAAACATAAATGAGAACAAGGCTGAGTCAAATGTGTAGTTTAATACACTGAGCCTTACTGAAAACCACTAACTGTAATTGCACTTTACTGATAAGTTGCCACTAGTGGTGAAACTGTCTTGTACAGATCACAGGCTCGCTAACAGCAAAGAAGACCTCTCTCCTCATTGCTCCATGAGGAGCCAGAATATCAGGTTATTTGTGACAGTTTAAGTGAGAGCCTACCTGGCAAAATGAACTCCCAGAAGTCAGTACTAACATGGCTTGTATTTCATGTTTAGGGCCATTGTTCATCTCAGAACACACGTAACAAAAAAATAATTCCTTTGCCTTTGGAACGAGAAAGAAAGTATTAATGTCATGTTCCATAGGGAATATAAATATTTACAGACCAATTTGGTACAATACTTCATGTTGTTTCCTATCTTCATCAAGCCATGCTAAAATCTTGGTATTTTGCATGTCCAAGAAGTTGTCTGAAAGACTGCAACACGGCTCCCCAAAAAGGCACTTTAGAAGGCTAAAAGACAGTTGTTGTCTTTATAACATCTTAGTAGCATCTTTGAGAAGTATTTTTATTGTCAATAGCCATGGAACAATTGAAGTACTCATGAACTACTAATGCAAATATTGCTGACTTGTAAATTTACGTGTTTAGTATGCATAGATATTTCTTCACAAAATTTACTTTTCTCACGTGCCTTCCTTTAAGTGTATTTTGATTTTAATTAATTAAATGGAGAGTAAATGCAGAAGTAAAATATTCATCACATACTTCCGTCAATGAAAACTGGTCAATGTCCAACTCATGTTGGTCTTTGGGTACTGTTATTTATTTTGAATGCAACAACTAAAATAACTGAGTGTGGAGGATCTGACTTTCAAAGTTTTATTTGGACTCGTGTTTGGTTCACCACCCCATTATTACTGTCTGAAAGTTACAGAAAGATAAGTGTGTTTGGAAAAAATCTGAGAGAAAACATAATTCCAAGTGACAAAGATCCAGTCAGAACGGAATAAATTAAAAAACCAACAAAACCAAACCCCAAACCACAAAACAGCACAAAACACAAGATATTACTGGATAAGTATCCTGTAAAAAAAAAAAAAATCTGAAGAAAAAGAACCTCAAACCTATTAAAAAATGGTAGGTAAAAACTATTATCACACTTTAGCAGAAGTAGAGTCTTAAGCACCAAAAAAACAGTATGATCTGAGCAAAGACAAAGCGGACCAGAAAGGGCTATCAAGTGCCCAGAACCAGCCTATTAAGCTAGCAGGCCATGTTTCTTTCCATACAGATGTATAAAATCACGTGCAATCTGTAGCCAAAGTCAGGGTACTGCTTTTTTTCATCTCTGACACAACACACAAAATTTAGCTGTTAACGTAAAACACTTCTTTGAGATGAGAAGTCTCTTCCCACTTCCATGAAAGTTTCTGTACACACCTTAAAACATGTTAACGTACACATTATCATCTCCATTCTACAAACAAGGTCCTGAAACAGATCTGTCTGTTTGAAACTGTTCACGCATTTGGAACTAATTCTACAAGACATGGTCCATTTAAAAAATTAACACAACAAAAAAGAAACGCCAAGCCAGAATGACAAGTGAAATCTATGTTCTGCAGATAGAAGGGTGTCAAAACATTTTAAAGATGCTACAGAAACAGGTGAAACCTTAAGAATTACAATGTGTTTTTTACAAACCTGTGGGTTTTTATATTCATAATTTATTCTCCAATATTTTCCAGTAGGTTAAACAGACATGTATTCTTATTTCAAAGGTTTCCTAAATCTTGA
This sequence comes from Falco biarmicus, assembly GCF_023638135.1. Lineage (NCBI taxonomy): Eukaryota > Metazoa > Chordata > Aves > Falconiformes > Falconidae > Falco > Falco biarmicus. Next base: position 72,619,335 of record NC_079291.1, read on the forward strand.
TTTAGGCTAGTAGACAAGGTTTGGGCCAGCATGGACCTGTTGTCAAGGACATACATGTATGAATATCTTGCTAGAGTTACTGTGTTTGGGTCCTACCTCACAGACAAGAAACTTAACCAGTTCTGTCACTGAAGCTCTTCTGTGAAATGTAAAGTTTTCACTACAAATTGTGCATGTCTGATATGCCAAACGATGGTCCCTGAAGCAACTGAAGTGACAGAAACTGTAATGACAGCGAACAACAGCAGCGGCTATAAAAATATGCACCCCAAAACCACTTGTAGTTTCTTCTTTTAAAAAATGTCAACATTCTTAATTTTTAGTCAGGCTCTTTCTTTTAATTTGATGTGTAGAATGGAATTTTAATGAATAGGATTTTATACATCAGGAATCTCCCTTTAAAATTACATAATTTAGATGTAATTATATCTTATTAAATAATAATACATTTTAATGAAGAAGTGCAAATATACAGACAGTAAACAACAGGAACTCTAAATAAAATAGACTACAGCTTAAAATGCTAGTGAAATCCTTTCTTCAACATACAGTTTCCTCAACAATACTTCATGCAATAGTAGGAATTAGAAATTGTGTGTTAGCTCTTTTAAACTGTAATATTTCCATGCAGGGTTGTCTTCATAAGCCTTTGTAAAGACATCCAGCATGTTACCGTATCCAAATATCACGAGTTTCCTGGCACAGGTCTTGTACAGGCAACCAAGCTGCTAAAAATAGCATGGTAGTATTTAAAGTAAACCACCCTCACAAACTGTAAAAAGTATGAGAAACATTTCACTAATACCAGTGACATTCGTAATAACAAAACAACATGGAAGCAATGTAATCCAGCAGGTCATTCAGATCTATTTATATAAAGCTACATAAACATTTGATTATTACAATGAGTAAGCTGAATTCAGTGGCATTACACATGGCATAAGAATTCTATACACGCACTATGTACAAGATATTAATAGACTAGCGATGGCTATTCTGCTTCTTCCTCTTCCTTCCCTCTCATTAATGCAGTAAACCCAATGTGAGTTAACACTACTATCTCTGTCTCCTGAGCAAATAACTTATGTCATCATTCTACAGTCTCTAGTTCTAATTTTTGTTAGTGTTAGAACCCACATGAACACCTGAGTAAATGCAATGACACCTAGCACACTCTTAATTGTGAAACTTGTGTGACAGTTAATATATCATTTTAAATATGTTCACGCAACAGAAACAGAATTGTTACAATTGCACAGAGACAGCTAACGGTTTCACTTGAAAAACAACTTAAGAACTCCAATCTCATATTAATATAATTTTCTGATTTATATATAAAATATTTATAATACCACAAAATAAAATAAATTGAATTATGTTTTTAAGCTGATGTGTCAGTTTAATTTTTATTGCCCTTCTCTTTTAAGCTATTTTATGACATTTTCTTCCCATAATTCAACCAGGACATGAATATATTTGAACTGTATTCTCATCTTGATATACTTGCTGTTTTACTTATGCAGAAATGACAAGATTTATAAGTAAAAACATATACTTATACTGGTTTTAAAAGGATCTCCTCTAGATCTCAAGCACCGATATCGTTGCTTTTACTAAAACTGAGGTTTTGGAAAGCTAACTCTGCAGGTCTTTGGGTGGGTTGGTGGTTTTGTTTGTTTGTTTTTGTTGTTGTTGTTTTTCAAAGTATTAAAGCCATCTTGTGGCAACATGTGATGCAGTCAGTGTTCCTCCAAAGAATGCTCCTTGTGCAAAAAGTGAAAATTAAACCTGAAGGCTTGAGTACAAGGTGTGAAATGCAAAGTTCCCCTTGTGTTTTCTCATAATCTTCAACTTTCTTGTTAAAAATTTATCAAACCTACCAGTTATGAATATCAAGCACTATAAAAATGCATGAGATTAAAACATCAAGGTTCACAGCTTTAAGAAACTGTCAACCCGAGAAACTGGATTTCTTTTTCCTAAATAACATGTGAAGCTTCCATTATGCTACACTATTTTTTATCTGAGAGGAATACAAAACAGCTGTTCAAGGTCTACAGCCCCATATGGGAATGCGTTTCACAAAATAGACCACAGAGGCTTCTATAACAGAATCCTAGGCTTCATTTTTATTTATTTCCTATACTATCTGTGTATCTTTTAACAGCCTGTAGATGTTAACTTTTCTCTCAAACTGAAGGCTTTTTCCTTGAGACCCTAGTTGAAAAACATTTTTAATTCACATACCCTACTGCTAGTCTCACTACAAGTAAAGGAATGCCCTCAGTGACACACAGAGATTGGTCTAACTTAAAGCTTGCATTTAAGAGGAAATTTCTAATGTATCTTTTTAAATATATTTGTATATATAGATATTACATACATCTACAGTGTACATGCATACTATTTATTTGTATATATGCAGTTAATGCCTTTTTTTAAAGAAACAAAGGTAAAAGTTATATAGCCCTTGCTTCATGCAATATTATGACACATCTAATCTTAATCTCAATTTCAACAGTGACGTAAACTTAGTTTACCTTGAAAGTACTTACATAGTAAATGTAGCAAGGAGCTCTGCACTAGTTTACACTGTGCAAACCCAAAGTGTCTCAAATCACTCTTTGAAAATGAAATTAAAGCTGTCTGAATAATTTATGTTTCACCCCTTGGAGTGGAGAAACACCACAATGCTATGAAATGTACAGATTGAAGCTTAAACTTCCATTAGGAACCAATTTCTCTAGCAGACATGAAATTCACGTACACAACCATTAAAGGAATAAAGATTGTAAAATTAAAAAGAAGATTTCAAAACATAGTAGCAAAAATATAGTAAATGACAAAATACTATGTCATGTTATTTCAAAATTCTGTAACAACTCAGGAATTCATTTTTTTGTTTGATTGTGTGCTTGTTTGGTTTGCTGGGTTTTTGCTTTTTTTTTTTACTGTAAAAAAGTAACCACTCAAAAATGCCAGCAATTGTTTAAAATTGGAAGGAAGAAGGTCTCCCTTTCAATACAGGGAACAGAAAATGGCCTTACAAGTTAAATAATGTTAATGCAATCATAAGTAGGTATGAGAGTATGATGCTGTATTAGTCCAAAGTTCATCTTTGGTATAACTTTGCATTCTATGAACGACATATCCATGCCACAAATCAAGTTGAAAGGGGAACAGATTTTTTTGCAATAGTTACAAGACTTTACAGAAACATTAGACAAACTTTTGGATAGATACATCACATCGTTGCAACAATCGCAGGCAAACAGTCCAAGAAACAGGACCTGAGTTAAGAGAAGAACAAGACTGTCAAACCCAACAAAATACAGTTTTGTTTATACTTGTCAAGCGTAAGAACAGTAGGTGATGCTAGCACATCTGGCTGCTGTAAATTTTTAAGCATTATATATCATTTAGCTCTGCTTGGATCATTTTAATTCTGTGGTGAAAGAATGAAATGACAGTAGCAGCTAACACTCCATAGCTACTTCTGTAAGGCTGCTGCAAACACCAGCAACAGCAAAAGCAAATGGATGTCACGATTCTAAAGAAACAGCCTAAAGCTAGTGACCACAGTGCGTCTCACAGCACCAATTCTCTTAACACTTTTCAATTCATAACCCACATAAACACAGATTACTCTTGTCCTGAAGTTATACATTTTTCAGCTATACATGACTACAAGCAGAATTGCTTTGAACATCTACGGAAATTATACTTTTTTATTATTATTATTTAAGAATTAGTATCACGTGGCCTGAAGAAGTCCTAAAACCAATGCCTTCCCCTCCCATCCCAAACTCTTCCAGATTTCAGCCTAATTACAATTACATTTCCAAGGTACTTGTTATGTGATACTAATCTTGACCTCACTTTCACGACAATGCAACTTCAAATTCCCATTAATTTATTAAAACTAAAATATAAGCATTTAAATTACCTCGGGACTCACTCCTTTTTCCCTAAACATGTGTTTAACAAATGTATTTATTTGTTAAAAATATTATTTAAACCTTTCCACCAGTCTGAAAATGCCTATGGGATGTACATTAATCATCTGGTACTAATAACATGAAATGCAATAAACCACATTAAAAAAAATATAGAGAGATCTTTAGAAATCCTCCTTAATCTACATAAACCTTGCAGACAGTGTGAGCTTAAAACCCAGTCTTAGATTTTTATAACAAATGCCAGCCATGTTTAGGTTCCTCATCTTTCTTGAGGTGCCCAGATGATGACCTTTGGTCAGATTTATTTCAGAAGCATGATAAATTGTATTGCTGAAAGCTTATGATCTTAAGCAATTATTACTACCTATCTCTGATTTTTTTTTTACTTTGGATATTTCCAAACACACATGCAACTTCCTGGAACCAGTTCATTGGAATATTGCAAGGCAATAGTCTTGCATTTCCGAAATTCCATAATCACATCTGATAATGATTCATCTCATATATTCCATGATTCCATAATCATGTCTGATAATGCCATGAGTATGCAATTAAATAAACGAGATATAAAAATGTATTTTATCACAGAACTTGCAATAGAGAATTCATAAGTGGTTTCCTTTGCCAAATAAGCTGAAAAATGTTTCAGCATTGCCCCCACCCCCACCTCTGAATCACAGGCATCTACTCTCCAGCTTTGAAATAATGACTGAAATTTAAAGGAGGATTGTTAAACATCTCAAGTTTAAGAAATTCACATATGTATAACAGATACTTCAGTAGCTGGTTGGTTGAAGAGAACAGTTCTTCCTGACCAGGGTCAGCTATTGTCTCAGACCTGGTCTGCTCCTCTGTTGCATAATAAAATAAGATAATAAATAAAGTTTCCAATCAGACTGCTTCTGCTCTAGGTGAACTTCATTCCACCAATGAAGCCAATAGTTATTAAAGTTAATATAACTTTCAAGTTTAAAGCACTGATATGAAGTCTTACCCTCAGGAAAATGGAAGCCTATGTCACTGAAGCCGTGTGGTATCATAACATTTTTCTGAGGTGTACTTAGGGGGTTTTATTGATGAGCTCTGGCAGCAGACATATTTCTGTTTAAACAGTTGCAGTAAACCCTCTACAGGTTATGTTCATCATTCAGATCTGTTCTAGTACATCTATCCAAAGCCAAAGCAAACGTAAACACTGTATCTGTTGCAGTTTTAGTTTGGAACTGATGTAAGATATTAAGTGAAGACAGAGAGATGCTCAAAGACTGAAGAGCTATACATCAGGTAAGTAACAAAAGTTAAATAAATAATATGAATGTTGCAATGCCTGTACTAACACTCACAGACTTAAGAGAGTAAAAGGTCAGTATTGTATACTGACAAGTGCTCTCATCAACAAAGATGTAGCAGAACTGGTCTGAGGCTTCATTTCACCCATCATTCTTTTCTCATGTCAAAGACATCAGTGACATGGGTGAGAAAGAACTGTGGCACTACCACAAGTTCAAGTTATCATCACTAGTAAAGAAACTGTCCAAATTTTTTGTGCAGTGTTATTACACAGAAAAACCAGTTTTCTTTTCCGTTATTATAATACCAAAACGTTTGCACGGTGAAGTTTGTAAAGAAAGAAACAATGATCATGGATTTTACCATTTTATTTTGATATTACCAGCAACCAGAGTTGTTTTCAGCAGAGAAACACTAAAAAACCCACCATAAGCCAAAAAACCTCGAGACTCTTCAGTCTGCCTATATTCTGAAACAGAAGATCCCACAAATTACAGCGTATGCTACGATGTGCCTGCACACCACATCGCGTACCAGTATAGTATGCGGTACGCAGTGGTGACAGTATGTCATCGCTTGTGGTGCAGGGAGAGACTGGCAGAAACAGCACACAACAGAGGCCTCTCTCCCACAAGGTATGTTATTCATCCGGGATCAGATGGACTAAGCTGAAGCAGAAGGGCTGTGGCAAAGCATGTCCTGTCCTAGAAACTATATTTGTCAACTTTTTATTTCAGACAGGTAAAAAAAACATTTGAAAAAGAAGGAATTTCTAGCATGATCACTTGGAACAGCTTCTGTGGGTCAACACGGGTGACAGCAAGAAAAAAGAAAATGGTTGTATATGGCTATTATTCAACGTCGCAGAAACTGCCAACTGTCAAAAAGATTTTTCAATGGCTATTAAGCAACTTCCTAACTTTCAGCGGTACATCTAACATTTCCATGTCTGAAAACGTCTCCGTAACATCTGCATAATCCAATATTCTGGTGAACAAAGTAGTTTTAAGTAGCACATTCTTTAGAAGTCTGATCAGCTACTGAAAGTTCAAAAGAAAAAAATCTCTTATTCTGATTCACTATAAGATAATGTCTCCCTTAAGACAGCCTAGTTTCCTTAAGGTTCTACTAAGACTTTTTGTCGAACAAAAGGAAGACTTATTAGGACATACTTCAGCATCTCACTTTCCTGCTAGTACATCTCTCAAACAGAACAGAGACAATGTATTTCTTGGATGACTTAAATATGTTTATAATGTACACTAAACCAAAGACCATTCTTGGAATTTAGCTTTATCTTTAGAAGCTGCTGTTCAAACTTTTCACATCTAGCAGTATAACCCACATTTTTACTTTATAAGCAATTTCCACACATATCTCCTTCTGCAGTTTATGTCCCACCTGTATCTGTTTTATGAATGCCAGTGGGCTTTAAATATCTACTGCATTCCCTTCAGTTCCCTTCCTCTCCTTCATTAAACATATTCTTGGCACTTTTTAGGACCTATACTGCACTCACATAAAGAGGATTTATGAATAAAGGTGTTAGATGAGCTCTCACTTACCCAGTCTAACATCGAAATGCAGCAGCAGTTAATATCTTTAGTTTCAAAGTCAGGTGAGAATTCCCTATGGAATATCCATTGTGTAATATTTGACATAAACATACCATTCCTCTTTGATTTACAAATCTATTCTCTGAAGAGTATAAAATCAAAATACACAATCTTGCAATATAACTTCAAGAAATGTTGGAATTAGCATCAATGTGTTCCTGTGCACTATGAGCTGCATCAACTGCTTGGCTGTCTACAAATACCAATCAATCACAGCTATGTACATTTGCATTAAATTCATTTGTCAACCCTGTTTCTCTTCTGCTTTATTCAAAACCCATTTCTGTCTGACTACAGTAGGCTCTCTCTGGGTCTGGGTTTTTTCCATCTGAAAAATATGTAAAGTACAGATTAAGTCATTATTAATTACAAACTAATAACAAACTAATTGTATAATTTATGTGGTAATCTAATTTGTCATTTGAATGCTGTAGAAAATAACAGTAGCTGCCAAGCAAGACATCCTAGAAAACTGTTTTAATATGTATTTAGATAACTGTAGACTCATCATGCTATTCCAAATTAAGCATTGATAAGGAATACAGAGCAAATGACAACAGCACAGTAACCACAATAGCATATAACTCAGTGAAAGTGAATTGCAGGCTGTTTTGCTACAAATATTTTAAGAGTCAATCAACTTTCCCCTACTTTTCCAACATGTATCTTCCTCACATATTTCAAATCACTCACAGGCTCTGTGTTCCAAGCTCTGAGAGATACATGGAGCTGGTGATAACATTCATACCAGCAAGCGACACCTCCCATCCTGCCAAGATTCAAAATGAAGGGTGATAAAGCACCAGCCATGTGAAAAATCTTATACTGATGTAGGGTTAATTTCCTGAGCATATATAACATTTTCTATAGCCTTGGTTGTTAGATTCAGCATTTAAATATAAATTATGTATAACAAAAAAAAATATGTAAGTGCTGTATTGTGCGGGTTAGAGGTATGTCTAGGCATAAAATGAGACTGGGATGAGATCTATGTAGTGTTGTGAAAGAAAAAACATGAAAAGCAGCACTTCTAAGTGCAAAATGAAGTGTGAAAATGCCTTTTCATGACACCACAAAGTTGCATTAAAAAATCAATTTTGTCAAATATTAGAAAGTAGTGCATCCTAGAGCAGAAAACTGCAACTATTTGTCCACCTGAATGTGTGGTTCATCAACACAAAAGCACTGGAATCCTTTCCGTAAGACAACATTCTGACACCACCTCCTAAGCTCAGTATATTTGTATTTTCCAAGACCTCTGGTTAATCACTTCCAGGAGTTAATGTACTCTCTGCTTTCTGCAAAATGGTCAGTCTTGACTTAAAACTGTCTTTTGAGTAATTTTTAACCACTGGTCTTTACATCCTTTTGCTAATCTTGTATCAGCATTACTTATTATGAAGTTACATAATTACTATTGAAAGTATGAAATATGATACAGGAAAGAATTTCAATATCGTCTCAGCAAAATAAACCCATCCAAATATGTAACACTGACTGAAAACAAAAGAAAAAAATAATCATTATCTAAAGATCTGGACAGGTAGTCATTTCACTGCTCTGTATATATTTGCTTAAGTTTAGTACATCATGAATTGGCCTGAAAACTTTGATCCCATGTAAGCTATAGAGGTAAGTTTATTAAATATTGCTTAAACTGAAACCTTTGACATCTAAAGATTGTTTAAGGCAATTTCTAAAGCTACGCCTGATTTACCAAGCATCCATCTATTGGAGAAGATACTATGTAGGTACTGCTCAGCTTATTTGGCAAAACAATGTAAGCTTCTCAGCATCCATGGAAATCTGCCTTGGCTTTCTTTCATGGACTTCCTTTCATTATCCATGAGAAGGACTGTATATGAAAATACACCTTGAGATTGTTCTCTTAAGTCCTTTATTAGAACATGCTTCCATAACAAAGCTTATCCTACAACTGAAGAGGTGTCACAGAAATAGTCCTAATATAGTTTAAAATTATAAGCAAAACTGCTGGATCAAGAGTATTCTACATCTACATCTCCCCTGACACTGTTAATCTGTACGTTGTTCCAATCTATTGTCTAAATTCTAAATCTGCCATTGCAATGCAAAATTACAACACACTAAGTACAATCCCTTTCCAGCTCCAGGTGACGAGGTGACATTCAACACCCAGATCAAGAAGCTGCAGAGATGTAGCAACTGCACAAGTATCACCAACTTGAACCTAACTCCGCTAACATAAAGACATAAATACTGCTGTAAGAATGGACAGGCTTAAAGCTGTTTGTTCGTACTCCTACTGGACAATTCATACTTGTGTAAAGTGAAAGACAAGCAAAGGATCCACAACATGTAGGGAAGAGAACTATGCCACCTTCCCCCACTGGGTTAATCCATGGCAGACAGTGAATGTTTCCTTGTTGCTGTTGTTGCCTTTTAGACTACAGATGCCAAATGTATCTTAAAGTATTTGAAATGACTGAATTTTAAACAAAAGGGCCACTTAAAGAAAAGAATGTTCTGTTACTTTTGAAGGGTAAAACCCTGAAGCACACCTGAAAGAACAAAATGGATCCATTTAAATTCACTATATATCTAAGCTTAAAAAAAAAAAAAAAAGAGTATAAGAATAATTGTTACAAACATCACATGATATGCAATTTTGAGCAGCCTCCTGCATTCTTATGTCTGTAAGTACACTAGAATGAGAAAGGAGTTGAGTAAGATTTAGGTTTACAAACAACAGGAAACTAGAAAATATTTTACTTCCTTATCCCAAAATTATAACAAGCACAAGACTTAAAAGAAAAATAATTAAGCAGGGTTTGTATATGTGTGTATTTGCACATCGAAATTAAGATATATATTAGGTACTCTTTATCTCCATTAACATAACAACATATACCTCAAAAACACCGCAAGAACAAAACACCTCTTTTCTAGAAGGTTTGACTACTTATTTCACTCTGCAGTGAGGCAGGAATAAATTGATCAATGACATTGCTGAGCATCACAAAGTACGGGTTGTACTTGCCCGATTCAGTGTTCAGTCAAGTAAGTAGAAATCAAAGAATGTTGTTAAGATGTTAATCAGACCTTTAGCCTTCACATTCAATACCACAACTTTGTTCTGTAAATTCCTGGAAAATCTGAAGTTTTTGTTTTAGAGAAAAAACCTAAAACTTTCATGCTGGTTATAGATAACAGTATTTTCTTAAAATGTATTCCATTACATAGCCAAAATATATTGTAAGAAATATGTCTGTCCTGTGGAACTTAAAAAGCTTCTGCAGAGTGTAAAACGTAGTCTCCTTCATCTTAAAATAGTTAGCAGGGGAGCCTTCAGTATAAAAGACTACTACTTATAGGGCAAAACAAGAAAATGAAAGGGAAGCTTTATACATATTTGCTTACCAGAGGGACGGCAGTAGTGAGCACAGCTGTGGGAGGGGCACCCAGGCAGAGGAACATCTCTGCTTGTTGACACAGCTCCAGTAGGAGGTCAGTAGGTAGAGGAGTGTCAGGGAGTGCACAAGAGAGACTGACTACTAGAATCACACCGTGCCTTCCCCACGACGTTCCCAACAGGCTGACAGGAACCATGATATGGAGGATTCCTTACCCTCTCTCTGCCTGGCTAAACACAGTGAATTCAGGGATAGGGTGCCATGGTGAAAAGTTCCTGCCCAGCGCAGCAGGCACATCTCCTCTGTGACTAGCCCACCTTCCCAGGTGCCCATGCATATTGGTTACGAGGCTCTGCAAGTGAAACTGAACAACGAGGAGGATCACGGAGCCGTCACCAAGCTTAAGTCAGCATATCCCCCACATTAGAACTGCTTCTGCAAGGAAAAAAATACCGGTCATTGCCATGGGAGACTTTCTTGTGAATGGAACAGAAGGGCTCACATGCCAGCTGGACCCACTTAGGGAAGTCTGCCTCCCTGGGACCCCGGTTATAGATGTGAAAAGTTTCCTACCCTGGTACAGCCCTCCAGCTATTATCCATTATTGACCTGTCAGGTACACAGCAATGCAGTTGCAACAAGAAGTCTGAGGGCCATCAAGAGAGACTTCAGGTCCTTAGAACAACTGGTTAAGGGTTCAGAAGCACAAGTTAGTGTCCTTCTCTATCCTTCCTGTTGCAGGAAATGATAAGGGAAGAAACAGGAAGAGCCAGCAGATCAATACTTGGCTCCAAGCCTGGTGTCACCATTAGAAATTTGGGATTTTTGATCATGGGTCAGTTGACACAACACCAAGCCTGCTGGCAACAGATGGGGTACATCTTACTCAAAGGGAGAAAAGTTTCTTTGCAAAGGAGTAAGCAGAGCTTGTTGAAAGGGCTTTAAACTAAATTCAAAGGAGGAAAGGGAGAAAACCAAGCTGAACAGAGATAAGCCTGGGGTCAGCGCACCAATGTTTGAGGGACAGTGTGTAAGCAAGGTCCTTTGGTCTGCTGTCTCAGTAGAGATAGGGGATGGAGATTCACACAGCAGTAATGATACAAGGGTTACTGATGTGTTAGAAACTACAGAAGCACCTGAGAATGGTCAGGTAGGAATCAGGGCTTCTCCCCCAAAAAAGTTAGCAGGATCAATAGCCCAACTAAAGTACATTTACACTAATGCATGCAGTATGGGCAACAAACCGGAGGAGCTGGAAGCCACTGCACAGCAGGAAAGCTATGACATAGCTGCAGTCGTGGAAACATGGTGAGATGACTCACACAACTGGAGTGCTGCAATGGATGGCTATAAACCGGGGGAAGAGTGGCTGGAAAGCTGCCCAGTAGGAGAAGACACAGTGGTATTGGTCAACAGCTGGCTGGCAGTGTGCCCAGGTGGCCAAGAAGGAAAACAGCATCCTGGCTTGTACCCAAAACAGTGTGGCCAGAAGGATGAGGGCAGTGGCAGTCCCCCTGTGCTGGGCACTGGTGAGGTCACACCTCGAATAACTGTGTTTAGTTTTGGTCCCTCAGTACAAGACAGACATTGAGGTGCTGAAGCATGTCCAGAGATGGGCAACGGAGCCCAGGAATGGAGCACAAGTCTGATGAGGAGCAGCTGAAGGAACTGGGGGTGGTTAGCCTGGCCAAGAGAAGTCTTGGGGGGACCTTATTGCTCTCTACAGCTGCCTGAAAGGAGGCTGTAGGCACAGGGGTCAGTCTCCTCTCCCAGATAACAAGCAAGAGGACAAGAGGAATCTGCCTCAAGTTGCACCAAGGGAGGTTTAGATTGCATTTTAGGAAAAAAATTCTTCACCGAAAGGGCCACCAAGTATGGGAACAGGCTGCCCAGGGAAGTGGTTTAGTCCCTGTCACTGGAAGTTTTTAAAAGATGTGTAAACATGGCACTTAGGGACATGGTTTAGTGGTGAACTTGGCAATGCTGGGTTAATGGTTGAACTCTATGACCTCAAAGTTCTTTTGCAACCTAAACGATCCTATGATTCTATAAATGGGTAAAAATTAACATCACTGAAGTATTTAATGAGCAACAAGGAAAAAGTGAGGATTTGTTTACAGTTCTAAATAACTATATAAACATTTTTGTAACAACCTTTGTTATTTCAAGATTCATGTTATGCCTTTTTGCTAGAACCTTTGTCATACAAAGGAGGTATCAGTATTATCATTCTTAATATTTCTGACCTTTTCAGTATTCAGTTGTGTCTAGATTCACTGTCAGTTCCACCTCTTCTTCAGAGGTTACTACGGGTGTAACCAAAGAAAAATGCAAATTGCCAGCAAGTCAAATTACAGAACATTAATAAGGTCAAAGCAGTACAGTTTATTATCATCTTTCATGGAATACATGAAACATTAACACTGTGTTACTTCATTCTCATGACAATAATTGTAAAGAGAACCTTCCTGTGCAACTCATTCTCATTACAACTTCAAAATTACATTGTGATTTGTAATCCTGTAGTCCTCTTAGAATTTGTCTCTCTCTAAATATCTTGATTATTTCAAAATACATAGAGCTGCACATGCAATATTTTCTGGTAACATGCTTCACTTGTACTTCAGAGTTTTACTGAAACTAATGGAAAGCAGAAAAAAGTATGTTAGCAGGAAGACTAGAGGACAGCACGCCATTTCACATGCAAATGCATGAAAACAGTGCACAAACTCCATGGTTGAGCAAGAGGTTGGGCTAAAGGCCTCCTTTCATTCTAGTCAATTTGAATTATTCTCCAATTATATCATTCTGAAGATCAAGATACAAGCAACGTCTGAGAACACCTACTTAAGATACAGGGTATTGTACAGATAGAGAATGTTAAATAATCAATAAAAACTGTTCCTAGAGATGCAAGAATGGGCATGCAGGAATCCTTTGAACTCAGTTAAGACAGCAAAATTATGTTATAGTCACATTCTATCCAGCTGAAGACACTATTTAAAGCAGACTTGCAATGCAGATTCTGTTCATTACCTAGACAGTGACCGACCATTCCATTCAGACCCTACTTGGAGTACCACATTCAGATCTAAGGCCCCAGCATAAGAAGGGCATGGACCTACTAGAGCAAGTCTAAAGGAGGCCACAAAGATGATCAGGGGGCTGGAGCACCCGTCCTGTAAAGAAAGGCTTAGAGAGTTGAGGCTGTTCAGCCTGGAAACAAGAAGGCTCTGAGGAGACCTAATAGAAGTCTTCCAGTACCTAAAGGGGGCCTACCAGAAAGCTGGAGAGGGACTTTTTACAAGGGAACGTAGTGATAGATGAAGGGGTAATGACTTCAAACTGAAAGACAGTAAATTTAGATTAGATATAAGGAATAAAAAGATTAATTTAGACGAGACATAAGGAATCCCATTCACTGTTAGGGTGGCAAAACACTGGTACAGGTTGCCCAGAGCAGCTGTGGATGCCCCATCCCTGGAAATGTTCAAGGTTGGGTTGAATGGGGCTTTGAGCAACCTGGTCTAGTGGGAGGTGTCCCTGCCCATGGCAGGGGGTCAGAGAGTTGAAACTAGTTGATCTTTAAGGTCCCTTCCAACCCAACCCATTCAATGATTCTACAAAAAATTTCAGCATCACTGCAGTAGGAGACAAGGTTTTCTTGTCTATTCCACACTGCAACATAAACTGCCCAGCCCAAACTGTATGGTTCTCATAAGTTAATATATTCTTCCAAAAGCTAGTTGGCTTCAGGTTTACTAGACTGTCTTTTCAGATAGCAAGGGATGGATTTTCAGCTCAGTGCCAGGGAATTACATACCATTAACACCAACAGAAGTTGCACACTGAACTCCCCATACAATAGGTTGAACATTAACCTTAATTTTCTCAGAAAATATTCACAGAAGCTTTTAAATCATACATTACATATGGAATACTTTCCCCTGAACAATAAAAATACCCTTCTTTTTATTCAGAGAATCAAGTGTTTGGTAGATGTTGCAACACTAACTTGAAAGTAAAAGTAATTATAATCGTAAAGCCATTTATTTCTTATATACTCAGAATAAGTAGACAAAGCTTAAGTGTTGGTATAGATTAAATCTATGACTAGATGGAGCAATTAGTTAAGATAAAGGAAAGAATAGAAAGTTATATGATATTCATGAAAGCAGAATGGGCTTTCCATCTTGAAAGAGCAGCTACTTCAGAGTTTTAGCTGAATGTAACACAGAAAGCATGTTTCTCACTTTTAAGTAAAAATAAGAACCAAGATTTTTTTAAAAAAAAAAAAATTCTTTCTTCAGATCAACAGAAATGGTTTCATATTGTCACACCTCCATGCATTTTCTGAAAACTTCTTTGGTTTTTTTTACTTCATTCTAACTTGCCAGATTTAGCAAGCTCTATTGTGAGGTCAGGCAGACTGTACAATTTAGAGGTTTCAGTACACGGGGTCTGAGTAACATCGTATTTCTAGGAGCTTTCATTTTTCTCTTGTTATCTAGCTTATGAGCAGGTATGAAGCATGAATACTCACACGTTCTATCTTTAGGTACCTAAATACTCCTCAATAGGCTATATTAACATTACATAGTTTGGGCTGGACCCTAGAAAGTAGTAATATCTCATCTGTGTGACAGAATAAAATGCCAATCACTGAACCTCAGATGTCCTCACTCTGGTTTTCGGTTGCACAGAACAATCATTTTGGATTACATTCTCACCAGAATGACACAGCCTATAGCTATTCTGCTTCACTACTTCACTATGCCCTTACTTTCAGATCATACATAGACAATCTTTTCCAGCTTTTCCACCATCCGTACCTACTCTTGCAAAATATCTAGTTATTGCTTTTGCCACTTGTCAGATGACTATTGTAAGATCAGAGACACAGCTATACACATTGCCTTGACAGTGAACACCTCTTATTGAGGCTTCCTAAAAATTTCCCAGTTTTTATGCTTTGCCTCCTACTCTGTCTCAAAACTACACTTCTCCCACCAGGCTGACTGTACTACTCCTTTGTAACATGCATCAGTAAAATTATCTTAATTCATTTTAAACCAGGTCAACTAACACAATTTAAGTTACAAGCTCTCAACTAGTTGAGACAACCCAGATACGGACTGAAAAAATCAGCAACTTTGTGATACAGTTCTGCTATTGAAATAGCCAATGTACCATGCAACCACAACCCAAGTCTCTGTACATTTAAATAATTAAACATAAATAGGTACTGAGAACTATCAGTGTCGGCCTATGGCAATTAAAACCACTGAGGATTAACGTGTTTCAGGCTTTTGGGAAAGCCTATGGGACAAGTTCACCAGGGCCTCCTGCACAGCAACTGTATTAGCTCTGTCCTGCTGAATTCCATCACTCAGCTGCCATTGGTAATAGCAATCAGCTGAAGAGCAGAGAGTGGGCTAGCGAAGACAAGTTATTTGATAAAGGTACATTAATAATATTTATGAGATACTTCTAAATAAAAAAAAAATACAAAGCCTCACTATTGGACTAAATTTGTACTTTAATTTGGACAACTGAGATAGTTTGGGAGTGGTACATCTGCCTCAGAACCCTGCACGCTAACGTAAGTCATGCATGCAACGTGAACATCTCCAGTTCAGAAACACATTACACTCAATTCTAAATATATTCAATGGATATGGACAGACTCTGAGCAGAAGATCTGGAATGGGAAATTATCTTTTATGAGAACTGGTCAAAAGTTTAACTAGGTCATAATTTTACTATGGACATATAAAATTATTTTAGAACATTAGAAGGAAACGACTTACCTGGGAATGCTCAAAATTAATTTTAATGTAACAATTGGATGTTGTTATTTTTGTTCTTAGAAGGTTTGCAGTGTATCATGAAGAGCGCCTGAATCAAAGATCTATCCAAAACTCTGTCCTAGTATTAATATATTCTGTATGATACTGACTGAGAAAATTGCATGAAAATCTGTCAGATTAGGTTAGACTGCTTTCACGTCAATTAATCAGTGTCAGTATACTAAGTCTACTACACATTCTATTTAATAATAATTTGTTGAATGTAGCTTACATTGGCACAGCATGTAAAAAGGCATTTTCCAATTTATTTTTCAACAATGAAGTGTCATACTACTTGGTAAATCATACTATTACACTGTACTTCTCAAAGTCTTTTGACCTCATTTTCTCCCAAATTCCAAAACCACGCTTTTATTCTCTATACTGTAACTTTAACATGTGGTGGTGGTGTCCCCCCACTCTCCCACCCCCATCCACCCCACCCACCCCCACCACTATTTTAGTTAATTTTTATTAAATCAGATTAATTGGAGTCCCTCTCTAACACGATATATGGCTGGTTTATTTTACAATAGAAATCCATGTAGAATATTTAAAGTCAGTTCACATGAGTGCAAGCAAATTGAGCAGATGTTGGCAAAAATATCACCACATTGTAGTTCTTGCATTTGCCCTTGCAGTACTGCTATAACATTTTACATTGTAAAGAGAATGTCTAAATTCCAAACTGTCCCTAATATATACATTCTACAATGCCTAGGTTGGAAAACTCTGATCAAAGGTCCATGTGACTGGAGAAGTATCTTTGATTCCCAGGCTTAGCTAACAGCTTGAAGCTGGTGGTAAATCATCCCTTTCCTGTCTTAGCACACAAGAGATTTCTACCTGAAAAAAATGCAAAGGCTGCAGTTTCCAGCAACATGTTCTCAAAAAGTCAATTCCACCTTTTGGCAGCCCTGAAGGAAGCCACATCATGTTAAGCATGAGAACTTGAAATAAGAGTAAGAGATTAACAAACCCAGTCTTTTGGTAAAATAAAATTTCAGTAGTTAATACTGCTATTTCCTGTTTACATTAAAAGATGTCACATTTTTTTCAGAGATCTTTTAGAGTGATTCTAAAATGGTTGCATTATGGAAAAATTAAAAATATAAGTAACATAAAGACCTGCTGATCCAAAGATAAATGAAACATCAAAAGGGAAGAAAAATTTTAAGGCTACACTGACAAATTACCATAGCATTAAAAGATTAATTTTCTGGGATTATCCATCTCTATGATAAAATATATATCTACCCATACTCAAAACACACTTATACCTGAAAATTAAATGCTTTTAAACAAATATGGAAAAGCACACTGCAAGGTAAAATATTGCATAATATATTAAAAATCTAATACCAAACAAAAAATAAATGTATGCTTTGCCAGCCAACTCTTCTCCTCCAGAAGCAGCTAAGTAGAAAGGGAAAATGAGAGGAGTATAAAAATAAGAATCTGTGGTTTGTGCTTTGGGTTTTTGTAAATGATAGGCTAAAAATAAAATGAGTCCCTTGAGAAAGATTTTAACTCCTTAAAAAAAGAAAGAGGTATTACATTTACAATTATATGAGTATTTTCAATTGTTTTCTTTTGACCACAAACAAATTAAACTGACTTATTTAGGCTTGTTTATATATATCTTTCAAAGACGAAAAAAATAATTGTTAAATCCTTTTAGAAGCTTTCATCATTGATGTCAGATGATCCCTAAAACATGCCATGTGCAGATTAGTAATAAAAGGAAATCAATTTCAATTTTGAAATATGCATGAGGAGTATAAAATTATGACTATTATATCACACACTAGATTTTAAAAACAGGTTCTAGCAGTCATTTAAACAATAAAACACATGTTTATAGGTAAAATCCTCACAAAAAGAAAAAAGAGGCACCAACTATTTCCTATTCCTACATGAATATTCAGTGAAAACTAAAGCTTCTGCCATTCCCTGGTAGTGCAGTAATTAAGTATTCAGTCCAGTAAACAGCTCGGTTGGAATGATTTTATGACAAATGACCAAAAACATATCAACCATAAAAACCCAGCCCTTCAAAAATCCCTCAAGCCCAGGAAGCTCAATCAATGTGAAATAGACGGCAACTTCAGCGATGGCAGCATTCGCTCATGCTCAACTCTGCATAAATCTGATGACAGCCAGTTTTCCTCCATTAACTTCTACACACATACAAAACAAAGAAGAGGAAGGTAGGTTTTAGAAGCCTAATAGACAAGAAGACAGAGCATTTAAAAAAGCCAATATGGAAACCAAGTCTGCTAGTTCAATGGCTATTATATTGATTGGTTGAAAGGGAGGGAGTCAAACAGATGAATAGAGACTAAAATCAATTAATTCAGACACCACCCTATATACAGGGCACACACATGCTAACTGTAAATACTTGTATTTTCTGAAGTTTTCATATCACAAGACATGCTAGAATGTATATGTAGTGAAACGCAGAATGTGAGGATCACAGATTTAGCATAAGAACAACACACTAATGGCAAGATAAATGTTTTCAATTCCAGCTTCTCCTGATTACAAGAAGCTCTGCGGTAAGCAAGTGCACTGCAGGATGTAAATTATAATCAATACAGAATCATATAGATATCCTATGCATTCATAGGTACTACTTCCTAATATGCATTACATGTAAATAGGTTCACACCAAGATAATGTTAAGTCAGAAGAAGTAAAATAAATAAAAAAGGCAAGAGATGGAGGGGAAAGGAAGTTATGATCTCTCTGTATATGGAATAGTAAATATTTAAGGTAGCATATTTTAACAATTATAAACCTCATTCATCTTCAGTACTGAACTCCAATTTTTGACCAGCTCCCAGGTATATATTCTCTGTGCTTTTCACATGGAACTAGCATATTTATTAGAATGAGATCATCCAGTTTCATCCAATAATGCCAATGCTATCTGAGGGCTGGACAGCATCCAAATTCTATTTCAATATATCACTTTGGTATTATAAATGATAAATCAATATTTCTAATAATTTACCATTCTAATGTATTACAGTGGAAATAAGCCAGCATAGCCTGCAATAAGTATGCAGATTAAAAAGGTTACACTTTGAGCATAAGGAAATGCAATTATTATTTTTTGTTAAATGAAACTTGGAGGCAATTGGTCATCGTAACCAAGGGAAAAGCAAGAGAAATTTGAAAAATTAACATAATTTCGAAGTTAAAACAAGTAGTAACAGGTCAGTGAGTCAACTTAGGTGAAGAAAAAAAATAAATCATTAGCTTTGAGCAAGGTATGAGAATTAGAATAAACTAATAATTCAAAATGCATAACTAAAACGTGTGTGGTGAATTTTCAAAAGAGTATCACTTATGCACTGAGCAGCAGAACTTAATTAACATGGCAACAAACACATCCGTTATTTAACTGTAGGAAATACTTCATATATTTTCCCCACCAAGCCTACATGTATTTAGCTCAATTGAAGTTCTTCTGTGCTGTTCTGAAGGGGGATGGGCTCAATCACATTCTCATGAGGTTTCTTCAACTAGTATTTTTGTAAAGAAAAAAAAAATTTTTTTTTAGTCTTCAAGATTGTAGCAGTAAAATGTACTCTGAATGACAAGACAGACTAGGAAGAGAATATTCTGCCTTATTTAAGTGGTGAAATATATATAGTTAAGCACAGTGTTGTAACATGCATTTGAGTGTATTTCCAACATTATACCAGTAACAGTAAGTATATAACACAAAAAAAAATTAATAATTTTTAAAAAATAATAAAAAATAATACCATTCAATTTCTAAGTACATTATCTCACATTCTAAAGATATAACAGCTGCTTCAAAATACTTTACCAAGAACTGTAGTTCACAATATTTAATAAAAAAACAAATACAATTCAGACTGGGAGTCCTTATGATTAATTTGTATTCATTTTTAAACTTCACAAAAATCAATTCAAATCTCATTTAACAAAATGTAAAAATAGCCAATTCCATTAAAATCAGTGCTGTAAATCTTGCTTAAGATGAGAACTAATTCCCATTGATTTCACTGAAGTTACCTAACATATTCACTTAATCAGTAAGCAAAATCAAATGTGTGTATCTTGAGTCAACTTAAGAAACAATGTGAATCCCCCAGGAAAGTTCAGTCCTTAGATCTCAAAATCAAAATAGTTTCAACTGAAGTTCAAGACTTAGTTTTTGGAATATAAGCATCTAACTTCCATACATTGAAATACCAAAGCATTGCCACAAATCCATTCTTTTCAAAGCACACATGATTCATGTCTAGGGAAATTGTCTCAGTTTCTAGAGATATTTAAACTCTGTATAACAGTAACAAGGAATCTGGGCTTAAAAAAAAAAAAAAAAATTGCAAACTCCACTTTCTATTATACTGAAGAAATTAATAGATAACATCAAGCCAAAGTCAAGTCTAAACCACCAGTGTCACTCTGATTGAAAATCTCCCACTAAGAATAATCTTCATGAACTTCACATCATCAAGACAGGCCTGAACAACATTGAACCTAAAATGTTCCCTGACCTTCTGCTTTTTTTTTTCCTTTTTTTTTTTTTTTTTTGAGGGGTGAGGGGTTTTGTTTATTGGGTTTTTTGAGGTACATTATAATTCCTGTGAAGAATAAAAATAATACAGCTGCTTTATGGCTTCCCTTAGTTAACTTAAAATTTTGATTTTATTATAGCCTAGTGTTATGAAAATTTGGACTTATTTAAAGCAGTGTGTATTTGAGTATTTGAAGTCATTTCCATTTCTGGTACAGCTCGCCAATAATGAAACACTGCTGCAAAGGTGTAGGCAGACCCCGGGCATCTATTGCTTACAAAGGCAGCAACTCAGTGTATTGTGAGGAAAGGCAGGCAGAGAGAGCAGGCGCACCTGCTGCAGCAGCGCCAGCCCGCCAGGCTGCTGGGCAGCCCGAGGTCGAGGACAGTTGTGCCTGTACCAAACACACCAGCCAAGCCTGAACCAGCAGCTCCAAGACAGTGTTTGCTGTGGCAGGAACTGGTTGCACTGCTGAGTACACTGCAAAAAGGCGTTTTCGTCCTAACAATAAAAGTGATGGTGTTTTCTTCTTCATTTCTAGTAAAGCCTATCTTCATTTCAGGTCAGGCCGCAGAACTGTACATGAATTTGTATGAGTAAGGCCCATGCTATCCTTTTTTTGCCTTCAGGAGCATTTGGTTTTCTCTTATTCAACACAAGAATTGCATTCATTTAGCATGCCTCAAAGCACAAGAATCAAAAATGTTGTCCTTCCTGATACACACCAGTGTACCAATTACCCAAGATTCTAAACTCTTAGTTCCTTGTCTCTTAGTTTCATGTACATTAACGAACTGGTCAGTTAAAAAGATAGAATATTTTCACTCTTTCCTTGCATCACGTTGGGGGGTGTGTGTGTGTGTGTGAATAAGCACTCAAGAGACATGGATGGAGACTGACATACACATGCACACACACTGTGCTTGTCTGGAAACGTACATACTTTAAATCTTTCACATTACCAACTCATTGTCTGTCCACATTCACTCAGGGATCACCTTACATTTTCAAATCCAATAACTAAGAAATACTGCTAAAAGATGACATGTATCCATTTTCCTGATAATACCTAGATACCTTAGGCATTTTCATTCAGACTTCCTTCACATTTAATCATAATGCTTTCTGAGTATGGCACACTGGCATGAGAATATTTTTGTGATAGTTAATATGTCCACAAAGTGCTGGTAAAATGCATTGTAGTGCACAATAAAAAACTGTATGACTATGCAGTGATTTGGCAACTTCAAAGGAAAAAAAAATCCCCTTAGGCCTCCTCTCTTCTGAAGATCATTAATTTTAAAAATATGAAAGTGGAACGCAATTCCAAGTTCCATCAATTTGGAGTGTGGGGGCAATTGTTTCTGAGGAAATACTGGTAAGGACATCTGAAGATCCATCTGGTGAATTCCTCAAAAATCCATGCCTGGCATTCCAATCTTTCCTGTCCATTGGTTTGAATGGTGTATGAATTAGATTAACTATCCTGATTATTCAAAGAAATTTAGCTTAATGACCTGCAATTACTTTAATGGCTTTGAAATTCAGAAGGTAAGAAGGCACTATGTTTCTTTAAATGAACATTAAATATAAAATGTCTCTGACTGACTGTCATGAAAACCCAATTTTATTGCCATTTAAATTATTCAGAATCAATACTAGACATTAGCTATAGTTAGGAAGCTTATGAAGACAGAAGCATCTAAAAGCTACCTTCTTAACATTGAATAATTACATATTTTTTTGAAAATAACAGGCTATTTGCTATGTATCACTGTTTCAGAAAGCAGTATCTTTATTTTTAACACTGAGCTATAAAAAAGAAAAATGGAATGAACTTCATCTTTGATGAGTTTGTTCTTAAGCTCATTTTCCCACTTTGATTATTGAATTTTCCAGGTTCTGATGAATGCCATCTATATTCTAGTACCATTATGTATCTCCAGTCAAAGGTAGTAAAACAGTACTAGCAATTCCACACACAAAATGTACTAGAAAACATTTCAGGTCAAGTATTGTTTCAGTGTAGAATAAAGAATAAGAATAAAAGAAAAAAACTATTGAAAAGATGAAATTAATGAAAAATGCATAATATTAGTATATATCAAATCTCAACAGTAATTTAAAAATAGCTTCAGTAGTGTTGCTGCTTAAGGATACAACATTTCTAAGGAATAAGAAAATACGTAGGGGATGGTAGAGCTATAAAATCCATCATATGCATAACCCAACTTCATTCATTTTTCTTGCCAGTTCAGGACAGCTAAAATACAAGTTGCGTAGACAGAACATTACATCCCTCACTCTGAAGCACAGGTACCTGCAAGCTCAGGAGGATGGTCCTTATGTTTTCTGCCTGTAGTACAGCAGAAGACCGTAGAATCCACTTTTGTATCAAGTGATCTTCAGCCTATAACAGTATTTTAGACCACTTTGAAATTCATTAAGTCTCTGAGGAGTAGCATGTTGGTTGTTAGTCATCCTTGTCGGTGGTCATCGAGCAAGAGATAGCAACATACAATCCTTATGTGACAGTTGACATATTTGACAAACTTTCTCTTTGTATGCAACACTGTGATCAAGTAATGTATTTCAAAATTGTTCTTGTCCCTTGACATTCACCTTGGTTTAGCATACGGTCAATGTTTATGGACAGCAAAAGAGAAAACTGTATTCATCAAAACAGGTTCTCCTTCTGCATACATTTAATAAATCAAAAAATACAAGCACAGAGTAATCAAGAGCTCTTCACTAGTCTTACGAATAGGATTGTTCAAAGGAATATGCTTAACTACTGAACTGGAGCACCTCCCAAGATAACTTAAGCTTAAATAACTATGTTGTGGGACACCTATAAATAGTTAGCTAAAACCAATCTGTGGGACTCCAGAGTTTTTCCTACTCTTTTAAGGAAACACAGGCAAGAAACATTTTTTTATTTTATGTCTAAAATAAATATTCTATACAATTATATTATATATTATATGACTATACAACATATAACAGAAATTAATTTTCCCTAAGTTAAAGGCAATTAGAGTCATCAAGTCCTTGGGAATCACAAAAATAAATAGCTTGTTGTTATGTTCCTTTATCTTTAAAAAAAAAGGGGTGGCGGGGGGCGGGAAATGAATGTCATTGAAGTCTCACACTGTCAAAAGGCAAACACCTCCCCCAGAACAACCATACCTTTGCATTGAACTCTGGGTTTACTTCATCAATGAATGCTATTACATAAGGTCCATCACATATTGTAGCAAACCCCTAAAAACTGATGGGAAATGTTAAAATATCTACAAGCCATATATCTTTTAATACCTGTGAAGCATACACAGTTTCCATCAACCCCCATCACTAATTGTGGTTGACTCACACTCCGGAAATCAAATCACTTATATTTAGCTATGCAACTTCAGGCACCCAATTTTGTTAACTTTGGTCTGAGAGTTTCAGCTCTACACAAAGATATTGTATTCGATATAGTTGGCACTTACTCAAAATCTATACTGCATTTATTAATTCAAGTCACTTAGTTATAAAGATTCTCCCACATTCTTCCAGCCCACTCGTAATCTAAATTTCTAGGCTAGAATTTATTTCAGAGACATTGCCATATGAAATATTTTTTTTCCCCATCAGTACTCCCTTAACTCAAGAAATGACATTAATAAGATATAGTTGTGATATCTTTTCACAACATAATCATTATAGTGCATAATAATGACAGTAGTACAAAAACCAATAAATAACAGCAATGAAGTGAAAACAGCACTTTACAAATTTTGCAACAGCACTTTGTCCTTGAGAAGAAATAAACTGCTACTGCTTGTGGTACAACATGGATCATGAACCAGCAACTGCACACATTTTAAATGTAAAATTACAAGGCTTTAAAGAAAAAAAGTTGTTTTGGGAAACATTTCAACAGACTCATCCACCAAATAAACAGCAAGTATTTCTGTGGGACACTTTTTGTGCCAGATGTAAGACTGTGCTGGGTTCCCAGGATATGCCAAATGACTTCCCAATAACTGCACAAATCATTCACAGTGATAGCACTGAACAGAACATTTCCATTTCTTAGGTGTAATAGAACACCACAGCCAGGGCTTTACTAAGGTCCTAGCTGATTTCTGAGTAATATAGGCTTAAAATAACATTAATAACAGTAGCATTAATAACAACAACAACAAAACACGTTAATAGATATTATTAAAAATATCCCAATTGAGGATCAAGGGAAAATGTACTATTTCTATTTCCTCTGGGACGGACTTTTGGACCACCATGCTTATGCTTTTTGTGATTTTTTTAATACAAACTATTAAGAATTACAGCAATTACACACAGTGAAAACTTTCAAGTGGGTTATGTGGAATTATGAGGCCACTTTAATTGTACCTGAAAATTTCATGCTAACAACTTTGTCCAACAGCAAAAACAAAAGTCCAAAGAATCAACTGACAGTAAAACATTACCATCCTCCTACGATGACTGTCATATGCACTAGATTTGTATTTCTTTCTTCTCCTTCACATAGCTAGTAATCACTTCCATTTTACCTCCAAGCCAAGCAAGAGTAATAACTTGGAATCGTAAAAACTGCCCCAAAAAATTATGTGTGTTCACACAAACTATATCTTTTGCCTCCTATTCATTTGAATTTCACTGTAATACACTGATAAATGCAAACATACAATTTGGGAGCATGTATTTAAAATCAGCTTGATTCCTCCGTATATGTATGCACATGAATATTGGGGTTAGAAGTCAGAAGAAAATATGATGAATTAAGCACAGAGGGAAAGTCTGCTCCATTTCATCAGTGCTCTTTGAAAAAACAGTATTTTTGATATAACTGATAACAGAATGGAATAAATTACATCTGAAATTTTAATAGTTAAACTGCATATCTCACTACAGATTATTTTGAATATATTGAATATCAAAGATATAAATGACTGATTTTGAAAGTTTTGATAATTTTCTGTTTTAAAAAACTGTCAGGAAAGGATAGTTAAAAACAATGAAAATGATAAGAAATCATGGAGTAAAGATGTTGGTTTCTTATTGTAAAAGCTATTTTTAAAAGCAGAGCCTTTCATAGTGAAAAAAAATGTTGGACTTGCTTCCCGTAACAATAAAAGGAAATTTACTGCCCCCTCCTGGACTGGTAAAACAAAGTTATGTTTTCTCTTAAGTTCAGTCACAAAATTGCGTAATTATGTTCTTTTATTAGTTGTATGAGTTGACAGACTCCATCCATATATAAAGTTAGCAGAACTGATGATGACTATGGATGACTGCTGGGAGTTTAAAACCATCAAGTGCAACAGAGAAGACTAAGAACTTGATTAGATTATTCCCTTAGTATGTTATAAATCAAAATGGTATAGTAGTTTTGTAAACACCTGAAAAAAACAGTGTCATGCTGTAATGGAGATCAAAAACGTACACGAAGTCCTAAAAAGCATCACATTTACCTGCATCAGAAGAGAGAATCTTAAGTGCCAAATGGAAAAATGTTTGTCTTAACGGACGTAAGGGCTGACTGATTTAAATTTTGCTGGTGGTGGGTTTTGGTTTCTTCTTGTTGTTGGGTTGGCGGTTTTTTTGGGTGTTGTTTGTGTTTTTTTTCCTGTTACTGTTTTCTGGTTTGGGGGTTTTCTGGTTGTTTTTTTTTGTGGTAGGGTTTTTTTTGTGGTAGAGGTTTTTTTTTTTCCTGGTTTGGGTTCTGTTTTTGTTTTTCTGAATTTGTCCAATTTTGCTTTTGCCTATGATACCTTATTTTTCAAAATTGTAAGAAAAAACTGACTCCACCCCCCCAAAAAAAAAGCAGCTAACTGATCCTGCCAACTGAAAGTATATATTACTTATTTTTTAAAAATAGCAAAAATATCCCACACAATATCTAACTTAAAATTAAAAAAAAATTTAAAAAAAAAACAAAACAAAAAAACAAACAAAAAAACCCCACAACAACAAAAAAATCATCATCACAACACACACTGGAAGGAATTAGGTTACAAGAGCTTTGGAAAATACTACTAAAAAGATTATATACTCAAAAAATAAACAATTAGTATGACTATAGTTACAAACAACTTTTAGCAAGCAATTGCATAAAAAAAAAACCCAACTTTTTGCGCACAAATTAGAGTAAGGATTGGACAGGCTTTACGAAATGGCAGTAATGAAAGAGAAGCAATTCAGAGAACAATGCAGAAGGATGCCAAAATGACCGAGGTGAAGGGAATGGAAAGCCAAATGCAGAATTGAATCTTTTTAAAACATCAGGTGTTCAACCTAAGCCAGTCCCACAGCAGGACTAGCTTGTACAACCGGTACGTAGGTGGCATACAGCTTTGCCTTGCTACATTGGCACTTGACCTTGTCAGTGTTACAGGTACATTTCTACCACAATGAAATGTGTTTCAGTAATTTCCCAAATTGTCGGGTACAACTATCTTTTCTGTCAACATCAAATATGCCTACTTTATGCAGTCTGCTTGATATTTATTGGCATTGATTTATAGCCAATGAAAAGATATCCTGCTTGCTTCTTCAGTTTGAGATCCTTTATGCCCTTCCTGGAGCATCACAAAGTAAAATAGTTCAAGATCTTGTTCAAATCCTCTTTCTTTTTAATTATTTTTTTTAATATAACATCTTTTAGGACCAGTGCTACAGTTGTAGAAGCAGTACCAAGTGATCACTGCACCAAGTTTTGCCCTTTGGGATGAAAATTAACTTTATGCTAGCAGATGAGGTTCTGAGGCACTTGCCCTATAACCTGTATCTTTGCTTTTTCAATTCACCCCCCTGAAATGACCAATGATTTCAAGCCATAAGTACGTGCAGCATCAGATTATTGAGTAAACAGTTACTCTCACACTCTTCTATGCAATCAACAGATTCCTATCCATTCTGGGCTAAGCGAAGCTACCTGTTCCTTTACAAATTAAGTAAAAAAAATTCATACTCTGTTTCCAATGGGAAAAAATAGGCTGTTTGTTGCAGTTTGGAAATAACCAAACGTGTGCCCAAGCCTCACAGAGATGTTAGAATGCTTCGAGATTCCTTGCTGATAAATACAGTAAACCACAACACCCATCTGGACACACAGAACTAATGCATAAATAAAACCCTGACCAAATAATTCACTCTGTATTGATGACTATAGCCTTTAATTTAGATTGCTCACAAAGCTCATGTAATTTTAGACTATCCAAACATAGTACAAAACTAATAAACATTTTATTATTCTGAGAAAAATACATTTATAAGCCCCTAAAGTTATCACCACAGAAACTGCTTTGGGCTTCAAAAGGCAGAGCGCTTTACAACTATCTGCTTTGATACGATACTCACTGTATTATTAAGCTTAATCAACCGTTAATATGAAATAAGGAGGTCTTCTAAGTACCTCATAGGACATTTTTTCATCATAATATATCAGAAGGTATAGACAGCACTCAAAAAAATCCTACTCATTTCTCAGACTATCATCCACAGAATATAAATTAAGAATTTAGAGGCACGCACTTTGCTCCTTTTTGTCATCAAAAAGCTTGTTTTGGAAGATGTTATGCAGATCTTTATCAGCTGAAGAAAGAGTATTTAGTTAGAATACTGAAAATAACACGTTTAAAAACAATACAGTCCTAAAAAGGGGACTTACCATAACATGACAAAAATAAATCTGACTGAAAACAGAATCTGATATAAAAAAATAAAAACCCCCCAAAATAATTGTTGTACATTTCAGAATAAAAAGATGGGATAAGGTATAATACAAATACCAGGCCTGGCAATTCTTCCTCAGTTTATGCAAACAGCAGTCTTCTAAGTTCATACTTTGCCTTTTTTGCAAAATGCATAATATTCTCCATCTCTAAACGCTTCTGTAAAGTCTTTATAGGTATGAATTATCTGCCATCAGGTATCACGGTAGGGGGGTAGAGAGGGAGGAAGGTATTTGGTGGAGAAACACACGCACAGGGAGACGCTTCAAATCTCTTTTGATTCTTCCATCATCTAGATGCCTGCTTACAATGTGGGTTTGCTCTACCTGTTGAAATTGTCTGTAAAAAGACAATCTGACAATTTTGAAAGCTAATTTCCTTTCATTTGAAATAAATCTTACATTCCAGATAGCATTACATGGATTTGTCTACACAGTGGTATGGCTTAGCTGGGCTCTGTAGTTTTAACTGCAGTTAGAAAATCCTAAAAGCATTAATTCAATTTTTCTGGATAATGAAGAGTGGAAAATGATCTGCTATTTGAAATCCAGTTTGCGATGACAGACACTGATTTGCCCTCATCAAGATGATACTGTTAAATTGTGTTTAAAAGTGATGAGCTTTCTCCTAAATGTGCATTTCCATATTATAAACTTTTCTTAAATTTACCCTTGACTCTCTCTCTTTTCTAAGCGTGGTTTGGGAGCATTTTAACTTCTTTTCACTTCTGCTTATTTTAACTTCAGGTGTTGACTATATTCTTACCTGTGAACTTCTATATTATACTTTGATTTTATTTATTTTTCTAATATCAGACAGAATGGAGATTGAGTAACAACTATAAATTAAAGATATTTGTATAGGTAATGAAGAAATCAAGCTACTGTATTGTGTCTTCTGTGACTGGAAACAGATATGTTTCTAATGAAGGTTAAGGATAACCCAGAGATCAGATACAGAATCTAGTGCAAGCTTACAACGAGGCTTTGGATCAATCATGTCATCTTTCACTTTCTGATGCTGACTATATGTCCTTAGATCGCATTGCCTTTGAGGCATGGAGAGACACAGGCCTTATAATGGCCACTAAATTTCCAATATCTACCAGTTACAAAATTGCCCCATCTCCCCATGGTAAGATGCCAGAGGAAGGTCAATGCATGGGCAAAGCAGCTGTCCACCAAGCCAATTTGCCATGCCTGTGGTACCCAAGCAAGTGTGCTAAAACTCTTTTGGCTATTTAATTACAGTCTGTGTGTACTGGAGGTTGGGTCTATGTTTCAAACCAGTTGCAAAAATAATACTTTTATCAAGGAACACACTCATCAACAACTGATAAGGTATTTCTCAAAACATGAAGCAGGAAAAAAACTGTCCTCTTCCAGATCCAGAAGGATGAGAGACATCTTGTTAGAGAAGGTCTGTTACAGAGCATTGTAACAGACAAACAGACAAACAAACGGTCAAATTTAAAAAATAAAATATTAGAATACTGTCTTAACAAATTGCTGAAGAACTTCAGAAAAAACCTCATACATTACACTGTACTTGATAAGGTAAATCTTAAGGGAAACTCCTGAAAAGAACCTTGTATTGCCAAGTAAAGTGTAGTTTTATATCCCAAGTTTCAACTGGCGAAGAGGATTCTGTTCAAACCATGACCCTCTCCCTAGGCAACTAAAAGCTACACTGTTGTTTATAATTAATTTCCTAGGCTGTTATTTTTCAAGTGAAGTACTTTACTACAGTAAAGCTAAAAGAGTTCAGACTTGGGAAGACATTTTGAAGGTGTGAAAAGGATTGGGATGAGATGAACTAAAATATATTATGGCTAGAGAGACAATCCTACCAGCTTCAGAGGGTGAAAACTCTAAAAGTAAATGCAATGATTGAGTAAAATATGTATGGCTGAATCACAATTTTGAGAATATATTTTTGATTCAAAGTCTTCAGCACTGAAGCAAGAAAATCTTAAGGTTTTAGAAGTAGGAAAGTGTATTGTTGCTATATTATACAACTCCAAAAGTTAAGAAAAACATTAACACCACATTAAAACTTACAGTCAGTATCCCATGCATTCCACAGAATGCTCAAACTACATTTTATAGCAAGATTTCTGGATTATATTCAACAACAGTTACAAAGGTGCAATAAGACTGAATACATTACATGCTAAGCCACTATTAGAAAGGTAAATAAACAATTAGGAAAGCTCCAAAACATTAGGTAGAATATCCGGAAACAAATGTAAGTTGATTGATAAATAAATCTGCCTGTTTTCTACACACTAAGAAATTTGTCAGAAACGGCAGTAAGGCCCCATGCCACACGGAGCCATGAAGTATTAATCCAGAGAAGATTCTTTCTTACCCAGTGCCCAAACACGTTCAAAGGATTAGAGAATCCATGTGCTGGTGTACTCCACCAATAACTTTTTGAACAGGTAAGAAAGAAACTTGACAAATATTTACATAATTAAAATATCACCCAATTAGCGTATCTTTCTTGATTCTCCCCTTTTTTTTTTTTTTTTTCCCATGCTTGGAATTTGATACTTTGATGCTTTTTCCCTTTAAGTTAAAGAACTTTCACTTAGTACTACACAAAGCATATTCAGTAAAAAGAAAATAAAGTATAAATAGAATATGGAATGAGTTGCCAGGGGAAAGCTAACCTATTTTACTATCTGATGGATCATGACACCTTCAGTTAATTTAAAAAAAACTTACCTATTTGTATTAAGGGATTAAAGTATTATGAATGTCCTCAAATTTGTGACTCGAAGGTAAAATACAGGGAAGTTGTAACCAGTAAATCTATTTTTGAAGCAGCAGAAACTACGCTGCAAGATTTAAAATGTGTCTATACTGACATAAAGAGCTTCATATTTAAAATATTACAGAGACTGAGATTGCATGTCCTGGTTTGTTTACTTTGAGTCTAACAACAAAGACACACATTAAGTATGATTTAAAGCTTACAACAAGAGACTAGGAATCAGTTGATACAAATACTGAGTAATCCCACTTGTACCATACTACTGCTGTGTATCGTGAGGCAATTCACCCAGCTTCATATTTCTTATCTATATGGAGGAATCAGATAACAATACACACCTAGCACCACCACAGGTAGGTTCTTCAATACTTGGAGAGTTGCCTCAAATTTG
The DNA here is from genome assembly GCF_023638135.1 of Falco biarmicus. NCBI lineage: Eukaryota > Metazoa > Chordata > Aves > Falconiformes > Falconidae > Falco > Falco biarmicus. The sequence goes on from NC_079291.1 coordinate 72,650,917, forward strand.
TCTTACTCAGAGGCTAAAAATAACTACGCTGATATTTTGAAGCTGTGTCACTGGATTTCTGCTTCTGCAATCTTGTAGAAAGGTCCTAAAATGTTAGTTTGTTGAACCTATTTTCTGCCTTTCAACAAAGCACCTTCAGGAAACTTTCAGTTCCATTTATATGACACAGGCTATAATATTTTAATAATCTGTGCTTGAGATGTATGGTGAAGAGGGAATTATTGTGCACCTGGGGAGACAGTGTTATTAGAAAAGTGGCACAGTGGGGGAATAAAAAATATTTTTAAATCTTCACAAAATAACCAGTCACTATTCTACTGATGTTTGTTTTAAGTTGCTGTAGAAGCATCCAAGTGAGAAGCATGAACAGAGAATCAAAGGAATTTGTGGTATTATAAATAATTAATATTTCTGCCCTATCATTTCTCAAGGCTCATAAGAAGCAAGGACGTGCAACCAACTGGGTCAGACAAATGAATCCATTCACACAGCTGGTGAAAGAGTCTGCCTGAGCATAGCTAATGTGCTGGGGTAGGAATATTTGAGCAGGTGTAATTATAGTAATGATTTATTGAATGTTTGATTAATTGGAAATTAAGTGAATGCACAGTGGCAGAATTGTCATAGCAAATCGTTCAGCTGTTTAGTTAAAAGGTGCTCAGTCTCCCTTCAGTAAAGCAATTAAGAACATCCTAAATCATAGAAATGAATTATCTGATGTAATTTACATACAAACTAAAACCTATGAACAAACTACCCCAACAAGAAGGGAATTCATATGAACATGTCAACTTAAACCACAACTGCCTTACCTAGCTCATGAAAATAGATGATTAAGTGGCCCTCCTGACTTCCTGAGATATAATGTGGGAGAGAAAGGTAGGCTTTATTTAGATAATTCTGCATAAGCATTCAGTCTAAAAGGCAGCCTAGAAACCTCTGGAATAGGCTTACAGTGCAAGTAATTAATCAATGAATTGGCAACAGAGCTATATCCCAGGTAAGTGTTTTCTATGTTTTGAATGAGTACTGGTTTAGAGTAAATTAATACAGAATCCCAACCATTGCCTTAAGTTTTTCAAGCAATGGTTACAGAATCTGCCCAAAATAGGGTTCTCACATTTCTTTTTCATTCGGAGTTCACTGATTCAAGTCAACTTCAAATCAAAATGACTCTGAGTGCTAGATTTGCAGGCTCAGCTTGGGATATGAAGCCTAGTTGTTCCCTGGTGTATTTTGACCGACCATCACATTTGGATCCAGAATTTGTCTTGCAATAGCTTTTTGATAATGTAGTTAATAGAATAAAGCAAAGTCCCTTCATAACTGGGATATTATCAAAAGACTAAGATTATATAACGCAAACCTAGAATCAGAACATGCAAATGAGGAGTCAGACTGCAGCAGGTAATTATCAGATAATGGGCTGACTATTCTTATCATTTGAAGTATTTGGTAAGGCAGTTAAGAAAATTTTAGAAAAGAACAGTAAGCCCACAGCTAGTTCCTGGAACATAATATTTCTTCAGGAGTTCTAAAAAAACCCAAACAGACTTTACTATTAATCTTGATCAGTTTAAGTGAGCCTGTCAGGACATGGATCATGAGGCCATAGGCATACTACAAACACAAACTAAAATCAGTGACAGTAATTTATTTTGTACTTCTGTAGAAGGAATACATTTATATGAGTGGGAAAGTGGTGTCAGCTTTGAGAAGGCACATTAGCAGGGGCACTATTCTGTTTGAATGTTTCTGCTTATGTTTATGCATATTCGTGCATGACAGCTACCTCACAGTTACCTAAACAAGCTGTTTTCTATATAAAACTGGATTTTTTTTATATAGTCTATATATAGAAGAAAGCCTTTATTTTTACAAAGCAAACAGCTCTGCTTAATTACTAATCACAGCCACAACCTAAGAGGACCTAGCAGCTACAGAAGACTTGAAGATTTCATGTCAAATCATGGTGACTGTTTTCCCGCAAGGAACCAATTATGTCATGATGCAAACCATGTAATGTCTTAAGCTTAAGCACAGAGTTCTAATGAGTAAAATTAAAAAAAATCTGTATTTTCTACATTTACCCTCTAAATGGGTCTCTTATCTACTGGGTTTTTTTCTCATTACAAGAGGAGAGAGTGGTAGCCCTGTGAGCTTCTTGAAACTTACAAAAGCCGAAGGACTAAAGAAAGATCAAGTGAGCTCTACCCTATTTACTTCTACGCTCATTCTCAATTTTATTAGCTCCTTCGGTAATACTTGAAAGCACTTCATACTATAACCACAGTAAAATGGATGCCACTTGACAGAGTCAAGCATGGAACAAGTCTATAACATCAGTTTGCTCCTCCTTTCCCACTTAGTGGCAGAATCCTCTAGTCCTGATTAACAGAAAAGCTTAATTAAAATAAAATTAGCATTCTCTGCTTTCCCTGCTGTGAAAATCTACTGGTACACCATCTTGTAATTACCAAACTGACTTCTTTAAAAATGTGTTCTTTGAATTTCCATTTATCATATTTTGTTCTCCAGCCAACCAACACCCTTCCATCCACATAAAAGATGTCAATATGAAGACCACTGCCAAGATCCAACTTGTTCATCAAGCAGCTGAAATATTACTTATAGTTTTACATAACCCTACTAACTTAAAGGTGAATGCATAATTGCGTACATCTCTCCCTTGTACTGGGGGAGCCCAGAACCAGCCATGGAAGTCTAGATATGGCCTCACTAGTGCTGAATGCAGGAGGAATAATCACGGGATTAATCACCTCCCTACCTGCTGGTGATGCTCCTCCTAATGCAGCCCTGGGTGCTACCCACATTCCTTACCAGGAGGGCAGATTGCCGACTCCTGTTCAACCAAGATTCCCATGTCCTTTCTGCCAAGCTGCTTTCCAGACAGTCTGCCCCTAGACTATACTGGTGCACACATTTCTTCATCTCCAGGTGCAGGACATTGCATTTCCCTTTGTTGAACCTGATGAGATTCCCATTTGCCAGCTTCTCCAGCCCATCAAGGTTCTTCTAGAAGGCAGCACAACTTTCTAGTTTAATGAATACTCCTCCCAGCTTTGTATCATCTGCAAACTTGCTGAAGGTGCACTGTCTCATTATCCAGGCCAAATTTCAAATATAATACATGAAAGTGGAATAATTATTTATCACTTTTTGTCTCTCATTTTCAATGCAGAAACATGTCTCATCTTTGTCAGGAATCAATCGTTTTCCTTCTTTTAACTGTAGATGCAACTATCACATTACAGGTTTATCTTAAGATATAGCTCAATGTACTGCAGATATGTATTTGTACTAGTATCTTCCTCAAAGTCTTCAGGCATTTACACATACCCAAGTGTTACTGCTGGCATTTACACATTAACTGATGTGTTATGACTATATAAGAAAAGAATAAGTAGATAGGATTCAGGAAGTATAAAGATCTTGGCTATCAATATACTAGAAATAGGAATCCACTTTCTTATTTCCACATAGGCTAAAGCAAGCTTGATTGGAATTTAGTAGTTTAGGGTTTGTTTGTTTAATAAACAGAAATTACAATAAGCCTATGAGACAAAGATATTTCAAAGTATGCAAGTCCAAAACCTACCCATTATTTAAAAGAGAGATATGCCAATAATGAGAATAGCCAGCTAGGGTATAGTCAGAAGTGACTGCAGTCAGTCTGATGAAATTAAGGAAAGAAAATAACAAAGACTGAAGATATTCTAGGTGATTTCCAACAATTATCACTCGTATCTTATACTGCTGTATATGACAGCACGTCTTTTATCAATAGACAAACAAGAAGCATATAACCTTATTGCTACTGATACACCAGAGTTTGAGAAAACAGATTTGGCTATGAAACTGCTTTTCTTATCTACCAGCAGGAAGAAAGCTTCTTGTCAAATAGAAAGTCTCCATCTAACGCTCTTCCTTCACCAATAATAGGACAAGATGTTTCTATACCAACAAAAATGGAACAGATGCCCAGTAATTTTTTTTTTTTTCCTTGTAACAACTGGCCAGCCAAAGTGCTTGAAAAACCTAAATTGGTAGACAGAGCTGTGGATAGCAATTTCCACTGCACTCTTCACTTATTGGGCACAAATTCAATAAATAAAGTCCATAGATTTCCTTTTCCCTTACTAAATAAATCATGTCATGCCATTCTTCAAATACACGTGTACACACCCCCACATACATATAATCAACTAGAGGTGATGAAATTTCTCTCATGAACTGCACATTGAGAACATGTCAGTGAGACACTTGGTAACAAGATTACTGAGAAACATCTTCCCTTGTCCTCATCTATATCCTGGGGTCCCCCTTCTTAGAGCAAGACAGACATTGTAACTCTACCTCTAGTCTACACACACAGGTCAAGGCAAACATCTAGAAAAGCTCAGACTGAAAACAGGCAGAAAAGATATTCCTGGTAGATGCTCAAACTACAAATCTGAAAATAGCATAGGATCTCTATCCTGTCTTGACCAGCACTGTCTTGTGTAAATATTGTAGAAAGTCTATATGACAACCTTATGTACTAGAAAGCAAATGTTGTAAGTGACCATATCTTACTTTTTCACTGGTTAGAAGGCCTGAGTTCATTATCTGCCATGTAAAACAAGTTAACACACGCATTTATCTCTGAACTACGCAAGATTTTCAGGAGAAATTTTGATTTCATCATTAGGGACATACTTCCCAATGTAAGTACTTTCAATTTTCCAACAGAAAACCTTAATTTTCATGAGCTATCACTTGTCCTGATCAACTGATCCCTGTTTTGGGATCTCCCATGCTTTATTTTTCACTTTCCAGTTCAGCTTCGTGTTACTAACTTAAGTTGCACACCACTGCAACCGTGACAGCGTAGATTGTGTGCCTGCAATCATAAAAGCAAACAAAACTCTCACTTTAATATATAATAACATGGAACACATATATGTTGTGTATATAACTTAATTATTAAAACTTTGGTAGAGAACAAATATAATTAATAACTCATGCAATCTTACATTATTTTTAATACATAGACAGTAAATGGTAAATCTTCACGGTACAGACAGCTGAAAATACAGTGGTAATGGTAGGGAAGATGCTATAGCAGCTTCATTGCTTTTTATTTCAGTTTAAACCAGGTGCCTAGGAGACTAAGTAAATTAGGAATCAAGTGATGGAATGTGGTACACAGTTCTTGAGATATTACTGCTCAAAGCATCCTGGTGCCAATTGTTGTAGTGATGAGGGCCTGCAGCTTGCCACCAGGCAGAAAGGTTTCATTAACCAACCCCTAGGATTTATTCTTTACGATGTTTTTGACATTTACACAACATTTTTCATTTTTCATTACCCCAAGGAAAAACAAGGGGGGGAAAGAATAAAGGATCTCTTGTTTGCCAGACCATCATTTAAAAAGACTGAGCTGGCTTTATGAAAGATTTTTTTATGCAGTCGTTGCTGATTTAGTGCAGTATTATAATCAGCAAAGAACTAAATGCATTTTTAGACTTTGTAGTTTATATAGGGAATCATTAGAAAACAACATTCCCCGTATTTAATGTTTTATCAACACATAGAAAAAAAAATAAATAGAACACTCAGCCCCTCTTTCCTCACTCTTGGTGTTTATTTCCAGCATCTAGAGAGGGCTAGAATCTTTGTCACTGTAAATATAGGTATTACTACATACATGCATCAACACCAGTTGACAGTGTGATATGAAAACTGTATACAATATTTATCAAAATAAGCATGTGTAGATATTTTTCAATTGTTCCCAAAAATGAATCAGTATTTTCCTATTAAGCATTTTTTTAATTATTATTTATGAAGCTCCCCCTGGCCCACAACTCAATGCTTTCTTAATTGAATTAGCTGGTAAAATTACAGTTATACCAGCTTGGTGGTATACAGTGATACAGTTATATCAACTTGGTGCTTTACAAGGGGAAAAACTGAGGATGAAAATATTGTTTTCTTTCTTCCATGCACTTCAGATTTTTTGTCTGTTTTATCTGGATCTACACATCTCATCAATTAAGCAGAGAGGGTGAAAACTCAAACATAGGAACACTTTACAACAAAACATTAATTAAAAATTATTTTAAAAGGCTTTTAAATATAAATATATATAATTCAGTCTTTTCTCCAATGCACAGAAATTAAATTTGCCATTAAAAAAATCTGCATACTGATCATAAATATATTTATTTTTCCTCAGCCAGTTCCTATAACCATCACATCCCCAACATCAAAATAGGTAATTTTGCAAGAACATTTGAAGCTCAGAAGTTCTATTCTTTTGGGGTTTCTTTTCTTTTTCATGTGACATTATTTCAGAGTGGAGAATAGTTTACTTGGTGACATTCAGCCCTCTGCTACCTATCATCACAGCACAAACAGCATGGCAGAAAGGAGAACCCCATCTATAAAGCAGTCATACAAAACCTGAAAGCCAATCATAAGAATGTTTCACATTACATCAAAATACAAGCAATATTTAAGAGCTTAAAGCTCTCTGGAAATACCCCTCTGTCCTGGTTTCAGCTGGGATGGCATTCATTTTCTTCTTAGTAGGTGGCACAATGCTGTGTTTTGGATTTAAGATGAGAATAATGTTGATAACATTCTCATGTTTTTGTTGTTGTTAAGTAGCGCTTACTCTAAATAATGGTCTTTTCAAGTTTCCCATGGAGGGGCACACAGGATCAGGCCAGCTGACCCGAACTGGCCAAAGGGCTATTCCATACCATGGACCATCATGCCCAGTATATACACTGGGGGAGCTGGCCAGGGGCTGCTGATCACTACCCAAGGACTGGCCAGGCATCGGTCAGTGGGTGGTGAGCAGCTGCATCATGCATCGCTTGATTGGTTGGTTGTTTTTTGTTTTCCTTTGGGCATTATTCCTCTCTCCCTCTTTTTCATTACAATTTTTATTATTATTAATATATTTTACTTTATTTCAAATACTAAATTGTTCTTATCTCCACCCAGGAGTTTTACCTTTTCCCGATTCTCCTCCCCATTCTGCTGCAGAGGGCAGCAGGGGGAGCGAGCAAGTGGCTGCATGGCACTTACTCGTTGGTGGGGGTTAAACCATATCACCCTCACATTATCACACAGATGAATAGTATCTCATGATCCTCAGGGTTAGCATAATCTACACTAATCAGTGAGATGATAAATACCTTTCCACACACTATGCTGCTGCATATTCCCATATAGGAAAACTAATATAAGGCACCCACAATGCCCTTATGAACTAAGAGATGTGGTTGTACATGAATACATAAGCACCTTAAAAGTAAATTACTGGTATGTACATATGGTTGACCAATTGCTAAGGCTAAAAGAATATTCTTCATCACACTGTACTAGTAGGTTTACAACTATGATTGAAACCAAAGCCAAGATGCTGTAATGATCATGCCCAGCATTGTAACTGATTTCTTAACTGTCTGTTACATTAAGACAAATTGAGAGGAAGGGGGTTTTTCCTAATATTCCCAAAAGATTTTTGTATCTGTATGAAGTTTCAACTGCCTTCGATTATCAGCAGCTTCCCTATCACACAGAATTATCATGGGGCTGGCTTATTTGGGATTAAAAATACCATGAAAAAGCATTAAGTAGACCAGATAGCTTTCCATGGGACTTAATAGTCTGTTAGAGGAAATTCTAAGATCAAAACACCAGAGTCATTAGGCACTTTGAATAAAACTCAAAGTAGAGGTTCATCATTAGTCCATTATGATTTTTTTCCTGTTTCTCCTTGAAGATAAGTCACCATTATATGTCTAGAATAATATCCTTGGGAAAACAATAAAAAATTGTTTTGTTAATAAAAAAATCCACTGTATTCTACAGAACACTGAAGGTGTTTGACTTATCCCTCATAAGGATACCATTTATACTAAAGTTGAGATTCCATTTTACAGCATTTTACATTTTTTTTTTAAAAAAAAAATAAATCATTGGTACCTTCAGTGTGTAAATAAACCAGTACAGTGTTACAGTGGCCATAGAAATTATTCACAGGATCTGGTTAAACAACAGCATCTTAAAGATGGCTAAAAGGGATCTAGTACACTGATAAAAGGTCTTATTAATGCTATCACAGTATACATCTCAGCTCCTTCATGCTCATCCATGCAACCCTTTCACAGGAAACATTTGTTCCATATCCTTAAGAAACACTTGAAATCTATCAACAATGCAAACAGGAAGGAACTAAATATACAAATAGCAATATTGCTCAACAGCAGGCACTGAAGAAAGCCTAACCTGAAGTCCTTGTCATGGATCAGAACAGATGACAAAGCAAGATCACTCATTCCCAAGGAAACTGGGAGAAATATTTATCTTTCAGAACTCGTGCTCACTAGGTAACAGTCCTCTTGCACTGAATATTTAGTTTTCTAGCCAACCAATTGATTACCTGTGAAAGCAAGGATAAGCGTCTATTCAGGACAACCATATAGCTCCCTCCTGCCAAAATGTATGTTAGCAGGAGAGGCAGCATGGCAAACTGGATGCCAGTATACATCAAGTCAGTGTGTAAAAAGGGAGGGACCAAGAGCTGTCCATTTTTCTCTCTGTGTGATGGTTTGGTAAATTAATTTTCACATTTAATCCTAAGTCACTAACCCTCCAAAATGATACAAATTGAAGCAATAGGGGAATTAATTTTTTTAACCCCCTTTTATATTTTATGCATTTATTACAGCTTACACTATATTTTCAAGTTTTTCACCACCACTATATAGAAATAGACTAGCTGGCAAATGGTAACAAAACAATTTAAGTATGAAAATCGTAAGACTGAGACCACAAGAAACTCGAAGAAACGGACTATTAAAGAAATAATTCAGAAAACTGCATATTTAAGAATTAAGGAGAATTTTTAAGGCAACTGCACATTTCCATGAATGCACATGTATGTCTAAGTAAAAGAAAATCTCTAAAGAACAGCTACAGGGAATTTTCAAATTATAGGACCACAGAACATCAGTAGCTTTCTCATGTTCTTTCTAAAAAGATTCTGGAAAATCCAATTAAATGTCAGTACTGATTTCTTTTTGCATTTTTAATTTTTATTTTAGTGAACCTGCTTTTCAAAAACTTCTAATACCAAAATAATAAAAAGGGAAGAAAATAAAAATAAAAAGACAAATTAAATACTGTTTTGTCAAAAAAGCTATGAAATGCTCGAAAGGCTGATATATAAACCATTTTAGTAAGACTGATTTACTATTATGAGATCCTGATGAAGACAACTGATATAATCTGTATAATTAACCTATGTCCACTCAAAGAGATTCTTATCCCCTAAAAGAAATTGATAAAGATAAGAAGAATTTATTTCCTGCCCCTCCCATCTCTCAGATGAACCCATATTTGAAGAAAAGTATTACTGGTTTGCTATTTACTGAAAATAAAAATAATAATCTCACCAATATATTTAGCAAACTCAAAAGGCTAGCCTCACGTTATCATCACAAAGAGAAAACAGTACACTTAAGCTAGTGAACAATTACAGAATAAAGAAAAGTGACTAAAAGAGAATTTCACACATTTCACACATTTCCCATACACTGTATCACAATATTGTCTTCCTCAAATTACACAAAAATAATCACATGGATTATACTAGAATAGATTTGTATGTGTCTGAAAAAAATAAGGTATTTCAAAATGACCAATTTTACGTCACTATATGACTAGTTGTTTCTAGAATAATTAAACTTGTTCTGTGACCTAATAAACAGTCCCACCTGTCTTAAGGCTTTACAATAATAAACTGTATTTTGAAAACTTATTTAGGAAAAGAAAAAAGTCAACTTGTATGTACAGGAAAATCCATGAAGAAAACCACAAGTAAATATTAGCCTGAAATTTTGGCATTATAGACTTCACTGAAAATAAAAAAATCTCAAAATGTTTGTACAAATGCTTTTCTTCCTTTATTGGCAGGTGATACTTATATCCCTTAATCATACAGTATCAGTATCATTTTCTGCTGAATCTTCTTCTCATCATCTAACGTTGAACAGGCCAAGATTACATAGAAAACAGTAGTTCTGAGATTTCCTATCAAAGGAAACTATGAGCTACATTGCCAAATATGCAAGGGTCTACTGCATAAGTTTCTTTAACAAATGAAGCTATCATGGAAGTTACTGGGGTTTTTTTCATATTTACAAGATGAAAGTTGGGATAAAAATCACTGTAGTGACTGTAGTCTTTGTATCTTTAGGGCAACAGTCTGCATTTAGTATTGTAATGAAATATTTTTATAGTGCTGACTACTTAGTCCTCACTGCTCAAATCACATTTTCTGCTATATGTACTGTTCTTTGAAATATAACTAGCTGTCAGCAGAAACCTAATTTCAAGAAACCATTCCTGTGTTTAAGGGACTGGGAGATTCTGTGTCTACAATTCAGCCAAGGTAGCCACACATGCTCATGAATTATGCAGAGAAATGATTAAAATTAATCTCTCATGTAACACAACAAGAGAACGTATGTTGTGTAGTCACACAGCTCTGGAAAAATCAGACTAACATCTTAGCCAAGCTGTTAAGACCGTTCTGTTACTGACACTTATCATCAAAGGCTCACTCCTAATAGCAAGAACAACCACCCACTCGCAACAAAATCAGACAAGATTAGCTGAATGACCATTTCAAAAGAAATTAAAGTATCAAGTAATATTGTGGGAGTATTGCAACATCTGAAATTGATCATTTCAGTGTAGCCTGTGTACACGCCGTTAGAATCGGAGACTTACTGAAGAGTAACAGAAAGATTTCCCTATGAAACCAAGCTTTGGAAGTCAGTAGTAGACTCCAGCAAATTTTCGTTAGTAAAACAGAATAGGAATTCTTTCTTAAACAGCAAAGTTCTCCACCTAATTCCATAACCAGATAATTTGCTCCCTTCAGGCAATATCCAGCCCTTGCATTGTACATTAATTTCAGCATTTTCAAAAGGAATTAAACTGACTTAATTATAAAAAAAAGGCAGTGGTCAGGTATTTTAGGAACATCTTTTCCCAGATAGTACTTTGCATGAAATATTACGTTAGAGGATAAGCCATAGTAAGTTACAGGTTTTGGTTTTTTTTTTTTTTTTTCTACAAGAGAAAGTCCTTGATATAACACTGAATCTGTCAGCTTTTTGGTTTTTCTAATTTCCCTCTTTCATGAGAGGTAGATATTTAATACCACTGGATGACTATTATTCAATGTGAAAAATCTTCCAGGATTCTCAAGTTCTTGCTATACTAATAGGAATGCAATTAAGAATAATTTAGTTAAAAACTATAAATCATAACTCCATACAGCACACCTCTGCTCCTAGCTGTGTGGGCTCAGTTCTAAGACACATTCAAAACAGACCATCCAGTCAGCAAAATTTCTTATGCACTAAACTCATCTTAAATTGACATTGGCAGTTGATTCAAATTTCATTGAACCTTAAACAGTTTATTGAATAATTAGAAAATATCATAAACATACATTTTATGTCCTCAAAGAGCACTGTAACAAAAGAGATGCCATCTAACAAATTTAGTCTAACTTTTTAATGGATTATTATATTTAAGCACAAAGACAAAAATCAGCCTGATAAGATCAAGTTAACAGGTAGAAACTGTGAATGAACCATACTGCTACTAAAGACATTACAGTATCTGCTGAATAAATAAAGACAAGGAGGAAGAAAATCCAGTAAAAAGAAAAAAGCCAACAACCAAGGCAACCTTAATTATAGAAGTTGTAAATTCCGTGCTTTGTTGCACCAGCTTATAGATTTCATAGGATAGAACCACAGATCCATTTGTGTTAATCAGCTCTCTGGACAGGCAATCATTATAGCTAGTTTAGCTAGCTTCAAACACACACATAGACTACCGTTAACACGGCATTAGCCTAACCAGGTAAATTCAGTACTTTCAATTTGTGTAATAACTTATTTTTCAGTTGTGTACAAAATCAAATTTGATATCATGAATGTGTCGATCAATTACAATTTTCCTTTACATAGCTTATATGCAGCTGTATGTATATAATCTAAACACCATCGTTGGAAATTCTGATAAAAAGTTTAATGTAAGTACTGGTAACTGAACTTAAATTGAGAACTATTTCTTCTGCTCCTTCTTACACTTTCTAGTACTAGTTAATGTAAAAGATCAAATACACTATGATACAATATACATATTATCATTTCAGCAGTTCATCATCAATGGCAGAAAAAATATATAGAATAATATAGGTTATGCAATTTATGATTCTGTATTTAAAAAACTACTTTACTATAACACCTACAAAATTTTTTTTTTCTACAAACAGCAATGGCAGTTAACCTCCCCTCCTGCTAGTAAGCTTGCCAGTCAAAAAATCACATTCAACTACACAATATGCCTGCAAATAAACGCCTAAGTAGACGGGTCCTTCAATGTCCCCTGCAGGCCACAGAAGTCAGACTTTAATCAACTGGGTAGAAAAGGCAATTTAATAGTTGTGGGTCTCTGGTTCATCCCCAGGAGTTTTATGTTGGAGTTCTACAGTAAAAGAATTCACTACTAATTTCACCCTCCCTTATTTAAATGTCAGCTGTGATATTAGCCTATCCCTTTAGGACATATTTGCAAATGTTTTTGTGAAAAATATTGTAACAGCAGCCTTGTTATGAAAGCCCAAGACATTTGGCAATCAAACACACATCAATATGTAAAAATATATAAATAAGAACAGTATTACAGGTAATAAAACTGCTCAGATAATATGCTTAAGCATAATACCCATATTACAGAGTAAAGCAAATCTCAGCAAAATAACATCTTTTAGAAATTGTGGGGATTGCAGTGTAGTTTGTAGATCAGTAATGCATTCTCTTGTTTTGAATGAATTAACAGAATTTCTTTTCTGAAGAGTTTCAATCACAACTGCTACAAAAATAAATAATCTATTCTAAAAAGCATCATCCCACAACAATATACCTACTTATCTCCAAATCCTTCAAGCTACTTCTACATTTACATCATGCATATGCTCACTTTGTGATTTGGCTACCACGTCTTCTCTTTGCTTACTCTGAACAGAAAAAGAAATAAAAAGGAAACCCTCACCAAGTTACATAATTCCTGTGCTAATCCTCTCCCTTTAATAATCTAATACAAATAACGCCTAAGTGACAACAGGAGTTTGGGGAGAAAAGGAAGAAGAAGATGAAAGATTGGAAAGAAAGCACTAAAGCTTCTGTCACATGCAAGTCACTTGGACACTAAACATGCCCTCATGTTAGGCTGAGGCTTAGAAAACCAATGCTTAGGAAACGTTCCAGGTGCAACCCTGAAAAGTAAACTGCATTTTCTAATGCCTTAAATTAATTTCATCTCTTCATTGCTTGGTTCTTGCATGATGCACAGAGAAAGAGCAGCTTCTGTGACTTACATGGATTTTATGCAACCTGTAAGCATGAAAGTATAGTTCTAAATATTTCAATGTAGTACATTTATCTGCCATTTGACTGTTTAAATTTTTCCTATATTCAACAAACAGTCGTGCACAAAATAAGCAGTTAAGTTATTGAGTGGCTTGAGAGAAGCCATGTTTTAAAAGTTCAGAATTCTTTCATGAAAAAGGCTTACAAAAACAGCTTTAGTAGAGTGAGAGTTAACCTAATTAAAAAAAAACAATACACAGATTCAGTACAAAAAAATACTTTGTTGTTGCTGAAGTTGTGTCAGATCTAGAACAGGCCAAGTAAGATAGACAAACTAGTGACAGTACAATAATACAGAATCCTAACAATTACTTCTGTAGAGGATAAGCAAGCCTTAAAATAATTCAGAACTTATTATGAAATTAATCGGGGTTGGGAGGTGGGGGTGGGGGTGGGGGGGTGTTATCAAAAAACACCCAAACCTAGTCCATTTAGAAAGGAGAAATTTTGAACGCACCTTTTTTTTAGCCTACACTGCCATCGTCTGGTTGTACGAGATGTAGCATCATGGTAGGTCAAAACGCACCCTTCATACTATGCGCATTTTTGTTAATAGAAGATAGTGAGGAGATTTGTAGCATTTATACGGGAGTGCATTGATCACAAATGAAAAAAAAAATATCTAAAGACAGAACAGAATGAGAACAGAACATTCAAATGAACTGTGTAAACTGTGGCTAAAAATTCCATGTAATCTATAACCACGTATGTCCTGGGGTTTTTTTTTGGTTTGGGTTTTTTTTTGTGGCTTTGTTTTTGTTTTGTTTTGAATTGAATTGAATATAAACTGTTGAATTAATAGTTAACCTTTGAGATAAACGATGTAATTTGAAGAAGACTGCCAAATAATTTAGGATTATGGACCTCAAAAGGAAAATGCACAAAGTGGAATTTCATTATTTAACAGGCTAAAACTAATGATATATTTTAAAGCACCTATTTTTTAACATTTGAATCACATACATACAATAAATCAACTCTGTGCTTCACTAGGCTAGGAAAAAAAAAAACAAACAAAAATCCAACAACAAAGCAACACTATCTTATTTCTTAAAATGATTATTACAGAATCTTTCCCTACTTTCCAGAACTACAGCTTACCAACATTTAGAGTTATCAATAACAAATTCAGTGACACTTTAGACTACAATCAAATAAAAGCAACAAACAGAAATTCTGGCTAATTAAGGGCTACCTAGCCACTGTTTGTATCATCAGTCTGGCCCTAAAATTCAGACCTATAGGATAAAAAATACATGATGTATGTGGCCCTGGGAAAATTTACAATAAGCTTGGCTAGGTTTTAAATACACAGGAAAATAAAAGGTAAGGTAAGAAGAATTTGTGACATCCACAATAAGAACTTTTTAAAAATTACTATGAAGTTTCAGAACTTTTTAAATTAACTTTGAAACAGACGTTTTATGTGACAGAGCAACTACAAGGAATATCTGAAAAGACAATAACAAGCTCATTAGCATGCAAAATACCTTGGTCTGGTCTAGGTTCTATTCTGACTCAATTCTTAGTCTTCTGTGCTAGACTGCAAATGTACACTATTGTTTGGTTTACATGCAGAAAGCAAATAAACCAAGTCTCCAAGTGGATTTCAGCTTACAGGGCCACCTAGATAAATATGGACACTCTTTGACAAACTTTTGTACTTCTTAACATTCTTTAAAAGTGAGCAGAACTTCTAAAAGCAAACTTTTCTTTGAGGACTTGACTTTAGGAGCACACATTAGAAGTTCTGAAACCAAATAATCTTCAAAACTAGTAGCAACAACTAATATTGCATTTAGTTCGGTTGAAACTGTAAGCATTGCAAGTGAGCCAACACAGGGCTCTATGCCTTCTTTACCTAAAATGTAATGTGGTTTGGGTTTTTTGTTTTTGTTTTTGGGTTTGTTTGGGTTTTTTTACTCTGTGCAGTAAGATGCAGGGTCACTGGAATCATATCTGTTCCCAAGGCAGTAATGTAAATAGAGGAACCTTACCCAGTTGGTGGTAATTATCTTAATAGCCATGGCAAGTACTGTGAGAATGTCAAGAATTACAATGTCTTTGCAGGTTCTTCACAGGTATTTTAGTCATTCAGCTATATTCCCTTTGAATTAATTTGAAAATGTCAGTGACTGTAAGTAAGGTTACTGGGACTGCTTTGAAGAATCAATTTCCATGATCCTTGAAAGCATTTGCTTCTCTCTGCAAACAAATAATAGCCAGAAATCCAGTGCCTAGAATGTATGCAGTTAATCTGCACAGATTAGGATATTTGTGGTTAGGTACAGCTTTTTTAAAGAAAGCATCATACAACTAACATAGATTCTACTTTCTGGTACAGAATTTGGGAGATAAATGCACCTGGAAAAAACAAGCATGTGCTAATTGGTACTCAGATCAAAACTACATACAGTGGACACTGACACATTATGCATTCAATTAAATTAGAAGACAGACACAGCTGCAGTTCAGGCATCCCAAAGGAAAGGTAATACAGTGTAAAGGCAGATTCACTAAGGTACACTAGCTGTAAAAAAAGAATAAAAATAGATATCAGGTTATATATTTAAGATAATTGTCAACGAAAGCTCTGTAACTACCTGGAAACAGAAAAGCAGAAAAACAAGTTCGCACATTTAAATGTCTCCCTAGAACAAATTGCAGACAGATTTTATTTCTAAAACACATTATCTGTGCTTATATGAAATGACTTTTTAATAAAAAATGTAGGGAAACTAACATGTCAAAATTGTAGACTAAAACATCAGGCAAGAATGCATTAAGTACCAAGACTGTAGTATGGCAGGTAGAAGGCAAGATAGCTTAACACTGATAGAAAAATCTGTCTTTCTAAAGTAGTACTTAAGATGCACACATGGTTTAAAATTTACAAAGTAATTGCTTTTACAAGAAACCAGCACATACCACAACATTCAATGCCTTCTCAAGTCTACTTAATCATGATCCTCAGTATATTTAAGTTGGAGGACTGACTAAATCAGGAAGTGAATTTGAAATAGGCAAGATACAAGAGGCTTTGAAAGGTTTTATTGCTGTTGTGGTGTTTATTAAAAAATAAAAAAAATAAAAAGGAATGTACTTGCAAACATTTATCCAGGCTCTTCCAAGGTACTTTCAGGTACTGTTTCAAAATAAAACTTTGGAATCCCAGGCAAACTTCCAAGCAGAACCACTGATCTATAACCTAGTAATCTTCCACAGGAACAGAACTGACATGAAATTTTATAAAGAAGCTCTTTGGTTTTGTATGTGTGTATGACCTATGGCCTTGACTTGAGCATGCCAGCCTCTGGCTCCGGTCTGAGCGTCAGTGTTTAATGACACAAACCGAACAAAAGAATGAAGCTCCTGTTCAATTCAGTAAAATGTAATTTAGAACTCAAATACATGAAAAGTAAGGTAAAGCAGTTTCTGGCCTCTGTTTCCTGAGTTCTATGCCTTGATGATATTTGCGTTACAGGAACAAAAAGAAAGTCCAATTTCATCTAAGATCCACACAGGACCCATGACAGCAGACATTGATGTTGACAATAGATCACAGGACCATCAACTGCACCCACTTCCTAGCCCATACAATTGCAAATTATAACTAATTTTCACTAAGAGCATTCTCTGAGATAGTGTTTTTGCATGAAAGTACCAAATGCTAAATTATCACCAGCACAGTTAGACATGAACTGCTGAGCTTTTCAAAAATTAAGCCCTGATGACACACAGTGTACTCCATAGATGCCATTTGTTTTCCCCGAAGTTTCTTTCCTCAGACATTTTCACTTGGAAGGATACCTTGAGTTTATCAAGCATATTGTTCCTCAGGATAACAAGTACTTTTGGGAAGGAAGCTTTGTTTGCAATCAGAGTCATTAAGTGGAAGAAAAAGAACCCAGAGACAGAAGATTTGCAATCTCATTCTCTTGTGTTACCAATATGTCTCCACTAATGCTGAAATTAATCATTCATCATAGTAAGAGAAGAAACACTGTACAGAGCATCTGAACCTCTTTAGATCTCTTGAAAAAAACTGACCCATTCTATGATAATTTCACCCAAAACCTGAATTATATAATCTACAGTATTTCTAAAGGCAGATAATTACTTACACCTTTTAAAGCAAAAAAGGAAGGCTTCCTATCTCACATAACTGAAAACAATTGAATACAGCTTCCTGTAGTTGGAATTTGTTACCCTTAAATCAGAAACACACTTTTAAGAGATTTTTACTTTGATAGAAACAATGCTGTAATTACATAGAGTGCAACTTTTATGCATGCTATTTAATATAATATTGTCATAGATTTGCTGCAATACTGGTTCTAAATGTTTTAAACTTAGCTTTTGTACTTTATATTTAGACTGTATAAGATAGAAAATTTGTTACATTTTAATAAACTGTGTCACAGTTCTTCAAAGCGTATTATAGAATGTAACAAATATAAAAGGGCAAAAATCTGTTTTACTGCTGCTCTAAACTAGTCTAATAGTGTCATGAGGAATTTCCTTCAAATTTTGATTGGAAATGAATAGATTAAGCATTTTGCATCTTCAATAGTGAAAAGGAATCAAACGAGAAAACAAAAACAACCCTCTCAGGCTATCCAGAAATGTCTTTTACCACTACAGAAAAGAACGGTGAAGATACTAACTTGCTAAGGTCAACAGAGCCAGTGGTAAAGCCAGAAAACGTGTCCTTGACTAGTCATTACCTACCACAACTGTCATCTCAAAGTTAAAAAGCACAGTTTGACTCACGGTATTACTATGAACCAAAGAAATACAGGTATCTGTTTAGCAGAAGTAAAATAATACAAGCATATGAGGAAAACAGGACAAAGAAAATACAAGCCAGCAATATAATAGAATTACATAAAGCTTTGATTGCAAAGGCAAAAATTTTCAGGAGGTAGCAGCAACTGTGGAAGTATTGTAACTGTGATAATCTAGAGCAAAAAGAGTATCTAATGAGTTTGTGTAATGTGAAATCAGTTAGTGCAGAAAGATTTTACCTCCCCTTGCAAATTTTGTCTTACGTAATTCACTAACCATTTATCCGTCCAGGAAAAGACAACAGGGAAGCAAAGTTTTATGAAATGAACACATCAAATTTGCTGAAACAGATGTTCCCTACTGGATTTCAGAGAATTCACACATGTAAAATAACCTGCTCTGTTCCTTGGTCTTCAACATTTATCAAATCTTGAAAAACAGTAACAGAGATCAGAGCAACTGAAATATTATTTTTATATAAATAGCATAATTTTTAAATCAAAAGAAAAAGTTTGCCACTTGCATAGTATGCCTATTACCATTATTCCGGGGAAGGAGGGGGGAAGGGGGACGGGCAGCAAAGAAAAAAAGAAAAAAAAACAACTTTGTTTTGTACATTAATCTGCTGACAAAGCAGGGAAAGGACTGTGAACATCAGACTGCTCTTTCAATACTTCTACTGTATTTTTTAGAAATAACCCCTGATTTTTTAAGAAGTTTTTACACTGCAAGTATGCCCTAGTGAGACATCCCTGTACACTGGGTCTTTTAATATTGCCCTGGGTGTCCCATCTCAGTACCCAAGCAGCTGAGATAAATGGCAGAATCCCTGGATTTTTCAGACCCTGAACAACAAGAAGAAATTTTCAACTGAACTGTACAAAACTGCTATGATTACATACAACATGTCTGGAAAGTACACAGTTTATATATAAAACCATGAAGTCTCCATATCACCCCTCAAACCAAAAGATAATTAAACATAAATATGTAAAAAAAATGGGGGGGGGGGGGGGAATTATACATTAATCCTTACTTTAATCCTTACATAAAAATCATCAACAATTTTTAAAGACAACAGAAACATGCATACATATTCAATTTCCAAATATGGATATATATTTAAGCATAAGTGCTCTTACAAGAATAGTCTTCATTAGAGGAAAAGACATTCTGCATCACTGTTGAAGTCAGTTCTGAAATAACTGAATTAGGAAGTTTTGATCAAACTGCCCAGTACCACACATCCAGGTAGCTGTAAAAAGCAATCTATTGCTACAGAGAAAACATTTACCTGGCAATAGATTCAATACAGCATAAAAAAGACAAACTGGAATCAATGAGAAATGAATTGGATTACTGGTTAGAAGCATATTCTTGCATGTGTTCAAGCTACTGGGAAAGTAATGGAGCCAGCAGGTATAAAAAAGGCCCTCCAAATGTCTGCTTACCCTTTCATGATCCAATCACAGCCATCCTGTTAATCAGGTTGGATTACATCCCAGATATTAATTTGGCAAACAAAACAATGGTCTGATTAAGCCTGCCCCCTTCAGATATGCTGAAAACAATCTGCCACTGATAATCTTGCCATGCATATACTCCTGGAAAGCCATCTGATCAATTTATGCTTAGATGACAGTAGAAGTCTAAACTCAAATACAAATGACATACAGCCTTCCCTATTTGTTAATGGCCTGTAAACTCATCCTCTGCTTCCCAAGGAAGTGCTGAAACATTGGCCACGAAGGGAGACAGTTCAAGCAGTTACGGACACCTTTCAACTATAAGTAAATAAGTGCTATACGTATGAAAAGAAGTTGCTGTCTTGGACACAGGCAAAAGCATAGCTTTCTCACTGGCGACAGGAATACTGTTCTGCTGTTGTGATTTGGTTTTGTAACATTTCAGCAACCTGAGCCTTCCCAATAAATTTTCCTTACAATAAAGTTGATAACACACTAGTATTTCGGTGATGCTAAACCATGCGTGCACAGCATCAAGGCTGTCTCTTTTGCTGATGCTGACAGCCCCCCACCCCACAGTGAGCATGTTAGTAGCAGGAAAGAGATGGGGAGAGGACGCAGCTGGCACAGCTGATCTGAACTGGTCAGAGGAATATTCCGTACCATGTAACATCACGCTCAGCAGTAACACTAGGGTAGTGAAAGAAGGCAGGGAGTGGTGTCGATGGTGGTGGTGGTGTGTGTTCCAAGGTGGCCATTCCTCAGAGTGGGGCATCAGTCCGCTTGTGAGAGCCAGCGAGTGACTTCTGCATCACTTGTGTGTTTGGTTTTCTGGTGGGGTTTTTTTCTACTTCATTTAACAAACTGTATTTACCTCAACCCATGAGTTTTCTTCCTTTTGCTTTTCCTATTTTCTCTGCACACCCATTGGGCAGGTGGAAGTGAGCAAGTGGCTGTGGCAGTACTTGGCTGCAGGCCTCAGCCAACCCACCACAATGTATGAAATCCTTCATTCTTACATTCTTTCCCTTCCCCTTTGCCGTGCTCATGCTGTAGGCATAAACAATACCCTGGTTCAGATCACTGTTTTAAGATAGTCTCAACCCCTGGAAACAATCCCCACAGCAAGCCAAATCCCACTCAATACCTGGGTACCAACAGCTGAGGTTCATAGAAAGGAAGAATCACAGACCTCCATCCTCTGGAGCCGAACATTCATGGTTCAAAGACAGACTATCCAGAAGGTTCAGATATCACTGCAGGCAAACTATTCATTAGCCCATATTTATATAGAATCAATACACCTCCTCTTCTCTCATCCAAAATCATGTTGATAACATGGAGTGGCAAGAAAAAGGTACTTACATATTTGAGTGTTTAATACATAATATTCCCAAATATTTCCATAATGTACTTCTTGTTATTAGTTATAAGGAAAACAAATGGAAAAAATGTAATAGGTACCTCAATTCCTAAAAGGATTTCAATTTTCAGTATTAAAATTTGAACTTTCCATAGAGATACATTTTTTGATAAAGAACAATTATTATTTCTCTCTCTCCATTTTATGACTTAGCACAGTAAAGCACTGGCCTGCATCAAGTCATTCACACAAAATTTCAAATAGCGTTTCCAAATTTCATACACGTTCATTTCAGTGAAGAGTATGCTCGACTATGCAACTTAAACAACATAGAGGAGCAGTCTGAAATCAGGCTGTCAGGTATACTGATTTAGAGAAAGCGACTGCAACTTCCTAAATAGCAATATGCTTGTGTGTTTATTTTAACATGAGTTCTACTACAAGGACTCAGAAAAATATATAAAAGAACTTGCATTTTCTTTTTTTTTTTTTTTCCTGAAGAACCACATAACTTCTAGTCTTCCACCTCACCAATAAGGTTTTTTAAGAATACTTCAGGAAGATGGAACAACTATTTCAAACACGTGTGAGGGCAACAGTGGCATTATTTTCTTGCTGCTAAGAAAATTAAAATGTCGAAATAGAACTTTAAACAGCTAACCAGAGCTAAAGATGTTTTCAGGCAGGGAAAAAAAAAGGTTTAATGCTTTTAGACATACACTTCCTTCTAAAGTGGATGTACTTCCAAGAATTGAGGTTTCCGTTTTGAAAATAAAATGTAGTTCACACAATACATCCCAGATTTACTATCTAGACAGAGTCAAGGAAAGTTATTTATTTTATGGCTCCTCGATACCTATATTTTCTCTTCTAGGAAGCTTTTTGATTTCCTAAAACTTTTTAGAAAGTTATGTATAAGTTGTATGTATTTACAGATTACAACCTGTATATTTGTTTCATAAAGCTTTTTTTGTTTCCTTAAACTTTTTAGAAAGTTTATACAGAAGTTACATATTTATAAATTACAACTTCTATATTTGTTTACTTAAACTTTTGAAGAACTGAAAAAAGACAATTTAGAAAGACTGAACATTTTAGAAAAATGCTGTTCTGCTAAATTTAATCCACTAATACGCAATCTGTGTATCACTTAATATATGAAATGCTGTCCTGCAATTTTAAAGAAAGTAGTAAGAATGCATTGCTTAAAACTTGGGAATAGAAAACTAAATGCAAAATATTTCTGTACCTCGGTTTAATGAAACAACATCTGGAAGATTACTTGTTTAATAAAAAAAAAAAACATATCAACAAGCCTGATGCACAACAGAAGTAAGAAAAGTATGTATTTTCCAAATGTTACCATCTGGGAGCTTTATGCAAGAATAAATACTCTTATCGGCTGAATAAATTCTCTGATTCTCTATGAGTGCAGAACACTAAGTGGCTTCCCACAGTGGCCTCATTATATAAAGTTCTCTTAGGAGTTATTCTGCTGTGTATTTCTGCTCCACATCCCAGCAAACATTGACCTACTCTATTTATTGTCATCATGGCTAGATTTCACCTAGCTTAATGAACTGATTACACTTCTCTGCAAACACAGAAAGCACATTTTGAGCAAGAGTAAGTAAAAGACAATAATGACAGCTTGTAACAAAGGTTTAAGTTGAATGCCCCACACTGTAAAACTCAGGCTGATTATTTAAGTATATAAAATCAGAGATAAAAGGGATTCTACACACCTTTTTCCCTTCTCCTCTCCCTTCTCCCGAAATTGACCTTAGCTTTAATTTTTTTACAAGTTTATCCAGGTAAAATGTTAAACAATTAGGTCAAAGTCTGCTAACAACCTGTGAGACAGAGATATCACATTTTAATGGTTTGTTGGGTTTTTTTGTTTGGTTTTTTTTGTTTTTGTTTTTGTTTTAAAAAGAAGTTCCAGATAATTAAAATAGTTGACTAGGAACACATGGCTCAGCTCAAACAGATGAAGTGAAAAGGTGTATTCTTCACTGCTTAAAGTCTATGAGTTTAAATTTCCCCACTCTTGAAATTCCAAACTTTCCTCCATAATGAAAATTCAACATGAGACATACAAAGGACTCAAAATGGCTACTGGTTGTAGGCAAAGCTCCACTCAACTTCTATGCTGGGAAGCATTTGTCTACAAAAATAACCCTAGCTCCTAGCAAGAAGTCAATTATAAGTTCACGTTATAGACTTTACCGTATTGCAAGGCAAACTCTCACTGCTTCTGTGACAAGATGACCGCATGAGGTGGCGGACAGCTCCAAATGCACAGTCATACAAGCACGTGTACAAGGGAGAAAGAAATAGCCTAAAGTTGCCTTTAGCCTCTGCTAGCTGCTGCTGACATACCGACTCTTTAAACTGCTTTTTAGCATATAATTTCTAGTTAATTTGCATGAAATGTATGTGTTTATTACTTTAGATAAAGGTCTCTTTAATGTCCAGCTGTTTTTTGTTAATGTGCCTTTGAATTCTTACCAAACGGTAAAAACATAAAAAACATTGAATAAAAAGGGGGGAAGAACATTTTAAAAACAAAACAATTAGAAGCATAGAGGCTTTGATACCCTTCATTATTAGAGACCCCAGCCACTTCTGTACTTACTTGTCTGGATGTGTAATTCAACTTCATCTATAAAAACAAACGACCTACCTTTAGTCCCCAGATCACAATCTGTAAACTTCGTGTGATACCCAGTATCTCAGCACAAGCCCTTTAAAACCTGATGTGCTGTTTTATCTAATTATTTTTGGTTTATTTCCTTGGACTTTCACACACCACAGTCCCTTGGGGCATGAGGTGGCGCGGGGCAGGAGGCGCCTGACTGGCTGAGGGGGCAGGCGGGAGCTGCTGCCGGCCGGCTCTGTTCCCGCCACCACCACCAGCTGCTAAAGCAGGCGACGGGCTCAGCCCTGCCATGAAATGTCCTCCCGGCACTGAGGCACAGCACACCCCCACACAGGCCACCCCACCGCCACGCTGCCCCTTGCCCCACCAGAGGAACCAGAATGGACCCACCTCCCAGTTTGTGTTGGCAGCAGTAGGCTAAATGAAAGAAAAGTCCCTGACATAAGACGGTGTTGCCCTACAAAGGGAGATAATTTTGTTCACCTCAGTGTAAGACTTTCCTCCTCCTTCAGTGCTTTTTAGACCAGGTCCAACAGAAACCCTGAAAAACCTCAGAGGCTTCCCAGGCTTATGCAGGAACATGCTGCCACAGCCTGGGAATTTTACTGTAGGCACTCCTGGGAACCATGAGAGACAAAGCGAACCAGGCACTTAGGAACCCAGTGTTACCCAGCCCCTCCGGCCGCTAGGGTTAGCGAGCGTAACTGACGGTGAGCACAGAAGTATCTGTAAATAAGGTGATTTGTCTGTACATACTGATAACTCTAAGCTTCTTGATAAGGTCTCCCCCATCTTTCTTTACAAAGTCTCCCCCGTGCTTATTAAAAAACGAGAAAAAAGGGAAGGAAATGTCAACTGAAAATTCATTTCCCTCTAAAGCAACAACCCCCATTAAACACTTTGGCATATATACAATATAAAATTACACACTAAGATACAGTTAATATATTGAAATCCATGTCACTTGGCCTTGGTATCTGGTACATTGCAAAGAATCTGGTATGTCAGATTAGTAACTGAAAATTATGTAGATAATAAATTGCTAAGATCAACTATACCTTACTGATGCGCTAGAGTTTGGGCTACATACAGCTTACACTACAGGAAACTGACCCCCTTTAAAAAAAATAGTTCATTACATTGTAGAAAAAGTTGCACTGCCCCATTGCTGCAAAGTTTATTCATTCACAAACACAGAGAAGATCCAAGACATGTTCCCATTCACAGTATCTGAATATTAACAGATCTGTGGGGGATTGCCTTTTCTGTCTAACTTCAAAAGCCAATTCTCCTCTACGTTTTTATCTCCATTGAAAACTCAATGGTCAGATGTAGTCAAAAGTTCAGCAAAGCTTTAGCCTCTCATGAATTATATTTCAGTTAATTTTGACAGATAATTCTCCCTCTCGACTTACTTTTTTTTTCCTCTGAATCTGATTAATTTTACATTTAGCCAAAGAGTTTCTTTATTCTGTCTTCCTTGTCTTCAGGTGAAATACAAATCATTGTATGCAATGCAGGTACAGTACATATTAATCTATTCCAAGTTCACTTGTGCATATATTTACTTCAGTAAACATTTTTTTTTATTTATATAAAAGTATTAAATATTTCAGATTGCTATTTCTAGCTCAGTGAGCTTTGCAGGAGTTATTAGCAAGAAGTTGCCATATACCAAATGCAATTTATTTCAAAGCAGAGGAAGTTC
Organism: Falco biarmicus; assembly: GCF_023638135.1. NCBI lineage: Eukaryota > Metazoa > Chordata > Aves > Falconiformes > Falconidae > Falco > Falco biarmicus. Next base: position 72,676,439 of record NC_079291.1, read on the forward strand.
AAAAAGAATTGTGATTGCTTTCCAGTTTTTAAAATCACATAATACAAACATCAGTTCCTAATGTAATAGTAGATAAATGCATGTTTTAACACCAAAGCATTAAATAAAAAGGCTAGAAAGAGAATCAGCTGAAAAGTATGACTACTAGTCAGAGGAAATGTTAAAAATTAGCACTATTTTTTTTTTAAAAAAAAGTGTGTTGGGGTTTTTTTACATAGAGAATAATAAAGCACATCATGCTCATGGATCCTTTTTAGACACTTGTAAATTGTATTTAGACTGGAATCAGATTGCAACCAATGTTATTTTGATGATTACTTAAACTCCAGCCTACCTCAATAAAAAGCTGACTTCTCAAAGGTACCCAACTACTAAACCGGCTCACTGCCAAGTCACTCATACCAGCAGGTTTGTCTGAAATGAAACTGAAATTACCAGAATATAGCTACCACATAAAATACATTTTCCTATTCTGTATTTTGCATATGCTGTAACTAGATTTTGCCATTTAGTTGACTGATGCCCTCAATAAAATTTGTTTACAACACAGACTAATCTGTAACAGGGTTTACAGCTACAGGAGTGGAAACAAAGGACTTCATCAGTATTAAAGGACTCTGGAAAAGAGATGGTGTACCTTTCATATGTTTCTTCATTCTTTGACACCTTCTCCCAAGAGTTTTAATACGGAAAAGTTGTCCTTAAAAGTAAAAAGTAAATTGTCTCTTCAAGAACTAATTTGCTACACAGTCAGAGAATTAAAAGTTCAAGTTTTGCCCAAATATCCTCAAATAAAGATTTGAAAAAATCTTTTTAATAAAATAGATATAATTTATAAGCAATAGCAATCATGTTTATACATAGTAGTACAGGGACAGAAAATGCAATGGTTAAAGATGGAACACATTGGCAAAAAGACACAATGTACCTTTTTTAGCAATCTGCCTTAACAGGTATTCTGTTCTAGCGTAATAAATATACTATCCGTGTCCCTTATGTGTATTCAGCATGTGTAAAAGTCATGCAGCTCAACACATTGACACTTCAGTGGGAGGTCAAATTATTGTTTTGGCACTTCTGTCATGCCTGTCATTTCAATTCCACTTTATCAAATTACAGATTGCTAGACAGAGTTGGATTAAGGGGAAAGACAGACACACACACAGAGAGGAGCAATTGTCATCACTTCAGTTGTGAAATTCCATAATTGCATGTCAGCAACAGAAAGAACAAGAGAGCAGTAACAGGACTGACATTATGATCATTCAAATACTATGAAACTTTTCAACAAGACTTTGCACAGTGTCAAGCTACATGTCAGGAAATTAACTTGATTTCTGAGTATTTCCTCAGATTTGCCAAATATTTATTAGGCTGACTAATGCTGTGTGTTAAGTTCTAGGGCAAATTTCAGCTAGTTATTTTTCCATAAGTAGTGATTTTACTTGACTGGAACAAATTAAGACAAAGAAAAAGAAAAATCATTTGATTAAAAATATCACTAAAAGTCACATGAATAAAAATAAATTATACCTAAACAACTTAGATAATGGGTTTGATTCAACTTTTGGAGTTTTAGGGTACCTGGAGTGCAACAGAACTTGATTTAAAAGCATTGTGGAGGAGTTAGCCATGGATTTCAAGTAACTTTTCTGGTAATAAACGAGCAACAAAAAAACCCAACAACTCAACCCCCCACACCTTAGATAATTTTACCCTTTTGTGGAAGGTGTACTGGGGAAGCTCTGTTTCCCCAGCTCTATACTGGGGAAAACTCAAGAAGCATTGTGTAAATCTGACTTACATGAGCTGAGATGTCAGTGGAAACCTCTGGTGTATTGTGACAGATGGATACTATTCTTGGAACAGCTCGTTATTCTCACTTCTGGGTTACACCCTTGTTTCTGAATCCTCTATATTGCATGAGGTGCTGTCATACAATGGTTCGATACTACTCCTCACTATTTGTACAACAGGTAAAGAGGCAGAAGAAATAGGAATCATATGTTCACTCTAGTAGGCACCAGAAGGTTCATTAATGTTCAAAACTTCCTTAGATTCCTCTGAATCTATATCCAAACATAATTTAGTCACTTCTTTACCAATCTGTTGGAATCTTCCCTCATTAATAATAATAAAAAAAAATAATAAAAAATATTCTTTTAATGTGAGGAAAGACACATCTCATAACTCTGCAAAACAATGCAGATTGCATGATTCCTTCACAAGGGAATAAAAATGCCACTTACTCATATTCATTGACAGAAAGCTCCTAAACAGCAGAAAAAAGAATTACAATTAAAGGAAACAGTATATAAATATATCCACGCCTTAGATGCCAGTAGTTGAGTCACTCCCTCCATGATGCTTCTTACTAGTTCTTCACTGTTTGATACCTGTATTCATTCCCTCCCACAGTAAACTGAAGAACATTACAGAAATGGGATAAATTTTCTTGTTACCAATGAGACAATTTTTTCACTTAAACTGTCTTGGAAAACATTTTCACATGATCACTGTAACTTTAAAGAAAACCTGCAAGAAGCCATAGAATAGGCAAAGCAAAATATATTTCTAAAGGTGTTTCTATTTCTCCTCATTTTCTCTCAGACTCACTTTGTAGTCTTGCCTCTCTTCCCTTTGCATTTCTCTTTACCCATATGTAACTTGAGCGATATAAATGTAAGTACTCTCCTCATAGATGTTTTTAATTTGTTTGTAAAGTACTTTGAGATCTTCTGACAGAAGGTATTTAAAAAAAAATTATAAAATATTTTCCACAGCAGGCATAGAAAAGGAAAGGCATTACTGCCTACACCATATCCCACAGAAGGTAATAGGGAGTTATGAAACATTATATCACTACAGGGAAATTTTCTAACTTACTGACCTATCGTGTTATTGGCCTAATGCATAACCATAAAGTCTATTGCTCTCATAAAGCCTCTGCACTCTGAGCTCAAAAGTGGTAAATCTTAAAGTCAAGATGCATCTCAAAAGTGTTCTTTCCATGAGCTACTTTTCTTCTCAAGAACAGGAAACGAAGCAAGAGTGACCTTGAGCCACCAAGCTAATAACACTTAGCTGCTAGTTAACGGTCGGTATTATGTTGCCTGCAAGGAATACTGAAGAGAATGTCATTGCACATTACAGCAAAAGTGAGTCTATTACTAAAAAAAGTAAGCTGATTTAAAACAAAAGTGAAGAAGCCAAAGCTGAAGAACAAAACATGCCTAGCATAGTAAAAACTAGCGGAAACAAAATTATTCAGCACAGAAAGGTTATCCTAAGTAAACGTTCCATTCAGGTAGGTGAGGGGAGGTGGGAGGTGGGGCAAGAAGGGCAAGACAACTTCATATCAGAGTTTCACAGCGTTGCCGTGAATAAATTTGATGATATGACAAAGGCAACTGCAGAGTAAAACAAAGTATTCCCTTTGTATTCTGTTCAGACCTCAAAGGCAGAGCAGAGCAGGGCGAAATCTTATTTCCAGTTTCATTTGGTTTGTATTTTTGAAGATTCCTGTTCTATGCAAGTCCCATATGAATGTATGAAAAAAGATAATTGTTCAGACGAAGTAAAAGATGTGAACTGCAATTAATAAAAGACAAAGATTTATTAGGGGTGTTTTTTTCAGGTAACAGGAACTGATGAAGCTGGTGTAACAGCAATGGAAAAAAAGAAAGGCTTTACATATCAGCAGTCTTTTTTGAGTGGAGACTAAGACTAAAGTTTGGTTATATGAAATGGAAGAGAAGATTGTAAAGGAATCCACATGGTCTCACTCGTGGCAAAAAGGCCAATACCCTTAGCAATTCCCTTCAGCCAAGACCATTTAGTCTGCTCCCAAATCATACTTATATGAAAAAAACATGGGTAGAAGAAACAAACCTACAACAAATGGTCACTACCCTCACAAGAGCAAAACTTCATGCTGGAAAACATCACAGGCTTTGCAAATTATGGCTCAAATTCCAAAACATCATATGGCTAGCTTCAGAAATCAATGTATGTTTATAAAAATCAGACTTTACACGTTTTTAACAGGTTTCTTTCTGTGAAAATTTAAGGGTCACATTTCTACATATGTTTATTTGAAAAACAAAGTCAAGACATTTCTATGAGCACTGGATTCATTAACATCAAACGTTGTGATGTTCAGACTGAAAGTATGAGATCAAAACAAGAAAGGGCTGGCCGTGACACAGAAAAGAATACCAATTAAGTAGTAAATGAGTCGTACATACAGTTATGGGTCCACTGCTGGCAACAGTAAATGCAATTTAGTAACGCAGAATATTACAGACCAATTAGAGCCAACTGTTGATTACTTGTCACCTGTTACTCTCAAATCTTGAGAGGTTCTATCCTTGCAGAAAATTTAAGTAGAATCTTACATAAAAGGGTCGGTTGAAATAACAATGGAATGAGAGACAGATGTTAGTGATAAAGTGGTTAGGATAAATAAATGCTATTTTGTCATTTATAGAATAACATATTTCAAAATAATAATTAGTTATTAAATTTGAGTTTGCCTTCAGGCTATGCTTTAGCCACGGTTACATGAATTTCTAGTTCAGAAGTTAAGAGATTATGAAACTTCAGGAAAAAAAGACTGCAAGAAAAGGCACCTTGCAGTTATATATTTTGTTAAGTGGGAAAATTTTCCATTAATTACTAATGATATAGTTCATTAGCAGTATATTTCATTATGGAAGTGCAAATTATTAGATACTAATGATGCATGTCATAATTGCAGTAGTTTGTCTTGATTTCAACCTAATGAAATAAAAATATTTATTTACAATGTTTCAGATCTATGAATTACATTAAGTTGCTAATTAATGCTTTCAATAAACATGAAATAATGCATTATTATTAAGGGAGAATGATGTCTGGTGTTTTGATGATCACTGCATAGGTCATTGTAATTTATATTCCTGGACTCTAAAGTAAATCTGCCACTTAAGCTCAGTGGAAGTTTCAGTTTTGAGACGAAACACAAGGAAAAGATGAAATGTATCAAGAATTTACTACATTTCTGTTCTTCCAAAGTGCTACAGCAAATTAACAAAACGAAGAAGATAAATTTAGGGGTTTTCTGGACAATTCTTTATGTTAATTTGACCTTCTGCATTTGAAAGCTAGAGCACTAAACAGATTATCATTGTTGTTGGATAAAAAGTTTACTTCTAGCAAGTCATAAACCAAGCCACAACCCCAAACCTAGCAAACCTCATGTCTATTGTTACTACTGCAGTGATTAGTGAGGCAAGGTCACAGAAGAGCCCATAAACCTGAAGACATGTGTCTGAATGCATCAGTAGTTACTGCATGGAAATTCATAGCACTCAGCACTGCAATGTTGATAACCTCCAGCTCTCCAACCTTAATGATACATTAAGAGACTCTCCAGGTTTCACAGTAAGTTTGGAAACCCTGTGACTGTCACCTCACCTTCATGCCACTGCTTGTAAGAGCAAGAAGGGAGCGAGGGAAGTGAGCAAAAGAGGCCGGCAAAGTAATAACACATAGGAGAACATATGAACTTCTTGCGCTTTCAACTTCACTTCCCTTGCTCTGTCCTAGGTCCTGGATTGTCTCAGAAATCTAAGTCATATTCTGCATGGGATGAGGTACCCCTTTCTGGGGTCAGACAGCTGGGTTAGCCTTCATAGCCCCAGGCACTGAAGAAAGATAGCTCCTTAGGAAACCACTCAAACGCAGAGCAATCACTGAGGCCAAGAAAAAGCTTCAGATTTACAGCTGCTGTAATTTATGCTGAAATAGAAATCATCCTATCGTAAAACAATGGGGAAAAAAACCCCAAACCAAACCAATACAGTTTACTGGCAACAGGCTGGAACATCTGCTAGATAAAGAGAAAGCGATAATAATAAAAGGGGAAAAAATAAAAAACAACACATACATTAATTAGGCTGCAGTCCAAAGCTTATCAGGCTCTTGACAACTTTTCCCATTAATCAAGCAATAAGAACAACCTTTTGGTTACTCAGTTTTAGTAGCTGCTACCCACACCAAAAAAGTCAGATCTCAATGTTTAGAAATAAGGTCCTAGACTGCATTTTAGCATATTTTAAAACAACATGTACCTAAATTTAAACAGCTAGCCAGTTTCATTAAAGCTAATGCTCAGAATCTGAAGCGTAAATAGCCTGAGTTTCACAGTAATGAGTACCAGCTGATGTTAAGAGATTTTAAATTACATATCATGTGCTCAACACTTTCAGAAACTCAATTACTACTTCACATGGGGATACACTACACAGATTTAGTAATGCAGAACTGGATGCTAGCTCCAAATTTTAAAATGTCAGTAGAAATCTATATAAAAAAAATAAACCACAAAACCGGCTCACTCTTTAGTGAGAAAATACTCAAAAACTCGATTAATATTTACTCCTAAAATTAATAAATTTAATAATGTAATAAATTAACAAAAAATAAATTTTTCAATTTAATATACTTCTACATGAAGCATTTGTTTCCTGGTTACTTTTGAGCTTCAACATATTAACCAGGTTCATTTTGATTCAGCTCACTACGTGTCTGCAAAATGCTTGAGAAAATAATAGAAGGAATTACACAAGAAACAACAAGGCATAATTTGACACTTGCTGAAACTTAATGCAGCCTAGAAGGGGAAGCAGAAAGCAGGAGATTTTGGAAATTCTACAAAAATCCTAAAATAGACATTATTAACATAAGGAAATAGGATTTATGGAAGGCATAAAGTCAGTAACAGAGAAAAGCAGAAAAGCCAGAATACTGCCATTTGTTAAAATGTTTTTAAAATCAACAGCAACAGAACCCCTAAAACTCCCATAGAACTGAAAACTCATTAGGAGTGTAATTAGTAAGGACAATTCTTTAAATTTAATGCATAGGAAAATGGTTATGTTTCACCTCTCAAAACAATAGAGCAAAGTTACTGTTCCTATTGACAAAAATAGTTCTCGCTAACGTAAAGCACTGTTAAACACATCATTACAGTATTTTTGAGCCTTGTGATAAAGCCAACACACTTTTTAAATTCCAAAAAAGTTCCACTATATTTCCTTACTGTCCTTGTAGTTGTCCTACAATAAGCCAGTTCTATTACACTGATACACAGAGAAAAACATGCACTGTTGACTTCATTTGAATGCAAGAAACTCAACCTGCCTTAGTATAGAGGAATTCCAACAACTGGAGTAGTAACAGCTGCTTGGTATCTAAAATACAGCATACTTTCTCTTCTAGTTACATTCACAGATTAGTATCTTAATTAAATTCTTATTATGTTTCTGTATAGCTCAAAATAATCCACTCACTTCATTCCTGAAAACACTGAAAATCATTGAAATTCCAAAGAACCTGTATCACATACCTCAACAAAGCAAATGAAATGCACTTTCCTGAGGTAACTTCATCAGCATTTAGTATCAGACTTGTACGACATTATTTCATAAATTTTGAGCTATCATGACCAATTAAAGTGCTTTTGGTATAATGCTGTTTAACAAAACCTCATTTTTTATAGCAAAAAGAACTCAACTGCTATTTTGCAAAAAAGGAGGAGCTTATGAATGATCATAGGAAGATGCAGTAGTCAAAAGTGGTTAAAAGACAAAGTACCAAACAAATCAGCTAAAAAGCTATTGGAAAGTTGAATAATAAAACATTGGTGTCACACATTTTAGCACAGACACACTAATGCTAAATTAAGCATAAATACCTACTGTTTCAAAACATAAATTGAGTATATGATAGTGTTAGGAGGCAGCTTTCTACATTGCTCATTTCAGAGTGGAAATTGATAGTACTTCAATGTAAGAATTCCCTCCAAAAATGTAACTTTACTCAAGTATATTCAAACATACACGCCATAATGTAGTTAAAAAAAAAAAAGCTAACAAGGTGAAGAACATATACTTTATACTTGTTCACAGAAAATACAACTGGAAAGAAGATAATTTTTTTTTAAACATCAACTATTTATAAGTACAAAAAAAAAATCAGTATCAGAGATACTGCTTATAAAGCAAGAAAAATCAGTTCTTATCTTGCTACTTTACAAATACTTAACACTGCAAGCCAACGTTACCATGAAAGACATGACTCAATATATTTGTTATTAATCAAAATTAAGAACAGGAAGTGCAATTGCCTTTTAAACTGTTCATAGTTTAATGAAATGAGCATTTCCTTCTGAACAAGCAGCTCTTCACATTTCTAGCAGAAGTATACTCAATAGTTAGACTATTTTGTCCACTCTGAAGTTAAAATAAGTTAGAAAATTTTGTTAGAAAAGTGTAATAGAAAAACATTTATAAAGCCCAAAAGCCTGCACTTACGGAGTTGCCTGACAAATTACATTAAAACAATGCACTTACGTTTCTGTCCTCAGTTTCTAGACAGGAACTGCACTCTGCTTTAGTATCCTGAAAAGACAAACGGAGAAGACTTTGTCACCCAAGCATATTGATCAGGGTTGTGGGAATAACTCTGGATGAAGAAAGGGCTTCTAAGTCTGAAAAGTGGGGGTTTCAATCTATTACACTTCACTGAAATGTTGGTTCTGTAAAATATATTTAAATGTACAATGTTTAGTATTATGGCTTTGAGTAAGGTTTATTAAGCTTTATGACAAGCATAAAATTAAAGACAAGATTGAAACATCACAAAACCAAAACCTATTTCAATATAGCATAGCCAGTTTGTAAGACAAAAATATGATCTCTGCTTTACAGTTCATGTTTGCTTTTTCTACTTGCATCTTGAAGAACCGATAACTGCTTGTTCACTCTTTTTTTCCTTTTTACTTTAAATTAGTGATGGTAGATTTAAAAATACAAAGGTTCACTTAAAAGGAAACAACTGCTCTAACTTATGCCTGTTGTCAAGAGTGCTAAGCAGGACTTGGTATGTTGAAGATATTTTCATCTGAATCTTAATGCAACATGCAAGAGTAATCAATTATTTATTTACTACAAACACATACATGTATGTGTGTGTATATATACACACATGTATACACACACACGTTTATTTTGGACTTCTGTTTTCTTCAGGAGTCAAACCAACTTAAACCTAATAACACTTTAATTCTTAAGGTATTTTGGCTGTCATTGAACCTTTGGATTTTTGCCAGCAGACCTTAAGGCATGATGAGAAAATCATTATCATAAAATCTATAATCTGAAAAACATTTATTTCTTCATATTATCCCTCTTTACAACAAGTAGCTATTGGAAACTGAGTAAGCCAAATATAGCTCAAGTCATTAAGCCATAGACAAGTGACCTATTATGACTGCCTTTGTTCTCAACTTCACTGTTCTAGTGAGGGTATTCTTGCAAACCAATTTTGCTTACATACTGAACTTTAGATATTTGTATTGGAAAAAAATGACATACAGATAAGGAACACTTTTTTGTGAAAAGTAAGTCCTTTCTCAACCTCTCACTGAAGCCAGAACTACTCTCACCAGTGTTTAGATTATTGTCTAGAGTTGCTTGCTACAGAAATCTCAAACTACAAATTTAAGGCTGATAGGTAACAGCAGCTCCTAGTAAAGAAGTCTTAATAAATAAATTACGTTTCTTCAACACCATGCCTATTCATCTTAAATGAAGGACTGGAATTATTTCAGTGCCAAAGACTTCTTACCTAAGCCATATACCCATAAAAGATTTTTTTTAAAAAATAAACCATTCAATTTAGTAAGATGAATGGAGGCTACCTGAAAAAAAAAAAAAACCCACCCCACAACTTTCATTCACAGCAAGATATAGTAGAAATGTGTTTGTTAGGCATTTTAAGCTCTCTCTTAAGCAGCATATTTCCAACAAGAATCTTTGTTATTCTAGTTAGATTCATATATGAATTAGTTCCTCAAATACTCTTTCTATTCAAAGTACTTTTCATGGGGAACCAGACTGTACTTTGTGGTGTGTAACACTCAAAACTTGTCTTCCAAGTGTGACTTACTGGCAGCGAGCCAGTCTCTCGCCATGTCTCTCCTCCCATTTGGTGGATAAGGAAATAGTATCTCTGCCTGCACACTGACTTCCTGAGCCTTTTTGTATATTTACCTTAAGGGTTTTGGTTTTAAAAAGCTTTCTGCCTCAGAGGAATGAATTCAAACTTCATTAGCACCAGTGCTCCTCACCTGCTAGCTATGCTCTAAGTGACCTTTTGGAAAAAATAGAATGTTCTTTACCATACTTATTAGTTAATAAAAAATGAATCATATCTTTTCACATTACCAAGGACAAGCATGGCTCTATCTCACATACTGACCTAAATTAACTGAATGCAGAATAAAGTAGCTCCTATCAGGTTCTAGTCATAGCTATTACAAGCTTTCAGTATGATGAATATACCTTGTTCAAGCCCCAACAGCACTCCGATCCCTTCTGCTGTCTATAGAAGATTTTAGTTTGCTGTTTTGCCACTGTCATTTCCCATTAAAAGCAATGTATAAGAAACTTAAGTTCATAAGTATTCATTACTTAATGTGAATTAAAAATGCAGTGTTACCTGGATAAAACAAAAGCTATCTCCCTCCTAGTACAGTTCATCTTACATGCTTGTCTACAACCAGTAGGGCAAAAGGTACAAACCAAGCATGCAGCCAAGCTGAAAACAGTTGAGGCCAACCCAGCAAAGATTCTTAATGCTGCAATCAGGAATTAAAGAGATAATGTACCTGGAAGTTACCTGATAGCAGCCATAAGGAAAAGATACAGGCTGAAAAGCAAATGATGTAATTTCTACCCTGTATTTTATCCCTAAACATTAGATAATTATTTCATCTCATACTGTTTGGTTCTCTATCTAAAGATAGGGAAAGTGAATCTTGCAAATTAAACATTGCACCATTAGCAATGAAAACTATATATGTATGGTTTCAATATTACTGGATATTGACACCAGCAAGAGAAAGTGGTATTGGGTTATTTTTTAAATTTCAGAGAGACCTGAAATCAGACTTCTGTACAAGGACAAGAACAAATAAATTCAGGGACCACTGTTATATTATTGTTTCTGGTATTCCAAATATTAAGTTCAAATTATTGCCTAAAATTTATATATATATATATATAAAATTTGCTTTTGGTACATTGTCAGATAAAAACCTGGACTGTAACAACCATTTAACATGTAATACCATACAAAGCCTGACTTCCAGAACAAGATTTTTCTTTAGCAATGGGTCAAATCCTCACAAATGCATGTACTCCATAATAAAGCATAACTAAGGCCACTGACAGGTTACCTAGAGAAGGACTAAAGTAGAATTCAAGAATCCTCAGTCCAAAGGGGTTAAAGCGGTTGGAAGGAGGTAAAAATATAAACGCTAAAAATTTGTGCTGTAAGTAAAGAGGAAATAATAGGAGACAATCACTGAGTCTCTTCTAAAAGCAGTAATTTGTAAATTTATTAGCTGCATAAAAAAATCGTATTTTGCAAAAGGTTCACATTTAAAAACAATAGTAAGAGTTCATCACTTCTGCAGAAATAATTACAGGAATTGCTTGTTGTTCATCTGGTGCCCCTAGAAAGTCTATCATGCGGTCTTTTTGGCAGAAAAGCAGTCAACTACTTCGTTACCAATTGAACTCAGACAGATTTCATCTTTGAGTGACAAGAGTATTTCATGTCAGGGACCTGCATGCCTATCTTAAACTTTAATTGACCAAGAAAAGCAAACCATTTTTTCTGAATCAATTAGTGTTATAAATCTTTAAACCAGTGAAGTTACTGGCTTAATCAAATGCATATTTAAAGTCAAAATCTGAGTATACATCATCTACATCCTAGATATACCTCTTTTAAAGAAAAAATGTACACAGAAACTAAGCTTTAACAAATTCATCAAAATGATTCATCTTTCAATCTCAGAGCAAGAAGGGAAGAAATCAGAATGTTCCTCTCTGGGAGACATCTGTGCTACTTTTTGTAAATGCAAAATGACAAAGTACTGTCATTTTAGTATGTGTATTGCACATTTCCCAACTGTATGAATTGAGATTAAGAAATTACATTGTTGTAAAGCAACTATAAAATCCTATAGGTTTGAACAATACATCAGGCAGCTTCTTTAATGTTGTTACATGACAAAAAAGAAGTTAAAAACTCGCAAAATCTGTTCCTCCTGAAGAAATATTATTTTAGACAAATTATATCATGATAGACCGCTTCATAGGATGTTTCATGGGACTGATGAGAAGAATGAATTATAGACATAACCTGCCACTAAGGTAGAAAACCCTCTCATCCATTTCAGTTTAAAACCAACATAGTTTCTTTTTTTTCCTCTAGCTGTCACTGCATCACGGCCAATAACATTATATTATTATAAACATATTAAGAACTCTACTTTTATGTGGCAGCACAAACCAAAATTGCCTTTTTTGTCTGCTACGCTGGGTAGCAGCAACAAGGACACAAAGCAATGTTTTATGCAGGACATCAGAAGCAACATAGGACAAACACAAATTTTAAGAGTTGAACAAAGCGCCATAAGGGACAGTGCCACATGTATTAAAGACTAGAACTACATTAACTGAGATGGTGAAACTATGCTCACCTCTTGTGTTTGCAGGCTTACAGTTCTAAAAGGTAGCTTTCAAACACTCCTGCTGAAATTTAGTCACCTTAGAAATTACAACACCGTGACTATGCAACTGGTACAAACTTATGGTTGTATTGAGTACTATGGCTTGCCAATTAGAAAAGTGAGACCAAGAGGTACAATTTTTCTAGTGCAAGTTTGCAGACAACTAATGATTTAGATAACTCGACATAAAGTTCTACTACCAGCAAATAGTATAGGACACATCAGATACGACACCGGTTTTACTCCTGAGAAGGCTCCCCTTCCTCATCCCAATTTGTTCTGTTTAATCATTCATATCTTTCATGTATTTTGAAGTTTATTCTGCTAGGCCCTTAGGAAACATCTATCACCTTCATCCAATATTAGCATTATACATATGTTACTGAATAGAAGTAAAAGAAAATATCTAGAAAGTAAAAGCAATCTTTGGTCATAGCATGATGTTGCATGACATTTTGGGTTTAGGATTTAGTAGAAACCTTCACACACTTTGTTTTACACAGCTTCTGTAATTCTACATTTAACTTGACTTCTCTGTAATTCTACATTTAACTTGACTTCTTATATTGCAAATAGAGATAATTAAATCAATATCCTCAAGTAGCCAGCCATTAGTCATGGTAACATAGCTAACACTTGTACATGGCCATGTACTTTTTCATACGTTTTTCAGTCTGTTATCTCCCTGCTACCCAAAACCTGTTTCCTCTACTTCCCTATCATTGTAACACAGAATACCAGAAAGAAACCAACCTCCCAAAACCCCTCAAGAAGAAAACAAAGTCTGTACGCTAAGAAAATTTAGAAAAGTTATTTGAATTTCCAACATCTTTTATTTTTCATTTGAGAGTAATGAATTATAAAAGGCAAACAGAATTCATAAGTACACACACTACTCCTATGGCCTGCATCAGAAGGAGGGAAGATGAGACTCAAAAGTTACTGAAGTATTTCAACTGTTTTTTTCTGTAATATCAAGAACGGTCAGTAGGTGGAAGCAAATAACCTTCTAAAATCTTTTTCAAGCTCCCTATGAAAGATAAATCCATTGCACTGACCAGGCTGGTCAGGTGTTTTACAGGTATCCTTGGCATCCATCAAGTGCTAACATAAATTACGTCTTTTCTTCACAACATTGGTTTCTGATTTCATAAAAATCCTTTAGATTTAGAAATAAAACTTTGGTTGTTTTGTGGGGGTTTTTAAGGTTACAAAATTTTTAAAAGTGAAATGGATTCCTTCTAATGACTAAAGCTTATATAAAGGCAATCTGATATTATACAAAATAAGAATGCATACATAAAATGTAAAAGTACACACTCAAATTCTAGATTATTGATTTTTCTCGGTATTTTTATTACGTGCTTAAATATATCAAAGCCGTGAATTATTGAGGAAAATACTTAATCTTTTTCACCATCCATTAGCCATTATATTTCATTATTGCTGCTAACAAACAGGCTGCCAGAAGAAGAATTCATTTGAATTTTATATTAGTTCTATTTTATCCATCCCAGAGAACAAATTAGGCATGCAGTAATACTTACTGAAGACGAAAATAAATGAAAAATGAAACCTTAGAATGTGACATTCAAGTCTTTACTAAGTTTGTCCCTAGCAACTGAAGGACCCATGCAGAAGCATCATCAAATCAACTTAAGCAGCCAATTCTAGGACTTTAATGGCCTCACGAGCTGCAATGTCAAAGATTTAAGAAAGGAGCTTTGTTTATGAAAGCAACAGCTTCATCTGTATTTACTAACATTTCTGGACCAACTGAGGCTTGTGTCTACAAGCTACAGGTAGAAACCAGGGGAAGACTGGGTCAGCTGCATCTTCTTCTCTTGCCTCAGGGCAGCCTTGGGGCTGTTTGTCTAGCCTTGGAAAGGAAAGCCATCTGATCAGGGATTTAAAATCAAGCTTCTCAAGACTTTGGGGAGCTTACTTCTCTTGTTTCTAGCTAAAAGTAGACAGACTTTAAGAGGAAGGTTTACAAGACTCTTGGAAACCGAACTGACAAATTTTACAATAAATAATTACTGCTTGTAAAAATACTGCTGTATTTTTAACGCAGATTTGAAGGGACTCTTGTGTATGCCCTCCTACGCTCCCACCCACCATCCGGCTGTGTAAGTGGATACCCAATCTCTTCTTTCTTCTGATTTTCATGTTTTGCTTATGTGCATTTTCAATTTTCAAGGCTATCGGAGCTGAAAACCGTTTTTTTCTCAAAAAAGCTTGATTTATTTCATTAATAAAGACTTGTTTGAGGGAACAGGTACTGCTTACAGATAAAGCTTTATGGGCTGAAGTATATGCACCTTCCCTGCTTCTTTTCCTCTTTATTCTCTCACTTTTTATGAGAGTTACTTGTGCTTTTCTTAAATACATTCTAAATACTTGGAGATGCAAAGACGTATCTCTCCACAGCACAGAGAGCATGCCTTTGTGGGCCTATCAACTGACCTAATTTCTCTAAACATGTTTTCATTAGTCCAATGATGCAAAATAACCCAAGTATAAATCTTCAATATCTTTAGATCATCACAACTGCACGAAACAACATAACAAATACGTAGCATTTTCAGAAAAGACGCATATAATTTTAAGACATGAATCTATTGTGTAGATGTATCTAGCTATATCAATAGAAATTTGCTGTGGAAACCTGGAGAAGTATTCAGGTTAAGACTTAATTTAGGGGGTAATAAATATTTAATTTTCAAAGATGGCAATATAGATTTCCATTAACATTTAACAGCTTGAACAGCACAAAAAAACATTTAAGTTTCCTGTATATAGCATTTAGACCCTACAGATCAAATCTGAAACTCCTTTTCTAGATGGCCTTCTAACTTCAAGGCTGAAAGTTGCCATGCTCAATTCAAAAAGCAACACAGTTACATCTCAAACCATCTTTCAGATTCAAAGTGAGAAAATATATGCCATTTCCATTTTCTACTTTGTGTGCAATTTTCTAAAATTCCTTTGAAAATCTAACTATACTTCATTTTTAACTAATTAGGAAAAAAGGTGTCACTTCTGGAGCAAAGTCTGGTTAACCACCATCACAAGAATTTTCAAAACTGGTTTCAAAAATTTTAAACCATTAAAACTAAATTTTTCACCTGTAATCATTATTTATCTAATAATACCCCCTTAGTTGTCAAGTAGATCAACAGTCACATAAATATTAGTATATTTCAAGCCACTGAAATCTAGGTGATCAATACATATTCCTGACATATCTAAAATAAAAGTTGTCAAAAAAGCTGCCAGTGTGGTTTCAACACAGACTACACACTAGATAAATTAGGTAAGATGCCACTTTTATAGAAAGCAACTTATTTTGACAGTTTATGTTTTCAAATTAACAACATCATAAGAGGACAACTGCATATCTGGAAAAATGTTTTTGTTTTGGCTTGATTCCCTAAAGTAAGCAAGCATAGAAAAGTACTTTTACTTCAATTACCTCGACACCTTTAGAATATACATTTATTATGTTCAGACATGTTTGACAGGGAAATAGGAGCCACAAGAATTATTATGTTCCGGTACTTTTCATAAATCAGTGGCCAAGTAAAAAGAAAAGACCTAACATTACTTGCAAAACCAGCTACTACAGCTGTTAAAAGATCTCAAAGGGAGCTGAGGATGCTGAGATGGGGAGGTCTCATTATGTGAAGTCAAGATACTGAAGTGGCTGCTGGGAAGAAGGTCCATGGGTTTTGAGTGGGGACTGTGAGGACAGGGGGTACAAATCTGTAATAAAGCATTTTGATTAAGTCCACTGTACTCAAAAATTACTTTCTTCAAGTCTGAAGAGGATTTTTGTTTAAGTTTTCAACAAAGATCAGACATTTTGAGGCTACGTACTGATGAAAAGTAAACAAATTTTAAATGAGATTGCAAATTTTCAAGGTTACAGAGTGACAGAAGTTTCTTAATGAAAAATGTGTGTGACGACTGCAGTACTAAGAAGGTAGGTGCCCATGAAAATTACGGCTCTGTGAAAATGGTTTTTTTTTTTTTTTGGAGGTTATACTAAACTTCTGATTGTCACAAAATGTTGAGTTTTATGCTTTTAATATATATTCATTCAATGTCTACTTCCAAGCAGAAAAAACAGTTACATTCATAACAAACTGGTCACTATGCATTTTTGAGCAAAAAAAGCAAAACAGAACTTCATGTTGGAATCAAGGCTTCACTGCATACACAACCCACAAGTATTCTCACTCACAATTCTCTCTCCCATCCCACGGAGGGGGAGTGAGCAAGCTGCTGGCTGGTGTTTAGCTGCCTACTGGAGTTAACCTGCAATAATCAGAAATTTATTACTTTTCAGCTTCTACCTATTCACAAGCGTGACAAGCACCCAGGTCACAAATTATTTGGTGCTTCATATATGGAAACGTATTTCAACCTCCTGGCATACCTCCACATCATCAGACTAATAAGAACGTGCTATGGGGGAAGACTGTATCCAAAGGACTACTCCTATCATGACCAAATTAAAAAAAAAAAGCTCTGATGATGACAGCCACTGCTTTAATATCCAAGTGAAATAAAGAATTTAACTAGAGCCTCCGGTGGCAAGCCTGTAGAATTTGGAATGGCCATAGTTTTAAGTTGTTTTCTTGTCAATCAATAGTCAGACTTTTTTGTTACTGCTGGCAAAAAGAAAGCGACTGAGATGTGATTCCTTCTTCTGTGCCCGGTGTAGGGTATGCAAGACCAGTTTCCTTTCAAATATCTGCCAAGCTATACTGTGATGAAGACATCAGAACCCACTTCTTTTCCAAACATTTTTAGGAACCTCATAGTTCAAAAGGTCCATAAGAGCCCTGAAAGGCTGCAGAGTAACACTTACTCACATTGCATGTACAATGAAGCTAAGACAGCCCTTAAACTGAAGGCTGCTAAGGAAAACCACCAGAGACACACGTCACTGGCATGGATGTGTTACTGCTCTAAAACAACCAGCACCCAATAGACCCAGCATGTGCTCTTCTCCAGAATGAGTGTGCTGGAATTCAAAATGCTTACTTTTAAGTGCATCAGTACTAACATACGTGTAGTTCTGAAGTATACAGATGATGTACTGTTCCTACTACATTTTTTTTTGCCTGTTTTTGCCCCAGACAGATGCTTCAGCCAGTATTGCCAGTAAAGTGCTATGAACAGGTTCACTGAGAAAAATGCCCCTGGCACCTTTTTGCAGAAGGATGACTGTCTCGGTACTGGCCAACAGACACATCACACAGTAACAAAAGAAAAGAGAAGGGGAAAAAAAAAAAAAAAACCCAAACAAAAAAAACCCCAAAAACCCTACAAGGTGCCTTCATCCCCTGAAAACCACTCTTTTCAATTATGAACATAGATTTTGTGGTTTCATGTACAGATTAATGTGCACTGAGGAATTATTAAAAAAAAACCAAAACCACCAAGGAATTAATTAGTTGTAATATAACTTTTAAATGTCTAATCATTTTTTTTTATTGGAGTGCACATAATCTCTCTGCATAGTACCATCCAGTATGTGAAGATATTTCAGTATACGACTGAAATATAATAGCTACTGTATTTATTTTGAAACTGATTTCACAGGGTTTTTTGCCCACAGATGTGTATGAAAGATGAATGCACAAAATGAGCTACGGCATTTAGAAAAGAAAGGTGCCAAAATAATCCTAAAGCAAAAGGTCAGCGTAATAAAAAGTTAATTTACAAATGGATTTGGATCCATCAAAAATTAAGAAAATCAGTTTCTTCCTCTTTTTTTCAAATTCGTAGAGAAATGAAAGGAACAATGTAGCCATTTAAATGCAATTTTTCAAAGGTTATTATCTTTATTAGTCTCATAATCTGCAATTTCTCACTCACTAGACAGGTTAAGTCATGTATTCATCTGAGAAAATCCAGTAGAAATGAAGCATCAAGCATCACACTATGAATTTTAGGAGCTGTGCAGGAATAAAACCTCAAATGAATCTCTACAGCTCTCATTTGCCCTCATGTATAAACACAAAGCTCTTCTACTTACACACACCAACCATGAGCTGAGCCTTCAGTTTTTGGCTGCAGGCTCTCAACCACACTGGGTAAGAGAAGAAGTCAATCGCCCTTAAAACCTTGGCTGACACTGAAGTGCCGATACTGTCTCTGGGGCTCCGAACACTGAGACCATTCTTTGACTGCTGACTGAATCGGAGTCCTGGGAACGGAGTAACACAGAGGTGAGACAGCGAGTCTGCAGACAGATCTCAGGGAAGGGGTATAAGATCTTGCACGCAAACCACGCTTTGTATACACAGTGCATGTATATGCACCAGTACCGTTCTACCTTAGAACACTGCATCAAGCCTGATGCATGATAACAACCAGCACCTGAGGTACACTCTGAACTAGAAGCTGTTTCAGGCCATTTAATAACCATGAGACTTTCATCTTATGAAATCTGTTCTTGAAACTCCACATACCTTTGGCCTTTGAAATATCCCATTGCATTTTCAGTTTAATCATATATTATATGGAAAAACATGAGCTTTTGTTTGGTTTTAATTTTCACTCAAAATTTGGCTGGATGTCAACAGTTCTTTCCAACAGTGAAAAGGTGAATAATTACACCAGTGTTTGAAATGCTTTAGCAAGGTGTCTCTCTCAAATGTTAGAATTCATACCAACATGTATCTCTCAATCCTCAGGGAGAATCCTCCATCTTTTTGGTAGTAACCCTCAACTACTTAACACTTGATAAAATCTGAAAGTTCCAGATTAATTAATAAAGTAGATGATGTGCTGACCCAGGGAAAAAAAAGAAAAGAATGCCTCTATATTCTAATATTCTCTTACCAAATCTGATGGTGCCATTTTTTAAAAAAATTATCTGCAAAAAATAAAGATTTGCATATTCTGAAATGCTAACTCAGCAAGGCCAAAGAAATCTAACAGATAAAAAGTATGTCAGAGATTTGATCACCCACCTCCTAACTCCACATTACATTTTCCATATGTTCTTTCTCCATTATAGGCTAAATACACAACTCTATGCTTTTTATAAGGTTTTATTTCCAGTTATATAAAGTTACCCAAGCATGAATACTGGACAGTATTAAAGCAGCACAATTTAGAACAAAGTAAAATAAAACCAGTAGATCAGTTTTGAGCTAAAAACCTGACTACATCAAAACCAGTTTTTGATGGAGCACAAATGGCACTGTTCCTGATTTCAGAAAATTTCCTTGATGAATTATTTTCAACCCATGGTAAGTATAACCACAGACATTTCCCTTAAACTAAAAAGTTATTAGAATCATATTACAGAAAAAAAAATATTTCTCCCTCCTTCTGTATAAAAAAGGTTAATACACTTTTATTTGATCGTGTAAATTTTTTAAATTACTTTTTTGCCAAGATCAAGTTAAAATTTATGACCCTAATATACTGAAACATTTATTTAAAGACTGAACACAAATTCTGAACCTTAAGAGAAAAAAATCCACCATAACTTCTCTACGGAACCTTAGTTTTAGCAGCTTCTGCTAATCCGCACTACTATAATTTACCCCAAGTTGGGTATACAGAACATAGGCTGACCCGTGATACACGCTTCCAATTTTGCTGTTCATATAACCATTAACAATAACAACAATAGTGCACATGAATGACAAAGAGCAGATACCAATTGAACTGTAAAATCCAATACTCTTTACCAAGGAGGGGGGAATGTGTTAAAAAATGTGTGCCTCAACTAACAGTATTATACATAGTATGTCAATTTGGTAAACGATGTACCCATAAAGTGTTTTGGTTTTTTCTTCATCAACACAAGGATCTTCCTAGGGATAGCTCTAATTATAATAATAATTACTTACTAAAATGAGTTAAAAGAATCACTGGTTTAATGTAAATAGGCTGAAACCTTTCTACTTAACAAACTGTGCTCTCTTGAATAAGTGGGGAAATTTTATTTTTACAACCTGATTCAGGGAAAGTGTTTCTTCAGCTGGTTTCCTGCCAATTAACCAGCTTCTGATTTTATTTATACAGGGGTATTGCATTACAAACGAACTCTCATAACTGCTGCACAGTCATAAAATTTGCATTTCTCTTTGCTTTTAAGGCAAATTTCAGGCCTGAAATATTAACTATAACTTAAATGATAATCAAGTTCCAAATCACATTGTATCATCACTATACCCAAACAAGAAATGAGAGATCCCATAGCATTGCTAAGTTGTTTTAACTTTATCAAAAAGAAATACATTTTTTTTCAATATATTTTAACCCAGTATTATAAAACAGAGAGCAGTATCTTACCAATACATTCAGTAACATCAGCACTGAGCCCCCTAGGTCTTGTTTGCTACATCTCTGCTTCTACCAAGTAAACCCAGGACTACAAACCACTAACATATCCTCTGGAAAAAAATGATTATATAATACCCTTATAAAACAGAAAGAATAATACTACTACATCTTGTCATAGCTGAACACAAATGAAAGAATTACAGTAATATCTTCCACTGAAATAGAGCTGATGGTCTTTAAAACATGTATACTTAAACAGAAACATAATTAACTGCTTTCCAACACTTGCTGAAGACTGAAAAGATCCTAAATTGGCTTTGATCAGTTAGAACAAAATATATTTTGATCAAAATAGAAAATATTTACTGAACTTATAAGATAATTTGGAAATTATATAAATAATTTATATTATTTATATAAAATTATAAAAAAATATAAGAGAATAAGGAAATTCTGATTGTTTTGAAGAATTACAGGTACATAAGTATAAAATGGGAAAAAGAGACATTTTTGGTCACTGTTTTTATATAGCCTTACTTGCAGTTTTCTGTTTAAACAAATGACAGTTTTTTCTATAAAGGTCATCCTTAAAAACATTTGAGTCACAGAAACTCTTTTGCATGACCTACTGTCTCATTAAAGAAGTGTTATAAATCCCAAAGTAAAAATAACATCATTATTAAAGCAAAACAGAAAGTTGTTAGTATGAGCGATGTTAACTGAAGGAATTCTGATCAAGAAATTATTTCCCTTAGGAATTACTGGAATGCTGTGGAATGCTACTCCTAAGTAGTAAACATTTTACTGAGTAAAACTGATCAATAATGGAGAATTTTCAAGTAAAATAATCTAAAGGTCTGTTACCAGTTTTGTTTCCTTGTTTCTGTAGCTTTAAATTCCCACCAACTATGAACTATTTCTTTTAGCTGCCTTTGATTTTTGGCTGCTTAAATTGATTAAACATGCAATTTCATCATTGTTTTTAATATGTAAAAAATAACATTGAAAACCAGGACTAAATTTTACAATACAAATACTGGCAATCATCACCACCACTTACACTGTAATTGCTCTTACTGAGCCTAATGATTATTAATGATGCAGCCAGAGAAATACATTCTATAAAATTATATTATGCTAATCAAATTATAGTATTTAGTAAATTAAACCAGATATTTTCTGACTACTAACATGTTCACTACATATAGGCCAGAAAAATCTATTACTTAAGATGACATAATGATACAGTAGAGCCAACATCAAGCTGATGTTCAAGAGATCTAAGTAAGCTTTAGAAAAGGAGATCCAGTGTAAGGTTTTCTATCGAATACCAGATAAACTCTGAGCTTCTGTATCACAGCTACTCCACAAAATACTGTCTGTACTGGCCAATTCGGAATGCTCACACTTAAAGTTTAATTAATGAATAAAGGTTTAAAAGACCAAGACAGCCTATATCAAAATTATCAAAGACTCTAGAGGACTATAATCAAACAACAGATGAAGCATACATGATCTCCTCCTTTTGTCCTCAGACCTCCTGCAATGCTGAAAAAATGAAACAACAACAAAAAAGCAGTTGCGAAATTAGCTACCCAAATGTGCGTGCTTTTTGAAGGCTTCAGCTAACTCTACTTTACATAATTCCCATCTGGTATCCTTAAAAGCAAAAACAACCGTATTCTCAGTTGTCACTCATGGCAACTACTTTATCAGCAACTGTCTGCTACTTTTACAGAATGCTGAAGTGCAAAGGGAACTCCACAGAAAGAGCAAAGTACAGAGGGAGGTTTAGATCAGCAGGTTGATGTCCTCCTATGTGAGACTAGTAAAGATCATGCAACATTTTTCACAGTCCAAATTTGACTAGAAAATTATCATGGATATAATTCATGCACAAATCTCTAATTATATTAAAAAACTAATACATATATTATCTAACCTCAATATTTAAATAAGAGTACAGGGTAGAAGGCAGTAATGACAGTGAGACTGATAAAAGCTACCTACAGATGCAGAAACTAATATCCTGAACATGGAGCACACAGGGTGTGTGGCTGTGAGCCAAAAGCACAGACTGAGATAGCCACCAGGACAGAATGAGGAGGACAGAAAGCTGACGTTTCTGTAGCCCAACATCTAGAAACATCTTTCCCAGTCTAACTTCTTATTGCTACAAGCTCATAAAGTATGTTCCATTCATTTGAATTTGCAAAAAGCCTCAAAAATCAAGTCATATACAGGATTTCTTACAGCTGAAAAAAAAACCTTGAAAATTCATTTGTGCTTTTGATACAACCTAATAACAATAACAGTAACAATAATAATAATAATAGCACCAGTGTTAAAATACAGAAGCAATAAGTAATTCTGCTATTCTTTGAAGCTACTGCAGGTTTTTTGTGCAGGTTTTCTATATCTACCTCCCCAATAGATATTCCAGCTGTCCACCAGCACTTTGCCCATGCTCTCCACTATTTTCTCTACAAAGCAGTATTTCTAACAACCTTGTTTTTTTCATATTACTTTACGACAAAAAATGGCTATTCAATTTTTTTCTACAAGATAAAGTAAAAACTCCTCATTCCTGAAATAAAAGTCACAATGACTACTAGTTTAAATCATCTTTCTTTACTAGGGCAGTCATACAATGTCTTTGCTAATGCTATCTCACTATGGATGTTTAAAACCTTTAGCAAAGAAAAGAAGCTTAAGCATCTTTATCATTCATTTATTCTCATTTCTGATTTGGATACCTAAAAAGAGTTTTAAATCTCTGTTTGTAGACATTGCACATTACAATGATGGACAATTATTAACTTTGTATATTCAAAACTTACTTTTTGAGTTTGAATTTGGTACTAAGTAGGTTATTTTATTTTATTCACAAGTCAGTTTGAGGCTTATTAATGACCACAGAAAATATACCAAAAAAAAAAAAGCTGGTAAATATGACAAATATAAACATTTCAAGGAAGAAGAAATCTACTAAAGTATCTACTTTAGAAAATGCTATATGTTTATAACCTCCACTGAAATGTTAGCAATCATAAGACTGTGATGATGCCTTAGTTAACTGCTGTTATATTTTTACAACTATACACTTTGAGAGAGAAATGATTTTTTAATTTCAAACTAGAAAAAATATTTCCAACTCTATATCCAGCAATACCAGAGAGGTAAAGCCTAGAGAAATCAAGGAGACTTGAATGGTAGTTAACAGAAAATGGTATAGTACTTGGTAATTAAGGACATGACAAGCTACTGATAGTAATACCACAACTGCAGAGAGCCGAGATGCAGAACAGGGCATGTTCATCTGTGAGAAGAGCTGTACACTCACACAGATAGGCTGTGGTCTGTACGTGATAGCAACCAAATGCATACGCAGCGAACGTTATAGTAGGAACAGTGGAGTTTCAAACCTATGTTTTAATGCAATGGAGTAAAAGGAGAGAAAAGCAAGATAGTATGGTTTATATTTGGATAGGAAAATTGTCAGTAAGAAAAGGACGTAACAGAAAGGCCTGTAGAGAAATTGAATGAACTGGCATCCCTAAATGCTGAATACAGAATCAGAGAGATAGGAGAACAGGCCTCCTGGCTTGAGAGTGATAACCTAAAAATATAGCTGAAATGTTTCCATATTCTTCATAAAAGTGCTATAACACACGTATTAATAAGGAACAAATTGCCACATTGCTATTTCTTTCAGCTTTACCTGCTGTCATGGTTGCACTAACCATCATAAACATAGAGTAAGAGTGATTCCAAGTCAACGCCCCAAAAACTTACATTTAAAATATTGCCCTGAAGAATGAAAAAGTCAAAGAGAAGGAAAGATAAGACTCACAAATTTCATTATCATGAAAAAAAATTCCCTTTCTTAGGAGCTTGGGTTAGGTGAAGCTTCTCCACAGTCCTTGCTTAGCCTTGGAGTTCTTTTCTTAACCCTCCCTGGTAACTTAGTGAGGGGTAAAGCTTACAACAGAGACAAAGACCCCATGCTTTTTCTGGGGGAGAATGAAATTAGCACACACTTCTGCAGCACACATTCCCAGCTGTGCAACTGAGTTGGATCAGGGCCACAGTTATCGTTATGCAAATGCAACCCAGACAGAATCCTTTCAACTACATACAGTATGGCGTATCCTAAACATTCAGAAAGCACGTTGAAAACCTGCAATCAAAAATCACGGATGCTTAAATATCTGAACAATTATCTGGCATCATCAATTCTAGAATTCCTTCAAATAAGTGAAGTACACGTCAGAGGTCCATTCGTTAGATAACACTTGAGGGCTGCTTCTTTAGTCAATTGATAGTAGAGCAAGTAAACAGATCTGATCAGCCCTCTTCTGAAGGTCTAGAAAAATTCAGACATACTGCAAATATTTCAGTGCAGTCACTGGAAAGGAAAACTTATAATAAGACAGTCTCTGGTTCAAAGAGGCTAAAAAAAGGTGACAAATGCATTCAACCATCTATTAGTGTTATTTTAAGGGTGATACGTACTACAGCGCTACAACAGCACAGGACCAGAAAGATCACCGTTCTAGTATTATAGAACAAGTATAGCATGACTTTGTGAGGTACTCAGTGCAGCTGGAAACTTTCCAATTATTTCTGGGATCTCTTAAAAACACAGGGTTGCTTCTGACTGCTGTAGGTAAGTGCATCAGCAAAAAGTGTTCTCCACTGGTCTCAGCATGACAGGCTGGTCTGTTCTGTCTGGAAGGGACAACATTCTCCCTTGAACAGCTTCTTTGTGGGCTATTGGTCAGAACTGAAGGCATTAATTTCCTCCTTTGCTAAAGTATGTTGCCCAGGCAAGAAAGTCTCCTCCAGTTAGTAAAAGGTGTATATAATCTAGTATCTAATATAATTCAGCATACAATGCCTCACTGCTATTGGGCTTACTTCAAGGCAGTGGCACACATTGTAAATCTTCTAGAGGACAAACAAGTCAGTGAGAAAATAACTTACAGCAGCTTTATGACTAAAATTACCCCTTAGATATTGAAAACAGCCAAACAGTAGAAAACTTAATTAGTTGTAATATGAAATATTAGTAGAATAATAACTTAAAGGCTTTTATTTCAAGAAAAAATATTTCAGAAATTTTAGTATGCACAGTTGCAACAAACCTCAATATGGTGTATTAAAAGGCACAGTGAAAGCTAAAAATTCAGTACATTCAGAATGCCCACCACAGTGTTTGAACCTGGGACTACATGGCCAGCAAAGGTATGCTTACAGCAAACTATCTCTGGGTTTTTTAAGTTGCAAATATTCACTTTTTCTTTCCATTTACGCATTAATGTTTTGCAGAAAAACAAACAGCTGCTTCTGATTACTCACTTGAGAAGTAGTTTCCTAAAATTAATGATACTTAAACCCAAAAGACATAACTGCTTAATTAATATAACTCTTGCTTTAAGTCATTAATATTTAATGTGTGAGCACAGAACTCCAAGGTAAGAACATGAAATTGAACTAGAAATTGAAGTGTCACACACTCTAAAAAATAATATTAGATTTGTAAGAGCCGTGAATACAGAGAAAGCACTAGCAAAACCTGGATATTGACCTACTCTTCTGTTTATAATTACTCTGAATTATCACATCCCCAAACACGCATTAAAAACCTGTGTTCATTGTACCTCACAGACCCTCCCTCTGTATAGCCATAAATGATGTAACGTGATACTGGCATGAGTGCATCTTGGTACTTACAGACCTGAAGGTTTAGATTAGCAGATTTCTCTCAGACATATTTTCTAGCGATACACACCTCTCTGTGGAACAAAACTGTCTAGAAAGATATTTGGATATAGTAAGATCATTAAAAGATATGAAAAGAAGTTGTCTTCAGTAAAGTGGCTGGGTAGAGCACATCATATGAGAAAGATGAGCACTGCTCTTGTCATCTGGGGAGGGACAGATTTTGAAACATAACTGAGAATTTTTAGAGCATTTCATACAAAGAAATCACTTCATATCTAACTTTAAGTGACAAATATTTAAAGTAAAAATATTTTAAATTTTGCACCATAACAAATGACTTAAACCTACATATTTTTATGAATTATATATTGAGAAAAATTCTTCAAGTCGTTGCTCCAATTTCACAGCTAAAATCAATTTGATAAGCTTGTTCCTTTCCATATGCAGCATAATTAATATATTGTCTTATTTAAATAGTGAAGTGAAAGATTTGACATTTCATTATTTTTATTCAAATGACTAATAAAATCATTGCATAAAAGTTCAGTGCAATTCAAGAATTTATTATATAATACAAATGTGCAAATATAAAAGTCATAAGCTCTAAGACAGTAACATGCAAAAAAAAATCTGATTAGCTACTCATAAATCTACAAACCTAGCTAAGTTTTTCTACATTAAATTATCTCCAAAAAATACCTACGTTTATATATGTATAAGCTTATTTTTCTCATTAGAGTAAAGCATTAGAAAGTATTGCCACGCAGTAAGACTGAGAATTTCTCTAGGAAAGCAAGTAAAAAGCATAGATTCAAAACAACTTTAAAACAAGACAATAACTGAATACAAATTTAGTTTGTGGACACAATTATAAATATTATGAAGCCTTGCTAGTACAATTATACAGTTAACATTTTTTCACTGTTTCACATCATAGAAAGACTGAGTCTAATGTTTTCTACTTGATGTATCGTTAAGGACAATGTTCTCAGTCTTTTAGTAGCTTAATAAAATATTTCATTAGCAAGATGATGAGTAAAAAAAGGTACCTGTTAGAATAGTAATCTAAAGACATCCCATTCCAAACACTTATTTTTCTTTGCAGGGAACTATAACCTTCTGGACAAACAAAACTCTACCTGTCAAACCAACGCAAAAAGGTCTAAGTCTATTCAAAAACTATCACTTCCTACAAAAATTCATCCTTTTCCCTGAGCATATCAAGATCCAAAAGAGTAAATCTGCACAGAGCAAAAGCACATTAAAGTAAACAAAGTTCAACGAAGGCAAGTGTAAGGCCCTGCGCCTAGGGAGGATAAACCCAGGCACCAGTACAGTCTGGGGTTGACCTGCTGGGAGGCAGCTCTGCAGAGATGGACCTGGGAGTTCTTGTGGACAGTGAGCTGCCCATGAGCCGGCAGCGTGTCCTGGTGGCCAAGAAGGCCAGTGGTGTCCTGGGGTGCATGAGGAGGAGCGTGGCCAGCAGGTGGAGGGAAGTCATCCTCCCCCTCTGCTCTGCCCTGGTGAGGTCACATCTGGAGTGCTGTGCCCAGTGGTGAGCTCCCCAGGTCATGACACACAGGGAGCTACTGGAGAGGGGCCAGCGGAGGGCTACAAAGATGGTGCGGGAACTGGAGCATCTCTCTTGTGAGGAAAGGCTAAGGGAGCTGGGCCTCTTCACCTGGAGAAGGGAAGGCTGAGGGGACCTTCCCAATGCCCACAAACACCTTAAGGGCGAGTGCCAAGGGGATGGGGCCAGGCTCTTCAGCGGTGCCCCGCGGCAGGACAAGGGGCAACGGGCACAAACCCCAACACGGGCAGTTCCATCTCAATATGAAGAAAAACTTTGAGGGTGACAGAGCCCTGGCACAGGCTACCCAGAGAGGCTGTGGAGTCTCCTCTGGAGACATTCAAACCTGCCTGGACACGACTCTGCAACCTGCTCTAGGTGATCCCGCTTCAGCGGGGGGTTGGACTAGATCTCCAGAGGTCCCTTCCAACCCTGAGCAGTCTGTCATTCTGTAAACAGACAACATGTACTCTTGTTCCAGAATAAACATATCAAATAAACACTTAACCAAGAAAAGTGATTGTACATTGTTTACCCTACATTTAGATTGTATGTAATGTCCAAAAGCTCTAATTTTGCTTTAGGAACTATCTTGTTATTTAAAATTAAATGCAAAGGTAACATTGAATAGACAAAACCAGAAGCTATTACAGTTTGCTTTTTCTTTTGCAATGAAACTGTTCCAAATGTAGTTCACACTTCTTAATCATTATCAGTTTTATTTTTCTGTAGAAAAAATACTGATAATTTAAAATCAGAAGAATTTTCTAGTGATTGCTTTTGCATTGTGATTCACTCAGACTATTTCATTTGAATTCATATCTTGCAATAACTATCCTAGAGACAAAGTATCAAATGTCCTGTGTAAGACTTGATCAGAACTTTTCCAGTGGGTTTTTGGTGAATACCAGTATCACTACCAAAACACGACACTGGAAGCCATCAGTTTTCACTGGACTATTCCCAAGATTGGCTTCTCAGAGACAGAAAGGTATTTCTGATAAAAGTGAAAGGACAACCCAACCATGGGAGGAGGAGAGGGAGACTCCTGCATCAGAATAATAAACAGCAAATTCAGTAGAAATCTTTTCTGGAATCCTAGAGAAAGGCTTCAAATCCTCACTGTACCTGATTCACACATTGGAGAAATTAGTCTAATGTATAAAAAATTAATATCATACCAATAGGCTAGATTTCTCTGGTGTCATTATATTTTTGTGTAAATTTGCATTCAGGAAAAAATATTTTAAAAGGGTTCCTTAATCAGTACAATAAAAATATGCATATTTTAAGTGGATAAGAATATTGTTTACAGTCATGTTTAATTCAGGAGGCTTAATCTAAATATTAAAGAAAAATATTCTAGTGCAAAAAAGGAATTTAATTTATCTGTAATAACACTTCCCTTTTAATATAAGACTAGTCACAAATGCAGAGGAACAGGAATGCAATTGGATAACCTATAGCTGAACACTGGATTTTGCTCATTTGCAGAGCACTCCTGTTTACATTTATAATCCAAGAAAAAGAAATAAATTATTCAAAAATTGCCAAAAGTACTGGAAAGTAATACATGTTGGTAACAGAGCCAAAATGATGAACAAAGCCAAGTTCCATAAATAGCTAAAAGCCCATATCTACACTTGACACATAATGATACACTACCCTGCAGGACAACAGCTTAAGAGAAAAACAGAAATGTAAAGACAGTTAAAGAACCTTTTTCATACTACAGATGTCCTGAAACAATTAACAGGTCACTATCTGGTTAGTTAAAGAATGATCACTTTAAAGCAACCCTAATCCCGATACTTTTACCAGCAGCCAAACACTCTCTAAAATGACAGAATGTGATTCATATATCGCCAATTTCATTAGCTCATTCTCATTTTAGTCCACCATGTCAGAGCAACAATCCTCTCGCTAATCCCATCAAGGGGATTTTTTTTTTTTTTAAATTCCATCTCTCACTGACTCAGATAGGGGAATCAAATACTGAATAATACATTCAATGAGTTACTTAATTAGCTGGGTGAAGGTGAAACTGAAACAGCTGAGTCAAATAATGAGATGTCAAGCACAGCAACTTAGACCAAGGAGGGATTTGAAAGCATTCTTCCTGACAGCAAGAAAAACACAGTATTTTTCAAACACAGAATGTTAAGGGATTTAATCTTTCCATGTCAGTCCCTTAAAAAATATCAGTTGGGGGGAAAAATAGCAAAAGTGAACTAACAAGAACAAGGAGAGCAGAAACCATTCACTGTGCAGCATCATTAAATAAGTCACAATTACCAAGTTACCACTGGTTTAAAACAAAGGAAAACAATGCCAAAAAAATACCCAAACAAAACATATTCTGAAAAACTTAATTGGAAGATTCAGAACTAATGTAGTGCAGGATGATGATTAAGCAAGTAGATTTACCCTTATTTAAGGGGAGATTTTGTTTTCCAATATATCAAATTGCTCACCAAAATTTTCACTGATCCCTATTAATTAAGTCTCTTTAACTCTCAGTTTTACTGCCCATAGTCGTAGCATAAATGCTTTTATGCCCTCAGCATTAGTTGTGGACTCTTCTAATCAGACAGTATTTATTACAGGCAGAACTACTTAAGGAATCCTTGCTTTATTTCTGCACTTGGACAAACGGTTTGATTTATCCTTGCCCTGCAGTCTCTAAACAATGATTTTTTCCAGTATAAAGGAGCATAATGTTACATTTTGGCCCATGGGAGTTTTCCCAGGGACTCTGCTCAGGTACTTTGTCAGAGACTTTGACTAATAGCAGATATTTAAAATATTTCTTTCCAAAGAAGCTGAATAGGAAAGATTGTACATATTTAGAAAAGTAAAAATGTTTAAAAACTGTAAAATGTAACAAAATCATGAGTCAGAACTCAAACACATGGTTAGTCTTCAAACCACAAATGGATACATGTAAGATAAACAGAGAAGGTGGTTTGTCTTCTGACTTCAACTCCTCCTCACAAAAAATAAAGCTATGAAATAATTATATTTTTAATTTTCACAGACTCCAGTGGATACAACTGAAATTGGCATATTCCTGCACTAAGCTGTATAAATAATAGTGCCGACCTATCCGTTATCCTTGCAAAAAATAACTTTACAGTAAAAGCAAAATGGAAAAACCCATATAATGGGTGTAAACAGATGTGACTGTGTGTCACAGGATGTGGGATTCA
Source organism: Falco biarmicus (assembly GCF_023638135.1). NCBI lineage: Eukaryota > Metazoa > Chordata > Aves > Falconiformes > Falconidae > Falco > Falco biarmicus. Next base: position 72,707,889 of record NC_079291.1, read on the forward strand.
TCAAATTCATGTAAGGTAGATGCCACTAAACAGTTATAAAAAACCTAGAAGTAGTCTATAACTTTTACTAATGTGATCAGTATTCAAACTAGCATTGTACAAATGATAAGCTCTACAATAACAGTACTAACAGTAAGTAATAATCCCCTGGGTTTATCAAGTCATCCAGCATCAGTGAAGTTACCAGCTGTGAGACTGTGATTGTTTTCTGCAATGACAACTTAATAAATCCAGTCTTTCAGGAGTTCAGTCTGCTTCTCCCACTCTGCACCCCCACGCAGGTCTCTGTTTCAAACATACACGAAATTTCCCATGGTTTTTTTAACGGCCTGCTCCCAGTAAGTGTACCAGAAGTATTAAAATACTAACTTACAAACAAAATGGCCAATTCATATTCTGTCAGAAATTTAGCCATTATTTTAAGGTCTTCATTTAATCTCTTGCACATGTACACAGACAGAGGTTAGATTATTCTCCTGCCATGTTATATATTCTTAAAATACCAAGACAAGACAGTTCCATATTACAGTATTTGTCTACATTTACCACAGTATCAGTTAATCGTTGAGAAAATCGAGACTTATTGGTATGTGGACTCGCCACTTGAGGCACAAAACAGTCTGTGGTGGCTCTGTATTTTGAAAGAACTCTTGGCACCACAGTATTTCCCATGGCTACCCTAGGCTGTAACGAAACACTTCATCGCGCTGTGGCCTTTACCACAAACCATAATACGGAGCCAAAATGGAAGTATGAAATACAAAGACATATAAAAAAAAAAAAAAAGAACATTAAGTAAATGATCAGTATTCATGTCTGCAAGTGAAAAAAAAACCAAACCTCAAAACAAAAACAGCTGACTCAAATGTCAAAAATGTGTTCTTTCTTTTAATTAATACTTCAAGTTCACATTGTGTTTATCTTGAAAAAGCCTAATTAATGAATTCCATCGCAAGACTAACCAAAGTGGTCTATGGGACTAGAAGTATAAAGTATTTTTAAAGTACACTGATTCTCTTCAGCATACCTTGGGAGTGTTTTCTAGTGGCAAGTACTTTCAGGAAAAGAAGCAACTTAATGTACACAATATATGTGCATTATTTACCTTGCAGCCAGTACAGTTCACAGGATGATTCATCACATAGAAATTGTAAATATAAATGTAAATCTAAAGGGTTTTTAACTTCCAAACTACAGGAACAGAAAAACAATTCTCAGAGTTTAGTAAAATATGGATGTCATGTTTATTTTGCTTTCTCATTTACAGGCTACTTCTGCTATCATTTTAAAATACTTCTTCCATTTACTTCCAGATCTGAAAACACTAAAAATCCAGGAAATGGCCATCTTAACACTTAAAGCATTTTGTACTTCACAGCTGAATCTCTTTTACTCTCACCTTGATACCATATATTTAAAAATGCCTAAAAATCAAGTGTTGCTTTCACAGATTTGCCTTTAATGAGCTATGCAACTGATACATGCTTTAGTATGTAGCTGCACATGTAATGTAGAATTGCTTCAAAGAGTTTCAGTTGTTATATCCTTAGGATTTCCAGATGCCAGGGCAAATGCCATACATCTTGAAATTTCAAATATATGGCAAAAACCTTAAGGAAAGAACTGTGCAGTTGCAAAAAACTACAAAACCAGCAGTTACTGCCAGAAGCAGAAACGTTAGCAGGCACCATATTAGAAGATAAGTACTAGAACTCAGGTTTCGCCATCTCCCTAAATGACCATATAAAAGTATGAAGGACTGCGTAATGGCAAATGGTGGGGTTTGCTTACTGTGCTCTTTTCTTCCCCTTTAAAAACAGGAACATTCCTCAGCTACACTGTTTAACTGTCTAGAAGAGAACTGTGCATTGGCATGCTTCCTTGCTTCTTCAGTTACGATAAGAATGCAGTTTTGTTTCTTAATTAATGATGTAAAGCTGTGCAAAGATATTACCACATAGGCAAAGTCAAAAAATATAATAATGTAGTGAATATAGTAAAAGTATTACATACTGTAGCTATGTGACTTAAAGTAAATGATTTCTGATTAGACTCTTAAATTACTGAACATGTGTCTCTGCTAGTTGTCCAGGAGTTATCAGATAACATAAACTTTCATGGAATTGGAACTAATTTCTGCATAGTGCTAGTGCAGTAAAGGCTTGCAACAACAATGGCAGACATATCATTAAATGGGCAAACGTAGAAACATAATTAAATTAACTGATAATCATCTCTCTTCTTCTATCCAGACTCTAATTTAATGCACTTGCAAATGTAATGAGGTTCACTGAGTTGAAAAATACTGTGGAAATAACAGAAACAAGATTAAATTAATTGCAAGACATACTGATAAGAAAGCTTGTTTCAAATTATGTGAAGCACATTTCTAAAAGCCATTAAAAGGCTAGTCACATATCATGTACCTTGATGACATATAACGCATTCTAAACTTTTTTTTTTTTTTTTTAACCAACTGGAATGTCCACGGTGTTTCATATAACCATATGCTAACTGGTTAGTGTTCTCTTCAGGTAAATAAACATGTGAAAAATGCTTGGGCATTAAAATTAAAATCTGGCCAACCACCAAAATGATTTCTATTACAATCATTGCCATGCAACTTCACATTCTGAAATTTAAGATTAAGATGTACTAAACGCTTTCATACCTTGCAGTGCCTTGGCTGAATAATTATGGTGGTTGTTTGGGGGTTTTTTTGGTTTTTTTTTTCCCCCTAAGATATGAGAATTTAAAATTCTACAACCAGGAATAAAGCATTCACTTTGAGTAAAAAATAACCAACTCTAAGTTCTGCCTGGAAAAATAACTCACAACTCTTAGTTCTGCCTGGAAGTCTTCTAGACCATACAACACCTCTGAAGCAAGATCAAACATCTGTCAACCATCTTGTTAGATTTTTATTGATTTTTTTCTTTAAAAAAACGAAGTGCCAGGAATCCCACCACCTCTCTAGGTAGCTTATCCAAATACTTAAGAGTATTTGTAGCTTTAATTTAAGAAACAATGAAATCGTTATACAAATATACAGTAGACATTTTAGAAAATTTATTTGAAAGGAAACATTATTGAGTATGTGCCAGTAGGCTAAAATTTCAAACACTAGTGGGAGCTACAAGCCATCCAATGTCAAGTATTAGTAGAATCATATCAAGTAATTCCAATTCTACATTTCCTTATACTGAGATTAACAACAAAGGATTTGCATTAGCGTACAATGACAGGCCACTTAAGCTTACATTCCCCTGACATTTCTGACAGCATTGTATTCCAAAGGGCAAACAGAGGGCTTTAATAAGAGATTCTTGTTTTAACATTGAAAAGAAGACAATGATAACTTTAACTTGCGATTTCTGAGCAGCAATATGCTGCAGTGACAAGAGTAATACAAATTCATAGCTAGCTAAGACGCTCTCTCAGCTAGAGTAAGGAAGCGAGAGAAATATAATGAAATGGTGTATTAAACCACAGGGCATAATTCTTTAACATCCAGAGCATTCTGGTCCCAAACCAACAAAAGTTCAGGCAGACACTTTGCAGAAGGTGAGAATTCTGCTAATATTGGCTTACTTGCTGAAATGGGAGCCAAACAATGAACAGGCTCAAAAGACAGAAAATTCTGACGACACTAAACTTCTTTCATGTTTTTGTTCTTTCAAAGCCCTTTGCAGAAAATTATCCAAATGATGTTGAGCCATTTTGCTTACAGGCTGGATTCATCTCACCTGGCTTTCACTGTCTACAAGTTAGGTATGTCATCTAAGCCAGGCATCTTCTACTGGTAACAGAGACACAGCTCTACTGAGAGGTATCCTCCTCTGCTAATACTATGAAGAAAGGAGCTTGAATAGCTAGTGAGGACCACTAGCTAGTAATATGTTTGCACTTAAATCTCATCCTGTTTGTACTGTATTTATCTCTTCATTTTTTGTGTCTTTTATTAAATATTTGTATAGGGTTCTAATACATTTCTCTAGTTTCTATATTTTTATAAACAACAAATTAGCTATAAATTCAGTAAGTATCATTCTCAGAACTTCCTGTAGTAAAACTGGCCATTATTCACTAAATATTTCTTTCTTAAGGAGAGAAAGGTAATTGTGAAATGAAAGGTATATATGGCTATATTTGGAAAGAATTTCAGGAGAGTTTATGTAGTTATGAATAATGCTTCAAAAGGGAAACTCACTGTTTACACTGTATATATGTCTTGTTATTTATCAAAAAAAAAGCAGTATACTGGTAACAGATGGTTTCTCAAGGTGGCCACATACAACTTTACTTTCTATTTCCAACATGCCTTCAGTATAACTTTAGTTCCAACAGGATCTGGTCCTCAGATCCACTCAAAACTGGCAACAGAGTAGGAATTGGTGTTATTTAGTCTGGGCCTTCTCCCAAATCTCCACCAATTAAACAATAAGCATTTAGTACTATTAAGCTTAAATGTTATAAATCTTTTATCTGCATAGCAGTATTAGAAACTGGAAGAGGAGGGAATCAGTAGTAGGGAAACCATAAAAAAACAACGAATACAGCTGAAATTTTAAAAAAGAAAAGAAAAAGCAGAATCAGCTGCTTCCTTTTCTTCCCCTCTACGCCTATGAGCACAAGTAGGCATTTCAGAACTCTTAGTTCTGTGTGAAATGAATATTATGGGGTTTAGGATTAAAAATAAATTTTAAACATCATGTAAGAGGGCAGACAAAACTGAATTCTCAAAGGGTGATTTCCCCACACACTCTCATATATTACTTTTACCATTAATAGTATAACATAGTGAATCCAGAGGAAAAAAAAATACGTTTTCTTATCTTATTCAAGATGAAATGAAAATCTGGAAACTTGTATGACAAATAGGAAGCCTAATACAGAGCACTGAAATTAAATACTAAACACAGAACATCTTATGTTCAGCCAGTCAGCTGTATGAACATAGCATATGCTTTGAAGTGTTGGCTGAGATTAGTGACCCATCCCGTTCTGTATCTCGTCTCTCCCTGTGGTCATACCAGATGCTTCAAAGATAGAAACAAACAGCCTCTGTTTCCCATACCTGTTTTTTTTCTCCAAATCAGTTATGAATAAGCTACTACTGAGACAAAAATATTTATTTACATGCATTTAAATATCTGTACAAATGTTTACAGGAAAAGTCAATCACAAGGCAATTCTAAGCAGAAACAAGGTACGTCATTTTTTAAAAACATTCCCAGCTCTACCAATATATCCAAGACAGTGATTCCACAGCCTCTCTAGGTCCTCTGCTCCAGTGTATGTGCAACCTCTTTATCAACTCCGCTATCGGGTCGCCGGTCCTATGTCCTCTGGTCCCTGTTCGGGCGCCAATTTGTTGCCATTTGCCGGAACGGAGGGAAGAAGCAGTCACTCAATATGAGAGATCAGCATACTTCGTTTATTCAACTACGGTTACAGCTTTTATAGCACTTATAATTAGCTCATACATATTGCAAAAGTTAAGCTCCTTATTGGCTGGCCAGCTAAAAAGTTAACTTACGTCTATGCTCTTTGTTTCTAGACAAAATTCTCATTCTTGTTAACCACAAGTTCCCTGTGCTAACCTCCTCAAAGATAACAAGGACAGAGTGTCCTTGTAAATCATTAGCTCTCACATAAGCTGCTTTCGATATTTCTTAAGGTCTTGATGACTCAACATTCCGATGTTAACATGTCCTTGTTCGGTTAACCAATTCTCCACATATTTTCCTATTATCTGTGAAGAATTTCCTGTGGTGCAGCCTGTGTCCATTACCTCTCTTCCTTTCACTGTGCACATTCATGCAGTGTGGCTCCATCTTTTTTATACTATTAGCTAGCTAATAAAATACCATCTTAGTCTTCTAGCTAAACAAATGCAGCTCTATCTGCCTTTCTCAATCCGTCACGTGCTCCAGCTTCTAGTCATCTTGTTGGTCCTCCACTCACCTTCTTCAGTCCATCAATATTGCTCTTCTACCAAATTTAATTAAAATATAATCTGATAATTTATAGAACAAACATATGTTGTCCCATATATTTTTACTTAGAAATTCTCCCCAAAAGGAAGGGGAAATAATCTGAGACTAATTCAATGATTTGCCCAACTCTTACAAAAATTCCTTTGAGAAACTCCAATGTTTCCACACTGCTTGTTTTTAGTACACAGGAAAGGTTATGAACAAATGTGGTAACTCCACTTAGCTCTCACCCGATCACAGTGACCCATTTTAAAAAGGGGTTTCATATTTAGCAATTCTGGCATATGTGAAATGGTGGTTATTATTATCTGAAACAATAAAAGATACTGCTGTTTTTTTAAATTGGGGAGTGCAAAAACAGAGTGGAGAAAGGTATACTGTGTCTGCCTGGGATGGAGTTACCTTTCCTCACAGAGCCCACGTGGTGCTGTGTACTGCATTTGTAGGTAGAATGCTGCTAATAACACACCAGTGCTTTGGATATGACTGAGCAGTGCTCACACAGCAGAAAGGTCATCACTCCAACCACCTCTCCAAAGGCCAGTAGGCAGGGGTTTGGAAAGAATTTGGGAAGGCACGCAGCTGGGAGAGCTGGCCCCAACTGACCAAAGGGATGTTCTAGACCATACGATGCTATGCTCAGCAATAAAAGCTAAGGGAAAGGAAAAGGGGAGCATTTGTCTTTAAGGCATTTGTCTTCTGAAGCAACCACTACCTATACTGAGACCCTGCTTCCCAGGAAGTGTCTGGACATCACCTGCTGATGGGAAGTAGAGAACAAATAATCTCTTTTTTTTTTTTTTGTTCTTTGCTTCCACTTATGGACTTTGGGGTGGTTTTTTTTTTCCATTAAACTGCCCTTTTATCAGCCCTTGAGTTTTGCATCTTATTTTCTACCCCTGACCTGCTAAGGAAGGATAGCAAGAGAGCAGCTTGGTGGGCACGTGGCAGCCAGCCAAAGTCAACCCACTATAAACAGAAACAGACCCGTGCTGACCAAAATTTCGGTTGTTTAAGGTTCCACTCCTATGAAAGGGTTACCTCCTGAGCTAGAACTACTGCGTTCCTGTATGCTAACAGCAGTTGCAACTACTGCATTTTGTGAGATGGAGACTTTTTTTACAGCATAGTCTGCTGGTTTTAGGGAATGGAGCTACAGCTGAAATTTAAAGATCAGTACAAGAAAGCAGGAATGTCAATGGGGCCAATGAACATAAATCTCTGTGGGACTCAAGGATAAAAAGAGAATGGAAGTCAACGGCAGCAAGGGGGTTTATGCCTGGAATCATTTCTTGGTCATAAGCAAGTGCACAGAGATACAGAATTAAGCCCCCAGCCAATGCCCTAGCACGTTCAAGAATTGTACAAGAATATAAAACCAGGTGATGCCCCTCTTCCACTCTGGGACAGCCACTGGTTCCAGTTCTGGAATTTGAGTATTCTTACATTTTGCAGTAAGGTAATCAGTTAAGAATAGGAAATTTTAAGAAAGATACAGATGCATTTCAGAAACAGGTGAGCAGTGGCAATGGTAGCAGGTATAGAAGACAACAAATTGCATTACAGCAACAGAGGCTCTCATTTTGATAAGTTTTCACTGGCTTCTCTGCCAGATATAAAATATCCAGAACCGGTCAGAGGTAAAATTTGTAAAGGAACAGGAAATTCTGGTGGAGGGAAGATTTTTTTTGGCTAACATTCAGGAAGCAAATGCTGGTTATGCTGGACCAATGGAGAGAGGACGAACAGCCAATCTAATCTCTTGCAGCTTTTTCTCAGACATCCAATAAAGGGACATTTTGCACGATGTATTCTTGTAAAACCAGAGCTGAAAATGCAAGATGGGAATTTACTAAAGTAGTAGAAAAAAGTGAGTTTTGCATATTCGCTTTTAGTGTGGGAAAATAACGGAAGACTAGCGAGGAGGATTGCAAACACGCTCAAGTGACTTGCAGCTGGGGTATAGTAAAACACATATATCATACTAATCGTTGTTTAGTCTTGTGTGCTTGACAAGCAGAACATCTGTGTTTAGATAACATAGGCCTGTGACAGACTCAGAGGCACCCTATAGAATGTGCTTGAGATTCTTGCCCTGCTGTAGGAAAGATCAAAGCACAGTGGTGAACTATGCTTGCGTGAATCCCTGATACACAGGTGAAATCACACTCAGCAATCCTCTAAGCAAGGACCAAGCTCAGCGCTGCCTTATTCCACTTGTGTGTCTCTGCCTGGGTGCTGCTTCAGGGATCCCCTGGTCCACGAGGTAATGAAAATAAATTTACTGTTTGCATGTCATCCATGGTTTTGTGGTTGTTCCTGCATCCTGCCTGTGTGAATCACACATTAAGTGTTAAAACGCCTCCTCTACCAAAGCTCTGGCTTCTCAGCAGAAAGACTGGAGGATCTCAATATGAGATGGGAGCAAGCCTGCAGCTGATCCCCAAGGATCAAGGCAATCAAGGAGAAGGGATGACAATAGAAACGTTGCAAGTTACACCAAGATAGTTTCAAACAAAGTCACTGACTTAACTTGCAGCCCAATAAAATCATTCTCCTTGCATTCATTGTTTTATTTTTTTTATTTATTTACATCTTGAAGACACCAATATGCTTATTCCTGAAATAAATATATAAATAGAAACATAGACAGGAAGTTTGTGTCTTCCTGAAGAAAATGTAACCTGTATTCTCCATAAAAAAATACTGCTACTCACCTGCTTGTATCTGCAATTAAGTGTGTATGCACAAATACATGCACATATGTAAAGCATGATTTGCAAACAAGTAGTGAGATAGCTAACTACTGGAGTTTCCATATATGATGATAGTTTTAACCCCTTAACACGTCTTACAGAAAGATAATATTTGTCAAAATACAAGTTATTGAACTTGATATATAATTATTTGGACAACATTTAATTATTTTCATAACAGTAACACTGGATGGCTAATTGCTCCTCTGACTTTCGGATTTTCAATCTGCTGAGTTGTATAGATCTGCTGAGCTTATAAAAATAATGGCACTAATGAAAGTATTCTTCCGATATATCTACCTTGCTTCACCGAACCAACTGACTTAAACCCAATAATTAAAACAATTACAAAGATGAATACATAGTGAATGAACACTACAGTACATATGTCCTTATATTATAGTCCAGAAAATCACCTTCAGATAGAATTGTATAGATGACTTCACACACAATATATATCTGGAAAAAGGAATTGGGGTTCCAGTCCATCCATTAATGACACAAAGTCTGACTACATTTAAAAAGCAAACATTACACTGAAAAAAAAACCCAAAAAAACCCAACCAAACAAACAAAAAAACCAAACAAACCTCCATAAAGAGAAGGCAGCAAGCAAAAATATAACTTTTGGAATAAACCTAAAAATTCATATATATATATATATATATATATCAGTGCGAATTCAGTAGCTTTTTTTTTTTTTCTTTCCTATACTGATTTCCTTGCAGAATTTACTGTTATCTTGGTGTAAATAAAAAAACTGAGCAAAGTGACAGGTGTTTTGAAGGGCCAGGACAAAAAAACTGGTTTGCTCTCTGTTTTTTTATGAGCTAACTCAGTATACATTCCCTTTGTTGTTGTTGTTCATAAGTGCGTGTACATGACTGTTCGTTAATGTGTGTGTACGGACAAGTAAAGATACAGATATCCCGATTAAAAGGAAGTGACCACAGAATATGAAGAAAAAAAAGCACGTTGCACAGTAGCTGAGAACATAACGGACAGAAAAAAGGAGCCTAAGACAGCTGGTACTTCACAAAATTATATTGACAACAAATTCAAATTGCTAATTCAGAGATGAGTTAGGAATGATAAGAAACCAGCCTGGCTGTATTGCAACAGAGAAGCTTACAGCAAGTGGAAACTAGGTTGTTTTATAAAAAGCACAGGCATATATGACAAGTGTATTCAGAAAGCAATCCTTCAAGAACTTTTAAATACACAAGTATGATCTCTTTTTCTGAGAATCCCTGAACCATGAACCCCTGGCAGCTGGGACAGAATACTGGGGAAATTTCACTACATGCGACCTGTTCCACTCTTCCATAGCTACCCATATGGGCAAGCAAATGGAGGCAGGGGGGAAGATGCATTTAAAATTACAAATATAATAATGCAACCAATATCCTACATTTTGAATTAAAGCAAAGAATTCTTTGGGAACTGAAAAAATGAGCTTCAAAGGCCTTTCATAGGAAAGTAAAGATCATAAGTGGTCTCTTTTGAGGTGATTTTCTTCACATTTTGAATTTTGTTCATTCAGATTGAGAGAACATATTCAGTATGGCCCTCAGGAATGGGTCAGAGTAGCAGCTGCTATAACCTGTTTTGGGAGCTCTGGTCTCTTAGACATCACAGAACCATTTTACCTGTGAGTCAGGGATCTAACGTACAACTCAACGGATAAGCAGAAAGGCAAGGACAGCTGAAAAGGCCAGCTAAGTGCTCACTGCAATAATTAAAATTTATGAATTCAGGACAGACTTTCCTTGTCTGCTTCCTGAAATGATACGCACCTTTTGATGTGAATAGTACTGAAACCATGGAAAAGAACTTCAGCTCAATAGCCTGTGCAGGTTAAGGGAAGTCAGTGCAGCTACACACTAACAGGGAGCTACGTTGCTCTAGCATGGGTCCTTCCCAGGGTGGCAGTCCCTCAGCAACTGCTCCAGCGCTGGCTCTCCACAAGCCATGGTTCACCATGTGCCCTGCTCTAGCTTGGAGCCCTGCATGGGCTCCTGTGTGTGCACCTACCACGGCCTCCCCTGGGCTGCCGGGATCCTCCGCTCCAGCACCCGCAGCACCTCCCGCCCCCTGCTCCTGCCTGGCCCACAGGGCTGGCTGCCACACTTGGTACCTCACAGCTGGGCGCCATCTTGCCCTTCGATAAACACCTTGTGCCGGGGCAGCCGCAGCCTGGCCGAAGGGCTGGGCCCTGCGCGGGGGCACCCATGTCCCCTCACAGGGGGCCCACAGCCAGTGCCTGGGCTGCGAGCCCAATGCACAAAACCCAAGAATTTGCCTCAAGCTGTACTCATAAAATGTGTTAGGAAATAACAGAAGCCTCCATAGCCTTTAATATACAGTCAGGCATATCAAAAATAAAACATCACAAAAGCAACTATCGTGGTTTTGCTGAGATAGCAAATTTTCTTCTTAGTAGCTGGTGCAGTCTGCACTTTGGATTTGGTGTGAGAATAATGTTAACAGCAACAACTGAAAATATGTGCTAAGTAACGTCTATGCTAAGTGAAGGACTTTTCAGGTCCTCAGGCCCTGCCAGCAAGCAGCCTCGAGGAGTGCATGAAACTGGGAGGGTCATGGCCTGGACAGCCGACCCCCACTGGCCAAAGGGATGCTCCATACCATATGGCGTCATGCTTAGCATATGCAGCTGGGGGAAGAAGGAGGAAGGGGGGATGTTTGCAGTGATGGCGGTTCCCTTCCCAAGTCACCCTTACGTGCGATGGAGCCCGGCTTTCCCGGGGACGGCTGAACCCCTGCCTGCTGTGGGGAGTGGGGAATGAACCCCTGTTTTGCTTTGCTTGTGTGCGCAGCCTTTGCTTTCACTACTAAAGCATCTTCATCTCAGCATGAGTTCTCTCACTTTTACCCTTCTGATCCTCTCCCCCATCACACTGGGGGGGGGGGGGGGGGGCGGCGCGAGCGAGCGAGCGGGTGGCCATGTGGGGCTTAGATGCCGCCTGGGGTTAAACCACAAAATCAACAAAACCCCTGAACAAAATACCTGTGAAGCATTTGCAGAGTATTTTAATATAATTACCCAGACTTCCCAGCACACAAATTTTGGAGTTCAATTTATTTTTTAAACTAGTAAACTAGTAAAATTTTAATGAATACATACAGTCCTTATTTTAATATGGTCTGTCACATCATTAAAGTGTTTTGGTTGCTTTGTTACTTGGACTATCCAGCACAGTTTATCTACCATGTGCCAAGCCACCAAGATGAAGTTCATTCTCAGTTTTCACAAAACACCAGCTCATTACAAGGTTTTTTTTCAGTACTACAAATCTTTTCACAAACCTGACAGCCAAGCACATAACAGAAAAAAGACACCTCAGGAGAAATGTGAAGAAGCTGCTGTGAAAAAGTTGTGAATATATCTTATGATAAATGTAATGCTTACATATCATAAAGCACACACAATTAGGAGTTTTATTAAGGAATTGCCGCTGTAATATTACTTGTGCTCAATATTTATCATAGGATGGTGTCATGCTAATGAAAGACTAGGCTTATGAGAACACCACTGTAAATAGTTTTTTGCCATCATTTGTTCAACATACACTGAAATAAGTTCAGTTTATGTAAATATCAGTATCTAATATAAATAAAACAGTAGTTAAAAAAGCTCTCTTAAAAGAATTGTGGTTTAAATGTCTCTTACTCCTCGGTTTTGTCATGTTAACATGGGATTTACTAGAACTAATTTATGGAGATGTTTTCACTCAGTGTGTGTGAAGGCATGCATAGAAATACATTCTTGTCATATTAAATCCTAATTGCTACACTCAAAAGTGAATTTAGGAAAAATTAACATACTATCACTGTATTTCTCAACTTAATTTCAAAATCTGATTAAGCTTTTTGCTAAGGATAGAGAACACTCCTTTAAGACACTGAGTGCAACAAACTATGCTATGTTGTTTCAAAACTTCAGTCTTACAAAGCATTTCTTTATTTTGTTTTATTCAGTCACAAAAGGAAGAAATGGTATGTCACTTCATCTTAGAAACATGTTTGGGCCCCTGATCTCAAACCTATTACTTCCAAGTTCCAAGAGGGATAGAGTTCAGGGAAGAGTTCTTTACACCAACTCCAGTTAAATTGGCTTAGCAATTTTGTAACATTCCATCCTCAGAATGAGCAAATTCGGAATGGTTCCCCTTTTATTTCCCTTTTTATTTCTTCTGTTATGCCTAATATAAATAATTCTAACTACTGTGAAGACTTAAGTTTATTTGCATTCATGCATCTTGGGTTAAGAATGAGAACACACTGACTATTTGAACAAACCATGTTCCCAGAAGGAACAGCCAGTCATCAGCCAGCACTGCTATACCTTAAGAACTGTTCTAGATACCCAGTACAATGACTTTTTTTTTCTTTTTTTTTTTAATCATTTGGACAGATAATAGCATGTGCCCCTAGAGAAAATGCAGATGGAGAACTGGTATCACAACTACCACAAGAGAAAGAAAAAATCTGTCAGCAGTGGTAACCAATACAGCCCACTGTCACAAAATTGTTGAAGGGCATGCAGATACCCAAGGATCCTCTAGTAGTTATTTAACAAGTCTGAATGGTCAAGATACTATTACACATTCATTAAGTACTCAGTGTTGCACCTGCTGACCAAGAGAATATTGCTTACAATATTTTGTTTCTAGTCATGTTATCAGTTATTCTCGAAATGTCAGTGAGATTCTCTTAACTTCTCTCACCTTGAAGGAAAAACAAAGCCTACCTAATTAAAACTCTTCCACTTGGTATAATATTCCTGTAGATTGTTATGGAAAAGAGGTAAGTTCTGAAAGACAGATGAACACATACATTGTAATCACAGTAGGACAATGGTATACTGAGCTTAAATATCTATGCCAGACTTGTGATTACCAATATATTTAAGAATACACTTTAACTCCATGCCTATGTAGTGTGTCTAGTTACATATTTAAGTTTCCTCCTTGATTAAGTTAAAAAGGTGCAGTAATCTGTGACTTGCTCCTCTACGTGTAACTTCAATTTATATCTAATCTCCTAGTTAGTACATTTCTTTGTATTGTTTCTTTTGACATATAAAGTATATCTTAAAAAAAAAAATGTAACCAAACACAAACACAAAATTGATTTAGGGTTTCAGGTTCCACCTTTTCAAAAAACAGCATTTACATTTTGACAAGCAATAAAAATTCTAGCAATCAGAAGCTTACTAGTACACTTGAAGCATGTAAATCATAGTCAATCATGGTTCAGAAGTTTTTCAAGTATTTATTTGGTATTCATAAGCAGGCAATTACTGTCACAAACTTATCTGTATCCAAAATAGCTCTTTTCTAAAATGTATTTTTCTTATTACTTCATTGTGAAGTCATCTGTGTATGCAGCACCTCAGTTGTGTTACTGTATTATTATTAACCAACCAAATCATAACTCTCCATGAAAAAATAAATTTCCTCTTATGGAGACTGCCGTTTCATTAGTTTGGCTTTCTTGTATACAATGCATAATCATCCATGTTCTTTTACTGTATGACCCATTGTCAAAACGGTGAATTTAAACCTTGTAATTGTATTGGATAGTTGAAGAAGGTCTGGTTAAGGCATTCGCATTTGTCCTATTAGTCCCACTGGTACTGATTTTCCAAAGATTGATGACATATTTTTAAACAATTTGTAAGCAGCATCCTTCACTTTAAATTACACTGTGTAGTCACTACTAATCTCTTAACATCTATCATATATATCTATCAACTGTCAAACGATCAAAATTAACTTAACCAAATCTAGCATCTATCAAATTAAGACAATGAAGGGATAGGAGAGAATGCTATCTACTTCTTTCAAAAAATATGAATGTATTGCACTGAGAGCCAAGTAAAACATGTCTTTGAGAGACAAGCGAAAAATTCTAAAACCCACAAAAAGCACTATAGAAAACAGGAAGAGTAAAAAAATTCAGCTGCTATTTCTGGGGGAAAGAAACTCATTATCAGGATAAGATTACTTTTAAAACTTGTATGACAGATGCCTTCAACATGCTTGCTGATACAGCTGTAAAAGGCACGTGATACATCACAACAAGCAGCCTAGAGCTGAACATTTGGATGCAGAGCCCTCACACCAGTACTTGCAGGAAGCTAAAGTCAGTCATGAAAAGCCACGTACCACCAGTGCTGCGGTCACCTCTGGGTTCTTTCCCGAAATCTTTTACTGGACCTTGTTAGGTGTCTTGCTCTGTCAAGAAGGTCAAGGTTGGAAGTTCTGCTGACTGATGCTGTCATCGTCCCCTTCCTCACAAAAAATAACAATCATACTGCTGTTGCTTTACATAAGTTAAAGGACAAATGAGATCCCCTTCCTGCAGACACAGTTGCAGTCCTGTCAGTGATTTAAAGCTTGGGATTTAAAGCACTGATTCCAGAGCTCTCCAGATAAAAGAAACTGCAGGTGTTTCACAGTAGTGATCACAGGAAGGAGGCTGAACTGGAGTTACAATTGCTCTTCTTTTATACGTGCTGGGCTTGATTTCCTAGTGCCCGCATATGATATAAAGGCCACATGTGTTAAGGTATTAAAGTGAAGCCACTGCATGTTTTTAAAACTGATACTCAAAACCTGACCATTTCTAATGCTATGATTTTATCTTTAAAATATGCATTGTTAAAAGCTTTAAGGATCAACAAATTATCAAAAGAGATTAAAAGAAGTAATGTAAGGGTTTGCTTTGTTTCATCAAATTATCCTCAAATAAGCACAGGTGGGTTGAAGACATCTTGTAACAGATCCCACATATTTGGGCTAGACTTTTGCTATGGTAATAGTCTCCATTAAAAATATACTTCCATTACATTTCACTTTCCCTGGAAACAGACCAGGTTCCTGTCAGCACATGAAGGGGATTCTTGTCTATGAAGAGTGATGGTAGATATACATAAAAAATATATTGCAAAATACATTTGAGACATAAAAAACTTACGAAGCACCTGTTAAGGTCATGAAACCAAATCTGCTCTCTGGTTGTGGGAGCAATGTAGCCTTTCTGCAACTTGGGAATAATTTTTCTAAGAAATTAACGTTTTCTCTGAAATGTCTCAAAAAATAATATGCAGTAACAAAGCAGTTACCCTTTTTTTTTTATTTCTAATCTCATCAGGACCTTCCTCAAAACTGAATTTAAACACAGCTAGGCTAGTCTCAGTAGCAGATAGTCATAAATTCTATTTCATTAGCAAAAAGCTTGCTTTTGTAAAACTCACCAAGATTTCTAAACTAACTTTCCCCCCAATTTATGAATATCCTGGTTGTCCATAATTTATTGCCTTAATTCATCATGTTGCTTTAAATCCAGTGAAACAAGATTTAAACATGATTACCTGGAACACCACATACAACTGTCCTAGGTTAAAAATCCTAGATTAAATAGCCAAATGTGTAGGACTTATATTGCTGTTGCTATAAAAGCCTTTCTAAAGTGGAATAAACCAACTGAAGAGAAATAATTAGCTAGTCGATACATAACTTCTAGCCATTTATTATATGACTAAAAGAATACTCCTGCCTCTCATTTACAAACACTTAAACCTCAACGATTCTTTTAAAAAAAAAATATCCAAGACAACCTTTTATTTGCATGGGACCAAGCAGACACACTACAAAATAACGTGATAAATTTATGTCTGTGAAACAAAAGAAAACAAAATTTCTGCCCAAATTATGATTTTTATTGTTCCCTCAAAGACCTTCTCTCTGCTTCCCATCACAAAACATGGCAAAAATATTTTTATGGCAATACGCTCCTTCACCTTAAGCTAGAGATTCTCCCACAGTCATTGTCCTGTAGACTGAACACTACACCCAGTGGCAATAAGCTGCCTTGTTATTTATGTAGGCAACAACAAGGGACGTCAGAAAGATAGACAAGTTGAGGTTTTCAGTTTCTCACACAAACATAAGGGGTGGTCAAAGTGCCACTGCCCAACTAATCAGCACTGGTTTGTCTTTTTACCTTTAATTAGTCACGATTATACTGGTACGTTACTCAAAATTCTACAGAAACTTCTGCTGTACTGTTGGGTGGACAGACCATCATGAGGTCGTAGTCATCTGCACGTCTTATACCTACGCATATACCGAGGAAGCAAAAGCACACCTAATGCAAGTGCGTGACAACTGAAGTCTGTGAAACAACGGCACACGCAAAAATACCAAAAGCAGGTAAAAAAGAACGGGCTACTGATCAGCTTGTACAAATTCTGTAATTCAAAGACATTGAGAGGTATACCTGTCAGATTCTGTATAGAAAAAAATTAAGAAATTGTCAAAGAATCATTATCCATTTTTTATTATTCATAATTGTACCACAATCTGATGTTGTGAAAACTGGCATGAGAAGTGAGATGCAAAGTGTTGGTAACAAAGCCGTGTGATGAGACTATTTTGTTAAAGTTTGGGGGGGGTTGTTCTAATATTTTTTGCTAAAACCCTTAAATACTTGAAGAACAGCTACTTAACACAAATAACAAAATAAGTGTGTTTATATTGTGCTTGGAGGGAAGGAATAACGTTTTACAATAATTTCCTTGTGAGAGGATAATTTTTCACACCGCAGTTCCAGCTGCATCATAGATTTAATTGATATGCTTGTAACTGGTAAAAACATAACTTTTACAATATTGAATTTATCACTGAAACACGGAAAGCTGAAACACCAGACACTGACACAAACAAAACGTGTAAGTTAGAAGGTACATCCACTGTACACATTCCCTACTCTGAACTGATGCTAGGGGCTATAAACAGCCCTCCTTACTCCCGGTGGGTTTTCCATCAGGTACGTGCCTTGCAAAGGTTTTAGGACATGAAATCTTTTACAAAACCATGAATTTAATTGTCAAGTTCCAGGGCTTTTCTGACTTCTTAGTAGCCCCGAGAGGCAGCCCACTGAAATTTCAAGCCTCCAACCATAACCCTTCTTAAGCTCTCTCCCATCAGACAGAGGATATGGATTAAAATTCACTTTTACCACTGCAGCAAACATGACACTAGTTCAGCACTTGTGATTCTTGACTGTGTAAGAGACAACACTGTTGACTCGTAATAACAACTCAATTGACTTTCCCAGAATAAAGCACCAGCTATTTAGGACAAGCCCAGGACAAAGAAAACATATAGATCAATCCACACGTTCTCCAATGTTTAGCTAGTTCTACCCATTGGCTGCTTATAATTCTGTCAAGCCTAGAAAAAATAGCAAATAACACACTCTTTGTTCCCATCAACGTATTTTCATTTAATGTCATTTCTTGGTTTAATATCCTCGTCCTTACCAGACTATTTTATGCGACACTATGTTCTTAATTTCAAGGCTTTCTTTATCTGGTTCATACCAGGTAGCATTGGGGTAGAGCCCCTCTAGAGTTTATCAGTTTGGGATTTCAATTAGTTACGTTCACCTTCTCTTCTACACCATAATTTTACTGTTTTCGAAGTAGCTCACCCAGAGGAACCCAAATATAATCTCTGGTCCATACCAACTTTTACAAACCTGATATAGTAGACTCAAAGATATAATCACCCCTACCACATTGATACAAATATTGTTACAGAATCTGCACACGCTTCACTTGTTTCTAGAATGTCCTTTTAATTATTCTCTGCCTGGATGCTAAGCTACCCCTGGAACGGATAGGATTTGACCACCTTTTCCAAAATAGTAAGACACATGCACAAGTCCAGATTTAAAATTTCAGTTTTGATGAGGAGAAATCTGTTCCCCAAACAGAACAGATTACTTTTGAGCAGATTTTAAATATCTTCTTGGTTCACGTACACTTGCTCTTCATTCATCACAAGGGGAAGGGGAAGGGGATCCACACTTCCCATAAAACAAAAATACAGAAGTCTGGCACTTCACAGTAAACATGCACAAGACAAACTATCTGTAATAGTGGAAAAAAGAAGCAGGCTTTGGAGTTTATATTAGTTGGCATGGCAATTAATAAGACATATAGTGCATGGTAAAATCAGTTCTGCCATCTGTGTCAACTGTCCCCAAGTGGAAGGAGTACATTTGCCATGTTCATCAGCATTAAGACTGCTACTTCACGCAAAGTCCTATTTTATTAACTCTCATTAGTTCCAATGCTAAAAGTCTATCAGCATTTCTATTTAAAACTTCTCTAACAATACCAAAAATTCCAAGTAAGAAAATAAAAACATACAGTGCTGGAATTTGTGGCTAACATTATTGTCTTCAAGGCAAACAATATCCTATGTTGTGTTTGTCAATTGGTTTTCATAATTATTTACAAATGATTACATAGTTAAAAATTAGGGCATGTAACATAGGTTATACTATAAAAGTGCCAGAAGTATAGAGCAGTTTCTCTGAGGCACATTTAAGATCTGAGACAGAAAAAAGTATACTACAATTTAAGATGAGCATCAAGATGGTTAAGCAAAGCAAAAAAAAAAAATAATTCTTTTTTCTCTTTTAAATTCCTAAATAATTTCAGGGGTTTTTTTATAGGTTTCTCATCTCTGCATCTTCAAATATCCTATACTGACAATGCCTCCAGCAAAGGAAGCAATTCTATCCAGTACAATCAGTCACAGTTTTTATAAAAAAAGTAGTTTGAATTATTTCAAATCCTCAAGATCTGGCTTTAAATTCACATCTACCCTCTTCTTCATGGTAAACCACAGGGAAATGGCTGGTGTCCACCTTCAAGGAAGTCAAGAGTTCACTCGACAGCTGCAGGACGGACCACCGTTCAGCAGGACAGCACAGAGATGCGTGCACAGAGCCCCCTCCTGCCATCACTGTGAACTCTCCCACATCCCTTGCTTACAGCACTGGGCATGCACATATACATACAGATGTGTCTATGTTTTTTTGTAAATCCACGCCTTTCTTTTCCATGATACTTGCTTTATCTCAGTGATATGACTTATTTGGAGACAGATTTATTAAGATTTTCATGGTAGCTTCTGTATCTCAGAAATTATGAGGTAACTGATTTTCCTGTTGCATTTATTAGTGTGATAGCAAGAGCTTTACATGTAACTCCCTCACACTGCAAGCAAAACAAAGCTCTGAGAAAGCACAAGAGAGATGATTTTGTTTCATGAGTGAAAAACTACTTTGTGGGAGCTGCTGTAGAACTTCCCACTTAATGAGTCACACAGCAGTCACAGGGACTTGTCATAGAATTTACTTCTGCAAACACCAAAGGACAACTGTCTTTAAATCAGACATGTTAAATGCATTACATCTTCTCTTCAAAAGCAGTTATGTTCTGTAACACCTACACATTCAGAATAAATCATCTTTCTTATTCAATGGTGTCAACAACGGTAAACCCCAGAGAAAAAGTGAAAAAAAATAGTGGTCTCTGCCAAAATACTTATTAAATACACTTTCTTACAAATGCTTCCCTTGTTGAAAGGCTGTTTGCTGCCACACAAAATAAGGAATAACACATAATCTCTAATAAGGTATTTATGACACTGAGCAATGATTTGGAAATTGCCCCTGATTTTTACTTACTGTTTATTGAAGCAATGTTCAACAATGCTAAATAATAGAGGAAAATATATTATCTGCTAATTTTTTCTCTGCACAAAGCTTACTGCTGAACACCTTAGAAAAATCTAGTCTAATGTCAAAAAGGTGACTCTGCTATTATGTACTTAACTGCTGACCACCCTATTGAGGCTGTCAATAAAATTGCCTAATAGTGTCAGCTGTGACACTGTTTTTGTGTAGCAGGCATCTGCCTATTACCAGCTGGATAGAAAATCTCAACTCATTTCATACATGCAACTGAAGAGCTGTCATCTGGTAACAAATTGTTATTACTACCAGGAGTGTATTTGAATTCAAAGTAATGACCTGGAAGTACAAAATTCCATATTCTGTAATCCCACAAGCCATGCAATTCTGCCTCCTAAATTACTATTGAATACCTATATAGCTTTCTCTGCTGTTCCTGTTTTAATATAACGCTATAAACAAACCTCCTTAGTGAACAGGGTCACGGGAAGATTTACAGTTCTTCACAGGAGTGCAGGTGAATTTATTTTACCCAATATATCCATTTAGATCTATTTTGCTCAGAACATTACTCTTAAAAGACAACTTAGCAAATTCTTCTGCATCAGAAAGAAGTCTCAGTAACTGTTGCACAGATGACAAGGTGTCCTGCATGACCTTAATCAGAAGTTTAAGTGCAGGATAAAAGTGAGAACCGAACGCATAGCCGATATTACAACTGCCTTTTTTAAATGTCAAGGAGACAAATGTTGCTCCTTAGGCACGGATCTTCACAAGACTAACACCTGAGTCTTCTGGGTTTCATTCAGTGAGGAAGAAGATGGAACAATATACTGAAACAGAGCAGTGTCGCTCACCTGAATGACCTCAGTGTACTACCTGAGAAAGCTCGTGGCAACCTTTAAAATGGACGATGTCGTTAATGCGCATGGTATATGAAATTTTATACATAGGTGTTACTGAATATAGGGTACATTCATATTAACTCAAGGAATCATGGCGGAGGGCACTAGCTTTCCCATGCCCCTACCCTTCTGTTTAGATACCTGCCAACCCCTGATTTGCTTTTTCTGTCATGCATGGAGTCTCATGTATGCATGCGTGGCTCTATCACAAATCTCACTAACTAGAATTTCCAAATTATTTAACTCATCTCAAATCCCTGTATATTAGCTATGAGTTAATAAAGTAACCTGGTTTTATAAAGCATTTCTTCTGAATATTTGGCCTCTGGCTTTACAGTTATAGACAAAACATCTAATAATGTAACTCTTCTTTCCATATACACTCAAGCACGTAACTGAGCTGATTAGTTTTCAACATTATAAAATCAAATTACTTTAAGTTCTAACTTCTTATTTTGTAAATAAAAAGAAGTTACAGAAAGATAACATTAATTTTGGCACCATATCAACCCTATTAAACCTCTGTTTCAATAGTTCAGAAAACAGCCAAAATTAATCTAATTGAACTATATCGAAATTGGACTTATTTTTCTGTGGTAGTTAGAATGACACCAGAATGTTTTCAAATTATCCAGATAACTAAACAAGATTAAAGAGCAGAACTTTACAGCCTAGGCAGAGATAATGAGGAAAGGACAGAAACACCAGGCTTGAAGGATACCTTCACTCTGCCATTACATGGAGGCACTAATTCAAAGAGCAGAGGAAATCATTGACTAGCAGTTTCAAGCATGGCAGAAGGTGAAGAACTCTTCAGGCAGCCACACACATCACTTTAACAACGACAGATGCATGACCCTTCAGCCTCTGTGAGGATAAGCCAGTGGACAGAACAATTATAAACTCTCACTGACTTCTGAACTTCTACAGGACTTTAAACGTGGCTAGAGAACAGTCTTTCTGTAGCGTAACAGCAAAACACAAGTTTTATGCATATTCATATAGTGAATCCAACTTTTGGAGCGACTGGTAATTGAAACGAAGAGAAAAATCATTGAAGCAAGGAAGACACAGGGATGAAATAAAACTGACTCGTCTGATGGTTTTGATCATTGTCCAGAAGCTGAAAAATGAAACCGCCCATGACCCTCAACAGATATGCTGGTATGCCAAGATCTGGCAAAGGGAAGTTCTCTTGGGTGAACACAAGTAGTCAGCAAATAGGTAAGAGAGGACACAGGAAGGCTGCTGAAACGTCAGGGGGCACAGAAAGACTGGACCAGAATAAAGTTATATCTGAGAGTAAAACAAAGGTTTTATTGAAATAAGATTAGCTGAATGTTCTTTATAAACTGCATGTACCAGCAGAAGTAATGCAAACTGCGACACAGTTCTGTTCTGACTGCAAAATTAGTATTTTAGATTAAAGGCTGTCTATTCAACATTAATATAAAAACCTTACTAACTGAAACCTTTTTATTTGTAACAACAGATGATCACCTGCAACAGAGGTTTAACCTTTTTCACTTCTCTTTCATAATATAAGGACCTGAAATGTACTGCATCAGCCTTCTCTGCGTGCATGTATACACACGATTCCTTCTCTTTAAATATTTAATATTACTTATATGTATAGATAAACATCTATAAACACTTGTATGTATACATATATGTACGTGTAGGAAGTACGTATGTTAATAAGTATGATTCTTTATTAACTGAAAAACTAACAGGAAAGTAGATAAGCAAGAGAAAAGAGAAGTCAAACTGAACAATGCAGAGACTAGATGCAACACCTGCTATGTTTTGAGCAAATTTTTTTTTGTTAGCTTATTCAGTAAGAATGATTGTGCATTTTGGGAACAGCTGCCTTGTTAAAGATTCAGCGTCCCCTGCCCTTTCACTAATGTGCAAGGGTAACAGTGTTAATCTCTCAAGAACTCTCCCTAGTGATATGTCAGAATCTATATTCCTGATGTTCACGAATTTATACAAAACAAAGTGGGAAAAGGAAAGGGGAACTCTTAGAAAAGCTACTGAAATAAGAGAGAAGCCTTCTTCTAGTTGATAAATGCATCCAGTAGCACATTTATGTAATCCTTCTTCAGACAGTAGAAGAAAACCACTGGAAAACATTTTTTAAAACAGATGAGACTTGAATCATTTTATCTTGATATTACATAAGGTAGATGCAAATTAATTAGTATCCTTAGACAACTGTAAAGTTGACTAAGTGGTTCTTAAAAAGTCAGAAGATACCAAAACTGTTACGCAGTTCTTTGTTACACTGGCTATAACCCTTAACATTTCTCAAAACAAACATGATAAAAGCTGTAGACATTTATATCCATTAAATGAAAAAGCCATGGTAGAGATCGGAGAGTACATTGGTTACACTGTAATCGATAGGTTACTTGTTCAATAAAGGGCATACATTACTTTTACTCCAAGACAAATACACTGGAAGTTATGTTTTGCCTCTGTCATTGAACAGCTCTTTCTCATCCAAGCTTTTGTTAGTCTTTCCTTCCACAGCGTAATGAGACTTGGACTCTTTGATGACTAAGGGGAGCCTTCATTTTTCAGACAAATGACTGTCCCTCATCTGACATAAAACACCACTTACAGATGAAGCAATGGTATGAAAGGTGCAATAGAAGCAAAATGCAAGGCTGGGGGGGGGGGGGGGGGGGGAGGGGGGAGGCAATAAATTACAGTGTAGTCTGTTTCTTTAAGGAGAAAACCATTTAACTCTGTTTCCTGACAGACTAGGAAAAACCGTGCAAGTAGACAGAAAAAGGTTGAGAGGAAACAAGTGCAGCCAGCTAAAAAGGACCCAGAAGCTAGGTGGCAGTGGCAGTATAGACAAAAAGATCAGTTTTAAGTTAGAAGAAAAAAAAGCAAGATCTCTTCTATCAGCACTCCCCCTTCCTTTCCTAATTCTCCCTCTCCTCCCTGAAAGAAAACACGTGTCTGAGCTCTTCATAAGCACATCAGAGAATCTGGTGGGTTTTGTGCAAGTCCAGATTCTGGTTTGGGCACACAGGATCTTTGATGAGGGCTGAAACACTGACATGAGTATAGAAGATATTTGCAACACCATGCTCTAATATAACAAATGCTAGAAAGCAAAAAAAGAGAAGGGGAAAAAAAAAGCACAAAAGAAAAGGGAAGGGTGGGAGCAGGGAAAGCCTTCCATGGACTGAGAAAGGTTGACAGGTTTACTTCAGTCATTAACAAGCCTTGGAGCACAGTCAAAGCACCCAGTAGGGCAAGAAGTCAAATCAACCACCACTGCAACAAGCAGTAACAGCATCATCATAGGTGGACCGCAGAGAGTGTATTAATTAAGCAAGACTCTGAACTGTGCCCTACCCTAAAGCACACAAGAGGGCCAAAGTAGAGAGGCAGAATGCAACACACCATTTTCTCTCTCATCTGGAAGGACAGAAGAATAACACTATTCAGCTCCACTCACTAGAGAACTGCTGGCTCCCTAAGCATTTGCTTTGAGCAGAGCTTCCTAAGTGTTTCTGAATGCACAGATAGTGGAAAGCTGCAAACACACAGAATTATAAATATATTGTGCAGTATGAAAATTGTGTAAGTTCTTGAATAAATTAAAATAGAGCTCAGGTTTTCCCATGACTCAAGGGGTCTGCAACATTACTGTGAATGTTTTAGGCTTAAATAGTAAAAATTATTTAAGAAAATTAAATCAGCAACGATGCTACAAAAAACAGAAGAGGTAAAAAACTGACAGAGAAGTGCCTAGAGGTAGAACTGGCTTGTGCCACTTTTTATTGATTCACAAAATGCTGACAAGAGTGTGTCCGCAACAAATGTTACCAATTCCTTACAAGCAGTGCAGTTTCAGGTAACACTGCACACTCTGTGACTACCTGTTAGCAGGAAGGGCTAACACCTACATTTATTACAGTTCTTCCAAATAAAAAGATCAGATAGGCTAAAGAGGGAGAAGCTGTGTACGGGAAAGGTGGAAGAAGAGCAATGGTTTTGAAAGACACATTTGAGCAACTAACTGAAAAACAGCTCATTATTTGCTCTGGGAATATATGATCACAGTAATGGTTACCTAACATTTCTGAACATCGCTGCTACACAGGGAAAGAGATCTCTGACAACCTACTCAAACATTACACTTAGCCTTTTCTTCAGGTTCCTCTAATGCTTTACCCATTTTTTAACTTTTCACTCTCTGTGCTTCAGGATAGCCCCTGTGAGCGTTACAGTCATTTCTATAGGCCCAAAACAACACGCTTCAGAAATGCAGTGGTGGCCCCTTCTTGTTCAGCAGCGCCAGAACATCCCTGTTCAGTGACCGGTGGAATCAGAAGGACTTGCAAGTCAGCCATGACCACAAGCAAGGTATTTCATGAAAAAAAAATCCTTAATCCAGTTTGTATCATCCTGAAGAGCATAGATCCCCTTCCCTTTACCCCTGTCCCTACCACTGCATTCTACCAGTTCACCTCGATACCAACTCCTAATGCTGGTGATACAACAGTTCAAAGTTCACAAATCAGTTATAAAATCCTAAAAAAATAAATCAGTTGATGGAACATTCCATCATTATTACCACTTTACACAAGTATTTTGAATTACGACCCGCATCTGTAGTACAGTACAGCCAGCCTCTTTAAACACTGCAATCTAGAAGTAGAAATTCCATGTGCAGATTTATTAAAAAATAAGAGCAACTGTGAAGCACTAGGGAGCAACATTCACAAACTGACATCCACCACTTGCCAAGAGAGATGTAGTTTGCACCCATTCCTCAGATTACTATTGCCCACGCAACATCCTAACTCATCCTCTGATAGATACAAAAAGCTACTCTATCAATCCTGTTACATTAAATTATAGTACTATTTGCTGATATCTCATCCTATATAATATCTTTTTTTTTTTTATAAGTGCCAAATGTTACAGTCATGAAAAACAACCCCAAAATTACAGAGAATATTGGGATGCCCAAACCCCCTAAAATAAAGGGGTTTAAATAAATGTGCAACATGCTGCACAAATTATGTACTGCAATATATTTTGAAAACAAAAATTCTAAGCTGAAAAGCCAGATGGCGAGTACACAGGAACCAAGTCATTGCCTGAGTGAAAAGAAAAAATTATCTCTTATCCTGAAATAAATATGTTTTATAAAAATGTTTTACTGCCACAAAATGTGTGTCTCCAAGACAGGATTGCAAGCTGAATGGAGAGTTACTTACCAAACGAAGACATCGGAGAAGAAAAAAAAAAATCAGAAATGTTTTTCTGGTATCTTTTACTGTACTCTATAGTCCAAGAAGACATTGAAAGATGTGTACCATAAAACACGCTGCTGAGAGCCAGCAGATGTCTTTGCATGTCCACGTGAATGAAGGGGTAGGTCCACACACAAGAACTACCTATCACAACCTATCATTGGATAAAACACACCAAGTATTTCTGTGAAAGTGAGTCCACTTACTTTACTATACTACCTTCTGTGGTACTCATGTAAGCATGTGCTCCTAAGTTCATAAACACCTCTTGCAAAGAACCACTGTATGCTTGTTCTGGGGATATGGAGGACTTGTCTCATTTAGATCTAACCACAATAGAGTTTATTACCAGAAGGACTTGTAAATCCTGTACAAAATTGCCTCAGCATTTAGGAAACACATGTAAACTCTTTGGCTTCACATGTGCCTCAGGAGCCTGGACCCATGGACAATGTGAACAGCCTTACTCTTGCACAAAAGAAAAGATGATATATTATGTAACTAAAAGCTCAGGATAGTATTACTTTTGCTTCTTAAAGATACAAAAATAATCAGACAAATATCTTCATCTAGCTCTGGGCATCAAAATATTGCGCTTACCCAGGAACCAGAGATGTCCCCATAGGTTTTTTTACAAATGTCTTAGTTACCATTATTCAGGAATGAATTCTAGAGCTAAAACATCTTTCAGAAATCCTTTTGACCCGGAGAACAATGATGAAAATATTTTTTTTCCATTACTTATAACACATTTTAGTATCATTTTAATACTTCTAAACAGTAGATTCTGTGGCACGATTCATTGCAAGCGATGTTTAATTTCATACAGGATGACCCAGTGCTACATGGGCACGCTGGCTTTCACTCCATGTCTCTCCGACAATTTAAACACTTTTCTCCCTTTGCTGCTACATAAGACTTATGACTAGACTTAGTTTAGCATTAGCGGTTAAAGGGTTAGTTAATTTTCTGCAGAGCATGGATATTAAACTGTAACTGCTGTCTTCTTATGAGCATTAACAAGAGGTGCAAGCACAGTGATGTATTAGTTTTGTTGGATGCAACTTAACATACAAGTCAAGCATTCCAGTTCTTGCTCTCAAATAAACTGGCATTGAAATGCATAGGATGATGCCCCACAGCAAAAAGTGAATGCAGGATAAATCTTCTCAGTATCTGAATGTCCATTAATTGTTATTATATTTATTCTTGCTTTCCGTTTTTACTGTCGTCTTTGATGTCCTTCCCTCTACCGTTTGACTGGAACTCTAATTCTCTACCATGTCTCAAACCAGTGCTTTGCGGTTGATCGCTCACTGTTTAACGCATTTCTGATGTGCATGTCTTCCTATTGCAAAATCAATACCATATTCAGATTTAAAATAAAAAGTGAGTGCTAACAGTGATTTATTCTGTCACTAAGAACACTACCATATTGTTACTTACTATGCCAAATGAAAAATAAGAAACTGCAGACTATGATAGCCACGGCAAAACTGCAGTATGACTCTCAGAAATAAACCTTAAAAGCCAAAAGTGCTGTGCACATTAAGCAACCCATGAATGACTTTACTATCCAGTATACTGAGTTTTATCTGCACGTCATGTTCACTAATGTTACAAATTAGGTTTGAATACGGTGTACATCATCAAATGTTTTACCAATATGTCTATAGAAAGGCATAACAGAAGAAGCAGCTTGAACCCAAAATTGTTCCAGTGAAGCATACCAGAGAAGTTATATTGAACAGAAATTTAAAGAGCAAGAGACTCTGGAGAGTAAGTTTATACTCCATTGTACATGTAGAACCCCATTGCCAAAACACAAGAAAAATGGGATTGGTCTTGCATCAGGCATTGAGCAAAAATAGAACTGGCCAGCTGGGAAGGCAGAGAAGGTGGATGGCTGCTCGGCACAGGACCAGGGGAGGAGGGAAGAGCAGCTGGTTTAGACAGCAGAAGCAGAAGAGGTTCACTCAGGAGTGAGAGATGAAAGTTCAGGAGAAAGAAGCTGATAATGATGAAGCAGTCCAGGAAGATCACTGCTGATTAACAGAAACTTAACACCTTTTTGTGTTTGTTTGGAGTTTTATTACTATTTTAGATTACTTTAAATATAGCCTTGTGTAAAAACCTGTAAGAGTAATACACTTGAGAAAAGTGATGTGGATGAGCTGGAACTCAAGAGGATTTATAGGTCCAACAAAGTAATTACTAAAAAATTTAGCTACACAAATATATCTGTGTATGTATGCATATATATACACACAGATACACATGCATGTGTAAATTTGTATATGCATAATACATACTTGTATAGAGATCTTGTGAAGTTTTATTAACAAGTATTGTGTCATAATAAACATTCTAAAACAGTGAAATTGTCAAACCCCCAGTGGAGACATCATTTTGTTAGTGTCTTCCATCACTGATGTGCAGGTAAGCCTGCCTATATCCCTATTCTTGGGCGTTATTCAAGGAAATGCATTTTTAATTGACTTTGTTTATATTTGTCATATGTACCTCAAATTATTGACTCAATACTCAGTTTCATAAGTCTCAGTGCCATATTTTTATTTTGCTTCAAAAGAGAGACACACAAATTAAGTTACAAGCCCTATTTTCTTTATACAGCAGTACAGTCTGGATAAAGTATTTGTTATTCTTAATGTAAATTTTCCATGTGCTGATATATAACTCTTAGACAAAGCAAAGTATTTCTCCTGCAAAAAAATAAAGGTTTAAATACTGCCTTTTCCATACACAATTGGGCAGAACTCGTCTAGAATTAGTTATTGCAATGCAGATTGAGTCCTTAGAAGTAAGATAGTGTTATTACAGGAAAAATTAGATAGAGTTGCATTTAAAAAAATGCCACATGAAACACATTTGACCATCTGCTGTTAAGTGTCTTAGGGTAGGATGTTGGCAGATATTGCATAATCATCTGCATAGACAGATAATTTTAGCAAAAACTAAATAAAAAACATGTTCTGCTATTTCTAAAGGAAAAAAGAATATTAAACTGTTTTGCAAAAATACCAAATATCAGAAGTGTTATTTAGTATTAATAGTAGCTGAATTCCATAAAAACTATTGTTATAAATACAAAAAGAAAGAGAAAATACAGTACTCTTTTTCTCCTGTTGTATTTGAAACACAAAGTGTTCAGCTCAGAATTTCTCATGTATTTTTATTACCTTAAACCTTTTAAAAGCAGTGGCTTAGAAAAATAATTAATTCATACAATACTCTTCTACTCTTCAACCACTCTATAGTATAAGGACTATTTGCTTGTATAGCTTAATGCTCTGGGAAGTAAGAGATTTGAAATATCTCTGGAAAGGTTTTTTGAAACAGAAAAATATCCCCAATTGATACAGGTTGTCCTTGTACAACACATGGTGAAGTTTCCCTGTTTATACAGAAATTTATGCAGTCATATCCCATTTAACTATGTTAATTTACACTTCATTATTGAAACAGTGCACAAAAATGTGCACAACAAACAAAAAGTTGTCAGTAGTGAAGGTCATCCTCTAAATAATACAAGGAAGCAAACATTTCATAAAGCTACCTTTTAAAACAAACAAACAAACAAACAAAAAACTTCAAAAAAAGCCAAATTACCTGAAGATCTAACAAAACAACTGTTGTTATCAAAGACAAATGAATTTAACGGTACTTATTCTAAATACGTTATGGGATTAAAATTGACCAAATAGATTTATTTAAATACATTGGAACAGCTGAGAAGGAACAGAAAACCTGGTAAACAAGTTACCCTAAAAAAAGAAAAAGAACAGCCCCTCGGGATAGGATTGAGTGGAGGGACAGTATTTGTTGTCAGACAATGAGGTATGCCAAATTAGCCATGCCCGAATGCTACACACCTTCAATTATGCAACTGCTCCAGGCAGCTAACATTTGAATCACAAATGATAACTGAGGTGGGAGGGAATGTCTCCAGGTCTCTAGTCCACCCTCCTGCTCAAATCAGGCTTCACTTCCAAGCTGAAGCAGATTGCTCCACATTTTGTTCAGTGAACTTCTGTTGATCTCCAAGGAGAGTTCTCAGCCTCTCCAAGCTGATCCTGAGCTCACCAGGCCAGCTGGGATTCCCTGGGCTGAAGCCTGTGATTCCTGCTTTTTTTGTGGTGCACCTCTGGGATTATAACCCTCCCACTCCTCTTTTGGTAGCCGAATACACTACTGACCCTAAATAGTCCTTGCAATCTTTTTAAATAAACGCTATGTGGATAAGAAGGAAATCCATGACCTAACATAGCCTTATCTATGACCTAACACAGCTCAATATTCACTTGGTCCATCTACTGGTCTAAAATATTACTGGATCGCTACAGGGCTCAAAGCAGCTGGTACTCACACCACCAAGCAAACATCTCAGCGAGGAAAATTAAGCTTTCAATCGAGTGTCCATACTAAGCTTCTTTTCACATTATGTCCTCTTGAATTTCATAGCATAATTCGTTACTCGTGTCCTCTAAGCGTTATTTTCAACTACATTACAAGGTCAGGAGCACCAAGAGCCTCTTAAGGATCTTGACTCGTCTATAGCTCAAGTAAGATCATACCCAGTTACCTCTTCAGCAAAATAGTTCTCCTGATCATCTTGCATTTCTGAAGAGAGTATCAAAGGGGACTGTCATGCTGGAATCATTATCACAGACTCCATTACGGTCCCAGTACAGTCCGACTGCATCAGCTAGCACTCTTGGCCTGAGAACATCTGAAACGACTGTGGGAATTTCCCCTATACTGGATACATCACTGGAAGAGTCTATCAAAGGAAACTGTTGGCATTTGTTTTCTGAAGTACAGCCTCCAAAATTGGCCTGAACTTTCACTTCCACAAAGAAATGGCAAAAGAACTAATATCCTCTTTTTTTAGCATCCAGGAGGATGGCCATAGGCTAGCTGTGGTGAACCACAGGTGTACTTAGCAGGTGCCCATTAAGAATTAGATATGACTTCATTGTTGAGTTTCCCAGATCAGTTTGTGATTGTGGTCTGCCTATAAGGTCAAATGAAAAATCTAACAGATTCTGAAGAATCTCTACAATGAATGCATTGCAAACAACATTATATAGCTTTCTGATAAAATGATAATTTTGTTGCAAAGAGTTTTAAATTGAAATATACAATAAAGAGGAACATACAGACATAACAAATAACGGGAGGACAGATTCAGGGAGGAAAAGAAAGCAGAGAGGTTACAAGTGATGTAACAGTTGGCAACTGAAGTGTACCAAATGCCACTGCTGACCAGTGTTCCAAAGGCTTTACACAGTGAAAAGTGCTAAAAACAAGACTTAAATGAAACGGCTATAGTAGGCTGTAGTATTTTGCTAAATATACAAGATGGCTTAGAAGAAAGGAAAAAAAAAGTTTGTGGAAAAATGTGATAACAGAAACTTGTAAAAGAGTTGAGGACCATGTCGCCAGAACAATAAAATGTAAACATCAGCAGCAAACGCTGCTATTAGTGAAAACAAGCGACTAAAGAAATTTTAAGTTCAGCATCACTGGAAGGCTGTAATGAAACTGCATCAGTGGAAAGGCAAATAACTCCAAGTACAGAGCTTTGGTGTTGCAATGTTCCCTTGCGTAATTTTACTGCAAAGAACAACTTAATTCCTACTCTTAATGACCACCCATTAGACTAATGGCTATTACTAGAGTCACCTATGAAAACTCTGCCGTGCCAGACAAAACTACGAAAGTATTTCTTATAAACAACAGTATTGCTTCTTTCTAAATGCAATTAAAGGAGAGGTACTCACTCATTTGTGAACTAAAAAAATTAAGCTCACTTTCAGCCACATCCAACCCACACCATATTATGTATGGAGAATGAAGACAAGCTGATCAGCCAAATAACTGCAGTCAGGTGCGAGCTGTAAGACCTAACACTGGTATTTCAGTCCCCCTCACTACAACCGGCTTGTATGCACCCTCTGTAAGTTCATCATTAATTATTCCTAAGCAGTACAGTACCACCAGCTGCAGCACTAGACAGGATCATCCACGTGTACCAGGTACTGTTAATTTCTCGCATCTGTTTCTACCAGTGCTTCAAAAACACTAATGCCTCTTCAGTGTGACGGCTCGTTCCTTGTAACAGCCCTGGCTGCCAGGGAGGAAGGCTACGAGGTGGCTGCAATGCATTTCTTCCTCCATTGGTCTAATAAACTCTCTGAAGAAAGGGCATCTTTAATGTACAAACAATAAGGCAGCTTCACCATCGAGACCTCAGTTCTGCCACTAGTTCTAATTTTTGGGTTTGAATGTTGGGGGTTTTTTTTCTTTTTCGTTTTTTTTTTTATATTTAGAATGCCATTACTATTTAGCACAAAGAAAAGAAATAGAAGGAAGTACATGCAGTGAGTTAATTATTAAGCCAAAATCTGTATTTTCTCCTTTTCTATGATTTCCTCTTTTCTCCATCATACCTTCAAACAACATAAAAATAGCAACTGAGGTATGTGAAAACATTGTATATATATATATATATGCTAATTTATTAGTGGATTTCAGTAACAGTTTTAGTAGCAGATTACAGACACCAGAAAAAAATCTCTGCTTTGGGTTAATCGACCATGTTCCCTTGATATCAATGAAACTGCATCAGCTTACAACCTGTAGCTTTGTTTAGGCACAATATTGTTCTGAATAAATAAGATACATATAAAATCACGTCTTAACGGACAATTTAGAATACTCTAGATTATGAGACTCAATAAAGGGAAGATGATGCTGTAACGAATGCATCAGTTATCAGTGAACGCACTGGAAAAGGTCCTCCCCAAGGCTAATGGAAAAAAATAATAAAACCAGAAGTCCCCACACAACACATTTTAACCACATCTTATCTTTCTACTCAAGTATACTCCAGGCATTTTGCAAGGAGTGTTCAAATTTGTTGAAGTGGTTGCTGTTTATTAAATCAGCTTAACTGTGCACAGGGTAATTGTTTTTCACATGCAGATTGCTAAAGACATTCCACTTTTAAAATACATCATGATTAAATTATGTATAAGCTTGTTCTAATAGTGATTCATAGCTTTTTAATTTCTACTCTACTAATGGCACAAACTTGAGACTGAGAGTCCTACAAGCTCTGTTATATTCAGCACTTTCAAGGTTAGCTGCTGAAATGCTGGATCTTAAAGCAGTTTTTCAGTGTCCATTCCTCTGATTTAACAAAGTAGGTCACTGTCACCTCAATGCCTTCTTTGCATTCCACCATCTTGTCTTTTATTTAATGGCTATATAGTGAAATGATTCTCAGTGCTTGCAGTGCAGATTAACTCATACTAGACTGTCTGCAGTAAAACGAATCTGAATTAGTACTTTTAATGGGAACAAGATAACAGAAATCCCTATTTTACAAGTCATATTCCCCTCACTCCTCAGCTAACATACTGGTTTCTGTGATTCATCTTTATATCAGGTTTGCACGTCAGTTATATTTGGGATTAAATTTCACCTCAAAATGAAGTATTTTTCCTAATGACAAGAAAATCAGCTACCAGACCATATAAATTTTACGTACTACAGAAAATGCATAATTAAAGAGATCAACATAAAGGTGTTGGAAAAGCCTTTTTTTGTTTGCTGCACTCAAACCATTTTTCTATTATAGTTACAGCACTATGAACATATTAGTTCTTTCCAAAACACTGCACTGATTAATGCACCTCTGCTACAAACAAAGCTTAAAAGGTCTATTTGACTATTGCTCAAAATGTGCAAATTATAGTTGTAATTGCAGTTAATTTCATTAAGGCATCAGAGCACCGGTTACAATGTAAGTCTTTTATTACTGTCACTAGTACATCAAATACCTTGAAACATATCTCTACTAAAAAGCTTGAGATTCTGCTTATGAAACATAAGTTACAGGGCTCTGTGGAAAACAGGAAGATGTATGTC
This sequence comes from Falco biarmicus, assembly GCF_023638135.1. Lineage (NCBI taxonomy): Eukaryota > Metazoa > Chordata > Aves > Falconiformes > Falconidae > Falco > Falco biarmicus. The sequence continues at coordinate 72,742,370 of NC_079291.1, forward strand.
ACCTGAAAACTGGCCACCGAGTGTGAAGTGACTGTAATCCCAGTCTGGGTGCCAAAAGAGTATTGTCATTCTACTTCTTCGGGGCACCCAAAGGTAGTGGCTCAACCTTCTAAAGACACCTCTGCTTTCAGTAGCTTTTAAGGTGCAGGGAAACTTTCAGGTCTCATTCCCTTGCTGCTTGTTCAGAACACAAACAAGACAACTTTATAGTCTCATATAACTCCTCTGCTGCTTTTCACCTCTCCCTTTCACCACCTCATTTCTTTTTTTTGCCCATGTTCCCAGTGACTTAGAATATTATTGCTTTACGTTAATCTAAATGTGATGTAGTACGTTACAAACTGGTTCAACAACACAGTGATACTGAGTACCTTTATGAACTTAACTTCACGTTTCTTTCTGGGAAATTTCAATCAACACGTCTCGTTAAAATAAAAATACTACTTAAGGTTATCCTAATACAATGCATAATACTTGACATACAGAAAACTGATGTCATGTTTTGCAGAACAAGGGCGCTTTTATTTGGCAATACATTATTTATGCAAGCTTATGAGAGTCCTGCAAATTCATACTGTAAAACAGGTACGCACTGTACTGATAATGTTTCCCATACCTGAGTTAGATGAATTATACTGAATGGTGAGAAGGCAGCTTGGCTCCTTGGCCCTTTTTTATCTCAGCCTTTGTTTGAGAAAAACAGTGATGATAACTGTGGAAAACACACGTTACTTTTGCATGTAGGCATTTTTGAAGTGGTGACCCAGAAACCAAGATTTCCAATTTCCCAATCCTACTTTAATAAGCTATATTATACTGCCATGAACAGTAAACTATTTCAAACTACTAAAAATTATTCAGAAAAACTTTATCTTCCCTAAGCAAAGTAATTCCTCAACTTGTTTTTTGTTCATAGCCATTAGAAACAAGAGAATTCTGTAAACAAAGACCAAAATACATGAAACTACAGAAGATCAAATTAATTTAATAGGGTATCATCTCAGGGGAAACTAAAAATCTGCTATGAATGATTTGACTATATAACATAATGTTCAAATCTGGGACACAATTTAAACTGGGACAAGTAACAATTATTTAACCTAGATTCTGTAAATTCATATCAGACATTTAATGTTTTTCCTAACAGCAAAAATTCAATGACCTGCCAAAAGATATTGAAGAAAAAATATTTTTGAAAGTATAGTATTTTCTTCTTTCCCTATCAAGTAGTGCCACAAAGGCTATGACAGGAGAGAACTGAATGGGACAACTGTATCTAGAAAGAGCTAACAGTTTACAGACACAGAAAGACTGACAATAAAAATCAAGAAGCACAAAAAATAAAAAAAGCTTTACTATCAATACTGTAATGAAAATAAAACATAATATTTAAAATAAACTTGCAATCAACTAAAGACTTTAGAGAAAAAAATCTTTTGCCTATGTGAAAGCACAGGCTACAGCACCACAGCTAAAAAAAATTATGATCATGATGATGATAATAATAATTGAGCCCAATTCTTCTAAAGAATCACAGCTGAAACTCCAGTTCACAGGCACTTAAGAAGAACATGACCAGCATGTGCCTATACAAATTTTCTTGTATGGTTTAACGTATAAGATTTTCTCATATGGTTTCATGTATAGGATCAGAACCTCAGAATGTGATAAACAGAAACGCGCATACACATGCTACCCCTCCTACATAAAAACTGGCAACTACTTTGGCAAGAATGATTCAATGAAAATTATTAACATTACATATATAAATTACCATTAACTGTCTTGGAAAGTTCAGTGTCATCAACAGTCACCGATCAACAGTATAAGGTTTCTACTTTTTTAGAACAAGTCCTTTTCTGTGGTTTCCCAATGTGGTTCACTAGCAACAAATCCCAACCTTTTATAGTCCCTGAGCGCTGCTAGAAGCAGTTGGATATTTTGCATATTTTTTTGTGAGACAGCCAAGCACAAAGCTCTTAAATTTTCTTACAAGGTAATAACACCAGTTAGAACAGAGCTTCTGTGTGCTGTTGACTGCTTCTCCAGTGCAGATGGCCTTCTCAGTCACCTGTGGTCAGTTCCTATTCCATTCCTACTGCAGCTCACTCTTCCCTTCACCAGCTAGCACTTCTGACCTTGCAGTCATTGTGGATTCTGAGCTCTCCCCTGAAGTACCCATCAATCATGTAATTAAAGTCTTTTACTTCTGCTTTAGGACTCTAGCCAGGTTGAGACATATGTTACTTAGGCATTTTATGGAAACGTTAATTCTGTGCAGACTTTTGTTTATCTCATTGTGATCACTGACTTTTTTTTTTCCCCAAATGTCTTCCAGCAATTGCGTTTGAACACTTACCGTGTGTGTAGAATTTGACACTTAGAGCCCTTGACACTGAAGTCTTCCTATTCTATTTCCCTCATTTTAATTAAAGGTATGGTTTTGTTAGTTGGTTTAAAAATCTAGATGGTGGATCATTGTTCTGATTCATCTCATTTTTATTATGACTTTACCAGTCAGTTAATAATTAACGTATATAGTCATTTCCATTAGCTGTTCTGTACCACATAGGGCAAAAAGTGTAGGAAAGCTTCTAAAGAAGAAGAGCTCAGCTGCTATATGGCCACACCTGGCACCAGCTATATATGTTCTGTGACCAGATTACATGGCACGTGTAACTGTTGAGTAAAACTCCCTGGTAAAACCTAGGAAAAGATGAAAAGACAGTGACATGCGCGTGCACAGCTTTCAAAGCGCCTGTTGTTGTCAAAGCAGAGTGAAGTGGTGACGAACCAATGTTCAGACCTACATGGAGAGTCAGGCTGGAAATTATGGCCAGAGGTTATAGTAGCAGATTTATGTACAGCCAGATGTCACACTTGTCACACCTGACAATGTCTGGCAGTAGAGATTACACGGTGCTGCCTCCAGAAACAACAGACAAGACTACGGTATATTACATATATGCTGAAATACCAAGAAAGGATAAACAACAAAACCTGTATTACATCACGACCCCTGAAATGTGCTCATTATTACACTAAAACTGATCAATACTAATCTGCAAATGTGAGCAAGTTTCAACAAGCATTTTACAAGCAAGAGGACAGTGCTGCTTAAAACATATCCTCAACATGCCACAGGTGTTTCAAGTCAAGCGATGAAGAATTATCATCTAAACCCTCTGCATTTTTAAAATGTAATGAAACGATAATTATTTTTTTTAAAGAAACACATAACCAAACAAGTATTTTTTTTTTTTTTAACTGTGTTTTCTTGACCACTTCTAAACATAAATTTGTACTGGTCAGGCCTATATGAAAACCACTTCTAATTTTCCAGAAGGTTTGGGGTTTTTTTTACAGCACTACATTCCTTTTTCCTATCTGAGCCTTAAAATGAGTTCATGAGCCACCATCATGGAACAAAACTCCAGAGAAAATTCATCTTTGAAATACTCTGGTATAGCAACTGCTGTTTTCATAATATTTGTTCCTAAAGTAACCACTTTAAAAAGTTAATACCAAAGTGAAAAAAAAAAAAATATTGAAATTAGGATGTTGACATGCAAAATGATATTTCATGGCTTTAAAATAAAATAAAACAAACAATTCAAAGTGACTTTACCAAAGGGTTCAGAAGACAAGGACAAAAGGGCTTGCTGGGAATCCAGTTCAGTGACAGAAATCAATAATACAGGCATCAACAATACACAAGCACAATACTCTACGCTGGAAAACATTCTGACAAAGGCAGGGATCTATAAAGAATTCATAACGTTCGCTTGCCTTTGGTTTTTCTCTACAGCAACATTCTCCCTGGCTCTACAATCCACACTTTTTTTCCCCCACTTTCTGACCTTAACCTTTAGAAGCAGCACTTAACACAGGAATAAACGGCAAGATCCACTGAATTACAGTTTTGAGATGAGGATGAAAGTCAGGTTTACCGTATTGTGGTGGGGCAGCCAGGTGTGGGAGACGTGCCCACATCTCCCCCCGTCACCTGGGCTGTAAGGACTCAGCTGAACACAGAGGGAGTCTCCCCTGACCTGGCTGAAGATGCTGGCACCAGCCCACCTCCAAGGGACACTCACCTACCAGAGACCTGCATCCCTATTGGATTTCCCACACACGTGTTAAAATAGATAAGGATCCTGACAAATTAGTAGGGGGGCGTTTGGGATTTTATCTTTTTCAAATGTTAACACAATAGCTTTTTTCCCATCTCACGTTTTTACAAGGTAAGGCAAGCAGCCCTACAGCTCTTCCAGCTGTTTGCTGTTGAAAGGATGCTTTCCACTCTAAAACCACCTGCAAGAGTTCCTGCATAAATTTATCAAGTGGCAACAAGTCAACTGCAATGTTATGTTAAAATAGTTTTCCATTTATAATACAATATGCACTCAATGTTATACTTTATTTGATGGAAAATACTGCTGAAAACAGGCTTAAACTCTTTAGACTTTATGACAGATTAGTATTAAAACTGAAAGGAGCCCAAGAAGAATTTCATGTAAACAGATTAAATTGCAGCCCTCCCCACGGTACAGTCAGTTTCCTGTTTATTTATTTAGTATTTTTCTGATGATATGGCTTCCATGAATATATTTCAATGGGATGGGATGAATTTGCCACATGCTGAGTTACCGCAGAATCACTTCTTCAGAAGACAGAAATTTGTACTGTTTACTTGGAACCAAGCAATATATGAGAAACAAACTAACTCAATGGTATAATTCTATATTAAAAAAAATAATCCTCTAACATTTTTCTTTTTTAGTAAAATACACAACTGCAGCCATGGCTTAATAAATTCTATGACATAGTGTAAGTAAACACACATTAACCTGCTCTCTCTCTGTAGATAAATCTGAAAGAGAATCTATTAAATGATGAATCAGTCTGAAAATTTAACTTGTAGTGAATGACAAGCATATTTCCTCTTCACAACACAAATTCCTTTAACATTTTGTTGAATTCCTTTTAACTAATTAGTGCTCTGGTGTGATGCATTTTCATTTTCTCACATTCATTTAAACTGATTGAGAACCTAGTGATTTTTATTCAGTACTTTTCACCTTTTACCATCCTCATCATAGAACGAGGTGGACCACACAGTTCAAACATCTGCTCATTCTGCAAAGATACTGTCACTTGAACAACAGTGAGACCTTATTTACATTTTACTTTGAATGACAAAGGTTATTTTTTCATTTTTTGTACAAATACAGAAACTGTGATAACTACCTGAATAAATTATGATAAAAAATAGTACAGTCCTACAAAGGAAATATTTACCCTAAATTATTAAAGAAAGCCAGCATTTATTGCAAGTCCTGTATTAAATATAACATGTCCTCTGAATTCTGTAAAATTTCAGAATTAAGTGATAATTTGCATAAAAAGATGTTTTAATTCTCAGAAATACATCAGTTATGAACCATGAGACTTTGTAGAAAACACAGTTGATTACCATCTATTGTGGGATTTGGATTTTTTTTAGAAATGTACAGCTTAAATGTTTAAATTAAATATTTTTAGATACGTCACTTAAATACCTACAAATAGTATAAAATTTTCTACGTGTTAGAAAGCTCAGAAACTTATTATCACCAAGTAAAGACCAAAATACAACACTGGATTTGGCAGAATGAATGAAAAACATTTTCCATACTTACTCAATTTTTCTGCCAGTATGAAACTTCAGAAGCCATGGATCATCATAACAAACAATGAATAGGAAAGACACTGCCTTAAAATTAAAGATATACAAAAATGTCTCAAAACACTTTGAAATACAGCTGCCTAGCTCCTGCAGTGCCTGGGCCAAGTTCTATCCTACTTCACCATGTCTCCTATTATTCCTGATTTATCTTTAATTTGAAAATAAGGAAGCTAGGTCTCCAGCCTGTTCTGCCTTACAAGGAGTTTTCTATTTATGTACATTTGTGGTGTTTTGTGAGGTTTTTTTGTTGTTTGGGGTTTTTTTTCCCCACTGTAGCAAACCAAGTCTTCCAGAATCAGAACTCATATTCTACATATTGTGTTTCTTTTTTAAATGATGTTCGGTCCCATCTCCAAATTCTCCATACATAACTAGAGCTGACTTTCTAGCAAATGGAGATCCAATTCCATGAAAAAGACATAGCATTATAAAAAAAAAATTCTCCATGATAAGATTAATCACAACTGCTAGCCATATACACTTAGAGCTCAATATATATTCCACGGTCTGGGCATAATTAATAAACTGGTTCCTTTTATTTTAATATAGTCCAGAAAACAACCATATTGATCAGCTAACCAGTTTGCAAGCATTCTTCTATCTAACAAGTAGCATTATAACAGCTACTGTTTTGGAAAAAAATAAGTAAAAATGATGAATTATATATTTTATTATTATTGGAAGAAAAAACAATACTAAAATTACCTAAGATAACAGTTCATCACTAAAAGTCGACTTTAAAATACACAACAAAACACAACATAAAGGAAGGGTAGGGAAAATAATCATAATATCATAGAACACCAGGTTGGAAGGGACCTCAAGGGTCATCTGGTCCAACCTTTCTTGGTAAAGCACAAACTAGACAAGATGACCCAGCAACCTGTCCCACCAAATCTCAAGTGTCCAACACTGGGGAATCCACCACTTCCCTGGGGAGAATATTGCAATGGCTGATCTCACTGCAGGAAATTGTCCTCTTATATCCAACCAGAATCCCCCCAGAAGTAACTTGTACCCATTATCCCTCCTCTTTTCCATGTGACTCCCTGTGAAAAGGGAGCGTTCACCTTCCTAGCAGCCACCCTTTAAATCCTGGAACGTGGCGATGTGGTGATAAGCTCTGCCCTAAGCCTTCTCTCAAGGCCGAACAAAGCCAGTTCTGCCACCCTTCCTCACAGTAGGCTTCCCAGTCCTCTGACCATCTTCGTGGCCCTTCTCTGGACGCTCTCCAGCCTGTCCACATCTTTTTTGCATAGCAGGGACCAAAACTGAACACAGTATTCCAGGTGTGGCTTGACAAGCACAGAGCAGAGTGGGATAATTCCTTTTTTATCTCTGTTGGCGATGCCCTCGTTGATGCAAAGCAGCACCCTCGGCTTGCTTTGCCACAGCAGCACACTGCCCACTCACACTGAGCTTGCTGTCCACCAGGACCCCCAGGTCCCTTTCCACAGAGCTGCTCCCCAGCTGGGTAGATCCCAGCCTGTGCTGCGCTGCTGGAATATGTTTCCTCAGGTGCCAGACCTTACACCTGACCTTGCTGAACTTGACTAGTTCCCGTCAGCCCGCTCTCCCAACCTATCCAGGACTTCTGCAGCGTGGCTCTCCCTTCTGAAGTGTCCCCTTCCCCGCTGATTGTGGTATCATCAGAAGTCATCCATTGCAATCCTCCAGTCGTGTGAGTTGTCCCACCATGTTTCAGTTATTCCTATCATATTGTAACTTTCTGAACTGGGCACGGAGTTCCAGTTCCTCCTGTTTGCTCCCCAGGCTGCATGCACTGGTATACATACACTGGAGGTTCCTTGCTTCCATTACCTAATCAACTTCAAACCTGTATGATTTTATTATGGTCCTCATGGTATATACTTTGGAAAAAAAAAAAAAAAAAAAAAAAAAAAAAAAGAAAAAATTCAAACCACCCGGGATAAATTGCAGAGGGAAAATAACAAGCCAGAGAGGGACCGTAATGTCTCCATAGAAGATGCACAAGATTCCAAGGAATAAATCACATATAGCAGATAACTGACTTTCATATGCTAACATGTATGAATTTTGTATGCATATGAAGTAAATGTCAGTGTGATAGCTGGCTGTACACACAGGTCTAAATTATAGGGCATTAATGAAAATCGTTGTCATAACTTGGCACGTGACAATTTTAACTCCTTAACAACCTTCAGGTAAGAACTGAGCAGTTATGAGAGCTTCTCTTGAAAGCCATACTTTCCTACTTTTGTTTACCCATGTTTGAATTTTTTTCTTATGTATTGATAGCCACCCTTGTACTTGAAGAACATCCACATAAAACACAAAATGGTACTGAAGTCTCTATCAGATTCCCGGCAGCCTCTGCCTTTTCCCCCAGCACTGCCCTCAGTTGCAGTTTCCCTTAAATCATGTAACATGTGTCACAGTGAGATACTTGACCTTTTTTGCTTTAAAGTGCACAGTTCTACAGAACAAGAATAAACTGCTTTTAGTACAAAGCATGTTTCAAACGCAGGTGCAAGCAAACCTGAACCTTTTTGTGAATTCAAACTGCCCAGATCATTACATGAATGCAGTACCTGGCCCAATGTAATCCCATTTTGCTGAGACTGGAAATTATTTTAGCTACTTTACTGTGAAGTAGCTGGCTGTATGTGAAAGTAAAAATTTATATGGATATAACAATTTCAGTTCTTAAGAATCAACAACTATACACATCTCTCTGAAGAAACTGTGCATCTATTCTGTGAGGCATCATAAACTGCCAAAAAAAAAAAAAGATTTTTCATGAGGATGTACAGAGAAGTATTTTTGACCCAAATATGGCCACATTTCTGAGGTATATACATTTATACGTCTCTGCGTGTGTGTGTGCTCTTTCCTGTTGTCTTGACTATTCCTGAAAATGTCATTAAACAATTTCTTATTTCCTTCCATCATTTACTCTGCTTTTGCAAAGCTGCTGCTCAGTTTGGCTTAAGGCAAGCCTGCTTGATCCTCCATGAGAGGGCCTTTAACACTATCTACAATTAACATGGCTTTATCTAATTAATAGAGAATATGGCATCATTACACAATAATCCCTGACAAATTGATCATTATCAATAGTTAATGGCTACTTTGTTAACTAACTGCCCTAGGGCAAAAGAGTGCCTGGGGAGAGAAACACTTTAAAAGGAAAAGTAATAGCTATTAACAGCCCTAAGGTTTGGTTTGGGAGGTGCTATTGGTACTATAAATCCCCCTGACTACTACTACTAATGATTCCGGAGGAAGAAAGGCACTGTGGCTGGGCAGAAGTGGCTCTCCAAGTTAGGAATGCATTGTGTTGAAAACAATTATCTGCCTTTAAGAATGCATAGGCTTCACCAATTAGAATGAAGAATGCAGCCTATTACATTTTTCTATTAAGTGTATGTGATAGCTTTCCTATGATTCCAGGGGAGAAAAAAAAAAATTAAAAAAATCACATTATACATACTGCAGTCTTGAGAAAGAACAAAAGTTAAGCAAAATCTGCAGTTCATAACTGATGAATATACTCACTCAAAATCTGTTGTGAGCTTCCAATAAAGCCCACTTTAATGCTCTGTATAGCCAGTACTCCACACACAGATTTCAGTTTACCATCTACTGAAAACTCTGTCAGGGATGCCATCAGGCTCCTTGCACTCTATTAACTTCACTTGCTTCTAGTGGAAAAATAATAGAAGCACTTAACACACTGACCACAAGCACTGAACAGGAAGCAGTAAGTGGATTGTAGGACAAAAGCTCGAATTCCAAACTTCAGCTGCCACCATCAGGTTTTAGTGCAACTCTCCCAGCCAGATGCATATGAATTGTAGCCTGATTATCACATATAAGACTATATTTAAAGCACATTTTTTTCCTTTAAGTGGACACATCTGCCTTCACCACACCTCATCATTACCAACACACTTCTTGCCTCCATTCACAGCCTCATTATTCTTACATAGACACTACGACGTTCAGTTTGCCCACCCATAGTTTCTCTATTCCTTTCAAATGAAAGAGCAATTTTGAAGAATGCCAGAACTACTGATCCACTTTCTTTTGTGGGTTTTCAAATGTTCAAACACCCTTGCTTCAAAAGGTACAAAGTTTGGTGGTTTGATTGTTCTGTACTACACTGCAAAAAGATAGCAACTTGAAGAAAGAACCAGCATACAAGAAAGGAAGAAAAAGAGATGGAATTTGCTTGTGTAGAAGGAGCATAAAGACTACCAAGAAAAGGAATGAAAAGCATAGAAATATCAAGACGGGCAAGAAGAGACTGCAACAGTTATATTGGAGATGAAAAATACAATTGTGAGAGGGCTTTTAGAGGATAATAAACAGATTATACAATATACGATCATACATAAAATATAGGATAACATATGTACTTAGGGAGAATTTGATATATATTTTAAAAAATAAAAAGTCCAGGGAAGCTGGTGTTGCAACAAAAAGGGGTTAGTGGTTTCTACATTACATTTTGTGCCTGGGGTCATTATTCCTGTTGAGATCATTATTCCATGGAAGGGAAAGTGATAACAGTGTAACTATATTGTTCTGAAGGTAGACAGCCACCAGAATGATATTGTATATACAAATACTTGCAGGAGAATGAAGTGAAAGCTTAATATAAGCAAAATAATTAAAATACTTTCATAGGTTTGAAATGAGCTTCCAAGCCATTATACCCACTACCAGCCATAAGTAGGTTTGTATGGCTCAGGTCTTACTGACTACCCTTTGATTCAACATCACACGAAGAGGGTCACAATAACCGCTTACTAGGTATAGTCTGTTCCAGAAGTAGATCTTCTGTTTCCCTCAGAGAATCACTGTTGCCCCCCCGAGGGGCAAATCTGAGGAGTAAGAGGGGTGCTGTGCAAATCACTGGTTCTTCAACTGCAAAGAGGACACTGAGATCTAATCCCTGGTGGAAGGGGGAAAGGAAGGAGAAGTCACCAGTGGCAGAACACCCATGGCCAAAGGGCAGAACACCTCACATTAGAACTATCAGATCAAAAGCTCTGTATAGATTTTAACATCGAGAGATGCAGAACTTGCCATATGGTATCCTGGACCGCTGTTTCCCCCAGCATGGGTCAAAGAGGACAACACAAAAGAGCTGATCTTTCACTCCTTTGGGTCACTGCTGGTCTTCTGATCAAATAACTTGGTTTCTGTTGAGATTTACATGGGAAGATTCTTTCCGCCTATGTCTAGCATACAGCTGAATCACCCAAACAACAAAGTATCAGTAATTACTCACTGAAATACCCTGTTTGATTCAGAGCTATGCGGATGTGGCAAATCATTAGCGCTGCCACTGTGTCTGTAAGGAACCCCAACAAACCTGAAGTGAATGTAACAGATCTGCGTTCCCAATGCAGATGGAGAACAGAGCTGGGCGTTTACAGTCTGGGTGGGAAGTCAACCTTATTTCTTCAATCACTTAGCCATCGTCTAGGAGGACAGTGGTGAGACCCTGTCTGGAAAGGACCTGAGAATCAGGGCAATACATAAAATTTAACTGAAGCATTTGAACAATATCTTTTCTCTTCCACACCCAACACATAACTATACAATGCAAATTCCAACTTTTGGTATCGTTTATGGATTTTGCAGATCATTCTGAGATATATAAGCTTGTAAATTTATCAACATAAAAACTTACCAAGCATCCTGGAGATCCCAAACAAATGGCAAGTTTTTAATTACCAACTTTCTCAATTGCTAAATATAGCAAAAAATAAATATTAAAAAATATCTCCTGAGCTCCACACTGTCCTTTCATGCCAATGCCAACTTAACATGCAATGTATCATCAAAGCAACATTAGATACAGAATTTACAAGGGATGTCCTGTACCTTATTAAATAGGAAGTTGAAAAAAACAGGGTAGAACAGAGAAGCACAAAAAAATGTCTTCACATTTGTAAAGACTGAAAAAAACTGTTTTGTTGTGGTTTGGGGGTTTTGTTGTTGTTGCTGGGGTTTTTTATGGAGACAGAAAAAAATATGTAAAATGTATGTAAATGAAACAGTGTTTCCTCCCTAAAGACCTGCTAAACCAAAAGTGGATGAAGTGATATAAAGTTAACCACAGACCTCTGTGCCACATAATTCACCTTTGCTATATAATTCACCTTCATGACATGTGAAATTCCTATTTATTTAAAAAAAAAAAAAAACAAAACAAAAAAACCCCACCAAAAACACCCACCAAAGACACTTCACTCCTTTTCTTCACTCAAAAATATATTTCCTAGTTTTCCTTTTAATTGTCTCTGAAATAAATGACAGATGTTCTATATTGCTAAGGGCACGTTGAGATTTATTTGGGAAGGACCTGGGATAGGTGGAAGCAATATCTTATAGCATCCTGAAAGGCTGGAGCATCTAGATTAGAAATTAACTGAAAAATAAGAAGGTATGGTGATCTTCTAAGCTGAGGCGATTTGTAAGATATCTCTTGATAAAGTCAGTCATAACAGTAGAAAGTACATGGGCAAAGTCAGCCAGATGAGGAAGGAACTCAGAATTTTCAGCTTAGTGCTAGAAACCTTACCTCTTGGACCAAGCAGTCTTATCAAGTAACCTGTATATCTATCCCCTAGCTTCCAGCTGAAATTAAAGACACAATTTTTTTAAAGTTATTCAAGACTTAGAATTGAGCCTTAAAGTGACAAAATAATCTAAGACACCTCAAATCAATCTCTAGTGGCTGTCCAAGTACTTCAGGATTGTGGTAAATATTGCTAACTATTTATTCCTGGGTTTAATTCACTCAACTTCTCTGTCCCATAGAAACTGAGACGGGAAACTTTGCAGGACATGGAAAGGAAGATAGAACTGTTTAGATGGAGCCTGGTTGGTTTGGTTCATGTGTTTCAAACATTTAATATCAGAGCTATTAATGTATGCATCCCCTGAAATAAACTGCTTGTTCAACAGTGATTTATATATGGGAATACTATTAATACAAATACTATGATGAAAATATATTAGCTTTTGTCTTCCTCTTTTCTGTTACATGTCTTCTGGCCAAAATTACACATTGCCATTTGTGACTGTTTAGTCCATTCCTGTAGCTACCCATATGTTTCTGCGTATCAATCAACTCAGAAATGATACTTCAACAATAGCAATATTTTATATACAAGATTCCTGCCTACCAGAGTGTTTTAAAGGCGTCACATGTTCATCAGAACAGTGCCAAAAGAACAAGAAGTACCTGCTGAGGCAGAATGCGAAGTGCCAAGCCAAATATTTAAGCATCTGCACATTACATTCAATTTCTTTTGAAAAATAATTGCCTGGAAATTTTGAGAGAAAAGACAATTCACATACCTGGCGCTGGAGAGGAAAAGACAGAAACTACAGAGCCATTCCCCCTCAGTTGCGCTGGTTCTTGTTCTCAGATTGCACCCCTGAACCCTTTCCTATTAGGCCACCTCTTCCAACTAACCCTTCCGTTCCACTAGGGCAGTTCCCCAAGCAATTCACACAGTAACTGATGAGTTTGTTCAACAGTGTTACAAATGCCCTCACTGTGTAACCACCGAATCAATTGTACTGCTGCCTGTTTTCCAAGGCAGGCTTTTTTAAAAAAATTTGTTGCCCTGTTTCTTGTATCTTGTGATGTGTAATTGACACTGTAAGCACTATGGGAAAAAAAGCATATGGACATCCCAGAGGGAAAACCTTCAAATGAAAGCACTCCTGTAGAACACCTCTTAAAAGTGCAATAGATTTCAAAGTCTGTGAATTCTGTTGAAAATACACCACATTCAAGCCTCACCGCAAGAACTATTCCTTCATGCAGAGCAGGTGAAGTGTCAAGTCTCCAAAACTGCAAATTGAATGTTAATATTAGATTTTAATTTTATTCACTCTAGGAGGTGATGGGAACATTGGGTGGAAGAGAAAGGAGGTGTTTTTTTCTGAAGTTAAGTGCATGAGAGAGAATTAAGGCATGCAGGAGCAGGGAAAGTTAATTCAGAGTTCAGTCAAGAAGGCAGCATATGAAGTGACTAAAAGAAGTTTAAGACTAACTAATGGCAGGCAACAGGGAATTAGGATGTAACAAGAAGAAATTAAAATCTTTCTTATCTCAGAGACACCTCTGCATTCGCTGTAGATACCCAGCCAACAAAGACAGATCAGGACAGAGCATATTATGGCATTACAAAAGTGATCCTGAAGTTCAGATGAGTACTTACATTGAGTATGTGGGATTGTCAAGATGAGAAGCCCCACTCCTGTTCACTCTGGTCCTGCAGCATTGCCACATAGTTCACTGCCTCCTGGCAAGAGACGGGCACCTCCAGGCTACCTGCCTTCCCTCCTCTGCCAACTTACTGAAGTGCTCAAAATGAGCCCAACCCCTGACTGCAGCACTCTGGCATTCTCTTTTCTAGGAAAATCTGGATGCCAGTGTGGATCTAGTTTCAAGGAAACCTGTCAAAAAAGGAAAATTTCAATACCTACCCTGAAACATATGCCCCTCTGTTAAACTTTGTAATGCTTCCATATTCCACTTTTATGGAACACAATTACTGTACACAAGCCACTATTTCACTATTCATGATAATATCACAACCTGGAGAAAGAGGAGTTCTTTCTGTACTGTACAAAAGCCACCTAAATTTCACCTCCTTAATTTACTCTAAAATGCTTATAAACTAGAAGAGTTTAAGAGTTCAAGAATGGGCAGAAAAAACATCCAAACAAGCAGTATGCAAGGATCAATCTTCTCAACAGGAGATACCCTTCTAATATCTAATATAATAAATATTATTTGGCAATATAATATATTGCTAAATACCTCATACCAGTATCTACGTGGGCCTGCAGTATTCTTATCTGTCCATCTCCATCTGTTTTGCTAGGAGTCAGCATGGTTTGATTTAAATCTCTCCAAAATGAGCCAACGGAAAGAAAGAAAGAAGCTCAGGATAGCACCAGGTCATATATGTAGAGACAAAAGGACCGAACCTGGGCAGAAGTCACGGAGTACGTGTATCAACAAGTGTGATCTCAAACCTTGAGCCAGGAGCTCAGTCCCAAGGAGAGCAGGGCTCCTGCCCTCCTGCGCTGCCTGGCGGCTTGCTGGGTTTCAGGCTACTGTAGTAACAAACAGTACTTGTTCAGTGGGAAATCAAAACCATCATGAAACCAGACAAAGCTATACAAGCCTATTCTGACCCACAGACACATCACAGTCAGTCCCTTTCTAACCTCTGCTTAGTTGCAGGAGCTCAAAATGACATGTATTTCTTCACTGGCACATGCCTTACTAATTTACCAAGGTTTTATACAAGAAAAAGTAGCAATTCTACCAGGCATATCCCTTGATCAACATTATTTTGTGCTGAAAAATATTCAATAATATTTACTACTTAATATCACGTAAGAATATGCTATAATGATATCATGTGAATTATGATATTAAAAGTTTAAAACCTTCAATATTTTCTTCAAGGCTTGGTTTCCAATAACAATGACAAAATTATCCCAATTCATATTTCTTTTTTCAGACACAAACATTTCCTCAGCAATAGGCAAAGGAGATACCTTTTATTAAATAATAATTTAATAAATAAATCATTAAATAATCGACATAGGATAAATATAATTGGTCTAGATCTATCTACATAGTATTTCGGTATAAAGATTGGCGAGTTTTATTTAAGAAATTTCATACATGTAAACTGTCAAAAATTCCAAATGTTGGTTGCCCCAGGGAAAAAAGCAAACATCTCCCATCGTCAAATCAGTGCTGTGACTGCTAAGGACTTTCCCATTCATCTCGTAACAATTCATAAAAAAAAAAAATATATCAAGGTAAGAACTGTAACAACAAAGGTAAGATGCCTTAAAGCCATGCAAAAGCAAGACCGTGTACGATAAGTGTTTTCAGTCAGTGATACACAAAATCTAAGTGAATTAGGATATTGATGCCCATTTCTATAATATTGCTTAGACAACTGTTCTGCTACATGGATTTTATTGTTCTCTTTTCCAGGATCTTCACACCCTCATTGTTATTTCTCAATATATTTTCACTGCTAAAAATGCTTAATTTGGCTTTTTTCCCCTACCGTGGCTGACGTTATGTATGACCTTGAATTGAATGCCATTGTAGCAAGCTGTCTCTCACCATGGGAGTTCTCTTTTTTATAGTGCTTGAGCACAGTATCTTTGATTTGGTAAAGCAGCACTTGAACAGCTTATGCAGCACTCAGTAATTTTCTACATCCACAGAGGTTTATAGTTTGTCCAAGCTTCAGCAGGAACAGCAGTATTTTACACACACATAATACCCTTTCAAGAGAGCATTCTTCAAAGTGCTTTGGAAACACTGAGCTTCACAATCCCCCAAAAGGTGACTAAGAAGGATACGGGTATTGCTGCAGCCACCTATAGTGGCAGGACCAGCAGGTATTTCCAGTGCACACTGAAAACAATATACCCAGTTGGAATTACAGTAAGTCTCAAAGTTTTTAAAACACAAATAAAGAAGTAAAAAGCTTTTTTATTATTATTTCCTACAGAGCTCCTTACCACTACACTTGGACAACTCACTAGCAACAATACCGATACTCATGGGTCCAGTATGGGAGTCTCCGTTCTCCTCACTTAATCACAGCAGAGTATGACAAAATCCTAGCAGAAGCTGGCCTGAGCAGCAGCCCTCCCCAGCTCAGTGGAAATACATACAAATCAAAACATCACCCCAGCAAAACTTCCATCTTGGAGGAATTTCCAAATAAAAGAAAATATATTAAATTAATTAAACCATCCAGATTTTTGCTGAACCGTGCTGCACCTTTTACTTGACTATACTAACCAAATCAAGATAACTCTGCTTTGTGATAGAATAGAAAAAGACCACCCTTCTTGTACCAAAACCACCTAATGGGATACCAAGTATAACAGCAATGTACATAAAACTGAAATGAATGAGCAAATAGTGATGAAAACCCATTTCTTTTTTCTGCTTTCTGCTATGCAGTCGCTATAGTTCAGAAAAAGATTAACCAGACACACACACACACAAAAAAAAAAAAAAAAAAAAAGGCTGCTTAGGGCTGTGTTCAGTCACCTCACTTACATGTACGTTACCACCACGCCTGGCAAGCGCCAAGTAGCCGGTGCAGCAGGGGCAGCACAACCATGGCACACAATCATCCTTCCATGGCAATCGCCACTTCTTTACGTTACTGGAGGGTTTCACTTCCTATCTCGCACCTTACAGGCAAGTACACTGCCTGATCAAGGGTTAAGCTTTACATCATTCCATTAGAGTCTTATTAATTTTGTAAACTAGTTGATAAGCATTGTTCCTCAACCAGTCTTGCAATACCTGCCAGTGAGCACCAAAGGCAAAAGCTTGTCTGCACGGAATCAAAGCCAGTCCCCAAGGTTACCCCCGACAGAATTGCTGCAAGGCTAGCTGTGCTGGCAGCGTGCTCCTTGCTATTTGACTGACAGCTGGGAAAAAGCAGAGGGGGAATCTCTGCAGCAATCCAACACTCCTCACTACTTTCCAAAAGTATTCAGAGCGAGCTAAAATAACCAACTCTCTGATCTTCTGCATACTCTAGAAACCTCTGGGTGATGGCGCAATGTGTATTCGAAAGCTGGGGATGACGCTCAAACTAAAAAGGATTTTTCCTTAAATATTAGAAACTATACTGAGGATGAGGATTTTTTTCAAACAAATAACAATGAGGAGCACTTTCTTGAAAGTTTTCATGTGTTGATGCCATTTTATTTTTAAATAAGCATTTCAAGGGATATATGAGTGGCTTAGGCTAGATACTTTAACACAGTGCAGGCCTCCAGAATGTGGGACACTTACAATGTAAAATGAATTATACATCATAGGATGTACAGTAGACAAATTAATTTGCACGGGTTATCTACCTTCCAGCAGCTCCACAGATTTTCATGGCCTGTGCAACACTTGAAAGGTTTGCTACAGCCCACCTTCTCCCTCCTCTCTCTTCTCTGCATTATACCACATTATTCTGTTATATAGGTCAAATTCTCACGCAGAAAAGACCCATATCTTTTTGTGATATATAAGGCCATAGATGTTAACTTTTTAAAGCTGCACCAACCCCATGACAATTACTTTAATTTCATGGAAAAGTCTTTAAATAGATCAGCTTAGGAAATGACTATGAGACACTTTCATATTAATAAAAAAACCTCTTCGGACATTGAACTAGGACTACTAACACTGATTTTCAGGAAGCATCTGAAATCAGTGCACAATTTCTTACTATAGTCAAGCATGCCTATTTTTTTCAGTATTTGAGAAGCACCTGCATGAATTTGTGCATACACTATGTTCACTAACGACGTCAACCTTTCCTTACAGAGACTGAATCATAGCCTACACAAAATAATAATAAAACCTACAAATCCGTAGTCTTGCAAGTGAGATTTTTTAAAAGTGTTAACAATTTTTATAGGGTACTCCTGGATTACATGGCCATGCCTAAGAAAATCCAAGTTTCAGAGACTGTAATTACACATGACGGCTTGGATGAGAAAACAGAGGGAAAAAAAAAATCTTTAGAATTTATAAGTTCCTAATTCCCCCAATAAAATCAGAAACACTCATCTAACTGCAAAATTGCTATTACACAAAAATGAAAATAACTTAGAAAACTTCTGACCTTGAATTTGAGACATTAGGTTTTTTCCCCATTTTGTTTTCAACTGTGATTTATTCTCTTATTTGTATTAGATCTGGTGGCAAACGTGAATCTTATTGTTCCATATAACTTTTAAAATATAAAAAACTTTTTTAAACCACCTGCTTTCAGATTTATTTCATTTAAGGCTTACATACCTTTATATGCTGCCTGATGTTTTCTCATTAGATAAGCTATGAGCTGTGAATTGTTAAGCTGAAAGTCATACTGAAGTAAGTATTTCAGAGGCAGGAAAATATGAACTCTAATATGTATACCTGAAAAATACTGCCCAGTCATCAGTTTTTCAAGAAAATGAAAATATACACATGGTCTGCTTCCTCCTACTTTGTGCATTTCCAGACGCTGGATATTTTTCACTTAATTGACAATCTGCTAACATGCTTTAGTATTCAGGCTGAATCCAAAAAGTGATGTCCAGATGCAGAAATGGGTGTGCTTCTGCTGCAGGCCTTCAAGGATTACAATTTTAGAGGACAAAATGCTGATGAGATTCATTAAATAATAAACCCCCAAACCACAAGAATTAGCACTCTAGGGTTGCCCAGGTACCCATTTATCCTTTCTCTACATGGAGCCAACAGTGGCTAGCTTGGGAAGGGTATAAGTACAGAGCAACCACACAGCAAAGGACTGCTACAGCAATGAATAGCTCAAGCATCTAAGCTAGAACTGATATCCTCGAAGGAGTCATAAAACTGGTGATCTTGAGCTCCATTTCAAAGTCTACGGTAGTACTAAATTTACCTTGGAAACCCTGCGCTTCTCTTATTTAGCAGTGCATTCATTTACCTTATAGGCTTTTATATTCCTTTAAGCTAAACGCAAGAAACTACTACCAAACGTACTTTGCCATGCAGCTTTATAATGGTCAAGGAACTACTAATACAGACTGGAAACAAAATGTTCAAGAAGCATACTTTCCAGAACATTACATTCTTGCTCTGTAATAATTACTGTTTATACTATAGTGGTTTGGTTTGTGTCACTGTTTATTACACAGGTAAGAATATAATAACAGTCCCCCCAGAACATATCAATACTTCCTGGAGGCAAAACTGAGTTTAATAAAAAGCGAAGAAATAAAGCTAAATGTGTCTCACTAAAATTTTAGATATTTGGCTTCAAGGCTGTTGCATTAAGCTCTGATTCCCAGCTGAGCATGTGAGCTTTACGTGTCAATGCAGTGGAAGTCTAAACAGCTTTTGGCTGTGCCAAGCTACCTCCATTTTATTTGAGATGTCCTAAATACATTGATAGGTGTGACACTGTCCAGGGTAAACTAGTATAGACTACATCATTACACAATCAAAGTGCTGCAGGTGATAAAGAAACATCAAAATTAGGAGGGGTGGAAGAGGAGGACTTCAAAATTAACAACACTGCTTTACTTGTCATGCATTGAAGCCACAATAAGTTTATTAAGTTTGAGCAATTAAATTAGTTTACTGTTCATGATGTTATTAAATTTGGACAGACATAGAGAAGACAACAGAATCATAAATGAACACAGATAACCTAAAGACAAAGTGGTACAGTAAGCAATTACAACTACAAAATTTAAGATCTGAAACTTCTAGGCATATAGGGGGATATAAATTCTGACAGTGCTAAGCAATAAAAACATTTGTCGAGTAGATAAGGAATGAAAATTTAAATAAAAACCTTTCCTGTTCTGCTCAGCCATAACAATGTTCTTTTGTTTGTACTCTTTGCAATTTAGCTGCTTGACAACTTCATTCAACCTTCAGCAGCAAACACAGGTATTGATTATCTCTGAACATCCTAATGACTACAGACTGGGACACAAACCATAAAAGTAGAGTTTCTGGTTGCAAGTGAAATTATAGTTTGCCCTACAAGATTGCACAATAAATCAGAGAACAAATCAGCCAACACAGGGCTCTGGGGTCACTGAAGTGATGTTGACACATTACAATAATGAGAACTTGAAACACCTTGTGCCCTATTGATTTTTAAGCTGAATCATTGCCACTGCAGGAGATTACAGGACTGTGTACTGAAATCACGACCCACATGGGAGATGCTGATGAAAAACACAAACAATTGCACCAAAATAGTCCTCTACCTGTATCCATTATAACCTAATACCCTTCCCTCACCCCCGCCAAGGTCTCAGACTGCAATTCAATGGACACTTAACTGCTTAACTATCTCACTTAAAACAACTTTCCCTTTCTATTTCCTTCTTCATCTACATTAATTACATAGATACATAATGTAGACTTGAAGCTTTAAACATCTCACAGAAACTTCCTAACAGATAAAGCAGCCTCAAAGAAATGCTTTTTAGTGTTCCAAGTAGTTTACATGTTTCACTCAATAGCAATTTGTTCTGTTACATAAAAATTATTCAAATAATCACCAACTTATATTCCACATTTAACAGAGAATACAACATGTAAATGTCAAAGCCTTGCCACCAGATAAGGGGAAAAAAGCTGCTCTTCTTTTACTTCCACTTGGCAAAAATGAGAACCAATAAGCTGTTAGAGAGGTGACCAGTGACACAATGATTACAGTCCTGTCACGACAGAAAGAGCAGTTATAATTTGCACTGCAGCAAATTACTTTAGAAACACATCATTTTGCTTAAGAGTATAAAATAATACCTCGGGTATCACTACCAGCCAACAGATCTCATGCTATGCCATGGAGGTGTAGGTAAAAAGAGAAACTAGCGCCTCCATAGTAAATAAGCTTTGAAATTTTGTTTTACTCTGCAGTAAGTACTTTGTAGGTACTATAGCGGTGTTTTTAATAAGACATAATTATTTGCAAGTTTCAAGACAGAAGAAACAAAGGTCTAATGGAGGAGTAACTGTGAAGAACTGGGTAACCGACAGCAAACAGAAGAAACTTTTACCTCCCAATGCACTTCGTGAAAGGGATTAGAAGTTAGTTAAATATATCCTAAGGATTAGCTCCTGTTAGGCTCCTCGGAGATACGTTTCTAATCAGTAGCTCTACACTTGGCATTTAGTCCTTTAGGGAGGGGCAGGAAATTTTCATGTTGTTCTTCCACCTGAAATGTGCCATCAGCAAGGCTCCAGCAGAAGAGCGGACAGAAGGGCAATGAATCACGATTTATGTTAGAGGGCCAGCCTTAGCAGCTCCTCACAATTGTTAAGACACTTATTCCCAACCCACCTCTCTGAGATACAGGTGGGATTCATAACCGTACTTACAATGTGACATTAAGACAAAGGGGATATAGTAGCAGCAGCCACATTTCTAAAGGAATTCAGGTATTTGTGTTGTGATCCAGGTGCAACGCAGATGTGTTAGGGTGCAGTTCTGAATACGCGCACCCTTCCCCGTCTCTGCCACCACCGCAGCACCTACCGTTAGTTATTTGCTTGTTCCCCTTTCCCAGCAAAGCAGCTTAAGGTACCCCATTTTTTCTTTCTGTCCATACCCAAATTGCCACTATTTTATCTCAGCTCTAAGCCAGGTTAACTACGTTGAAACTAGTGGATCCTCTCCCTGATCCCCCCCAAGAGGTATGCTCTGCCACACCAGCACATGTCACCTGCCCAAAGTGCCACAAGACCAGCGGTTATAACCATCCTTAATGGGGGGAAAGCACTTCACAGCACATCTTCTGTGGAAGATTTGGGGGCTTATTAGCACTTTTAATTACCAACAGGCAACATATTAACTGTAGTACACGACAAGCTACCATAAAACCAGTCTTTTCTGGGAGGAAAATTTCATCTCCATTTTTGACAATTGGGATATACTATTAATAGAAAATCAAATAAAGCAGATGCTCAATGTTACACAGAAAGAACGAACAGCAACAGGTAAACCAGCAAACATGGCTGTCTGGAAGACAAGTGGCAGGTCTTTGCAGCACTCTGAGAACACAGAGTGCACATCCATGGGGACAGGAGAAACCCCACAGGAATTCCCGACCTGCCCATTGGTGCTGCTGGCAGCCCGCGAACAGCCACCAGCCCCAGGATGCTGCTCTGCCCTGGGTCAGCCCCTTCTCTACGGACACTACGAACTTCCATACCAGAGAGCAGCAAACCCCACTCACGTTACTGATACAATCTGCTAGGTCTGGGCATGTTTCTCATTTCGTATCGGTTGTTGTGCCTTGTGAGAAACAGATGACACATTATATTCAACGGTCTCCTTGTAGTTCTGTAACTTTACAGAAACCAGCATCAGTAAACGTAACAAATCCTTAAGTTCATTTTGCTAATACCTATCCTGATTAATGGCATGGTGGAATTCATTACACAATAATTTTCACAATTATTTGATGCTTGGCAGCATTAGAAAATAATCATATCAAAAGTTACCATTATTCATCAAAATAAAAGACAAATAAATTGAGGGGATAGCCTATGGAGCAAGGAAAGCCAACTCATTAATACCAAAAAGATGTTACCACATAGGTAGCATATAAACATGTGGACAATTACAATGTCTATAAATGCATTATTAAAATAAATATTTTAGAAACAATACAATGGGAAAGAAACTATTTTTACGCGGGGAAAAAGATGTGTCGGCACAAAAAATACTCACTGCCATTTTCTCTCTTGTTAGCAGTAAGAGAAAGTCTCAGCAGCATCACAAATCTTTGTAAACCTTATTTACAAAGTCAGGAGCCCTTGGCAGAGTAAAACAATTACTGGCATGTGATATCCTACTAGGAACTTTTCCTATAATTTGCAATAGACACCTGCTTCAGCTGCACAAAGGGTAGTCAGTCTGTGTGAAAAGAAAACTGTAAAAGTAAGAGGGTCCAAGAGAACAGAAGAGAGAACTAGTTAAAAGATCCAAAACTTCTCATTTGAAAACCAGAGAAATAACACAAAGGCTGCCTATTTCTCTAAAGGAAATAAAAAGGAGGAGTCAAAATAGATACCAGTAGATGGCACAGAGAGCTAGAAAGTTCACTTCTCAGAGAAAAGGACACAGGATACGCAATGAAAATGAACAGAAAAGCAGGAGGGCATCTCCCCTCCCACCAATCCAACGTGTTAGGATTTTTCTAAACACAATATGTATATATCACGGTAAGACTCATTGTCACAGAGTGTGTGGCCAAAGCTGAACACTCAAGGAAATTTAAGGAGCGCTCAAAGTGAACTAAATCTTTATGCCCCGATGTCTAAAACCTGTTGCCTTAGGGATAAAACTCACCCCTTCAACATTAAACATCAACATAAAAACTTACGAGAAGTAGTAGCAGATTTGCTTCTGGGACAGTTCCATACACCTTCATCTGAGGTATCTGGTAAACAGTGCTCTACCAAAGCTAAAATAGATACTAAATAAGCTCAAATCCGATCAAGGAGTTGTATTTCTTACTAGCTGGTTGTCTTCATCTACAGGGCAACACTTAGGGTCTTGGAAAAGCTTCTTTACAAACTGTTTTGATACAGTTGCAGGGTTTTTCCCTTTACTTCTTGGCACGGACAGCGAGCTGGGATGTTCCTGCTCTCCACGAGGTGTCCCTGTTACCAAGTACAAATTCGAAGACTTGCACATTTATCAGAAGTCAAATAAAAGATCAGACATTGTTACTTCCACATTTTGCTTGCTCCTTTAAGGATATATAGCTGAAAGATGCCACAGTGCAATACATTCCAAACTTCAAGACTGCCTAAGCATGAAATGATACAAACATGACCAGTCAACACAGAATGACAACACCATCAATATGAGAATAATTTTGTTGTTTGTTATCTCAGAATGATGTTGCTAATATATCTGTGTATTCCCACCTCTGCATTCTGCTGGCTTAACTTTTTGAAGGCTGTGGAAAATTAATCCATGCTATGTTTATAAATCTCATTAAGAAAACAGATTGTTATAGTAAAACCTAAATCTATCAGCAAAAAAATAATCAGGTCTGCCCTTTCCCACATCAGTGTGGAATGGTGCCAAGTCAAACCAAGAAACTGGCCCACCAAGCTGTGCTTGGAGAACAAGACTCCATACCTGCACAGGGGAGGGAACTAGGCCTTAACCTGCTCCACAACTCTTCAAGCTCACATCTTTTCTGGACCTATCATTTTAAAACATAAAATACACTTCCTAGAAAATTCGTAGTGTTGCTAAGGCACAATCTAATTCAATCCTTTCTCCCAGTCACCCAAACCTCTAGAGAGAATGGAGGCCTGAAGAGAACAGAATCACTATGAAATATATCCTTTATACCTTATAACTAAAAATCCAACTGTATAGATTCTTTAGAACTAGATTTTTCTTGTTGCAATACCATTGACAAAAGATTCAAAGTAACTTTTCTTGAACACTTGATATTTTTTTGATGTCTCGGTACCATTTTTTCCACTATAATCTCTTTTGTATCTGTTACTAGCCCACACTGTGTCCCATATTTGGGGTATGACAGGTTAAAAGTCACACTATACCTACTTCTAACTTCAAACACTGATGTGATTCATTCTTTTGTGCAGTCACGAATAAAAATCTGTCCCAAATGGGGGATGGGAAGAAGGTACTAGTAAAGTTCAGCTCCTGTGCGTTTAAGGCTCTTTAGTTTGCACTAAAAAGTCCAGCAGATGTATGAAACACTAAATAAGGTATAACATATATACTGATGTATCCAGATAAAAGCTTAAGACCATAATAAAAGAGAGGAGAAACACGCAAAACTACAAAAGGTGAACGTAAACAGTAATTTACTCAGCACTCCTGTCTCCCTCACCATCTGTATTGACAGACTTTTATTTTTTAACGCTTCTACATAAAAATTA
Organism: Falco biarmicus; assembly: GCF_023638135.1. NCBI lineage: Eukaryota > Metazoa > Chordata > Aves > Falconiformes > Falconidae > Falco > Falco biarmicus. The sequence continues at coordinate 72,767,605 of NC_079291.1, forward strand.
GAAAAGAAATCATAATTGTAAATATTGAAGATGATTGCCATGTTTTTTCAAATCCCTTGCCCGTTTGTTACAAGATACTGCTGTGTATCTCATGTCTGTCTTGTTAACATTTCATGGAGTACTTCCATAAACATACGTTTGTTCTTGTTCTCAACACTTTGTTCTGTCACTGCGACAGATGGCTTTACACTGAAGCATATGAAAATATTAAAGTCTTTATAAAGCCGCTGAAGTTTGCAATGCCTGCAAGTCCTAAAGTATTTTGGCAGCTATTTCTTTAATACAGATATTACAGAACACTCTTCCCGTATCAGTTTCCTATTTGCTACAGTCTATTCTAAAGCTACAGTTTTCTTTGGACATAATGAGTAAGTAGCATTGCTTCATTTAAAATTATGTCATTTCTAAGCTGAATAGTATATTTTCCTATTTGTCTGTACAGAGTAAGGTAAAAGCTAATTAGAAAGACTTATGGTTAGACACAACAGGCGCTTGTATCATACCAAAAAGGACTCTGGAGTACAACAGGACTTTCTTCCCTAGTGTTCCTTCTCAATCTTTAAGAAAGGTGTATTTTCCATGGCAATGAGTAGTGTACTGTCTTCACAGATATGATCCTAGTTCCCTCTAACAGAATCTTTTGTCCTATGCCAAACTAGCTGTAGGCTCTAGCAGCTTAACCAAAAAACCCCAAACCAAACAAAAAAGTGGAGAAAAAAGGGGTCCAACATGATTATCCTTCTCACAACACTTGCACTGAATCAAGAAACTTCAACTTCAGGTTGTAAAATGAAATTCCTGAGACAAGAACCAATCGTGTAACACTGACTGATTAGGAACATCGCCTTTTAATTTCTAATGTTTCCTGATTTAAAGCTTTTTTTGACTGAGGCTGTTGGTTGCTACATAGAACGTGCAGAATACTACATAGAGAATAGCACAGAAGAGCCTCTCTGGCCCCAAGGCACTCTTAACACTTCTCAAATAGTAAAAATAAGTCTCAACTGCTCTAATAAGAACTGTGTAATCAGCTTTTTATTCATAAACTTTAATGTTATGTCATTAGCAGAAGATGGGAAAGTCTGTGCACTTGTCACAAGTAAAACATCCTTTCTATAAATAAAGCAAAAATATCTTCAAAATAGCTCAGTTTAGATTACATGTTTATACTTTAAATTATAAAGGTGTTACTAAAAGAGTAAGGGAAGCCCCTGTATGTAATACAGATGTTATAAGACTTTATACAGAACCTATTCTTTAAATGCATCCAATTCTAAGTATATCGTAACTGCCTTGATGCTTACCGAGAGGATTATTCAGTGCTTCCATAAATGGAGACCAAGATTTTTCTTCAGAACCAAGTGATAAACCACATACAAGTTTCACCAGCAAACACATTGTCGTAAGATGAAACACCTGAGAGGGCAGTTGGGAGCAGGGAATGAAGAGGTGCCCCCCCCTTATTGCACTGTACCTCAGGAAAAAAAAAAATAGCCCAAAGGAAGAGCCAAGATTTTGTCAGAATCTTTGCAGAAGTCCAGAATTGTCTGAACTCCCTTCCTTGGGAAAACATTCATAATATTGATTCATTGCCTTACCTCACAGATGTGTAAAAATAGCAAGAGGTCAGTTTCAGAACTTTGCTAAAAAAAAATACTGGTAGAGACATAAGAGAGATGCACCTGCTGAATGGGAAATCAGTCCCAGTTTTGAGACAAACTTTCTATTTTACTAAAAGGGACACACAGAAATGAGAACAAGGTTTGTCAGTTATAAATTAATTCCATAGTACGCCTTTACATAAAAAGGCACACAGCTGCATTCTTCTGACATTGGCTTTCCAAATCTTTACTAAAAGGTTCCAGTGACAGAAATCCCATAATCTTCCTAACTCATCTAATTAATTATTAAGTATTCTCACTATCAGGAAGCCTTTCTAATGCCTAATCTAAATCTTCTTTTGTGTACTTTAAGCCCACAGCTTCACACCCTACTCACAACAGGCATGGGGAAGTGCTGTGACACCCAACTGTGCAGGAGCAAAACCACGGACCCAACGACATATCAATATGATCGGAGTTGAAGCCACTTGACTGAAGTTACTGCAAACTTCTATACAATATTCATACACACGTCACACCTTAATTCTATTGGTTACATACACTGTTCACACGCTGCTATACAGATACTAATCGGTTAAAAGCACACAAGCGGTTAGTCTCATCATTATAATTGTTGACATTCTTGGGGTCATCAGTTCCCAGCTCAGCTCCTGGGTTTCTGCCTGCTTAACTGCCAAAGATCCCGTTTTCTTCATTCCAGGTGTCTTTCTCACACGGCCTTGCTGAGCAGATAAAACTTTCAATCATATCAAGCTGCTAAAGCAAGAGCGACTTTTGATAGGCCAGGTGTCCCTTTTCTTCAAAATACATTGCCACACAACTGCACGTTAGAATTCATTCCATTAAGCCAAAATGCAACGCTGAAAAATCAAACAACACGTGTTACTAACTCAAGTTAAACCCAAGTATTTTGGCAGTTCTACATCATGCAGGAAAATAAAAAGGAAATTTCTCAGTGGGGAAAAACAGGACAATTCCTTTCAAAATGCCAAAATGAAACTTTTAAAATGTGTAGTGGTCTCTTTCTTCTTTTCTTCCATGTTTTCAGGTTGTTGTTTTTTGGGGGGTTTTGGGTGTTTGTTTTTTTTTTAATATTGATAAACTTTGTTAATTTGTTAAAATAACTGAAAAGGATTTTTAGTTACCTAACCCTCCTCCCCCACCCCCAATGAAATAACTGCCTGAAAAAAACTCCTTGGATCCCATTAGAATTTCACATTCTTCACGCTTCACAGACGCAAAGATCTAGGGAACTAACCATACACATCCTGCATGCTATTTTTAAAGATATTTCCCATAAGATTCTCAGCTTCCTTATCCACCTTTGTCTTCTGTTACCTTAATGGGTACAATGCCCTTTGCTCAAGCTGGAAGAAGGTAAGGACAGCCCAAGGGACCTCACCCCGTGATTGCACCCGCCAGCCTGCCCGACTCACAGTCACGCTCCATGAGTCTCTGAAGTTGGCATCTACTTTTCTTGTTCTACTGCATAGCCAAAGTCAAATTGTACACTAGCCAATGACTCAAAAATAATTATTTTATAATATTAGTCATCTAGCTGTTCGTTACCTAAACGCAGTTTACTATAAATTTCTCTAACAGATGTGCAGCATTTTCTGTAGGTACACGTCCCTCCCAAAACTGCAGAAGCATTTTTTGTTTTGTCACTGTTGTGCTTTACCCTCAGTTCTGAGTTGCTGAAATAACCATTGCTCACCAGGTCCACCCAACTAATAACACAGGATCATGGGATAGTGCAGGCTGGAAGGAGGTTTTCCAAGAACAGTCCTTCAAATCCTCCTGGATATATCCCCTCTAGGTGCAGAGGTGCTACACTAGTTAAGCAGAGTATGATGCTAGCATCACCTCACAGCCCTTCTTCCAAAAGACTTGTGTCTTCCAAATCCTTGTCTTCATGCCTTCTCTCCCCACACTTGCCCTGTGACGTTATATCGATAGGATAAATGTACCCAGTAATGATTATTCTGAGAAATTATTTGAACCAAGAGCAGGCAGAGCTCATCAGCTTTTCAATGTATCAGCAAAAGTCTTCAACTTTTATCTTTTTATGAAACAGATGCTCACACACACCCCTACACATACACATTTCTATAAATTTAGGAGCATAATAGGTTTTGGATAAAACATTCTAGTAGACCTCAGCAAAATAATAAACCTGATAACCTCTGCCTCAAAGAAGTACAATACACAGCTTAGAGATCTCAAGTCAGCTGTGAGAACCACATTCTTAAATGTTTAAGCTTACTAATCTTACACTTATTATATAATCCTGGTTTTATTCTAAATCATGGCCAAATATCTGGTTCCCAGTCATTAAACTATTTGAATTCCATGTTTTTATTCAAATGAAAATTGTCCAAAAAGCTGGCCTCAGAGTAAAAGTAAAGATTCCCAAACCAAGAGATAACTAGAAAGGGTTGAACCCAAACACAGAAATTAAAACATGTGTGGGACATAAACCTGAAGTCTGAATCAGAACCTCTGTCATAAAAGACTGCCTGCCTAGTTAACCAGGAATTAATGAAACTTCCCTTACTGACAGTTTCTAAAGATTAACTGGGTGTCTATCGCGAATGACACTTGTAAAGATGATCCTGTCAAGGAGTAGGGCAGGAGTTGATGACATGGAAGAGAGTGGTCTCCTGCATCGCTATTTTCTGTGATCACCAAATACCTCATTTTAACATCAGGATGGAATTTTGTTCAGTGCTAGATCAACTACACGTAGGCGACACTGAATGAAAGCAGAATTACCGTACTGCCTCCCATTTTCAGAATGCCTTGCCCAGGTCTGAATCACAAGAATTAATTAGAGGAAACACTAACATACAAAAATGCTGCTTCTATAAAATAGAAGAAATAACAACATACAAACAGGCTTGAGCTTTACTCTGTTTTCCATCATTCAGTAGTTAATGGCTGCTACAGGAACAGTGTGTGAGATAATAACAGCTGTATAACATGGCTGATGTTAATTATTTGCATTTACTTTTTTGAGAAGATTGCTTTGCTTTTAGTCATGGTGTGCCGTGATGAATGGAGTTCCTCCTCCTACAGGACTTGCAAGGATTGTGCAGGAGCTCAGTCCACTGCACCTACTGCCCGTCCAAAAGGCGAACAGCATCCCTGTGTACGCTATTTGTACACTTCCTTTCACTGACAATTCACTGACTGTGACATACCTCCAGACTGAGCTCCAACCTGACCCCAGTTTTCTAGCTCTACAGACCACCCTCAAGTCCCTGTCTGAAGAAGGGTTGCCATCAGTGAACCACACAGGGCTGGTGAAATGCTCTGTTCTTCCGAGCCTAAAATCTGGCAAACAGAAATTCTGCTGAGCAACTGTTACTTGATTGTGCTGAATCTGATTTACCTGTTCTCATAATTACAGATACCTGTTGGAGAGATGGAGACATCCTGAAAATACAACTGGAAGTAAGGAAAATACATTGAAATACCCAATGTCATTCTTAATGTCTTCCTTTATTAACTATTACTTCCTGTTGTGGCTCAAAGAAAGAACTGGTGTGAAGTAAAAGGCTCACACTTTGAAATCTGAAAGTCAGAACAGAATTAAGTCGATTCCTGTGGCTTCCCTGTTGGTAGAAATTTTAGTCTGCCATGATTGAATTTTTGACTCTGCTGCCACTGGGAAAGCCTCTCAACTGGAATGAAATGCCACTTGAAATAAGATCTGGTTCTTAGATGCTTTCGCTTCCTGGCACAGGCAGTGGTATCCTGCTTTGCCTTGTAACTGTCAAGATCAGCACAGGATTACAGCCTCATGTGGTGCTGGCTTAAGTGGCAAGATGGGAAAAAAGGACATCATGCCACTGTTCATCATGCAGTCTCTGCTAATAAATACGCTTTAAAAATATCAAAAATCTTCACATGGAAACATTAGATGATGTTCATTTTCAATATAGTCTTGCAGAATAACCTAATAAATAATTTATGGTTTGAGGTTCCTCCGTATCACAACCAAATACCAAAACTTTCCCTGCATACACAGCTGACAGCAGACACATTCTTCTGAGAAATGAACCTCTTTTACACACACCATGTGTTGACACCGTACATTAAAAGGCTGGGTCACGAACAGTCAGACGCCAGAGCTGACCAGTGGTCCCCAGGATACATTACATCACCTTTCTAAAAGGTGAACACTTGATGCTAACATAAAAACATACAAATCACGCAAACCAGTACAAAAGGAGAGTGCCGTGACACCCCACATTAGGGCTTGACCTATACGTCATGTTCTTAGAGGACTCGCTCCAGCGCAGCAGCAGAGATCCTGAGTCTCATCTTAAAATGACAGCATTCACCGAAATGATACTATTTTCGTTAGAGCATCACGTAACAGTGCAAGTTCTCAGCAGCAGACAAGTAACTCTAAATACGCGGCAGTGATGTGCCAAATATGCCTCTCACTTTACTTTGCTGTAATACATTTTTACAGTTAAAGTAGCCACTAGATTCAAGTTAATTAGCAGTCAGAAACAAGTTCTCATGTGAGCTACAATTTGCTGACCTGAAAAAAGGATCAAACCTCGTTCCTGGATCGCTATTATTCATGTATCACAAAGTTCCACCTCAACAAGGAACACGTGGAGGTGAAACACCCATAAGCACCTGTCCCGAAAGCACCACAACACAAGGAGACAGAGCAGTTCCCATCTGCAAGGGGTGGTAGGTTGCTCTTCACATTTTACACCCTGCTCCAAGATACAAGCAGCAAATTGATGATCTTTGCCAATGCTCAATTGAAGCTCAGGCTGGTCCATTAGTCATTAGCACCAGGGTTTACATCTGGACACCTCCCTGCCCTTTTCTAGCCAGTTAAATTTGCAATAATTACCATCTAGGAAACCTGCTTAAAATTACTGAAAATCAAATACATTAAAACAAAACCACAAAACGATGGATCCTCTGGCCTTCCACATGAAGATTTTCTTTGGATTTCTAATCATCTATAGCAAAATCTCATTTTTATAATGTATTAAATATTAAAAGAGATTCTTTTTCAATTCCTAAATATTCAGCCAGTCTGTTTTCAATTATCTCTACCAAATGCTGGTACATAAATGAGTAGCTGCTGAACTCCAGGTATACTAAACTGAAGAAATTAGTGTCTGCTTCTCCTGAGAATAAAAATATTAAAATTAAAAACTGAAGGTGCAAATGCAAAGCAAGAGGATTTTCAAGAGCTTCTGGGGTTTGAAGGTGTACTTTTTTCTGGTGAACACCTGACAGAAAGGAATATTTTGAAGTTGTTATGTATCCAAAAAAAATACTGGAAGATAATTAAGTCAAGGCAGTAAAACTGGGCTTTTTGTCATGTTTAATTGCTTGAATTCATAACCTACTTTTACTGAATCTGGATGTTACTGCTGACTCAAGCAGTTTCTCCATTTTAGTACTTTAAACAAAGTTTTCGCCTGTCTCCGTATTTGCAAAAGGCAACTAACAAGCCTCTGTGATATTGTGGCATTTTTTTTTAAGTATTCTGGACCATCAGAAAAATACCACTCTTCAGAAGCCTTATTGCTGTGCATGAAATCTGTAATTAACTACAGAATAAAAATAGTCTCTGATTGCAACCTGGTGGGAGAAGCCATAGTCTACTTTATTTTCCAACACAATGAAGGGAAATTGCAGTCTATGCAATTTAACATGGTTAACTGAAATCAAGTGCAGAACGAGTGTGATGAAGACAAATAAAAAGCAGAAATGTTTACGCTCTATTCCAGTCCCCCAAAGCAAACACTCACACTGTCCAAATTGAAGTTCAAATAAAACACAAATAGAGTGTACAATGTCACTGAAGACAGCAACTTTGCTACATCTTAGTATCTCCCTTTGATACTTTTTAAAATAAAAAGGGAAGAGACTTATTCCTATAGGCACACAATGCCACGACTGACGAGTGCTCAGGCTATAAAATTAAACTTTATTCACAGTCAAATTTAGAAAGCAATGCTACAAGAACAAGTCAGCCACTATAAATTTATTTCTTGTCACTAAACTAACTGTCTGGTATCTGGCCCAAATGCAATCCCACAGCATTTGAATTTTAGAGAAAACATACTTAAGATGCCCCTATTCAAATGAAAAGCCTGCACTCTTCTTCCACCTGGTGACTACGTACTTCCCACACCTTGAGCCCAAAAGGCATACCTGTGAAAATCCATCTTCTATATGTCAGTGCATTCCACTGGACTTGTTATTTCCTGACAACTCAATTTATGAGAACTATTTCTTTGTAACACTTTCCAAAACAAAATTTAAAGGCAGATAACTTTTCTAAATTGTTTTTAGATGGATTGAAAATATGGCTATTTATGGCAGAATAACAGCTTTGGAAAGTAAACCTTACTCTCCCATAAAGTTATTACATTTCAGAAGTTATGCTTAGTTTCTAGGAAATGTTGTAAATTATAGCCCAGTCTGAATATATATATTAAAAAAAAACCATAACACTGAAAATTCACCTGAAGTAATCAAGGCCCTCTGTAGTTTTTGTTTCCATCTCTAAATTCTAGAAATATACTACCTTGTAACAAGTTCACTGTAAGAAAAACTCCAAAATCCCTATCACTGAAGTCAACTAAAAGCTCGTCTTCAGTAGGCTTGAGCTATCTTAAAAATAACTCCTCAGCTTGTTACTTACTTAAAATATGAAGCAAAATCTATACAAGATATTTTTCAATAGTTAAAATTCTCTACACATATTCCCCTGATTTACTTTCTATGGTATTTTTTCACAATTACTGCTACAATACCTTAAAAGCACGAGTTAATTATATTTCTGTTCCCTCTGCTTTCCAGTTTGGTGCTTCATTTGCCATTTCTAACAGATTTATTTTAATAAAATTTATTAACATTTAATAGTAATATTTTTCATGACAACAGAAAAAACTCAAACGTCCTATTTTATAGTTAAAGACATTTTTCGAGACCTTTTGCAGCATTTAGAATACCACGAGGCTTATCACTGAATAAATCAATTCGTTACTTGTTGCTGGAAGTTTTGTGTTTTATGAGCAAAACTGAGACCTTACATGAAAATCTTATCATAAAAGATTTGCACAATGCCAGGATAAAGATACTACTGAAGTGACTGGCTTGAAGTTAGAAAAACGGACTATAACACTTGCTAGATAGCAAGACTAAATTTGTTTCATCCATCTACTGTTACTTTCATTTCAAATAGTTACCCATGTAGGAGTAGGTAAAAATATAATGCTCAATCTTTCTAAACCTGTGCTTGCAAAGGGCTATAATTAATTCTACTTACGCTTGCCGAAGGATCACTTTACTGGATGTCGAGATGGCACTGGCTAAATATTAAAGGGAAGACAATGGGGACGCGAGATACGGGATGCTTACAACACCCAAAATACCAAGGAATTTGGTACTGCTTTAGGGAGAAAAGCTCTGAAACAGATAATCCAATCCCTAATAGGTACACAGGCTTGAAGGAAGTAAAACTGGTGACTGCCAGAGACTCCACACATGCGCTCACACAGAAGCACCTATGAAGGACCAAAACCAAAAGCCCACTTTGTTTCCATTAAATAATTCAAATACAAGAACGGTGATAATATATACCACTGCTGCTCTTGCTGTAGACAAGGGAACGCTGTTTACTTCAGAGCAGCTCTGCTCACTTTCCAGAAGTCATCCTCATTTACATGTTCAGAATCTGATCAGCAACACGAATATTAAATGTATAAGGAAAAAACCCTATAATTTATGAACAGAACTGTATTGCTTCATTTTAGAAATACCTGTGAAATCATTTACTGTATGTAAGCCACATTTTTATAGTATTTCTTAAGCAAAAAAAATTGTCAACTTTTAACACCTGCATAAAACCTAATTAATTACTTCTGTATCAAACCAAATTCCTTACCCCTACAGAACTGACAGGTGCACACTGTTCTGAATCACACTAAAAACTTGAATATCCATCTAAACAAAACACCTGAGGTAGAATTTACTGTACAGTCCTGAAAGCAATGTGATTTTAAGGTGCCTAAGCTGCTGACCAAGCCCTGCTGCCTGACCCACGCAGCACCCAGTGCCCAGCACCCCGCACTCCACTGCCAGGCTGGGCCAAGGTCTCCCACGTGCGACTGCAACTCCAGAAAAACACCATACTCCTACTAAGGGTATGGAGGAGATTCCTCTTTTAAAAGCCAGTAAAAACCACTTTCCCTACTTACCTCAACATTTTTTCCACACTTTGAAGTGTGTGAGGTTTTTTTCAAGAAAAAACACGTTTGCTAAATTCAGTCAAAATCTTTAAATTACTCTACAATTATATATCTGGCTGGCAACTGATAGGCATTTTTATATCCCAGTATTCTATACTCTTATTTCAGATTTTTAATATATATATATATATATACATATACACACAGACGTGAATGGATTTTTAGCTAAATTTACCTGTATGTTGAATTTGCATTTATTAAGACATTGCTTTTGTTTTAGTCCACCTAAACCACTGTTAACCAGGACAGTAATAAAGCTTTAAAAGCCTCGTACAAATCGTGTTTCCTAACGTCGTGATAGGATGTGGATAATATATTTGGTACCCGAAAGTTAACTAAGCAACGCATTTGTTCAGGGATCCTGTCAAGTGCCCAGTAAAAGGCAGCGATTCATCTGATGAGACCATCTCTAATGAGATTCCTGCCGTATTTCATATAAATGCTAATACACATCTCATCAAAAGAAAGTTAAACAGCGCTTTGAAGATGAAGTTCCCCTCAACTTCAGCCACCCGCCGCGGAAGGGCACAGCCCCCCCCGCACCCCCCAGCTTGGCAAGGCGCTGCCGGCGGCTCCGTAGCAGCAGCCGGCCGAGATGCCGACTCGCCCCCCGCCCCCCCCCCGCAGCCCATCCGGCGCCGCTCGGTGGCGGGCGAAGGTTCCCCTCCCCGCCCCGCCCCCGCGTAACCCCCGCGGCCGCCGCCGCCTTACCTGAAGGGCCCCCCCCGCAGCCGCCAGTAGCTGCCCAGATCTCATCGTCGGTGCGGCAGCGTCCTGCTTCCGCGCCGGGAGGAGCCGGGCGGAGCGGGGGATTCGGCGGGCAGCGCCCCCCCGCCGCCTGCGCCGCCCCGCGCCTCCGCTACAGCCCCGCCGCCAGGCGCCGCGCCCCGCGCGCGGCCCTCAAGGTCATGGCCCCGCGGGCGGCAGTTACGCCCCGCGCAGCACGTGCGCGGCCCTTCCGCGCTGCCTCGGGCGCGAGCGGCGGCGCGCGCGGGGCACCTCGTGCGCGCGCCCTGCCCGCGCTCCCGGCGGCGCCGTGCGGGGTCGGAGCGGAGCGGAGCGGGGCGCTCCCGGCGGCTCCCCCGCACCCGGAGCCGCCCTGGGACGCTGCCCGTGCCTCAGGCGCTGCGCGCCCTTGCGCTGCTGCCAGCGACCAAAGCCCTTCCGCGATTCTATTTCGTTATTTTTTTCCCCTTGCTAATATCCCTGGCAGGCTTTGCAGGGCACGCGTGCAATGAAGTCATTTTGTTTTATTTGTAGGTAAGAGCAGTTCTGCAGCAGCTCATTTAAAAACCCCCGCCTTGCGGAAAGGAAGGTGGACAGGGGGAGAGGAGATTACATTCAATAATCCGCTCATGGAATGCCTTCATGTATCTATTAAATATTTGATATTTATTCAAATATTAGACACGGTGCTAAAGTTTGTGGGGCTTCACTGTTTTGATCAATCCTAGGTCAACAAAAGGGTTAACATACAGCATAGCTAGAATCTTCACCCACAGGGTTAACGTTTTGATCAAACTGTGATGAATTTCTAAACACCTTCCACAAGAGATGGCAGCAATTAACCCATTTGTGGAGCAGAGGAAAAAAAAAAAAATAATCTGTTTGTTTCAGAGGGACATTACAAACCAGCAGCTTGTGCTGCAAAAGCGCTGCTCATACCCCACCAAGCTGTTATTTCAAAGTACTTCTGTTTATGGAGCTGGGGTTACAAACCGTAAACAAATAACTACTTACACCAAGCGTAACTATGCAAAGGATACTGCTCTGAGGACTTTTCCGATTCTACAACATGTATTTTCGTACCGCACGTTCACTATTTCTCAAAAATAACAAAAAGTTCAGTAAAACATCTTCCATTATTTATCATTCTGCAATCAAAAAGGAGACTGACAACTGATCTCCAAGCAAATAACTTCTATCAATCATTCCCTTTTTGCATATACAAGTCAAAGAATTTTCACCTGTTTTTGGCAGACCAGGAGAGACAAGGTTTCATTATGGTCTACAAAAAATAGAAAAATACAAAATACTATCAGAGTCAGATTCTGATTTCATAAAGTTTTCCATGTTTTAAAGTTTTTTTGGTAGTCATGCTCACCTTATTATTTAAAGGGAAAAGAAAACTATCTACCCAGACAGACTAAGGGACAATTAAGGCATCATCATCATAATAAAGCATTAAGTTTATAATTTAAGAAGTAGAAGGTTCCAAGGGCTGGCCTGACCAGTGGGATAATAGCCAAAACATCTCAGAGCTCACATTGGCTTATGGCGTGGCCTTGACCACATCATTCATCTCCTCACTTTTCTACTTGTAAAATCAGAATACTACTACTTACAGCGCCTATCTCCTATCTCTTCTTTCTCAGGGGGCTTTGAGGATCAATGAACCTACAGTGATCTGAAAATGAATAAACACTAACTGTTAAGCCGGAGTTAATATGTTTCAGAGCATTAAAGCACTAGAAATTCCAACTAAACCACCTTGTGTGTCTAAACACGAATGAACAAAAACACGGGGGTTACTAAAATAGCATCTCCTGTCATCACAATCAGCAAAATACTATGGGCTGGCTAATAGTTCTGTTATTGAAATCTGATTTTGATCTCCAGCCATTCTTAGTATTAAGCTCAGAATTACATTAAAAAGGGCACCAGCATTAATTGCCACTGCTATTCGGCAAAACTACCATTTCCAGGGCAAGGTCACTCTGCGTTAAGGCAGTGAAGGAGCAGCACCATTACCCCCAGCCTGTTGCTCCCAGCATTTGCAGCACATAGGGGCTTTCTACCAGACGACCAGCAATTCCAGAAGATGCTACGTGTGGTACTCAGTGCTGTTCTTCAGAGACTGCAATTCTTTGAGCCATGAAAAACAGTTTAAACCAATTAATTATCTCATTAGCAATAAATATGAGGGAGGGGGGGCCACTGACAAAGAACATACTGCTGCAGAACAAGTGGCATCATTCGCAAAGTTCTGACAAAGATCAGATGATCAATCAAAATAATAGTCTGAATTTGTATATCCAGCTTTAAAAAAGAAAAAGCATGGTAAAGTCCCATTTCAGCCTACAGAATCAGGTAACTTGAAAAAAACCTGTACACTTTTACATGTTCATTTTCACCACTTTCTCTAAGTGGTGGATAATTTTGGTCTGAGTGTTTCTTCCACTACACGGATGAGCAAGAGATACAATTCTTTAAATGCTCAAATGAATAAATGATGCCACTGCTCATCCATGATTCCCTGTACAGGGGGCTGCAGCCCCTCAGCTGGGATGCCATCCCCTTGGTTGACAGCACAGACACTTCAGCAGCCTTGTGTGGAACAATACCCATCTCAGTAACAATGTTTATGGAGCAACACCAAGACCAAAAGTTAAATTTCCTGTGAAGTGATCTGCAGGATAAGATAAAAACTTTATCTTATAAAAGGATAAGCAAAAGCTTGAGCGAGTTAAGTGCAACAGGGAAGATCAGGATCTTGCTGTGGTTCAGCAAGAGATCCTTGTCATGACTTTCTTTGCACATACATACTATCATGAGGAAAGAAGGCATCTCTCTAACCTCTGTTCTTTCCACTACACTTGCAGGGACAATCATTAATTAACTGAAATATTACTGTGGTGGCAGTGGCTATTGAAGTTCCTGTAATTCCAGATTTCCATCTGTTTTACCTGAGATTTTCAAATAAATATTTTCAAAGTATTTATTGACTAATACAGAAGAGTGTCATCACATTATGTATCATGTTGCACCAGAAGTTCTAAAGACATTTAGATGTTTATTATCTAAGCCCTTACATCCTTTTCTCCTTAAAAAAAAAAGGAGCATTTTACTTCTATTTTTTCCACTTGTTGTGTTTTAACCCCAGCCAGTAATTAAGTGCCACGCTCGCCTACTCCCCCCTCCACCCAGAAGGATGGGGAGGAGAATTAGGAAGGAATGTAAAAATTGAGGGTTGAGATATTAACAATTTAATAAATGAAATCTAATACAACCAAAAGAACAATAATAATAACAGTTATAGTGAAAAGGAGAGAGAAGGGGAGAGGAATGAAATCCAAAGGGAAGGGAGACAAGAAAACAAGGGATGCACAGTGCAGCTGCTCACCCACCCCCGGCTGGCCGATACCCGGTCAGCCCCCGAGCAGCCATCGGCAGCCCCCGGCCAACTCCCCCAGTTTATATACTGGGCATGATGCCCTGCGGTATGGAATAGCCCTTTGGCCAGTTCGGGTCAGCTCTCCCGGCTGTGCCCCCTCCCAACCTCTTGCGCCCCCCGGGCTGCTCCCTGGCAGGGCCTGAGGAGCTGAGAAGTCCTTAATTTAGCATAAGCATTACCTAGCAGGAACTAAAACTGTCGGTGTGCTATCAGCATTATTCTCACACCAAATCCAAAATACAGCACTGCAGCAGCTACTAAGAAGAAAACTAACTCCATCCCAGCCGAAACCAGGACACCACTGTGTAAAGGAAATTCCCTCACAGAGAAATAGACCAGAGTATCTAACCGTAAAGTAGGTGCCTTTTAGTGAATGGTGTGGGCTTGTTACGAGTTTTTTTGAAACTGATCCAAAGCTTTGTGTGTCACACTAGAAAGCTTCCAGCTGAATAGCTTCAGTGTGTAATTGGTTAGGTCTTAATTTACAGAACGAAGTTTCTGTGCTGTGGGAACTATCAAAAAGCAACTTATTCTTTGAAGTAAAATGAAGATTAGTAAAATCCAAAAGTAGCAACTCAAGCAGAAGGTAATTCTGCACCTATACTGGTTTGCAAATACTTCTCATATAGCATGATGAAATGTGGTCTAATCTTTAATGCATTTATATGTCAAACACATGGGGGCTCTCCATGCCTGACCGTTTACTGCTGAAATTATTTCTTTCTACATGCCATCTAACGATCTAGTAGTACTACAGAAAGGAAGCCTAATGAAGCATATTCAGATGGAAAAGTATCATGCGATTTATGATAAACACACTGCAGTTTTATTCCAAAATGTTTTATGGTTACAGTGTGTAGGTCTAAGAGAGATGACCGACATGTTAAGAAACACAATATCAATCATATGTCACATTCCTAAAAAGGCAATCAAAAAGCCCAAGGAAACCTAAATCTGAGAATTTGTAATATTACAGTGTTACTAAATATAATCTTTTGGAGAGAATCTAAAAGATAAGGTTCTTTAAACCTGAACTATCAAAAGAAATGCAACCCGTAACCCCAAGTTTTTCCTCTACTAAGAAGAATTTAAAATGTTCTCCAGAGGCCTGACCCTGCAAGCATCCACAATATTGCCAACTTCACGGTGAGACTAATTACAGGAGTACACAAAAATGAGCAGTTTTAGCATTACACCTACATAAGGGCTGTTCAAAAGTTTCACTGACGCAAAGTACTAGGTGTTTTCACAAATTATTTGTCTGTATATTCAAAATGTCAGTGTTTTTTCTTTGGTCCCTTGCTCACAAATAGTATCTGTAAAGAATTTGTAAATGCAATGAGATCCATCTGAAATGCTTCCTCTTTTTCAAGGAGTTGTATTGAAACTGACGCCACTAATCTCTCCTGAATGTTCTAGTATTGTTTTGGCTACACATACAATCAAAGTAGTTCACAAATGAAGTAATTTATGTGCTGTAAGTGTCCTAATGCACCCGCTTTGGCACTTTTACTGTAATGCTAAATCCAAAACTTTGAAAAGTATTAAATGCAAAATTTTGTTTGCTCTCCAAATCCATGCCTAATTTCATTCAGAATCAACTGTAAGAAATCAATCACTATCAGTAAAATAGTAAGAGGGGAACATTATTTTGATGCAATTTGATACAACTAAACTAGTACTGATCTAATACATTTCACTTCAAACCTTGCTGCAATAAGTTTCTTGCATAAATGGTATGAAAGCTGTCATAAAAATAATAAGTCATCCCTTTATCTATCCTCCCTAAAAGGAGCCCAAAATGTATATTCCACAAGACAGTGATTTTTTGCACAAACACTGCTGCTTAGAAGGTCACAATCAAAAGATTGTTACTTACCCAAAGCACTGAAATAAAGCCATGTTGCTGAAGATGTATCAGATCAAGGAAAAAATATGTATTGAATTTTTATCAAGTATAAGCAAAACACAACCCCAAGTTATCAGAAGCATTCACTTTAAGGCTATCAGCTGATTTTGTCAGATCATTGCAATGTTTAATGTGAAACATACGATAATGATGCCTCTGCCAACATGAGGAAGAAACAGGTCTCTGAAAAGTCTTGAAGAAAAATAATTCCTTATGTGCTTATTCACAAACCTGTCGAAATGCTAAACTATGCCCAAAACCTCACATTACTAAGGCAAATAATATTTCTGCATGAACAAGGGTTACTAGTTAAGGCTGAAACATGGACTTTAAACACTTGCCAATATATTTCCTCCAAAGGCAATCTGGAACTGCTTTTAGAGGGTATTCACAAACAAGTTACAATTCTTTATGTAGCAACATTTAGAAAAAAAAAACTTTTACTTGTACTGTGAATTCCAAATGTCTTCCAATTCAGCAATCTTTTTTTACTTCACTAAGTATTACCGTAAATCATTTCCTCAGTCAAACTGCAAAAGGTTAATTTGTCTGCAGAGCCACATGACCAGGAAATACAGATCTGCCAGTGCTCACCATACCACAGGGAGAGGGAATGTAAAAATGCAAAGAAAACATCTAAAAACCCTGGAAGTGCAATTGCTTGCCATTGGAGATCACTTTGTGCAAGGGATGCCTTCAAAGGGGTAAGCTGCAGCCTCACCCACAGAGCTGGGCTCTAAATGGGGCTCATCACTTCAAATGCAGTTAACAGACTACATTGTCCTGTCCCAAAACCGGGAGGGGAGGGCACCTAGGCCTCTGCCTGACATCCCTAGAGGCACACACACTCCAAGGAGTCCGAGTTTGGACCTCTCAATCCACCTTTACATCCCAAGTAAAACACTGTGAGCACGACCCCACGTGAAACAGGTGTGAGTCTCACGTGTTCCCTGTACGTACAGGCAGCAATCTGAGGAAAGAAAAAAGAATGACAGGCGAGTTTCTTAGAGATTTCTAGAAAATTTTTGGCTCAGAAAGTGGGCAAAACCCCACTCCTCCTGTCCAACTCTGTGAGGCATACGGAGGTACAATTCTGTTGAGAAATTTGATAAATGTGTATCTTTTATGTATAGTTAATGACAAATAAGCAGCTGTATTTATTTTTACTCAGCCTATTTACATTTACAGTTACTCTCCAGACTGCAAAACATCTTGACAATACTCTTCTCACTAGCATTAGATGCATGATCTATAACTTCTACTAAAACGCATGTGAAGATTTAAATAACTTTTTAAATACAGGCTGTAAAGCTTTGTAGGGATTGTTACTTGACACACTTTAAACATACTCTCATCATTTAAAAAAAAACAATCACACAAATGCCATACCCTTGTACACTACCAGGTGGGGGGAGGAGGATGGGACCACCTCCAGCTCAGTTACTGCTCCCCTTTAAAGTCATGTTGGCACAGAGAATATCACAGTTTGTGGATGCAGGCAACCACTTGCTTCTGCTCATCTGTGGCACAACACAGTTGACTAATTAATTTTTTAAAGTATTCAAGATGTGACACTTAATATATGGGATTGAATACAGATTAGCATTACAATAATCACAAAGCTTTTGTAGCCTCAGATTTGTCTTCTTCCAGCAAAGTTTCCTTTAATGTGCAAATGAACGATGCCACTACGTATCTTGAAATAAACAGGCTCATTAAGGTCACAGCATGTCATATATGCAGGCATTCAGAATTATATTAAGAGTGTACAGTAGGTTGGCAGATAAAGACAGGCAAAATAAAAGATACATAACAACTGCCTGATCTCATATCCAGCTGCCTTTGCATCCGTCGCATCCCAATGGGGAGTTATAAAAATCTCCCTCCTCTCAAATGTTTGTATATTGAAGATACCTTCAAAAGTTGCAAGGGTTTTCTTGGCCCAGATCTAAAGACAGAATGGGTTTGCCAGACCTAGTAAAAAGAGAGCAAAGGGAATGGCAGATCGTCTCAAAAATTCCAAACCAGCAAAAGCTGGGAGATGGGTTGAGAGGAGAGACTGCCTAAACAATGAAACACAAAGATAACGGGGAGACAGGCAAGTGAGCTGGATAAAACATTGAAGACCCCGAAAATGACTGTTAGATAAAGGGAAACATACCAATTAAATGAATTTTTATTTTTTTAAATTAATTTTATTTTTTTACTTTGCATTCCTTGCAATTTTTTAGATTGACTGTATCAACTAAATTACCTAAATCAATGTGTCTGGACCACTTCTTATATTGCTGGCCCCACCTCACGCTGAGCAAAAGGACCAGGGTGCGCTGTGGCAAGGAGGCTGCTCCTCCTAGTTGTTGGTGAACAAGTAGATTCCCAATAGGAGCCTCAGGGCCCTGGCAGTTAAATGGTACAGTTTCCTCTGCAGTAAGATGCAAAAAACCCCCTCAGAAATAGATGCTCCTTTAGAAGGATTTATGGGGACCAATGTTAAGTTTGTTATCCATCAGGGAACGTATACAGGATATTTTATACCAACATGTATATATAATGTTTCCATGAATAATTAGGGCATGGTATTAGGAAAACAAATTTCACACATTTTTCTGACAAACTGTGTGGACTTCTGATGTTAATTTTAGCAGTTTCAATTGGATTTGGTATGGTTGGAAATGTAAGGGGAAATCTGCAGTAATCAGGATGTGACACTCATTAACACTTTCACAAAATACCCAGTGGATTTGCATAAAGTCTGCAAAGATTCATTGGTGAATCTCTAATACAAGATTTCCCTTGGTTCTACTCCACATCCAGCTCCATTTGCCCTCCCTCTCTCCTCTCCCCCTCCTAGTGAGAACTGCTGTAAACAGTTCATAACAAAGCATAATTAAATGTACTGAATAACTAAAATATACATATGATTACCCCAAAGCTTATATAATTACATATATAATTTGTCAAATTGCAAATATTTCCCAACTAATCATTCTGCAAGGGAGGTAAATACTAATTGCATACAGTGGCACTCCAAGTCACCTAATAAATCTGGAGGTTTCCAGGTAAGTCTTTTTATAACCAGCGTATAAGAAACATCCATGGCACAGCCTACATACAGTACAGTCTGCATGTAAAACTTCATGAAAAGATTCTAGAAAATGGATAGACCAGTAACGTGGCAAAATATTTCTGGTTCTGACAAACAGAGAGCCTTACAAGTAAATTATGCCACTATTAAGGGAGACATTTCTTGCTACTGCCAATACCATACAATGTGGTAATAAAAAAAACAACCAAACACAACAACAACAAAAAAACCCCACAAACCTGGGTCATTTAAGTCTTATTTGAGAAGTACAAGCTTCCCAGGAGTCAATATTTACTATGTATTTTTAACTGAACTATATAGTACCTATTTCACTAAATTGACTCTATCAATATCTGCCATTACAGCACACGGTGCAATATATAATGGGAAATTCACAATTAAAAAAAAGTGGTTGTTTTCTCTTTTGTACTATAAAACAACCCCAAATCTTAGCAGATTTTAAAATTCATATTGAAGCTCAATATTCTGCTGATAAAAATGCTTTTTGGTTAGCTTTAGTTTTAAAATAGAATTCTTCTAAAAGAATAATTATTGTGCTGAGCTCAGCATTAATAGGATACATTTAATTTTAAGTAGCCTTACTATGAGATTCAGAATAAAATTTTATAATAAAATTCAGTTCTTTTCCCTGTCATAAATTCCCATAAATATAGATAAATTACATTTAATTTTTGGTATGCTATACTCAAACCCAAACATTTGTGTATAGGATAAGCTTTCAAATTATTTGAACAATGTATATGTAACTGAACAGCTGTACTAGATAATATATTATTTCACTTGCTTGCATTTTATCAAATTTATTGACTGAGAGTCTTACTTCATTGCTCCTACTCAACAGATCATTATCTTTCTCTGCTATCCCACTGGCACATGAAAGAATTTTCTAAAGGAAAACACAACCTGATAAGTATGGGAGCCAGGATGCACTGCTGTATTTCTACCTCTGGTTAAACTCAAACTCGGATCATTTTTATGTCTTGTTCATTACTGAGTAGTGGAATTCTGCCAGGAAGAAAAATGCATAGATGGGGCTCTATTCGTTTGGTGGATTCTTTTAAAAGATAAATTAGAACACCAGAATTTGGGCAATTTGGTTTTTCCCTGCTAAACAACTGCAAATTGTACTGAGGTCGCTCTAAGTGTGGATACTCAAAATTTAAGTTTTCTCTCTGAGCACTTTTTATTAGAGTTTTCATTTTAAAAAGCCAACAAAACAACCAAGCTTGATGTATTATTTTCTCACAAGTGAAACAGAACTTTTGCTTTGTGGGGTTTTTAGTAAGCAGAATTCTCATTGCAATGCTTTAACACTTCCAAAGCACAACTGAACGCAAAGCAGCAGTAGATCTTGGTAACTGAAAACTTGAATACTTTTCTCTAACTCAGACTTACCCATTTGTAAGTCTTACCCATGACAATACTATTTGAACCCATATAAATAACCACAACATGTTTGAGATAATTTCAATATTCACAATAGCAAGAACATGCTCTATGTCATTCCTGAAGCAATTAGCCTCAAAGAATTCAGAAGTAAACTGTTAATAACACCAAAGCTCTGGCATTTACTGGTTGCAAGGTGGTACATGTTCCACCCCAACCTGCAGGGCAAGAACAACATTAATCCAAAAAAGCATTTCAGGCTTTTGCAGCATACTAAGCATCCTGACATATGTACACATGAGATTACCTTGTGGCTGCAGTGATGGTTATTAGGGGACAACCACTGCGAAAACAGTCTCTCAGAAAATCAGAAGTATTCACTTCTATTTCACTAATTCAGATGGCACAGTGATGACTCTTCTGAACACAGTTTCTCAAAGCTCATATACTGTTCACTAGAGGCAATGAAAACAAGTTCATCACGTATTTCACTTTTCCACATCTCTGCCACAATAGTGTGACCTTAGATCAAAACACGTGCAGGGCACCCTGTCCCTCGGAAGAAAGTGATGCAAAGCATCCATGAACAGCCCTTTGCTGCCTTGCACCAGGCCAGGTACGGCAGGCTGCCAGCTGGGTGAAAAACAATTTTCAGAATGGAAACCCAGGAAAAGGCAGAGGACAGCCTGTATTCTGGTGCTTCGTCACGCCCTGTGCCTGGGCGTGCTGGACACACTGGGTGGGTCAAGGGGACAGGGCACCCACTGCCCCACACGCTCCCTCACAGTAACCCAGTAACAACTGCAGTGTGGATGAAATATATTTCTATTATTATGGGGATGTTTTTGGAACTTATCCCTTATGCCTGTGGCAATCATGTCTGTAGGGTTGAAGAAAGTCTCCCTAGACAAAACTCTGAAATTCAGTGCCAGAAATTTGGCCCCGAGGAATCTGGATTAGTATGAATTTCTTAAAATGCAGGACAATACAGGAAAACAGGCCAAAAATTTGGAGGATGACATAATCCCCTGGATGCACAGCTGGCACACAAGGAATGAGAGAGGGCAGAGACACACTCGCAGGTAGATCGAGCACAGTGCTCAGCGCATTCAGCCGCCAGGATTGTTTCAGGACTAACAGTGCAAGCAGTCCGTCAGCGACAGAGAAGCGTTACCTCCAATTTCTTGGGTATAATTTTGGACATCAAGGCTATGAATCCTTTCCTCCCCTCTCAGTGGCAGAAAATGAAAGAACTCATTACTTTTACAGTGAGAGTCTTTAACCTGGCAGTGGAATAAAGATTCCAGTCCACAAGTGAAAAGGCATATATAGCAACTATATGTTATTTACAGAGATAATAAAGAGGTGGCTTGTGTTAAACAGAGCCAAGTGCTCCACTTCCCTCCATCTAGAATCATCAGTACTAGTCACTAGAGAACTGTAAAGTCTGTGGAAATACAGAGAACCAGGAGAGTGTAGCCTCCCACCCAGAGTACAGAACAGTGCTTCCAAGAACCGGAGTCTGGCTGCTTCTGCTCAATCCAGCACATGAAGCTAAAGTGACACTAAAGGAAAGATGACCTTCCAAACGAGGAAACTCTGAATTACACTTCCATCACGATATTATGCTCATGCTCCTGCCCTAGACACTAACTTCTACCAAAAAAGCTTTTCAGAGAGATCAGACTTCTCTTTAAATCCACATGAAAAGTCAGCACTGTCATTTCATTCCATTATCAATATTTCCCCTCTCCTGATCTTAGTTACAGCTCCTGCCAAATGCCACCAGCTTCTAGTATGTTCTGAGGTTCCAATATTTTCATGGCCTTTCCTCCCCGCACTCCTCCTCAAAACCCTGAATCCCACCATTCAGAAGATAATAGTGCTTTTACAACGTGTTACCTTAAGTGCTGATTTTCCCTGGAAAACAAAATGGCATTCACGCTTTGAACAACAGAGAGGGAAACTGAAAATTCAGGAGACAAGCCAGGGTACCGTATTCCACACTAACTTCAATGGAATAAAGTTAATTTGTGGATACAAAATTTTGAATGAAAATTACAGTAATAATAAAATTGCAAGTTAACTTTATATCATGTTGTAATAAAATATTACTCAAAGGTTAAGTATGTGATACTACTTTACTAGAAAGTTAGAAGGAAAGAACAAAGAGATTTGGAGATTATCCTTACACACACATACATACATATATATATATAATATTTATGTATGAGTGATATTTATACATTTATATTTATATAGATAAAATCACAGAAAGGTTCCCAAACTAATAAATTCGCTGGGACTTTTGAGAGAACCACACTACCATTATTCCATCGATTCTGTATCACCTCCAGCTGCTGCCCTGAGATGCTGGCACCCAGCTGCAGGAGGTTCTGTTGGTTTCCCCACCCGCCCCAACTCTCTCCACATGCCGGGGAGGCCGTATTCCTGGAAACATTGGACACAGGACTGCCTGTTCAGCACAGTGTTGGAGATCCTGGATTCTGTCGCCACTAATGATTCATGCCAGGCTGTGAGTACAACAGTAACAATTTTCTTGCCACAAATTCAAAGGTTATGCTGTGGTGTGGTGCTACCATCCATGTGTTATCTGCAAAGTCTAACTGATCTAGAACCTGTAGCAGCAGAAACCAGATGTTTCTACTGAATTTTAAAAAGTCATTCCCTACAATCCTTTTCTCTGCCTTTCCATATAAGAGCTAAGCCAGTATCAGTTAGCCAAGAGAGAGAAATGATGGTAAAGGCAGTATGTTAGGACTCAGGGAAATGAGGTTCATTTTGGAGGTAACTCAATTTGAGTAGTGAAAATGGTGGCAAGTGGGGAGAATCCCTAATATTTTGAGCTGTGAACTTGTTAATGGACACGCAAGGAGGCTACAGACAGCCTTCACGGGCCTGGGCAGCCTCACAGAGCTGGCACAGAAGGTAAAAGGGACAGCACTAAGGAAAGGTGTGAACACAGGTGTTGAGAGAACCAAGCAGCAAAGAGAGCAAGTCACCCAGAAGTTTATTGCTAGGCTTGAGTTCACACTGCAGAAAGAACAAACTGGGGAGAGAGAGACGGCAAGGAAAGGAAAACAGCTACCGTGCCGCATTGCATGGCTCAAATTAGCTCTCTCCCCTGAACATCTGCTGCATTGAATAAACATTACATATATATCTATATATACACATATTTAATATCCTCAACAGACCTGCAAGTATGGTGCATCTTGATCGTAAGCATTTGGAAAATACAAAAGCGACAGGCTTGATTGAATTACAGTGCCAAAACCAATATCCAGTAATATTTTCTACTGAAGTTGTTTAGACCAGTTGTTTACAAACAGGTTGGAAGGCTCTGACTACCAATGCTTTGACAATAGGGTGGCATCATCTTTTAATAAGATGGGAAGAGTAAGACTTAATTTACAAAAGATAAGACAATTTCCTGTATTCTTGCGAGTCATCACACATCATTAAGTCTTTTTCATATTATGCTAAGAACTGTGCGTTTTGGATGATTTCACTAATTAAACTTGAAGTCAGAGTAGAACGATTTTTGGAACAGTACACCACTGAAAGATTCATCTATTTTTATTAGCATACACATCTAGAGAAGAGCATTGACCATCACATCAACTCTGCTCTGGCAGTTTCATTATTGCCATTCTAAAACTCACACGGTGACTTTAGCTGCTCCTCATGATGCAAATGTCTTGCTCATACAAGTGTCACACTTACTACACAGATTTCTCAACATACTCCTTGTAAGATTTAGTAGATGACTGCTCCATCTTCATCCTCAGAAAACTTACTGTATTTCAAGAGAACGGAATCTTCCATAATTGTGTTAACACTTTTAGAACTACACACCACCCCAAGCAATTAAAGTGTATGAGCATTGTTTCCTAACCTGTAATGCTATGCAGTGTTTACTGAAATCACTGAATTAATACCGTTATTATGAAAGCATAAAACAACAAGGGTAAAATTACAACTCATCATTACCTCAAAATCTGGCATGAAACCCAAAAAGAAATTAAAGCTTATCTAAATGCTAAAATCAAGGAAAAGAAAAACAACACCAAAGACAAAACTAGAGTCTCTGTTCTCTTTCCTGGTCTATATTTTTGCATATTTACAGAACAGAAAACCAGAAAATGGATCTGAACAGTCATAACAGAATCACTTGGAACAGTAAATGGTTGGCATGTGTATGAAGGGAAACTTCTTTCCACCGAAGACTTGAAAAGACAGAGCTTTCTAAATCTACCCCAAATCTAGAATCTGAGAGCTGAGAGAACGCAGCAAGATTTAATTCTCTTGATGAATCACATACCATATAGCCATCAAGACCAATACAATTATACAGAAGGGAATAATCTTTACCAAATCACAGTAGATACCAAATAGTTTGCATGGGCACAACCCAGTAACAACTGAACTACTATCAATCCACCTGTGAGGAAAGAGACAGAAATGTTGGTGGCTACATTTCTGCATCATTAACTGAAAGCGGAATGTAGGAATTCTGTGAAAACATTCACTAAAACAAGAGGAAAAGTTTTCACAGCTTTTCAGTTGAGAACTTGACAGCAGAAGGCGGGATACCAGCTACAACACAGAATGGAACCAATTGGTTTGTCTCGCAGAATGGGACAGGATGGGGTTTTGTTGCAATCTCCTGCTCCCATTATCTGGTCATTAGAAAAACAATTCACCATTCTAGGCACCTTTACACCCACTTCTCCTGGAACCACAACAAAAAGCCCAACAATTACTAGGTAGCAATACCAGAACGCTGAAAATGAAGTTTTCCCAGGAAAGACATTTTCACTTGTGCCAATTCTAGTAGATAGAGCTTAGAATAATAAGAAGCTCAACAAAATTCATGCAGCTGGAATTGACTCAAAGAAGCAAACCTGACATGCCTTCAGTCCAGAATGACTGACAGGCCAGGAAAAAGGAGAGAACAACTGGAATTACAGTGTAAATCACAGTGTAACTTGCAACAGAACTGTCTGGGAAGTCTGTACGATACTGCCAGTGAGAGTTGCTGAGCTGGCAAGAAAAAAGTTAAAAATAATTGCTTTAAGGCTGAAGAACACAGATCAGAGCACAAAGATTTGAACAGACTAAACAAGAATGGAGACCCAAGGGCCAAATACAGGTTCAGTTCCTCATCTGAAAGAGAATAACAGTACGAAAAGTGGAATGACAGTGGCCAGGCTCCCTGGCAGGCGCGGGTCCCTGTGATTTCACAGAGTGAAAAAATAACAACGTCATGGCTGAGGTTCCCTGACCACATGGCTGGAAGTGCCGTGAAGTAACTTCTGCCAGTCTCTGTGGCTCAGCAGAAGTGTTCGCACCACAGGACAGCGGAAAGTGGAGAACAGAGGCAAGAGCATAGATCCCAGCAAGAGAATCCCATTCAGTGACTGGCAGAAGGAGAAATACTATCACAAAAAACTGATCATGAATATTTTAAGATGCCAGGCATATAATGTTTTCTTTGACTCACTTCTTGAGAACTTTATATTGCACCTAGCATGACCTTCTTTGGATGACAGAAGCAAATACAGTAATTCCGAAGCATCTTACTAAATTCATCACAGATTTTCACAGGAAAGAAAACTAATAAAAGCCAACTTCTGGGTTACATTGGCCAAGATGAGGTAAGTGTATTTAAAAATCGGCTTTTAAACAGCTTAGAGAAAAAGAGATTGTCTTAGAAGCAGGGAGGGAGGAGGCATCTAACAGCAGACATCTCTCATGATCTGAGATAGGCTGAGGACAAAATACTCCTGCTGCCTGTACCACTGAAAATTAAAGTCTTAAAAAAACCCACCTGCTACAGAATGTGGAATCCCTAAATATGGCAAAACCAAAATATGTGTACCCAAATCTGTGAGCTGTTCCATGCAGATACAGCCCTACAGTTCAGCACAGCCCTTCTACTGGTGAAGGTCTTTCTTTTGTTACTGTAAGTCACTCTGTTAAATGAAATATACATTTATAACTGTTGTTGATACTAATTTCTTAGACACTTATAACTAAATTATCCACTACAGAGCATAGCAACATTTTCAAACACATTCTGCTTATGTCTGCAAGTGCTAAACAAGGTCTTTGTGGCGCTCGATGCCACTCTTCTGTGCAAGAAATATGCTAAACAATCTGTCATGCAAAACAGAGATTAGAAATGTACTTCATACAATGCTTTAAGGCAAAAAGGTCAACAGACGATGAACTTTTAATGAACAAATTTCAACAGTTTACAGCCTGGTATGCAGTTCTCAGACATTCTTGTTAAAAAAAAAAAAAAACAAAAAACCAACAACTTCTTCTGCATTATATACCTTTGTGTGTGTATCTATATCAAAAATATCACAAGAATGGAAAATACATTCTTCATTCCTACAGCAGAAAACCACAGGAGCACCACTTAGCAGTGTGCTGGGCAAAAGCTGTTTTGCTTCCTCTTCTGCAATATATTCTGGTGATGTCATGACATTTTTACTTCCCATTAAAGAAAACCTTTTATCATTTATTATTTCACATGCAATAGGCATCCTGTAAAATTCATCTTTCCTTTAAAAAACATAAATAACTTTTGTTTTGCCTTATTTTTCAGTTGCTTTGAACAGAAGGAGTATAATACATATAAAGTACTCTGGAATCTCTCCTTTAAAATACTTGTTTAAAATTGTTACATTCCCACAGGACTCCATCCATACATTGATAATGGTATCCACAGATCTGAACAGCATGCCTCAGTGCCACAGGCAGATGAATTAACTCTGCCTCAGATCTCTGCTACGTATGTTTTTCTTCTTTTTCTAACAAACCATTCAATAACCATTGCAGCAAAAAGACTAATAGCACAGGGCATCTTGTATTATCAGGAAAACATAGAACTGAGCATATCTAGCCAAAGCCATCCTTTGCCTAATGCAGAAACGGCTAGCTTCAGAGGCTGAATAAGAAAGTCTGTTAAACTCTATATCTGAAATAAGCCATGTGTAAGAAAAATCTTGTTCTAAACATTATTAGTTATGGATTTATAAACTGGAGAAGAGGGGGTTTACAGACATTTCTCATTTATCTTAGCATCACGATGAAAATAAATGAAATCACAAAGCTGACACCTAGTACAGAATACAAAGAGCAAGTGCTAGGAGAGCATTTACCATCCGTGGGAGCTGTAAGCAGCACAGGCAGCTGTGAGGACAGCACATCACTTGACAACCGTAACTGCAAACAGAGAGGAATGAATAGCAAGGTGGAGAAAATCCACATTCAGCAAAAAGGGACACATACATAGCATGACAAAGTTGCTTCATGAGTATAAAAGCTAAAATGGATTTCCACATCTCAAATTAACGGGGCATTAAAATATCATATCGTACAGATTACATAAGTGCCAAATGCAATATAAGCACTTCAGTGCCATTTCTTTGGGGTTTATTTTTCAACATTAGGTAGTATAATTTAACATGTCTGATTTTCAGAAGTTTTAATGATAATATTCACATAACCTTAGAATCACACTCAAGTACTATACTAAGTAAAACCCTTAAATGAAAAAGATTGTTATGTAGATGGCACAACGTTTCAAAGATAAGCTATTCTGCTAAAAGGGATCACTATGCTAATTTATTCATAAAGTCACATATACTACAAAGTAGTTTCCATTTTCTGAAAACTTCTCAGTTTAAAATCACCATCACTGCAGTTTTAATTTTAGGTAGTAGTATATACTCATTCAGTTGGGGGGGGGGGGAACCCAAACAACAACGCAGAGAAGTACTAGCAAGTCATATGTATGATGAGGTTTCATCAGTATAATCTACCATTATTAATAACTCACAACACAAACAGGTTAACCAGTTCACCAAACTCCTCTGCACTGAGAAATATCTTTTAGATAAACTTGACTTCCTTTTTCTGTCTTTCAAAACACACTAATGGAACCTCCGGAGTCAGAGAGGAAGGGTATAAGGGTGGCTCTGAAACACACTGCAAATAAACCTAGACAAGAGCAGCAGTGGCCAGAGCCTACATTGTGAGCAGGTTTGCGATGCAGCCAGGATCCATGTCCGCTTCATTGAAAAAGTTGTAGCTTCTGCTGATTTCTCATCACTAGGTAAAAAAGTTCTTTGCATCATAAAGTGTCCAGGTCTCAGGGGCAAAGCCTCTTGGAAGGGGGGAAGATTTACAGGTTGGAGACCAAGTGCTGAGCCGCAGTTGTTACAGCTGTGGCTCGGCAAGAGCTGAGGAGCAGTTTAACATCCTGCTGGGAAAATAATAGGTTCTATATCCATGTGTGGATTGTTCTAATTCATCTAGGGAAGAAAACCATCCACATGTGCAAAGACTTAATATATATACTTTAAATCAAGCATTTTGGGGCAAAAAGAATGATACTGACTTTCCATCTCAGTTAAGGATAGGCTCATGCTGGAAAAATTTGTTCTTATGCAAAGAAAGTTGAAGCTGATGGGCCTAAGGCTTATGCGTATACTGTATGGGACATTTTAAATATTTTCATATATATGTATATATATTCAGGGCATGAAAATACCCATGTAATAAAATGTTGCAGAATAAGCTCCTTCCTCCCCCCCAAAGTCATTAAAAACAAAATATGTATTTGGTTAGCATTATTGTCTTTACTTTTGTCTCATACATACAGAATATAAGCATTAGAATGTAAAATTTTCTTATGCCTAGTTGTGAACATTTAATTACTATTTTTAAAAAATCAGATTAATGATGCAGTGCCATCAGCAAATGAATTGTGATGTGTCAGTGAGGTTTTGGGTTTGCTTCTTTTAAACTAAAGGATTATCTTTGATCATTCTTGAAACAAGGCAAAGTTCAATGTCCCCATCACTGGTCATTTAATGTAATAAATAAAGTTCTGTATTTTCAGTGGCCACTAGTTTAGATTTTATGTACTTTTTTTATACTCACAGTCTCATTAAGACCAAAATGGATGTGGATGTTAAGATAGTTTACTACATGCTGAAGTTCAGTTCTAGCAAGCAGCTAACATAACTACTTGTTGAGGAGTCGCTTATTATTTGGCTGGAAGACAAAAAGCAAAAGTGGATGTGTCCTTTTACAAGATATTTTGCTTTTGTTTAAATTACTGATTTTAAATTTGCAAGACACTCAAAAGACTATAATCTTTAGATGGTCTTACCACAACAAAAATTAAAGTCAACCTGGACCAAAGCAGGAATTGTATTACTGAGAAAAATTTCGTGCCTCTGGATCATGGCAAGGAGTGGTTCAGCCATATCACCCCAGAACAGGAGCAGGGTGAAGCTGCACACATGGCACAGCAGCCCCAACAGGCACGCTGACGAGGCTCTATTAATTAAGCAGGTAAAATGTATTTTTCTATTACCACGGCGCAGCGGTACGTTGATCCCAGCAGTGTAGACTCAACCAGAAGCTGGATAAAAAGCTGTAACAGTCACTCTTTTAAACTCCACCTTTCTGCGGCTTGCCAGGTGGCTTTTGCTCCTGTGGGGCCAGCAGTGCTGAAAGGGGCTGCACGTCCACATCTGTTCAAAATAAACTACCCGAGACGTACAAACCAACACTTACATCGGTGTGCGGCTTGGGGCCACTCTGCACACACTGATGCTGGTCGGACCCAGCACCGAAGCTGCACACACCACAGAGCTTGCATTGCAAAGAAACATTTAAAAATACACAACTCAGAAGTAAACATTTTTAGTTCTTTTGAACAATTACGTATAGTAAGAATCAGTAGATGAACATAAGCCTGTTTCTGACGCAAAATGTGAGCAGGTGACAGAGAACTGCTTTACACCAGGTTGGTGGCTCTGTGCCACGTGGCTGCTCTGCAAGGGAGAGCACCTCCCCTGCCAGACACGCACAGCAAAGCGGCACCCAGCAATAGGGTGTGCAGTGGCTCTAGTTCTGAACCTCTGTGCTGAGGATCCCAGGTACTAGAATTTATTAAAAAAAAAAATCCGATTCTTGGAAAAACAAAGAAGCCATCATCATCACACCATTACATTTTTAAATACGAAAACTCAGCTCATTGATATACAAAAATATTGGGAAGAATTAATATTAATGAGAACCTTCGCAAGCTCCAGATTATCCGTCTTGGTTTTCTGAAATGGAAACAGAAGTCTCATTTCGCTGAAGAATCTAGAGCTGGGTTTTATCTTAAGCTTTCCACAAATACTAGTTTTGTGTAAACTGAGAAAATCATATGTACAACAACATTTAGCAACATTATCAGAATAATTTTTATACTGATGACACTGAAAGAAAATCAAAATATACATAGCACTAAAGCTCTTGGGTTTTGTTGTTTGGTTTTTTTTAAATAATTTTTCTGTCTAGGCACCCAATACAATGATTCTTCACATCTATTTCATATAAAGCTTGACACAAAATTAAGGTGATATATATTTATATATCTATATTACATATAGATATAAAAATATAGATATATTTCATAGTTTACATGTTTGTGATGAAGCCCTTGGAAGAATTGAACTGTATGCTTTTCAACATCATACCAGCAATTTTCAAAGCAGGAAAAAAATAGTGTAAAACCAACAGGATAACCTGGCCAGCCCATACAAGCAGCCACATAGCCCAAGACATGTTGGCTATTTATTGTAATAGTAAGACAGTATTTTGCAAAAGAGAGCAGAGAATGATACACTAGAAAGCTTAACTTTACTACTGCTTCTTAAATTATGGCCTAACACAGTGTTTCAACCAGCAGTACAAGAACGTAACCTTGTCACAAATTGTCACCTTCCTTCAAAGTGCTGAAAGGCGAGGTGGGAAAAGGAGGGGAAAAGAAGGAGAGAGAGAGGAAAAAAAAAAAGAGAGAGAGAGAGAGAGGGAAAAAAACCCAGACATATATCTTGTGCATAAAAGCACCTAATCCCAGTTTAGCTCTGGTACAATAACTCTTCTCAAAGAGCGATGTAAGGGGAAGTAATTTCATAGCTGGGTCTTACTAGGTGACTGAATATATGGATTCCATTAACTGAATACATAGCTATAGACTCCATTAATTTGTGCTGGCGATCCAATGTTTGGCAGGGGCGATGCTGGTATTTCTTAAGCTAACAGGCCATCAACTGAACAGCACACTGGGGAGTATTGGTTCCCCAGGATTATTATGAGCAGCTAATGGAAATGCTGATAATGTTTATTGGGATGGTTAGTGGTGTATGCAAAGTTACCTGAAGTGTGCTTAGAGACAGGAAAATATTATTACCAATGTTTTGAGCTGAAATGCTATTATCAAATGCCGCAAATAGGACTGGGGACCTGTGCTACGTTGAGTTCATCACTTGAACCTGTCATTGTCCTGCGTTACATCTTCTTGGATGCAGCCCAGAATGGGACGCAGAAGGAAGGCAAGGCTGCCACACACCTGCCTGCTCAGCAGCTGCCACAGCGGCCCTACGGAACTGGGCACAAAGCCACGGGCACGTGCTGGCCCACAGCTCAGTGAGCTGCAAGGGAATCCAGCTGATCTGCAGGCCATGGCGACAGCGCTGACAAATGCAGAAGAGTCACGTAGTATCTGTGCTCCTGGCACCTATGGAATGGTCCCAAACCTGCGTGAAGCTCTGTGCTTTTGTGAACCTCTTTGTTTCTCGCCCCGATTTAAAAATGACCCAAAGAACACTGCAACATACTATACCTATGTCACTTCGCTTTTATGACCTAACCTTGTTTTCTTTGGTACCTCTTTTTCCCTTAATATTGCATTGTCCTTTTCTTAAAAGGCTCACCAATTAATTTGTACTGCTAACGACTGTCAGACAAAAAAATCTGGAAAAAGTAACAGAATACTGGATTTATTTCTTTGTTTGCCAAACAGCACTGCTTGTGAATGCGCCGTGTTTAAGACTATTGAATTGAGCGGGGAAAGATACTTCAGTAGTTTATATTACTAAAGTAATTGAATGTTGACAGACAATTAAAAAAATAATTGTGCATGTGTTTTGCAGCAATGAGAATCTATGTGTCTTCTTCACATTGCTAGAAAAGGGTGTAATTCATACTTTGGTACAACAAATGAGATACCAGCTCATCAGCTTTACTAAAGGTTGAAAAACCGGTCCCTGGCCATGAAAATACATCATTTAAAGGGCTTAATTTATTTTCTTTATTCAGTGTTATTAGTTTTTGGTGCTTTTCTGCAGCATATCAAGTCTCTACAAACCCCAGTATCACTATGGATAATCTATAATAACGTAACTATCTGGAGTTCATTCCATCTTTTGCATGAAGTCGTGAAACTCAATTACTAAGTGAGAAAAATATTGAAAAGCCAAAACAATGATGTAGAGCTGGTGTCAGCAGAGCTGCCACATTATTGCTGTGTGAAGCTGAAGCACTTTAGAAATGTAGAACACAGAAAGCAGCCCCTTACCAGCCCACGCACAGCAGCACAGGACCAGCACAGACTGCAGCAAGGTAAGAGGCCCCAGGTCTGACCTCTCTTCCCCCGCTACCTTATTTTTTATCTTAAATACTGATGTTGATGTAATTCTAATGTGCACACATGGGGGGTGGTGTGTGCACCTCTCTCAAAATAAGCACTCTTCTATTCTGGTCTTTAAAATATCGGCATGTCAGAAATCATTACAGGACCAACCAAAAAAAAAAAGCAACACATGCACATAATAAAGAAATAAACTGCAGAAAGAAACAGGTTTCAGTATTTAATGGCATGAATAATGAATTAAAAATTATGTTTAAATTATGTTGAAGGTCATAGAAAAAGCCTCAAAGAAAGAAAGTTAAACAGACATTAAAAGGAAGATTTAAATAGGTGATCTTTTAGTATTCTAGCAAAACAGTCTGTCTTTCACTCTTTATTTAAATTAAAATACCACTGAGTGACTGACCTTTTTAACATGGCCTGAGGGAGCAGGGTATGATCTTGTTAGAAAAAAAGTGATATTAAAAGAGCAATACTATTAAAAAGCAGAAGAAGATGGAACCTGCAGATTAAAATTTGTTTGCTTAGGAGATGAAATTTTATGAAAAGGCTGTCCTTCCCGTCACAAGCAGGGAAACTAATGCTCCTACCTATTCGTTCAACAGTTTATGGGCCGTGGTAATACAGTGTTCAAAGAGTCCTTAAAACCAAACAAAAGGGAAAAGGCAAATCACAGGTTTTCTGGGGTTTCACCAAAATGTCCTTTCTTTTCAGCACCTTACTGGGAGGCCAGCTGCAGCAGAGGGACCTCCCTGACTGCATTTTCCCGATCCTTGCCTCAAGTTTTGTGCCTCATCTTCACACCCTGACTCCTATATAGTTATGAGAAGAGGTCGAAGATCCTGCCAAGAAATAAAAGCCAAGGGCAAGGCTTGGGCATTCTTGAAAGTTCACAGAAAGATACCTGAGACTGTAGGACGGTGCTTATGTTGCTCTAAAGACCTCGGCATTGTGACAAGTGAACGCAGGTAACTGCTCTTTAGAAACCTTCGCCTGACTTGGGCTCTCTGGTATTAGAACACTGAGTCACTCTCCAAAAATCCTACTGCTCTTGACTGAATAGTGTGTATCTCTAGAGACAGACAGACAGACATGGAGATTGCTAATGGCTTAACCCCCACCCCCCAAGTATTAAACAGCTAAATCTAATTACTAATTTATTCTTTTATAGAACTTGCAACCGCGGGTGCGTGCTTACACCTATATAAAGCAGAGAGCTACGAGCAGGGTGTGCTACAGCTCCCTTCAGCGTTTTGCCACTGACCTCAAAAGGAGCTCAGCTGGTCCCACACTCACCATCACCGCTCACTGCCACCGCGGCAGACACGATACATTGCCACATAATTAAGCCACTGTCATTTGAAAGTACTTTGCTGCTTGAAAATTAAACATGGTCTTTTGTCCCTAAATTTCCAAGTGGATTTTAATGGATTAAAGCATCACTATTACGATTTATAGGAAATTCATATAAATTAGATGCCTGGCAAAACCTATGGGAGATTGTGTCCTTGACTTCACCGAGTTTGATGGTGTATCAGTTAGTCCATTACTAATTAAACATAAAACACTAGAAGAATTAACTGCATTCAATGAAGCAACCAAAACCTCATGTCACGAATAATGTGTTATTAAAGAGAGCACATCACAATAAAGGCGCACAGGAGATCACACGTTATTGCTTTTCTACAAGAAACCCCAAATGAAAATTGTCCATCCACAGGTTTTATGTTAAAATACTAAACATGCAAAGATTTAAAAACTGAACCAAAGCTACAGCTTTTTAAAATCCTTTGAGCCCCAATATTCAACTGTTGCCAGAAGGGCACAACCATGTATGTGGATGTATGATGTTCTAGACTGTTTTGAGCAACAGAGATGCTGTTTGAAATCTGCTGTCTCGTCTACTAATGATATTGAATTTGCTAAATGTGCTTGAAGATGAGGGCTATTACACTAAAAAAAAGAAGAAGAAACTGGAAGTCCTCTGGTTCTTTTCCTGCATAGACTGAAGTAACCACCACTGAAATCAGGCACAGCCTTCTCAAGTCACATTTATATTTATGCATTTCAGCTCCCTCATGAGTTACAAACCCCCAAAGTTACCAGCCAGGCTAGGAAGTGTATACCATTCACGTGGTATACAGTAGATGCACTGTAAATAATTTTGCTATTTTAATTTGTGGCTGGAAAGGGATTAAATCATAAGCTATTTTTAAAGCTGTTTCTGTTCTGAGCTCTAAAATTAAGTCAGTGCTGAGAGTTGGATGGATTTCTACAAACAAGCATTTCTAGGAATTTATACATGTTGTCTCATTTAACTTGCTGGATTTTTTCCCTATCTTTACTGACATTTTGGAAAAAAATACTCTGGTGATGGGAAACACATACAAATATAAGCTTTTTCTTTTCAGATCTCAATAGAATTCTGCAGAGCAATTAGTCTATTTAAAAAAAATAAAACAACAAACTATATGTGGTTATCTCACCTTAAAGTATATCAGAATTAATTGAAATTCTAACCCTGCTCCATTGCCAAGTATACCTGGGTTTTTTTGGTGTACAGAATGGAGCTGACTGTCTTTCTCCAACCAATTCTTTGAGATTCACTAATACTGAAAACCTGTCCTACAGCTCTTTAGGACCTCTACATGCAGAAGTAACTGGAATCACAAAATCATCACAAAATTAGAGAATCAAGTTGTATTTTTGAAGAATTAGAAAACAGATACAGGATTATTTATTTTTTTTAATTTAGAATCTATTTGCTTAAGTTTATGTCTGATCAATTTTTTTTTTCCCAGATTTTCATGGAATATTCACCAAAATTAACTCTCCATCAGTATTTTTATATCAGAGTTTTAAAAAAAAAGAGTATCCCAAGTTTAGCTAAAGATGTTATCAAATCCATGGTGAGGTGGTACTTTCTTGTTTTTTAATTGAAATTATTATACATTTTTGGATTGCTAGAAATTCCAGTTCTATTCATTTTCATTTGCAGGTAAAACTAACCTTTTTAATTCTCAATTAAAATACTCATATTGTGATTTTCTCATAAAGGATGGAAAAGCCTGTACTTACGAGAAAACCAAAGCTATTCCCCAACTGTGTGAATAGCACTTTACACTGAGTATGTTGGAGATGCTCCCAGAGATCTTAGAAATCAAACGTTGCACAAATTAATCCCAAAGCAGGAGCTATAGGGGTGGAAAGAAAGGAGCAGAGGTGAGTACAAGCCAGCATAATTTGCAGGTATCTAAGAGGACGTTGTAACAATGACATGAATAAGGATAACAAAATGTTAACGAAAAAGCACTGTCAGTAATGATACATTTAGATAAATGGCAAACGGACTTGCATGAACTCTATCATTACTACTTCAATCACAGTCATACTTAAACTTTGGGGAGATAATTTCATTTATAAATTCTGCTGCTGCACATCAATTATGAGTAGCATTACTAACAGTTAGGCGTCGAACTGCTGCTCTAGGGTGACTGATTGTCTGGCATTAGCTCTAATAAGAGAAGAGTTGCAAACCACTTTAAATGTCAAAATACTGGAACAATAATGGGCATAAGCACCAGTTATGTTTCTCTAACTTCCTTGACTTCCTGATAATTCATTATTCCATCTTTCCACTGCTCCATCGCCTGACTTATAAATATCAATGCCAAAGAGTATCCACCTTCCTTACAGCGAATTTCCAGTCTTTATTGTGAGAATTATCTGATTCAAACCCAGAGTTCATTCCCTGAGCACAATACTTGCAGTTAGTCTATGATTTCAAGATCAGCAACAAGTTTTGATTGAAAGGAATTAAAATCAAGCCTTTAAACAGAGTGCTTCAATTTAAGGAAAAGAGAAAACCCCAGCATCAGCATTTCTACAGACATTTTACAGTGCAGCTCCAGTAAAGAGGGAAGAAGGTTAGAAAGACTTACCTACAGATGCTATAAGCATGGCTGGTGTTACCATTCAATCACACGGTGCCCTGAGCAAATAACAGCGAGGGATCCCATAACTGCCTCCTGGATGTGCAGATGGAATGCTAAGTGCCTGCGACATTGACTTGTTTCAAGCCTCTTGTAGTGCTGCTACTATCAGTGTTATATTTGTATAGTAGAATAACATGAAATATTGATTCTAGAGTGCTTATCAACTGGACCTGTTCAAAATACTCTTCCTAGAAAGTTCAGCACTATTTCTCATGCAGAACCGATGCTGTATATTTGTGCAGAGAGCTGCTTGTTCTCACAGTGTTTTTAATGCTTTCCTTGAGACATAAGCAGCAACTTCTCAAAATCTAGGAACAGTGAAAAAAGACGCAAGCAGTATTTTCTGACATTGTATGAACTGCACTTTATACTGAATTGAAAGATACTGACTGTGACAGAATTACTTAAAAAGACAACATCTCTTCCACCGTGGCTTCAATCACTAGCCTGAAATCTATACTAGAGCTAGGCAATCATCAACAATTTCTAATTGAAAATTAAAAATTACTAAATATTCCTGGCCCTTATGAAGTATGAAGCATTTTGGCCACTTTCTGCATGGCAATATTATAAAAATAAAAGCTGAGCTAATACACATGGGTAACCTTTGCCTCCTGCTATGGAAGTAGGGTGTGTAGGGTGGCAGCTCTAGGGGACGCATGTCTCTCTGAAATGTATGTACCAGGGCTGTAACCCATATCTCTGGAGGAGCACATCAGTGAAGAGTTAACACTGAGATCTGGGCATAACCTGTACTAAATGCCAGGCTGAAAGCATCTATCTACACAAATCATAACTGTTACACATAACTTCGGGAATACCACTGTGGATTTCTAATATAATCTGCTGATATTTTGGTATTATCACAATAATTACCGCTAAAACAAACAAAAATCAATGGAACATACTCCATGACAAAGACACCTTCTTCCCCTCTGCCTTTACTTGTAATTTAAATGAAACACAGGATTTTTATTCATAAGTTATCTAATTTAAAATATAGCTAATCACTCAGTCTCTGCTGTCACAGAATTGGCATGTATGCAGCTAACAGAACACTTATGAGTGTGGATTACCTTGCAGTTAGCTCTAGACCTCATCATTCCAAAGCAGACAAATTAACAGGTATAGCACTTGTTAAAATTAAAAACTGAATTTGTTTACTGTTCTCAGCATGTAAAAAAATTCATTATATTGAGGTACTTATAAAATCCAACAATTAACTTGCAAACTTAACTTCTAAAAGATAAAAGATGCCCTGCCAATTCAAGGTTTTTAAAATTAATAGTATTCAACTCATCCATTAATCACTGTTTATGACTTGACCAGGGTAAACATACGGTTCAACAGAGTTGCCTAAACCTTTCTGTCCAAAACAATCATGAGGAAGTGAAAGGAACTGCATGCAACAATAGGAAAAAAACCCTGAGTATTCAGATGAGTTCGTATGTGGAAGCTCAACAGCAAACACAAAGTCCCGTAAAATTAGAATGCTCATGTATTTTTTTTTAAAATACGAAATCCAAACCAAATCATTCAACACCAAAATGAAAGGTATCAGTTTTATCTCAGAAATTACCTTACTACAATGCTGATGTGTTACCAGGAGCCTTTCAGAATATCTGGGTACATTGGAGAGTTCAGAGAAGGCACAAATGTTCATTTTACTGTGGTTCCACAGATGTCCTTGTGGATATCCACACACTTGTTTCTACAGTTTTTAAACCAAAATCATTAAAAACTTCCAAAAATCTGACCAAAGGCCAAGTAAACATTTCACTCTTAGTTATCATGAATACTAAAAGCAATAGGCTAAGCTAAATGGAATTTGTGTGATGCGTTGGTTTTTTTTGATTATATTTATTTGCATTTTGTTTAGGCTAAACCCTCGTAACGCTGAGAGGTCACTCAATAAGAAAAACTTTGTTTCAAAACGGCCACTTATTTTTCTGAGATTTAATGTAATAACAATGCATTTCTTCAACATTTTGTAGTGTGAGGTCTCAGGAGGTAGCCACACATGCCCAAACTAGACAAAGGCTTGTACTTGAAAAACCTCCAAAAAACCCTTAAGTTTGAGCTGGTAGAGCCTCCCATAGAAGTTTATCATGAGCTGTAAAACAGACAAAAAATAGCATTCTGCAAATCTTGAAAAGTAAATGAGAAAGAATGTCTCAATGGGTTCACACATTTAAGTGTTTAAGGACCTGCTCAAATAAAAGAATATTTTTTTCCATGACAGTGACACTTTCTCCTCGATACTATGAAGAAAGATCAACCCACATCTGTACAATTGTACATACTGATCTACTTGATTATTACAGGTTTAGGGCTTCCTTCCCTAATGAAAATAACCCTACTACAAACATAGATAATCAGATGTATGAAGTACTACTGCAGCTCTGATTAGCTGATACTACATTCATCACCTGTAGCATCTCTGGTTTACGTATTCTTTCCACCAAAACACAGTAGCAACCTCTCACTGAAACCAGCTCTCCGAAAAGCCCAAAATGACACCAGAAAGGCCCCCGAGAAGGAAAAACTTGAACTGCAATGACAGGAGCTCCACACAACAGCTTGCTGATCACCAAACAAGTCAAATGGAAATTCCTCCAAACCTTCAACAGCATCCAGAAATTATAACTGAACTTCCAAACCTCAACAGCAAAATGCGAACATTCCTCCATTCCCCACCCCACTCAAAAAAAACCCCAACAACAAACAAGCATCAGTGCAGTTGACAGCAGAGCCCGGCCCCACTCCGTAAGCCCTCAAGCAGCACTCTGCCCAAGAAGACAAAGTTTTGGACAGAAATGTTTTATTCTTTTATCAGAGTCTCCTGACTATTGAGTTATTAGAAAATATTCATCTGCTCCGATCCTTCGACGACTACACAAATGTAGTCACGCACAGCGAACTGCCATCGCTCGGGTATTACAGACATTTCCAGCTGTATTTCTCCAGAGCAACAGGAATTTTTTTAGCAAGCGTGTATTGATTATCTGTAAGGCACCAAAGACAGATGGACAGTATAAATAACTTAAGATTTAGATTTTAATTCACCTCTGGGTGTTTTTTTCCTCCTAGCATCAGTTTTGTAAAATCAACATCTTTGAGAGATGAGTTATGGGGCTGAATTCAGATTTATAGCTATAATAGTACTAACACTAAAGTGAAAGTGCATGCTTTACGTCTTAGATTTTTCTCTTTAAAAATTTCTCTTTCCTTCAGACCTCCTGGTATTTAGGATAGCTCTTTCCCTAGTAAGCAAAACTTTACTTCTACCAAGCAGAATTCTACGAAGTCCAGTTGATAGTAGCAAAAGTGTAATGATAATAAAACCAAGAGCTTTGCCAGCAGGGCATAAAATCCAGCAATGCTTTGTGAAGGTTTTAATGGAGGAAGAAATGCCCTATTCCTGTCTCCCCTATCCTCCTGCCTCCTTTTTTTCAGTTACAAACACCAACACCACAGAAGCCTTTTCCATGCAAGAACCAATGTGATAACACCTTAACGTGCACACATTGCCTTAACCTAAATCAGTGTCAACCCATCATTCTTCGGTCACGTAGGGTGTGACATCTACGCCACACTGTGGAGTTCACAAACTGCCTTCAGCCCCGCCGGCTGGGAGGTCTCACTTCCAACGCTACGTAAAGGTGATGGGTGTGCTGGCGGTGAGCCACCATCCGGCTGGCCAGCTCACCACTGGCAGCCACTGGGTCTCTAACTGTATTTGTTTACATGCTTCCAGCAATTAAACTTCAACAATATCTTGGCAGAGGCTCAAGCATCACCAATCTGCATTCAAACCTTAACATTTAATAGGTGTTACCTCCTTTCACATCGCAGGTGATAGATGTTTTACCACTTACAATCTATTTGCTTATATATTTTCCCCCTCTGAACTAAAATATTGACAAGTCTTTTAAAAACAATGCATGAGACTACATATATACTAAACATCTTAAAACGGGTCTGAAACACTGTACTGCAGCTTGAGGTTGTTACATACACGCTCCCTTTTCACAGTGTCCACTTCAATGGCATTTCATTTCTGTCTCTGCTTACTCTGCAGCCTGATGTCAGCACAGTTTCCCTCACTGCTTGGTAATAACATGCTTCCCCTTTCCCCAAGATCAGCACAGGTATCTAGGTCATCAGAAGGGGATAAACCCCTAGTAAAAATAGTTCTGTCTTCCCCTTAAGATTTCTCATTTTTCTGAATTTTGTCTGGGCTATGACCCTGGCTTGGCTTTAGTTGCTGTGAACTTGTTTCAGCCACTTCCATCTCCTCTACAGACACACTAGGACCAAAATGACTAATGAGAATTTATTAAAAGTTAAGCTGAGAATTTAGGTAATTTAAAAGGCAAAACATGACAAGGAGGATCAAGAAGGCTAATTGTGTTAAATCTGGTGTCCTGGAGTGGCTTATGTGAACAACACATGATCTGGAAATGCTGCTGGCCATTAGGAGATGCAGGGTGTGCTCCCGGTGCTGCCCCCACCTGCAGTTCCAGGGCTCTGATCTGAACTTGTAGACCAGTATCCACATGCATTGGTGACTTTGAGAACACGTAAGCTCTCGACATCCAGACAGGTGAAGACATCATCTGGAAACTAAGGCCATAACATCAATGAAAACATAAAAAAAGGGGTAGCACAAATAAAGGGGAACTTCCCCGGGGCTGGCCAACACTGGTCACACCTTCCTATAGAAAACCTCCTCTATGCACATGTGACATTGAACAGGTATCTTAATAAAGTTCAGAATTAACTTCTAGTGTTGCATTTATTAGAAAAAATGCATGACTATTCTATGAAAATTGCTTAGTGCTTAGGGAAACCCAGGTTGACTAATGTTTGGGGTGAAAACCACTAGTGTGGTATTTCTGAATAGACAATTATTTCTTTTTCACTATGCAAACATTTAAACCTGTCAGGCAAATTACATTACCATTTTAAAAATAAAGGACCCCACATATATACCTAGGACATTTGTTGGCCTTGCACATAAATAAAGCAGAAATGGACTGTGCAGTGTTTTGGGGTGGGGGGGGTGGGTGTGGGGAGAAAAGACGAGTTTGTTTCTACGTAGTTATACACAGAGAGACAGGGGAAAAGAGAGCAAAACCTTAATCTCCCCAGAAGTATGACAGCAACTGGACTCAAATCTTTTTTTTTTTTTTTTTTTTTTTGCAGTAAGGTAATGTCCAGCATTTCCAAAACCTTAAGATACACATCTTAAGGCCATGAAAAGCCATTTCAGCATAAGAAGCTGGTTAACCTTGAACAGTTAAGATTAATGATCCAGCACACTTTCAACCTTAACATCAGTGAATAAACAAATCTTACCAGAGCAAAGCAAAACCAATCAGGAGATGAACTGCAATGAAACAGTCACCATGATCATTTCAGTGAGCAAGTAAAACAGCAATGAACTTACTGAATAGAGTATGCAAGAAATAATTTCTCCAGAGCCTCAGTGCAGTCAAATAGCTTTTGGTTCAAATGTGAAGATTTTCCTCCAAATTACTTGTTCTTTGACAAACAGCTAGGAATCTGACGATTTGATACACTTGATGTGTTACTGCTATTTTTTAA
This sequence comes from Falco biarmicus, assembly GCF_023638135.1. NCBI lineage: Eukaryota > Metazoa > Chordata > Aves > Falconiformes > Falconidae > Falco > Falco biarmicus. Next base: position 72,810,242 of record NC_079291.1, read on the forward strand.
ATGGCTTCAATACTGCTCAAGTCTTCTGTAATACTTTGTAACCTATCCAAATTCAGGAAATAGACAGAGATGATGAAAATGAAAGTGTAGCACAGTGCCCTTCAGATCCTCTATCGTTTGGAATCTAAAGTATGTAATTAATGACAAGGGCATCTAGGGAACATAAAACGCAGAATGTGCAGAAACTAAGGTGTGTTCTGTTCTTTAATTGCTAGTACAATAAAATATCTCACATTTCATATTTATCCTTACCATGATAATATGAAAATTATTTTAAACAGTAAGCAAACCAACAGCATTATAATCCACTTAATGCTAGAATTTGGTAAATATAAGCCTGCTACTACTATAAGGCACAGAATTTGCTCACTGTGTGTATAAATTGTTTCTTTACAAAGGATGTACGTTTAGACATTCTAATCTCTTGATCTCTCCAAAGTCAAGATTGGGATTAACACTCCTCTCACGCCTGGTACCATGTTCTGCATTGCCCCCTGTGACTGGCCAGCCAAGACAAACCCGGAGAACTTCTTCCTACTGGTCCCACAGGAAAAGAACGCTTCGTAAGGCAGATCCTGTGATTAGTATGACTGTAGCGGTAGACGCGGTTGCAGTGTCACCACTGAGCTGTACCGAACCATGAGCCAAAAGTACGAGTGGTCTGATGCTGTTGGGACTAATCTGTTCATCACTAAGCACTTCCATATCAATCATATCAAGCCAGACAGGAAAACAATTCTGGCAAATGTGCCCCGGTCTGCTGCAGCTGGAGCTCAGTCACTGCGAGCAGCTGCAGCCCTGCTCAGCAGCTGTGCCCCTGGCAGACGCCATGGCTGCCGGCCATGGCACCCCACACCGTGGCACTAATGAGGGCCAGCAGCGTCCGCAAGCGAGTGGGGAAGATGAAATACAAATTACTTACTCAGCAGCAACTAAAGAGTAATCTGCAGTTGATTCAGCATCACACTGGCGAAACGTCCTGCTACCCAGTCAAGTCACTTTTATTAAGCCTTGTGAAGGAGAGAAACATTAGGCTGGAAGAAAGCCTTCCCCTTCTGAACATAGACACTGTGTCAGGATTGCCATCCGGTAATGCATAGGATAGGTAGGAATAAAGGTCCTTAGGGAGGATTTGGTGCACAAGCATATCTCAAAGTATAGTTTAAAAATACATCACCACTATACAGATTCAAATAAGTTGGAGCATTCAGGAAACTATGGTGCTCATCGAATGATATTGGCGAGGACGCTTCCCTGCGTCGCGCAGTCGGCTGAGCAGTGCATCATCCTGGTATTTGTGGCCTACCACTCCGTTACTGCTTCAATATAAAATTACATTTCTGATAAAAATTTTAGTGTCAAACATTTTTATGATTACAGATCAAAAGTCAAAATTTGCATTTAAATAGATGTATTAAAAACTCAGCAGCACAGGTAGAAGAGGGAAATGCTGTTTTAAGGAACATTTAAGTAGGGAGAATGAGCACAGAAGGGATTTTTCTTCTCAAAAGATTTGAACAATTTTGGGTTTATTACTGTTCTTGGGTCCAATTCAAAGTCAAGTTTTGAACTGCAGTATCCTGCACCCCAGACTCATCTCAGACTGAGCCGTTAGAAACTACTTCTCTTCTCATCTTACCACTGGGAACAGCCTCAGTTATTATAAGTATTTTTTTATCCATAGTCCATTCCCACAGTTTTCACCAGCCTGCAGCCCAAGTTGTATCATACTGCTTTTCCTCTCAAGCTGTTGACTCATTTTTGTTTGCATCAGTCACCATAGGCTAAGCTTCCAGCATTATATTTCTCCTCAGACAGCACAGCCATTTTAGAGAGATGAATTTTCAATGTATAACTTAAAAATTCACAAGTAATTCTCCCATATGAATGCCAGTCATCAGCTACCTCCTTGGACTTAATCATATTTTATTTTGTCCCTTTTTAATCTATAAAGCATTTCTGATGTTAAATTTTGTGTGACCTCTCTCCTGTATCTTTCTATCTTCTCACTACATAACTTTTATTAGCTATTTTTATTTTTTATTATTAGTTATTTATTTTTACTTTAAACCTTGGCTTAAAATATGATTCTATACTTTTGAAAGACACCTAAGTCTTGCGAACACGTTACGCTGGGTCAGGTCCATAGCTCCTCACCACTGATATGGAATGCTAGCACCCTTCACAGTCCAGCTGGGATCAGCAACACCTTGGCCATATACAAATAATATAAATCAATGCTGCTTCTTTTTATTATTATTATCTTTTTGGTCTTTCTTGATGGGTAGGCATACCAATCACAATGATGAGTAGGCATACCAATCACAATGATTAGAAAATGTGGATAAATTATTGTTAAAGTAATCAGTTTTAGATCTTCTATGAGTTAATGCCTTCATAAACATGCTGTTTCCTTCTATGAGGAGAGAATGACCAGGTGTACAGGGACTCGCTTTCAGATTCTCTAGCGAGACTCTGGACCAACACAAGATTTAGGACTTGAAAGTCAACAGACCTTTTCAGTTGCTAACTCCTTAATTGAGTAATTAAACTCTCTGCCAGTTTAAACACCTATGAAATGGTTACAGAATCAACTCTTGGAAGCATGACTGTAAGCACAACACAATAATATTTTAACTAAATGACCATTTTAGGTGTATTGCTTTCTTCTCCGGAGGTTTTTTCCTACAGAATAATTGCTTTAACACAGGGAAATTGTGGGATTATTGTGTGGGAATACAAAATTCAAATATAAACAAAGACTAATCACAACTGGATTTCCTGATAAATTCATAATGAAATTTTCTTCTACCCAGGCAATCCCTAAATTTCTTCAAGAAATGATTCTCAAAGCGTTTAGAAGTCAAAAATATAAAGAATATCACATAAGCAAATGTATGGTCATGTACTGACTTATTCTGGAATTCCAGACAATACTTACTCGCACCATAATTTTTCAGTTCTCTCTCCAGAGTATAGATATGTTTACCAGCCACTTCCCAGTAGTTTTAAGTAGAAATAGTGTACAAGACATCAGCAACATCAATACTACTCTTAGATGACCAACAGAAAAACTAAAGGTGAACAGTTAAATTCTTTATAGCAACTTTTCTTCCAACTGCCTGTCAGCTGGCTTACTGTCTGTGTGGTTTTGGCTGGGATAGGGTTAATTTTCTTCCTAGTAGCTGGTGCAGCACTGTGTTTTGGATTTAGGATGTAAGTAATGTTGATATCACACTGATGTTTTCATTGTTAAGTAGTGTTTATTCTCTAAGTCAGGGACTTTTCAAGTTTCCTGTGCTCTGCCAGCGAGGAGGGGCACAAGAAGCCGGGCAGGAGCAGGGCCAGGCCAGCTGACCTGAACTGGTCCATACTATGGACCATCATGCCCAGTATATAAACTGGGGGAGTTGGCCGGGGGCTGCTGATCGCTGCCTGGGGACTGGCCAGGCATAGGTCAGTGGGTGGTGAGCAGCTGCACTGTGCATCCCTTGTCTGTCTGTCTGTCTGTGTTGGGGTTTATTCCTCTCCGTCTCCTTTTCATTACAATTGTTGTTGTTGCCATTATATTTTACTTTATTTCAATTATTCCATTGTTCTTATCTCAACCTGCAAGTTTAACCTTTTCCCGATTGTCCTCCCCTTCCTTCTGGTGGGGAGCCGGTGGGACTGAGCAAGCGGCCACCTGCTGCTTAGTAGCTGCCTGGGTTTAAACCATGACACTGACAGAACCAGGATATTCCTAATTTTAATTAAGCTTATTTCAGATTCTCTATACATTATAAAATATTTACCTACATTTTTCTATACACATAAACCAAGGCCATTTTATAAAATACCGCAAAATATTGCAAATATATTTTTATAATATAATACTCAGGACTAGCTTCAGGCATCAGCAAAGTACGTAATTTTTTTAAGGTGACAAACCAATACCAGACACCCATGGACCTGCTGCCCGCTTTCCTTTTTCTTAAACCAGCGTTGCCAGCCAGCAGCAATGGGGTGTGAGGGACAGGTGTAAAACCGCAGGTGAGGTTAAGCCCCAGTCTGTATCCCAGACTCACCAGGGCAGGTGCAGAGAACACCGCTCCAGAGCAGAATTAGCCCCAGGCAGCAAGAGACAACAACCCGATGAGACTACACAACAGCCCATATCCTCTACACTTTTACCCTGCATGTATGGTTTCCGTTCACTCTGGTTCCCCTGAACTGCTGACAAGCACTGAGGTGGCTCAGAAAACACAACAGCAACCACCTCTTGTTTTGCTGGGTACTGTAGAATAATTTCATGCTATATCCCAAACTGTATCTTTCCTCAGTTTTACACCTGCTTTCACCCAATTTAACTGAAAGACATTTTGTTAGCGTTCTACAGCAGAATAAGAATACTTTCTAAATTGATTTCATAACATATTATATCTTCAGAACTGCTTTCTGTCCTGGTTTGTTCTATTTTTTCCAGTGGTTTGCCTGCTTCCTTGTCAGCTGTTGCACTCACAGCAGCGCTTTCCTTAAATTGTCCATTGTAAACATCATTTTGCAAGATTTTCCCACAAAGATATTTAAATATCTAATTTCTCTCAATTTTAATGGGTTTGAGGAACTTCAATAAAATCATGGATCTCAGCTGTAATTGCTATATATATATAAATGAAAACTTGCATTTTAATTTTACTGTCACAGGATAGAGTTAATTTAGAAGTCATTTAGAGCTTGGGAGTTTCTAATGGACACTAACTTAAAAGTAAATTCCCCAGAAAATTTCACCTCTCCTCAGTGACCCTTGCAAAGATTTTGTGAAGTTTCCATTTTCTTGGCCAGCTGAAAAACACTCTTCTACATTGTTTTAATACTATTTCCAAAAGCAATTGACTGTGTGTCTGGATGTAGCTTTCTCTGAAAATACATTAATAAAGTTTAACTATTCTTACTCAAGAAACCAGACAGAAAGAAGTTTTTAATTTGTATGGTCTATCTACTGATCTCACCATTCAATGGTTTGTCACCCTTTGTTTGTTCTCTTGTCTATCCTACATATTTTCTTTGTTTTGCAGAAAGGACTTAATAACACATGGGGTTTGGACTATGGCAACATTTACACTGTAGCATAAGGCACTGGACAAAGTCTATCACTTACTTGGTACCTTATATTCTTTGTGTACAGAGTAACAAATCACAGTTGCATTATTGCCCCCCGTGAGATGCTGCAATGCCGTTGGTTACAGCTGACCGTCTACGGTGTGTGATGGTCAGAACTGAGCAAACTGCACAGTAGGTGCCACCTTGTGCTGCTGAGCATCGCCATCCAGCGCGGGCAGCGGCAGCCAGGACGCTGATGGGTGCACTGGCATTCTCTACCCACTGCAGTGTTGACTGTAAAATCATAATCTGGTCTTGAAAAATGCCCAGCTGTCCAAATAATAACAGCTACAAAAGAGTATAGGCATGTAAACATACACCCATAGCTACAGAGGCCGTTCCTGTGATTGAGTCAGGAGTGCTTCAATAGAAAACTGTTTACCCTCTTTCCATACTGACCTCACTGTAAAATGGGCTGTTGAAAACGAGACCCCTTCACCAAAGTTTCTTTTCTGAATGAAAACCAAATTTGACATAAAATTTGCATCTTGCTTGTTTTCTCCTTTTTAAGGGATTTTTTTCTGGCAGGGCATTTGAAGGAAGTATAATCCCCACTTGCTCCCACGGGCTAGATCAGGGAAATTTCACGCTTGCCGAAGCAGCTCCTCAGATGGCACACAAACCTCTCCTGAAGGACTTGTCCTCTGGTATTCCCACCAGCTTGTTTGTCCTGCCTTTTACTGACACAGTAAATGACAGTCAGCAGAAATGTGCAAAACTGGCTGGAGAGAACTCCCCAGCCAGAGGAACAGCAAGGCCACAGCCTAGATCCCACCATATTTCTGTCAATCCCATTGCAAGGTGTTGGGCTGGGATGCCCAGGGCTGCCCTGTGCCGCACAGGGCCGGTGCCCCGCGCAGAGCCCAGCCCAGCCCTGTGGAGCTGTGCTGCACCTTCCACTGAAAAGGATGTACATGCTGAGCCAGGCAGCATGAAAACATATGTAGAACCAGAAAGGTTAAGACCAGCTTTAAGAAATAACGTTAAGAATCCAACAAGTTCAGTAACTCATTAGTTCAGAGGTGTTTCTCCATGCAACTGCCTCCCTCTATAAATACAAGAGCAACAGGCAGTGTTGAATATGAATATGAATATATATGAATATGAAAAGTGGATGAATCAAGGCCCCTCAAGAATGGGCCAAGGTCCAGAACTGAATTGTTTCCCAAGAACTGTCATGTAATAACAGTTCTTTTCCATGAAGGAATCTGGATTGATCTGGCCTGCAAAAATCCTGTGCCGGATGTATTCAACAAACAACAAGGTTTTCCCCAGTATCACAGCCTCCAAACACAGATTTTCCTTCTTTTTTCCTTCCCCAATTCTCCTGATGTCCTCTCCTTTTGATAGCAGGGCATTAGTATTCACTCAATGTGTCTTTGAAAAGGTTTAATCTCCTAGCAATTACCGCTATGAGAGTTTCATTATATGTACAGTATGATAAATATTGCAGAGGTCCCCCAGCCGTTGCGATGAGTTTTAATCCGGGCGGGCAGCAGGGTGGGAGGGGGCCCGGGGGCCAGCGCCTGCCTCCCTGCAAGCACTGCTGCAGCGCCCACCCAAGCCCTGAGGGCAGAAGGACCCTTCTGAACCCATGCCACGGAGCCAGAGCCATGCGCAGACATCCCGGTGACTGCTACAGTTTCTGATCAAACTGATGGTGTGTTAGTACGGGCAACATCCTGACTCCGCACTGCCAGCGCCTCGAAATCCTCAGTCCTGACTGGAAAGTGGAAGCCCTCCCCAGGTACTGAAAGAATGAAGGCACAGAGATCCCACGCACTTCATTGGGACAGGAAAAAGATCGCGCTTTGTCTCCGCACCTAAGTTTTCGTTATACCTGCAAATGCTACCAGTTCAAGGAGAAACAGTAAGTTCTCATTACCACACCTTACGGAAAAGTCAGGCTGAAAAGCAGCGCAGCAAACCCACGGCGGAACACGCAGCTCACGCTTTGCAGAAACGTGGTACCGCCTCACACGAGCAGGAAAATCTGATGCAAAGTGGTTCACATCTCACAGCACGCTGCACTATTTACAGTCATTTTTAATTATACCTTTCGTAACTGGGTTTGTTTCAGCAAGTGCTTTAAATTTGTGGGTGTCTAACCCATAATTGCTTCTTTCTCAAACATTGGCCACCACTTAAAATTATAGTAAAAAGACATAGGTCACCTTTGTAGCTGGTGTTAATGGTATGGCAGTACATGAGGACTCCTTTTCAACAAAAAACTTATTTTCCAGGGCCTGGAGAGGACAATTACACTATTACATGCATATTTTGAAACAAGAGCAGGCAGCACATTCCCAAGACATTTCTGAGCGTACCACCTCTAAGCAATCCCTCTGCAAACCATATTGTCTGCACTGGGCACGAGGGCTCTTCCCTGCTGTGTGACCTGACAACTCGGGGTACCAATTCCTGCGGCAATGAGAGCCCGGGAATTAGGCTCGATTCCTCTGCTCCCTCTTTGAATTCACTATTTCTGGCAACCAGGAGTAACATTCAGCATGACAAGGAATTTAATGAACTACTAATTCAGAGCTGACCTTCAATGAAAGTACTGTTTAATTACCCAGTTTTTCTCAAGGCAGGCGTAAGAATGCTAAACCATTCCTGAACAGGTGCAGGATGCACATATTAATTTTAATAGCAAAGGTCATTACATACATATTTGTGCACTTTTTCTTGGCATCCCTCCTGTCAGATTACTTCTGGATGTCTATGAAGACAAAGAAAAGGAAAAACTGTGTTCTTTCAGCTTCAGCTTAGCAAAGTCCTGTCTCCTATCCCCTTTTTCCTTTATACTCATCTCAAAAATAAGTCTATATCCAACACTGAGAGGTAATACATTATCTTGCAAATTAAAGTGATAAGATTAGATTAGTGCCTACATAGCTGAAAAGCACGTGTAGTGTATTGTTACATACTACTGTAGAGTAAGTGATCTTTGGGGAAAAAGACTTCACAGCAGAATTAAGGAATATTTTAGTATAAATCTGGGAAAAAAAACCAAAAACAAAACACAACACCACTCATTGAGTTGGGTAAAGAGCTAAGTAAATTTACCCATGCTTGACAATCAGAACTGTAAAAATTATTCCTCTGAAAGCAAAGATCAATTTCTACTTTAATCTATGAGCACGAGATGTAAACCAATACCTTTGCAGAGAAATAAAGATTTCTTGGCCTGTCTAGATTTATCTTATCAGACTGAAAAAAAGCAGGCTTCATGTTAGAGACTTTTTTTTTTTCATCTTATTGCCTGAGGAAGTGTGAAAACAGCCTCCAGAAAAAAATCAGCTCTAACAATATTGAGCTTATTCTCTCCCTCTCCCTTTGTTTCATCCTTCAGGCTTTGATGCGTTTTCAGAAGTAGTATTAAAAGTAGCCAACCCCAGTGAGAACAAGAAGAAGGCATCAGAAACAGCTCCTTATGACATTTTCGTACGTTACCAAATGTACATCTCTTATTTCAAATTATACTTCACTTGTTTCTGTAGTGGTAGAAGGAGGAAAATGGGAGGGAGGTATCACATTTTCCAGTTTAACAAAAATTCTGCAACTGTACACTTTATTTTATGGTTGAGAAATGTAGCAGGGGTTTGATATACAAGGACAGAGATGTTTGTAGTTGCAGTGGATCAGCTTGTCAGGCTGTGGCAGGGTTGGTCTTTTTTATTTTAATTTGTTTTTTAAAAACAGAAATTAGCTAGGAAATGGCAACAGTTTGGAGCATCCCCAAAGAACAGGCTGAGCACACCTACAGCTGCTGCTGATGGCTCCATGAGTGAAAGAAATGGAAGGGGTTTTTTTTCCTCTTTTTCTTTTCCCAAAATAATACACACCAACTTTTATTATCCACAACCTACATTCTGAGAGAAATAGTTCTCCAGGGAGTGTTACAATAGCTTGCTAGTCCCTCAGCTTTACACACTGGAGTAGCACAAGTCAGCATCCCATCCTCGTTGACACAGGATTACATCACTAAGAGTAAGGTGCTATTTTTTTTTTCTTTTTCTACACAGGGCAGGGGCAGGATCAAAAAAACAAACAAACAAACAAAAAACCACTAGAGTTAAGAGTAGCAGAGTGCTCCTAGAAGATATAAAGTAGACAAGACAACTTAAATTTGTGGAAAATCACTTTGTATTATTTAACAGGCTGCCTCCCTACCAAACTGAGTAAACACAGCCAGGATGCCAGGCTGGAGGTAAATTTCATGCCTTGTTGTCACAGAAAGGCTTCTGGCACCTGGAACAAAAAATTATGCCAGATAAATGACTATTCTCATGAAGACTCTTAAAGAAAGCCCTTCGTGCCGTTGGGCTGTGCATGCGATTCTTTCTGGCAGGCTGCTTTTGAAACCTTGGCTAGCTTGCTAACTAGTCCTTCGATGAGCTGCTGTAAATGATTTTAAAAGTAAACTTAGGTTGACCATCAATTTCCGAATCTCTGGCTGGCTGTGTGAAATCATGATTTCAAGGTTGTCTTTGTTGGTAGCAGCTTTTTTTAAAAAATGGAGAAGACTCTAGGAACGGGGAGAGAGGATGCACCAGCTTTTTCCTGACGTTCCCAACACTGTGCTGAGATTCACACACTGTGTCCTGGACAGTGTTTCCCAGTCTGCAGGGCTGCCCCTGCCAGCGCTCTCCTCAGCACTAGTTTTGCATTCCCATACCTTGGCGTCAGTGGTCCCACAGCTGCAGTCAGCTCCACTAGGGCAAGTTGATGCAAATAAAATCTAACTTTATAAAAAATGATTAATTTTCAGTTAGATAAGGGGCCTGATCCAGCCAACAGTGAAAAGGATATTATTTTCATGTCCAGATGTATTCCAGAATTTTATTAACAAGAGTGTTATTTAAGGTCCAGTAGAAAATACCAGGAAATTCTGGATGCTTTAAATATGCGGACTCTCCGCAGTGAGGGAATGCTTTTGTTGAAGCTGTGGTATTACTGTTCTGAATCATGTAATGGCTCAGTCCTCTCAAAGATAATTTTGTTTTAATGTGCAGACATTCAACTATTAGCAAGGACAACATTTTGATTCAAGTCATCCCTAAGTCATGGAAATTAATAAACACATTCTGTTCTACTATACTAAATTTGCAAAAAAAAATATGCATTTCAATAAAGCAGGTTATTTCAAATCATGTTTGCACCGAGACAAACAGGAGATAATGGGAAAAATAATTGAGCGTACTTTTTCCTAAGCAGGCCAAGATTATTAGTAGTTATGTTAAATATAGACATTCACATCCAAGCCATTAATGCATGCCTAAAGTACATCAATAATTCAGTAATTTTTAAGTTCAACTTGGGAAATCTCCTTTAACAGATAATATATAGTGCAGCACTGTCAGATCATAAGCCACCAAGCATCAAAAGGGTAGAAATACAGCCAACTACGTCTTCTGTTCACATCACCATACCTCAGTGTATTTCAGCCCTCAGATTGCCCATGAAGTTCTGATAAGTTCTTATGCCAGACCACCACCTACTTGCAAGGCTTTGACCTCCCATTTAGAGTATGTGATACCCTAAGTGAGGACATGAGAAACTGGTGAAATTGGGAGTATAGAAACGCTACATGTTTTGGTACAAAAAACATGTACTACCTAAAATCAAGGAGCAGCAAGCATTTTGTGATCCTTGCATTTCCATTGTGCATCTCTGTGCTACGTGACAAAGGAAAAAAAAATAGAAGGCAAAGCACTCCCTGCATCTCTCACACATAAGGACACTAATAGCTCAATCTCACCATGGTGCCTAGGTTCCTATAGTTTTATCATTAAAGATTTTGGTCAGTCAACTGTGGTGGTAATTATCACATAAATTAACTGAGAGACAGGCAAACCAGAACGCAAGACAAAATCTCACCTCCAGCCACAAAGTATAGGACTTCATCTTTCAGTAATATTTTCAAACCTAACACCAATGATGAACCAAGTTTTTTCTGGACTACAGCTTAGGTTACAGAAAGAAAGCCTATTAGTCAGTGCCATTTACCCCCCTGGTATCCAGCTTTTATCTGCTGACCTGTCACAATAAAACAATTCTGAAGATGTATTTTCAGATACAGGTGATTAGCACAGCAAGGAAAGCAGCAGAGTGAAAATTCTTTTTCAGATAAGTGTTGCTTGCAAGGAGTGTAGGTAGAAGGAAGAGCAAAGAACTAATCAGTTTAGCTACACTGGACTACAGTGCTCAAGCTTTCATTTGGGTTGTGGCGTTGGGGTTTTTGGGTTGTTTTGGGGTTTTTTTGGATAAGGGTATTTTGCTTTAAAATAGTTTGGAGCCCACCCAGTTCTGCACAGGAGCAGTGTTCTTTCTAATGCATTCAGCTGAAACTGTAAATTTCCAGCAGAAGCCCAAACCTTGTCTTTAGAGAAATGTTTAAATAAGGGCAGATGGCACCTTGAGATGTCACTTCTCCACTCTAGTGTTCCAAGACAGGTTCAAATTCTATTCTACCATCCTTGATAGAGCTGAGGTTTTCTTTTTTTTCTTTTTTTTTTTTTTTTTTTTTAATAAATCTCCACCAATGGAGCTCTGTCCACGGAACTGAATGGTGCTTATGATCAGGGAGTTTGCACTGCATTTCTTGTCTAGTTTAAGGTACATTTTTCCCATTTAAAATCAAAGTTCATCCTTCACACAAGGGAAAGATTAGATTTTGCAGAGGCCTCAGACCTTAAAAATGTGGGTTACACACACCCACCGCACATTCCCCTGTAACACTGCTGCTTTTCCATCGGCACATCACAGAATCACAGCCTGGCTGAGCATGGAAGGACCTCCTCTGGGGGTCGCCTGGTCCCAGCTGCATGCTCAAGCAGGGCCACCTCCAGCTGGCTGCCCAGGACCACGTGCAGCTAACTTGTGTGTAGCTCCAAGGTGGGAGACCGCAGAACTGCCCTGGGCAACCTGTGCCAGTGCTCAGTCACTCTCACAGTGAAAAGGTGTTTCCTGATGTTCAGAGGGAACCTCTGGCATTTTGGTTTGTGCCTGCTGCCTCTGGTCCTGCCACTGGGCACTACTGAAAAAAGCCTATATTATATTATATGTATTTGTGGCTGTCTGTTGGGCTCTTTACAGCAGCTCCACATCCCTCTTGTACTGGGGAGACCAGAACTGGATACGGCACTCCAGGTGTGGCCTCATCAGTGCTGAGCAGAGGGAGGTATCACCTGCTGGCCACCCTGTTCCTCACACAGCCTAGGATACCGCTAAGTTGCTGTGCCACAAGGACACACTGCTAGCTTTGTGTTCAACTGAGTGTCTACCTTTTACATTCTAATATACAGGTTTTCTTTTATTTTTTTCAGTAACAGTAATGCATTTCCACTACATTTGTGGTCCCTCCAAAACTCCACCACCCTTAGCTGCACTTTCTTATTAGTATCACAGAAAACACCATTCCATTTCTTTGAAACCATTACTCTAATAACATGATCCGAGCTCAGATCTAAAGCCTGCTCTTCCTTAAAAACACAGGCAAGTAACTGCTTAACCAGTGCCCTCACCGAACCATTGCACAAGCAGAGGTGGAGGTCTATCACAGCAGAACTGGGAAATGCAGGATTCTGTGGTGGGCCCCCTCGTCTACTCTCTGCATGCACACACATGCAAAACCATATACTGCTGCTATCGGAGGTCTCTGAAACTTAATGAAAACACAAAACACAGGTTTGGATATTATACACTAAAATAAAGTAATTTGTCACTGTCCCTATATCATGACAGAATGAAAGCCAGACACTTTGAAATGTCATATTATAGAATTCTACATACCAAGAAGAAAATGGGTTGCTGACATACCATTGCTCATTCTGCCATTCCTCTTCTATGCAATGGAACTCTTAAACAACATTCAAATGACAAGAAACAATTAATGCATTTTTCTTTCAGTTTTTGCTTGCCTCATGCCCACAGCAGCATAAAAATATGCAGTGACATACAGGTTGGCTGAGTAAGGGAGATTGGCCGTAATGTGAAAGAAACTAGTGACATTTGGGAAAACATGGCAGACAAAGACAAAAAAAAACCCCCAAAAACCCCCAAACCCCAGCCACAAATCAGACCCCCTAAACCTTTAACAGCAGCATCTAACCAGCTGAGGGTGGGTGAATTAATCCAAGGTTGCATCTAAGCTGACATTAATAATTTTTCTAAGGTTGTCTTCTGTTCTACTGGTCTCTTGTCCTAACATCAATATGCCAATGGTTTGAGCAGATCATGAGGTGGTATCAAGTTGTTAGGAAATATTTTTCTCTCTTACATACAATAATGATGATTTGTGAATAATGTGCATGTGTTACAATACTTGTTTCCACAAGCGGCTGTAATGATTACATGTCATTAACAACAAAAAATCTGAGATTAAAAAAATGGAAGAGTCTGAAAAAGCCCAATAAATTCTATCTTAAGTTATATTTCAGCTATCACCAGTTGAGTTTACTGCCTTTGCAGGGGATTTTGTTGCAAGTTGCCTTTGCAGCCTCCCTGCATGAACACCACCCGCAACAGAACCAGACACAAAAGGAGCCAAGTTTAAATCAAGAAAATAAAGTCAAAGGAAGTAATGAAAAGCACAGACAAAATTAGTGTTCTTCTGTCTGGATGCCTGCTCTTTCTGCTTCAGAATGCCTCCCACTTAGTAGCAGGAAGCATGAGAGAATGTCAATTTAGACAGAAAAATTAAACAAAGATACTGTATTTTGGAATAACCAGGGCTCACTCTTGAAGTCTGAATAGGGATACAACCTTCCAGCAGTTGAGGACACTGTAACTGTGCTCATCACGGCTGATGGGTGAACTTCAGCTCTCCCACTAACCCACACAATCTGGCACTCCCACCCCATGGACTCCATGGCTGGGATTTACCTGGATCTGAGGGAATTCAGCACTGTTCTTACAGGAAATCAGAAGGAACCAACTACCCAGTATGTCTTGGATTTCTTTAAAAATCTCATCTTTAAAGCATTTTGTCTGGATTTCAATCATTTTGTGAATGTCTTTCACAACATCCCACCCCCCGTTCCAGGTGAAGAGGCGAGTGACTTCCTGAAAGACTGAATCTTTACGCTGTGGAACAGCAATAATAATCTCAGAAAGCAGGATTTACTGAAGGCTAACTTAAGTCTTGATACGGTGCCTAATAATGCCCTACCAGCTCCCATCCTTATGACTATTAAAAAATATTTTTCCTACTATAGGATACAGGAATCGCTTAAAAGATGATAATTGTTCTTAAAGGCTCATTTGTGCATTGGCATCATATATACTAAAAGTCTGACGTAGTATTTTAGAGCAGAGTTCTCACACAGCTGACATACTTTACGCCGAAGTACTTCTACTATTGATTTGATACATTTGTTTAGGCATTTTGTAAAAATTCTTAGTTCAGTAAATGCTGCAGGATCAAATAGCATACTTTCAAATTCTGCGAACTTTTATTATACATATTGTAAATAAATTCTGTGACACATTATTCAGCGTCAAAAAGGTTTCGTAAGAACTCTGTGCAATGTTTTCTCTTTGGTATATTTTGAAAATTATGACTCTGTCGTATTTATGAGTGTTAATGTTTAACACGTCCAGAGAAAAAACTGCTTTGTGCAACTGGTATCATGACATGTAACTATATCAACTGAATCACTGTTTTATTTATCTTTTATCCAAAGCATAAGCAACATAAAAGCCATTAAAATGAGAAATTAAGTACAAATCACCACATCTGTCTCAGCATGTGTAACACTATAGATTGTTAACACTAGGCTTGAGAAAGTTCTGAAGTTATCATTTTAGTTCTTCATAGACATACATAACAACAGAAAACGAGTTAAGCTCTCACGAGCCAGTGGTTCACTATTGGCTTATGCACAGGGTAACACAGAGAGGACAACGCTCGGTAAATCCTGCAGGGTGCTGAACCAGAAGCTGACTTGCCAGAAAATCATGTAACTGCTTGAAAGATTTTATAGCCTTTAAGGAAGAGTTCATTTGAGGAAATCAAGAAATAATAAGTATAAAACAGAGGATCAGAATTTCCTGGATCTCAGGAGGTTTGGGGTGTGATGCAGGGAACATGATGTCAGCACCACAGCCATGCAATGTCCCAATTGAATCCTGGTTTGCAAATCACACATTTTTTGGAAGAGATTATTAGTAAATATCTGGAAATATGTTGACTTTTTTGTACTTGCACTGTTTTTCCATCAGGTAAATACTGAGATGATTTATCAAATTACACAGTGCAGTAATTGCATGTTAACCCAAGCAAAAATTTGAAAAGAAAATGGATTCACAAATTACCATATGGAACAGGTCAGATGAGGAAGTCCTGAACGATTTTCTAGTTACAGTATTTGTTTCAATCTACTGTCTTTACCAGGAAAAATATATTTAAAAAACCCCAAACAAACAAAAGAATAATCTGGGGGTCAGATTTGCCAAAGTATTCTAAGTTTCCGGAAAAAAATTACAACCTTGTAAAACAAAATCTTTCAGTTAAAGTATATTAAGATAATTTTAAGAGATAAGGTACAAGAATGATTGAAAGAACTAGATAACCTAAGTAAAAATAGAAGGCAAATGATCCAAGTCTATAAAAAATGGAAAATTAAATACACAGAAGCAGCATAATAAGGCCAATCCTGTTACTATGATGATTAATGAGCTCCCTGGTAGTATTGACAGAGTAAGAATTTTGGTGTATGGCATCTGATATATTGCATGCATCAGAAATGAAAGTACCGACATAGCATTTTAGCCTAATAATTAAATTAATCAAATACAAAAATATGAGAAACCTGTTTGCATTATGAAAGCTTGAGCTAGTTTTACTAAGAAAGGTATACAAACTTATTTTATTAGAATTTCAGTATTAAAATATAGAAAATAGGGAAGTATGAATTCAAATGTAGGATCATTACATAACATAGGGTTTTAAAAAAAGTAATTTTTTTGTGTCTATAAATCAATGAACCTTAGAAAAGAAGGTAAGCATTAACTTTGCTTAATTTATCTTAATTTTACTGATAGAAAACAAAAGCACAGAAAAAGGAAAGAAATGCCCAAGGAAACAGGCAGGCAAGTACAAAAAATTGCAGTCCATGCTCCATATCCCTCAGGATAGTCCCTGCTGTTAGAAAATTACAGCATATTTAAACCATACATTGTCATGTTAAATAAGCATTGTTCTTCATGCTTTAAAATTAATTTTTCATACAATTCTAGAAAGTTTATAACATCTGATGCATTTTTCTCTGAGCCGCCTTTGCAGCAGTGTCTTTCAGTTGCTGCAGCAAGGGCCCAAT
Organism: Falco biarmicus; assembly: GCF_023638135.1. NCBI lineage: Eukaryota > Metazoa > Chordata > Aves > Falconiformes > Falconidae > Falco > Falco biarmicus. Next base: position 72,826,708 of record NC_079291.1, read on the forward strand.
TTAGCAGCTGGATCAATACCAACTGCACAGACTTCAGTGTAAGATTAACCGGGCACAGCCTCTTTGTCCACAATGCAACTATGGCTGAGTTAAGTGGAAACCCATTTTTTATTGTACAGAGGGAGGGACTCACTATCTATCACTGCTGGTTGGAAAGCGACATATTTCTTGTGCAGAATTCATCTTAAAGTATCTTGTCTGTTTGCAAAGAAGCACTGAAAAATTCTAATCAGATCTGTTTGTTGTGTATTTGTTTTCCCAGTTTACGATCTACACACCACCACCACATCTGGTAACCCCAGCTTCTAACCATCTCAGCTCCACTGCCCTGCCTAAGTTCAGTGCTAGTACCCCATTTTCCTTTTTAGCCCATTTACACATTCCTCCTGGCTCAGCAACTAATCATTTGCTCTCATTACAATCAAACAAAAATTGTAAGCTATGATCAGTTGTCAGCCACTACAGGTGGAGAGCATGTGCATTTCTGCATGATACATACTTAGCACTTTTCATATGAAAATATCAAGTGGAATTTCTAATGGAACTTTACAAAAAATAAAAAAAATCGATTAAAAACCCCTAAGAGAATAACCAAACAGGAAGCATGGGAAAGTAAACGTACTCACACCACATAAGCCTTGTGCTCTAAATGTAATAGGTGATAAATTCTAATAGGCTGTAAACACTGGAAGAAGAGGATTTTGAACTACGAATTAACCTGAGAGTTGTGCCATTAAGAAGTAACCTTCAGTCAAACCGTAGGAAAGTGCTTCACGCAGACGTTTAATGGCTCAGAACTTCTATAGTTTGCTTCTGATCCAAGACTACACACATAAAAGTAACGTGTAGGCACACTGGAAGAATCACAAAGCACATGCATCAGCACACCGTCCAGCCACACTGGAATATTTCAGCCTTCTGAAGAACAGATTCAGCCAAAGGTAAATATTTACCATAAACCAAGTTTATTTAAAAACATTTCTGACTGGTTGCCAGATTGCTCAGAGTGCCTATTTAGTTTTTTCTTCTTAAGCTTTTAACTTAAGAGCCCAAAAGGTGACAATGGTAGCAAAAAATGGTAGCAGTTTTATGTGCTTCTGCTTAGATTTTGGGGTCTTTTTTTGTCTGTTTTTAAACAGCGCAAATGATTTCTCATTACATATTAAAAATTACATAAAATCTTGCAGATATTGTAAATAATGCAATCCATAGTAAAACAGAAGAGTGAATTTATTAATAAACTATGAAGTCACAGATATCAAAAGAAAATTTAGTTCAAAAATTTTCTCTTCTGTGAAAGGGTTGTCTGGTTTCGTGTTGCCAGAAAGAACTGTACTCACTCATTTTACATAGATACCATGAAAAAAAAACCCACAACCAAACCCAAACCAACATACAAAACAACTGCATCTTCCTTATTTTTAGAGTTAATGGGGAAAAAACGATGCCCGAAGATAGCTTCCTGCATACAACTACAAGTGGATACAGGTGGCCCTCATTTTCTCCTGACAAACACATTTACTTACAAAAACATCTGTCCCTAACTAGATTGTCAGAAATAGGTTTTAAATATCACTTCTATATTATTATATTTTTCTATATTTATGTAAGGACTCTGGTTAGAAAAAGGAAATTCTTTTAATCTAGGGGTTAATCGGATAACTTGACATTCAAAATAGCTGTTATTCAAATACAGTTGACAAGTACCTTTCAGAAAGTTAATTTAGTTTCCATCTCTCTTCCCACCCCCCATTAACTCAAACCAGAAACAGTTATTTTACCTCACAGACACTCATTTCCAGCCCCAGGTTGCTCCCCTACAAGCCAGAACACCAGCCAAACTGCTGAGAGCTGGCTCCCGTTAAGCTCCAGCCGGCCCATCTGTAGATAATTTTACAAGTCACAGACGCAGCAATAACCACCAGCAAACCTGAGATACCAAAGGCTGCAATGAAGGCTCAGAGTTCACTTCAGACACATGTTCTGGCAAAGCAGGTTAGTTAAAAGTTTAAAAAAAAAAAAAAAAGTCCAATAATATCACCATTATCTACACAGGGACAAGTGATGTGCTCTCAAAAGTACTTGTAACAGAAATGGCATCATGTATCTTTCTTCTAATAAGTCTCTGCATTTCATTTTTACTTCCCACTCCTGTGACGCATTTCCTTGCTGTCCTACCTCACTTACTTGGCTAGCTGCTTGCTAACTGCGGCTTATTTGCACTTATAACCAGTCATTACATTTCATCATATCTAAATAATGACACTAATGATAGCAGGTTTACTTCTGTTGATTCAATAATGTATCACTGATAATATCAACATTGCAAAGTCTACTTATTCAAGAATCATTAATAAGGCCTTTCACAAAATCATGAAGATGGCTAATAATCTGCATTTAGATATAATAATGACGATGCTGCTAGCTTTATTTTATTGGCTTTTTGCTCCTGAATTCTTATGGTGAATGGATTTTTTTCATCCATTTTTTCTCCATTATATAAACACACCAAATTTACTTGAAAAATGACTGAAAAACCACCTTCTCACGTCTTCAGTTGAATTTAGGAATGCTGATGTTAAAAAAACCCAACAAAACCAGCAAACTAAATATTGTGGTATTACCATACATATCATATTGATGGTATGGATCATTATCATTGATCATATATTAATATCTACCAAAGAGTGTCAGCCCTCTCCATCTCACAACAGACTACAGGCAGTACAAAGAGAACGGGCTGGTTTCACCTGGAGATTAAAAAGTCAGTACATCCCCACATAGATATTAAACTGACCTCCTGCTAGAGCAGTGGCTATGCAAACACTTAAATCACTAGATCATTAAAAACCCTCATGCAGTTAATTGGAAGAGCTGACTATAACAAATCTGAATGTTTTGGCCAGTCTTGCACACACAGTTGCAGTAATGAAACTCTGCCCAGGTTGCAGGAGTGCAGAACCATACCGACAAAACGGAACAGGTTTGCCAGTGGAGGCAAGTCAACTGCCAGCAACAACAAAACCACTTGTTTTGAAAATATTACCTGTAGTATCAGGACTATCTAGGAAAACAGCTGTCTTACACAATAATTAGGAGTTGCTAATAATAAAATAATTTTTTTCCTAACATTAATCAAAAAAGAAGGATGGGATAGGTAAGTGTCAAACCCGAGTGAAATTGCATCCCACACTACTGCACCCCCAGATGAGGTTTACCTTGAAACTACGGCAGTGATTCCCTGACTTAACACAGGCATACCTAACTGATCCTGATCCGAACAGAACTATAACATCTGGGGAAATAAACAAACCACAAAACCCCCACAACCAACAAACAAATCCTGACAAACCCAAGGTCACCCCCGAACGCAGGTACCCAGGGCACCCAGCCCTGCCACCTGGCCAAGGTGGTGCAGGCAAGGCGAGCAGCGCCGCAGTCACTGCGTGGCACCTCCAGGGCACTAGCGCTGGGGCTGGGTGGGCTGACTTGGCAGGGGTCACCTCCACAGGCTGGGACCTTTGCCTTGGCTTGCTCTACTGGTGACTGTAACTGTTCTAATAGCCAGGTGGCTGGTGCCTAATTTGTTCCACGTCTGATTCTCTTTGTGCATTATAAACATTTATACAGAGAGACAGTAGTAACAAGGAGTTACTCTGTGTAGCCCGAGATGTTTCTGACTAAAGTAATGCTGCAGTGCCGAGGAACACAGGCCTGGCACGATGGCAAAGACCTGACAAGTTGGCACACAAGGTGTAGTGTAGAGAGGTTTGGGCACAGAGGTGGGAATGCTGGGGAGTTGATGGTTTTAAACGGCTTATCCACGGTCTGCTTAAGGAATGCAGAAATTAAGAGGTCTGGGAAAATGCTGTTTAGAGGTAAGAAAGAACAAAGAGCAAGTACCTAGCATGTGGAGAAGGCACTGTGTTACAGAAAATTCAGATGTAATGTGGCATCGCAGATCAATGAAGAAAGAACAAGGTGTTGAAGCATGTCAGAAAACACATAAAAATAACCCCAGGTGAATTGAAAGGAGAGGAGAGGAGGAGAAAGAGGAAACACCTTCAGCATCACACACTTTCCAGTAAGAATTCTGAACACTGGTGACCTGCTGCAAACTTTGAGCAAGACTAGTGGCTTTGACCTTAGGATCCAGAGGTGGGGTGGGAGAGTGAGCGTAACACTGGGAAAAGGGGTAGGTAGCTGAAGTATACATATGACATTTGAAACTGTAAAATTTTAAGTGTTTTCCTGTAATAATTTTACTAATAATTAATGTATTTTCCATAATAGTTTTTTCTGTTTGTTTGTTTTTTTTTTTTTTTTTTCATTTTTTCTGTAATAACCAGATCTGGCCTAGCAACATTTATATTTTTATATATATATATATATAACACAATTTTTATATAGATAACAAATTTATAATAAACAATAATAATACTATTAAGATAGTTACACTAAAAATAAATTCTTGGATCTACAGAGAAGGTTTGTTTTCTTTCTACCCATAAAACAATTTTTGCACAGAGCAAGGTGGTTCTATTACATTTGGCAGGGTGCCAGGACCTCGCTGAAACCCCCAGAGGAGTGCAAGGAAAGCAGCATGACAGAGGGCGTTCTAGTCCTGTGCCTACCGACAGAGCCTTGGTGCACAATAAACGCACAAAAACTGAAGAGTTTCTACTACAGGATCTGAAGGACTGGGAACACTCATCGGTCGCTGCTGCCTCGTTGGCAGCTGGAGGCAAACAACTGAATGGCAGCGGTGTGTGCCCCGACTCCCTTTGTGGCTTTAGTGACTCACTGCTGGAAGGTATGGCCCTCACAATGTCAGACAACTACAATTAACTGAAGCAAGTACACAGCAGCTCACTAAACCATCTTTCAGTTGCAACATGCTCTGTGAGGTTATCCAACCTCTTTTGGGAAAAAATGTAAACATCACCTCAAATGACTAGTAATCACATTAAGCAAAAACTGGAACAGAATAGAATATTTCAGTTGAGAGGGACCTTCACTGACCACCAACCCACCTGCCCGACCATTTCAGGGCTAACCAAACTTAAAGCATGTTATTAAGGGCATTATCCAAAGACCTCTTACACACTGACAGGCTCGGGGCATCAACCACAGCCCCAGGAAAAGCAGGCTAGGAAAGAGAGGTAGAAGACACAGCTGCAGTAACTACTTATCTTACCTCTGTGGATCCCCCCGACTGCAAATGAGCAGTGACTGATGTGGAGATAACAGCCCCGACCAGACTGCTGAAGGAGGACAGGCCCCCTAGCCCGTACCAGTCAGGTGAGGCAGCAGCCCTGCCACGTCTGCTTGAATGTACGGTTCTCCTTAATGATATAGAGCACTTGTTGGAAATCACTGATGGAGGTAAGGTACAAGATGCTAACTTATTTCCTATTTAAGGGATCTTTAAACTGGCTAATTTTAGCCTAAAGAAAAGTTAATCCCACTTGGCTCCTTAACCAGCAGAAGTGGAAAGGGCCCTATACTGGGCCTTTCTTTCTCTAAATCATGACATAGAAATCCCTTTATTTTTAATAAAATGAGAGTGAGAGTAAGACTAATTTAAATTCAACCTTCATGAACACCCCCTTAATCACTAAAAACTCAGGTACACAGATATTTTGATAAGACGTTACTTTGATTGTATGAGTCTGCTCAATAAACTGTTACAAAGACAGAAAAATTATTTTGAAACATTGAGGATTCTTGGGAACTGATCTGCCTGTACAGGAACGTATACAATCCCATATATACCAGTTGCCCTTCCCTTTTTCTCACACGCCCTGCTTTGTCCAACCAGCAACCTGCAAGGCAGCGGCGGTTCCCACCTCCCACCGCACCTGCACGAGCCCAGCTCCCTTACCAGTGCCTCCCACACCACAGCCAGTAGCTCTGGGCACAGACCAGTCCTTGGCCAGAGACAGGCTCCGGGTTTCCACAAGAAATAGAAATTTTCTGATAGTAGAAGTCCCTAAGTCTTGCTCTCCCTCTCGAGAGGGACTCTGGCCAGCGAAAACAACAAATATTTCATCGTCAATGATGACGCCAATCACACACTCACACGCTGAGGAAACGCCAACAGCATTGTATTTTCTCTTTTTTAGTTTTACTCTTGTTTTGTTATTTGTGATGCTACCAAAGCTGCATTTCATGTTTGGGTTCCTCCCCCCTTTAGATCAAAAGCAGTAGAGTGGACATAAACACAGAGATTTTTACTAAATTTCATTTGTTTTCTTATCTCTTTCAGATAATCCTTTTGAATAAAATAAAATGCTAGAGAACATCTGAGTGCTATATCATATCAACAGTAACTCAGCACTTAAGGACACACCATTTTAGCCCAGCAATTTGGTTTCCTTAATGTTTGCTGGTAAAGCAGACCCAACCAACCCTGGACTAGCATGCTCTCCAGCCCTTTCTGGCGTGTATTTGGAAAATATATACAAAATGGAGAGATGTTTCTTAACTTAAAAACAAAACAAAACAAAACAAAACCCACAAAAGGATTTCTTGGTTTTTTAAAGTGTTAGTATCAGGCTGATTAAATGTTGAGCCATTACAGTTCATTACAACAAATAATGAAAACAAAAATAAAAGCATATCGAAGTGATTTTTAAGCTTACAGCAAAAACTGAAAGAGGCGGAAATATGTAAAAAAATCAAATTACATTATTTCAAAGATAGTTTATATAAAAGGTGACCCAAATTTAAAGATTGTAGCATGTGCTTTGAATTTAGAAAACACACCATATTTTTGCAAGGCACTCATCTAACCTTAATAAAATATTTTGGAATCTAAAATAACATGAACAGATTCAAGAGAAAATAGCTTTCAATGAAAGCTACGGCTACTCTAAAAGAATTAATTAATTTTCCTTCATCATAACTCAAGAAATACATGTTAAAAGACAGTTAATATCATAAATGTTGATTTCCATCTTTAAATTTCCTATTACATATTTGTAGATAAACTACTTTTTTTTTTCTACAAAAATAACAAAGAGCTACACACTAAATTCATAAATATATTTCTAATGCCATACATCAGAGTTCAGGTGAAATACATCACTCCCAAGATGTAAAGGACTAATTCATTACTATTTTGCATTACTATTTGGCAATCTTCTTAAATATGAAAATGTAGCTACTACGTAGAATTATGTACTTCAGAAGTCTTACAAAAAGATGCCATAATTACCTGGGTTTTATCACACGATTGCTAATAACGCCATAAGTTGTTTGTGTTTCCCAGACAATTTGCATGTGTTTGCAAGTTTCTGAAACACACGATTTTTAGTCTGACACTTCCCATGCTTAACTCTTTTTAGGCAGGGAGCCTCGAAAGTGGATCCTGAATCTTTCAGGGAAGGGTACACACATGAAAAATATTTTAAGAATCCGTTAACACTATCAGAGAAAATGTTTAGAATTTCTCAAGAGAAACAGTACATGCAACCTGTCATATGTGCTTAAGGAGAATTAAAATAATATAAAGAAATCACTTCCAGAAAGGCACAAAGTAAGATTTTAGTAAAGCTTTGTCAAGCCACCAGTCCCCAGAGAGCACCAAGCCTGTTAACGTGTGCATTCACGCATGGCTTTAATAATGTAAATAACCTCCGATTCCACTGGAATCATTCACGAGTGTACCACATACACAGGCTGGAATTGCTGAATCGTTGGGAGGATTTTCTCTTAACTATTCATAAATCTGAAGACAAAAAGACTATTCATTCCAGTTACAAATCTTCTGATTCTTTATAAATCCAACCACACCTTCATTTTAGGAACAGGGCAGGTCCGATCCTGGGCCAATGGCCACAAGGAGATAAAAGATGTTATTTTTAAAAGCTGTTTGGCTAAACAGATATGCAAAGTTCATGCCTAATGTAAAAAAAAAATAAAATTGAATATCACAACTTGTATTTTCAAATAAAATGTGAAAATGGGAAAAATACAGTACATATTCATATAGGACAGAAATAAATCTGCACGTTACATTACAAGCTGAGATTCCTTTACAGTGCTAGAAGGAAGCTTCAAAGCCTGCATTACAGTTTTAAAAGTTCCTATCATTTCTTGACCTAAAATATATAAATAATGAGCTAATGCTTTCTGATTCTGCTTGCATCAGCCTTCTAGACAACTGTCTTTTGTCAGTTGCTAAATGGTTTTACAGAACGTACGTTACAGAAATTTCAGCACAAGCCCAGGGCAGCCCAGTGTTTCAGGACAATTCCAGGTGGAAGTCAGGACTGATAAGCAAACTGTACTGCAAACTGTGGGAACTGCTGAATAAAGAAATCTCCCTTTTCCAAATGTCCTAATCATCAAGATTCACAACTGATAAAATATCTATATGAACAGAAGAGCTCTTTCACCACTTGCATCATTTAAAGTAATATCCTCTGTCCAGCAATGATCAGTATTAGATGTTTATGAAAGAATACAAGCACCAGTCTTTCCCACAGTAATTTGCAAAGGGGGACATCCTGCATTTTGTTTTGTAAGGAAACATTGCACAATAATTTACACAATTATTCATAACTTGCTTATATGTTTTGCATCTAAAATATCCAGTAGCAAAACTTTGCAGAATAGCATTACATAGCATGAAAAAAAATTCTCTTGAGTCATTGCTTGACCATTCTATCGAGTCCATAATCCTTGCCTTATGAGTCATATCGTTACAATATCAATATTCAAATCAATATTAATAATAATTTAAATCTATCACTTTTCTCTCATTTCACTCACCTGACAACTCTTCCTAGGCAAAGACCTCTAGCATGTTTTTAATGTCTTCCCTGTACAGAAACTATTCCGTACCCTGGATCGTTCCTTTCACCTTACCCGGGGCTACACCCTTCTGAGCCACAGGGTAACCAGAACTGCTCACAATAAGCGCCTGTAAAACCAGTGCAAACTCCAGCAGACACACTACTATATTTTCTGTACCAAATGCCTTTCCTGAAAATTGCTAAATATTCAATTGGCTTTTTTTGACAGCTGTCAAGCACTGAACTAATGTTTCTGAGAACTCCATCTGATGTTTCCAAGAAAGGCTTCTGAGCGATAATAGCCATGGCACTCCCTCCTCGACAACAGATTTCCATCTATTATGAAATTCTGAAAGTGATTTTTATTCTGTCACTTAATCCTTCAGCTTTCTGCACTTCCCCAGTCAGTCTTAGTTTTGTCTGTTCTGCATAATCCTGTCTCAACATAAATTTATGTCATTATTTTGTCCCTTTCACACAGAATAGTCTATGAACAGAATCCCTTTCACTGTAAAAATTCACCATTTATTCAGAGTAGTGAAATACTTGTGAATTTGCCTTTGTTACACTTTAGCCTCCTGGTTCACTGGATGTGCACTTAAAAATCCTCCATTGCTGCTTCTCTCTGTGATGTGAGGAAGACCCTAATCTCCAGGCTCTGCTACCAAAGTGTGTTTAAGGTTACCACTCTCTTCTGGGTTTGGCTGTATTTTCCCACTGACCTCCTTATCTTTACAGTGAACCTATCTCCTCTTTTCTCAGTATAAACTATATTTGCTATATGCACTGCTTGCCCTATTATCAGCAACTATTTCAGCTGCCACTAACCCAATGCTGTGAAACCTTTCTGCAATTCTCTGATTTCTCTAAAATCATTGTGTTATCAGCAAGTGTTCTTTGCCTTTCCATGCAACCTTTTTCCAGGTCTTCCACTGATGCTTCAGTTCAAGCAGTTTATCCCCCTCCATAAAGAATGGATGTTTGTACAAGAACCTTCCTGACTTTACTGCAGAGAACATTTGCCCATGGAATCAGGCTTATTTTCAGGTGGCCTTTCCATACTTTCCAGGACTTTTGTTCTTTCCATCTTACATTATAAGCAATGGGAGTGTTATGCTGTTTTTCTCCCGTCTCTTCCTTCAACACTGAGCACAGAAAGTTCATAAGGAAGGGACAGTATCTCCACCTGGAATGAAGCATGAAATCCATGTAGGACTTCATTCCCAGATCTGAGGGAAGCAGGAGAAACATCCCATGAGAAGTGGGATGGACAGAAAGAAGCGGGAGGGGAGTGAGCCTGGAACAGACCATTACTGAAACAGCCACACTGAGTGGAGACAAAACAGTATGTATGATAACCTCCCCACTTTTTCAGACCACTTTGAACAATAACACACCTCCCAAGAAACTACGGAGGCTGTCCTTGGACATCACAGAGGAGCGTTAGTTAAGGGACTGTTTGCATGGGCTTTCATTTGGGGCCAATGGTCCCAAGGAAATAATTTACTGACATCAGAGGGACAGGCTGTGGACACAACCACAGCCAATTTTAATATAATCCATTTTCTTTAAGAATATTAATCATGAAAGAGTTGTATCATGTTATATTGAAGTGGCTTTTAGGGACAACCAGAACGTGATACTATTAGCCCTAAACCTACACAGAATCATTCTATTTCATTTAGCACATCAGATGGTACATAACATTTTTAGCGTTTCAGCAAGTGTCCTTTAGAACTGTTTCACAAGCACTCTCTTAGGAATTTTACTGCTCCCTCTCTTTGGTATACAATAAAGCATGAGTAAAACCCTAGCTGTAATTATATCCATCATGTTATGGAAATGCAGGCTTTCTATGGTACTTAAACTTCAAGTATAAAAGAACATTTTTTTCCCCTGAATCTATTAAATAAACATGAGGTATATTGTTTTAAGCACACCTGTAGGTTGTAAATTTATATCCTCCTAACCATATTCCTTAAATCAGTATTTCTGAGTCAGTAGTAAGAAATTGTATTGATCTGCCATAAAGTTACTTGTGTAGTATGTGGTTCAGTTTGTTTTATTAGTGTGTTCATCAGTAGCTAAGAGCTAGAAGAACTGGCTGTATTTTTTCCAGAAGAATATTTTTCCAAGTCCCACAATTCACGTGTTCAGAATTTCTGCCTTGAATGACCAAGCCACCCCTTTGGAACTGATTCTGCCCCGACACACTCAGATCCTGCCACCTGAACCTTCCCACCAGTTTAGCAGTAAAACTGATCATCTCCGGCAGCATGCATCTGTGCCAGGAGAATACACACCAGCCACACACACATGGCAGTGCTACCACTTCATTACTACCCTTGTACTGTCGCAGCACTCTCCAAACTATCACGCTGCAAACAAAGTATTTTACTATCTCACCCAGCACACTCTTCATACATTCCCTCTGCTGCCTTCTCCTCATCTTGCCTCATCCAGGGCACACTCTCTCTTCTCTTGATTCTCTCGATTACTCCTCTCTCTCTTCTTCCTCGGCTGCTCCCTCTTCATTGGCTCTCAACCACTTAACTTAACCAGCCACAGCTGCACCTTATCTACATCAACCAACCTGCAGCCCCTGAAGCCAACCACAGCTGTATGTTATCAATGCTAATTAACCCAGCTTCATTCTTCTACAATTCCCCCTTTTTTTTCTTAACATTTCATACTTTATGTTTTGAACAATCATTACAACCTTTATAAAAATAAATTTTTCATACAGTCTTCTATAAATCCTCTACATTGTACCTTCTTGTAAGATCTTACAAGTGATTTTTGCATATTTCACATATTGCTGTTAGGAGTCATTGGTGATGATTCTGCCTCCTATAAGCGTGCTTTGTTGTAACCTATACAAGCTATCTGTTTTACTACTAGTAGCCAAGTTGCACAAAAGCTTGTCAGACAGAACAAGCCCTGCTGCCTGTAGGATAAGACGCAAAACCAGAAAACACAAATATTTGAAAACCATAACTTATGCTGAGATTTTTTGTGGGGTTTCAAGAAATCTAAGTGCTTCAATATCCTAACCTGGATTAAATAAAAGAGAAAAAAACAAACTTAAACTATTTTGGCTTTGCAACTTTTACTACTTGTAGACTGTACCAATCTTAAAATCAATAGCACACATCAACTTGGTCTTGTTGAAAACGTAACTTGTGAAAGATTTCAGATCAATGTTTTCCCAGTGTAGGCCCTATATTATTGTTATTGTTATTATTAAACTGCATCATTTAACTGCGCAAAATATGCCTCAGGAGAAAGAAAAAAAACCCAGCAAAACTCTAAACCTTCAAACCAAACCACTACTCCTCCAGTGTTTCTATTGCACCACTTTGACTCTTTTCCAGATGTGCTCATCAAACTTTGTTCCTCTGGGGCGCAGACGAAGGAAGCAGAAACTTCACAGCGAAGAAGAAAAGCAGCAGTTTTACAGTGCATTGCATCTGCCTGGGACACAGTTAATTTTCTTCATAGCATCGCAGATGGTGCTGCGTTTAGGATTTGTGACTAAAATGGTGTTGATAACGCAGCAGTATTGTTGCTATTGTCAAGCTATAGCTGAGCAGTGGTTGCACAGCACCAAGGTTTTCTTTTTTTAATTTCATTTTCCTCACTCTCCTTCCCCAGCCAGTTGGCTGGGGGTGCACAAGAAGCTGGGAGGGGACACAGCCAGGGCAGCTGGCTTGGCCTGACCAAAGGGACATTCCAGACCATATGATGTTCTCAGCTACAAAAGCTTGTGGAATGGAAGAAAAAGGGGGGAACGTTCATGGCTATGGCATTTGTCTTCCCAAGTTTCGTTTCCTTCCTGGAAATGGTGAAACACCTGCCTGGCAACGGGAAATAGTGAATGAATTCCTTATTTTGCTTTGCTTGTACGCACAGCTTTGCTTCACTTAAACTGTGTTATGTCAACCCATAAGTTGTTTTTGTTTTTTTTTTCCTTCTCTTTTACCCTTTCGGTTCTGCCACCTGTCCCACCGGGGCAGTGAGTACGCTGGTGAGTGGGGGCTGATCTGCCATCCAGGGTCAACCCACCACATACAGGTAAGCAGGTTTCTTGACTCTCTTAGTATAAAGAAGATACACCCAAGTCTGAAATACAGTATGTGGTAGGTGAATAGGATTTGTGTGCTGGTCCCTGAGAGCTGCCTTATCTAACAAGCACTTGGCCAACTGCTTCTGTTGGGTAAAGTCAAAACATACCAGTACACCGTCACTCACAGCGAGGTACGGCAGCTTTCCTCCCTCTGCACACACAGCCAACTCTGTTCTTCAATCAATCCGGCCAGATTTGCTCTGTATGATGAGTGTGCAATGATTTTGGTATAGGTCACAGACAAATCTCTCTCGTGAATGCACTAACAGACATGTAAATCTATTTCAATATTGTAAAAGATGTAGGCTTTACTTGGTGAGAAATCCCAAAATCGCTAAACCCCAGTGACCAGTGCCAGAACACTCCCACAGCTGCTAGTGAGCTTCTAGAAAGGTCCACAGTCAGAAGCAGTTCTGAGAGGTACAGTTCGATTTCTGAAGGTAATAAACAATCCTGAAGGAAGGGTAAATGTTGCTAAATACAAATGTATTCTGTCAAACTCATGTGCTGCTTCAACTTTTTACCTCTCTTCAACTATGTAGAGTAAGAATAAAGATTTCATTTTACATCAGCAGATTTGTTCTTCCCTCCCAGCATTCTCCTTCTGTGCTGAAGACACGTTTTCAAACTGCCATCCCATACTCAAAATATAAAGAGCCATCAGTTATATGATTTCTAAGATATCTTGCAGGGTCAGTAAAAATTCTCACATAGCATGTTGTTTATTGGTTGTGCACAAGCTATACCAGAATAACACGTTACAGCACAAACTTGTCAACTCAGTAACTAACCTCAAGTGTCAAGTGTAATAAGACAAAAAAAAAAAAAAAAAAAAAAGGGGGGAAAATTAAAATTTCCCCACATCTCATCCAATTATTACAATCCAAACCTCCTGCTCATTCCACGAAGAGCAGCAGTAAAGATACCCCCCCACCGAAACCCTACTGTGCTGTCAGACTTGTGCTCAGCGCTGCGGCCAGACGTGACTCAGCAGGACCTCCCGCCTGACACGTGGAAAGCCGAACGCGGAGTGCACTAGGTGGACTACAGATGCACCATATGCAGGGGCAGAGCAATTTGCCATTGAACACAGGACTGTCTTACCAAGCATTTAGCACAACATTCTGCACACGTGCGCTGCTGCAGGCCCCCAGCTTTGCCGCTTGCTAAGACAGCCGTACCCAACCTAGCTGTGCTGAAGCAGCAGCTGCGCTGGAGATGTAGCAGCACACTAACATACGGCAGCAGTAACACAGCAACACAGAAATAAATCCTCCAGGAATCCTGGGCTGCTAACACACCCCGAAGCCCAGAATATCATGCTACAGTTAACAACATTTGCCATACAGAACTACCCAAGCGCTTGCAATGACTGTACCTTCTCCTTGCACAATTAGCATTATCAGAAAAAGTTACAGAAGTCTGTAAGCTCTTCAAAGAAGAAGAAAAAAGGATCAAGTGTATATCTTTATTAAAGAATGCTAATATCCTTGACATGACCCAGATCATCATGAGGACTGTTACATTTCAATTAGCTTTGAGCTAGGCTGATAGGACTTTTCTAATAATTGCATGATTTTCTTGAGGAAAATTTTCAATTTTTTATGAGACAGGAGAGAGCATGAAATTCTAAGTTCTTTTTCACTTGTTAAATGTAAAAATCATTAACAATAAAAGGTACAGGATTAGAGGGAGAGCAGGAGGAAAGATGGCCTAGTAATGGAGGCGATGATTTGGGATTTGAGAAATAGGAATTGAAATCCTAGCTCTGCTATACTTCTCCTGGCACATCAGTCAGGATGTTAAATTTTCTGACTTCTCCTTCTGTAATAAAGAGATAATAACATGCACTAATCTCACAGGAATTTGGGGACTTGATATCTCTTAAATGCCACAATGCTGTGGAAATGAACTTGATCAAAAACATCTTAATGCTGTAATTTGGAGAATATCCAGAGTGCACTCAACTGCCAATGGAAGTATTGGAGGCTAAGTGTTTACAAGCATGTGAAAATTTTCATAATGCCTGAATAAGAAAATGTCTGCAATGCAATGTTTTTGAAGGAAAGATCTAAGTAGTGTCAGAAAACAGGCTGCTACATACAGTATATTCAGATCCTAAGGTTAATTTATATTCAACCCCTATAGCTTTTACTTGGTAGACTCAAAACACCACTTGCAAAGATGGAGGATTTAGAAAGTTCACAGAGGAATCCATCAGAAAGAAATACTGACTGCATTCTTGAAAGAGGCAGGAGAAAAGAATGAACTCTTAGATATTTTTTTACATGTACATTTGTATACGGCCAAGAAAGAATTACAAAGCTGACTTTACTTACAGAGTTATAGTTCAAAATAATCTAGGGTAGTATTTCCAAATTAATTGCTTGTGTGAGGGGTCTGTCTCTTGTTTTCAAAATGTCCTATGCAGTTGCAGTAAGCCTTCTGCTCTTGAATGCGCTTTGAGAGAGTAACTTCTAAATTCTTTAGATGCTCAAATAAATACATATATCATTATGTGCAGCAGTGATTAAGCACAATCTAACCAAGGGCAATGTCTTCCTTTATTTATGTAGGAAGATCATGATTTATGTGAAATGACCAGCATAACCACCTGTAAAATCAGAAGTAGACCACTGATACTCTGATTTGTAGCTTGTACAAACACACACCCCTGCCCTGTTACAATTTAGGTAATCATAAACTATAGCAGTGATTAACTTTGATTCATGTAAAACTGCTCCCACATACCTGCTCTTTTTCTCTAAGATCGCTAGAGATTTTACTGATATAAACTTAAAATTAATGATGTTCCATAAAAGAAAACAACATTTTCTTCCCTTGGGAAAGAAATAAGATAAACATTGGAACATGGAAATCAAAAAACCAAACAAACACCAACCAAACCCAGAAAACTAAACCAAGGCAGCATATTTAGTCTCCTGCGCTGGAAAAAGTTAAAAGATCATATCTAAGGAAACAGGTGCCTAACTAATAGAAAAGTAATATTAGAAATCAACCACCTAAACCTGACTTACCTTGCACCAGCAGTAAAAAAAAATTCACACACAGGTCAGGCTTAGCTACCTTAGTTAAGCTTTTGCTGAAGAAAACACATCCATGAGAATGTTCTCCTGCTTATCACTGGGAGCGTGTAAAAGCCTCACTGCTTCTGGTCCGTAATGAATTCCTACAATAACTGTTGAAGATATCGCAAAACAACAATGAATAATATGACAGTGGAGCAGATACTAACAACTAAACAGTTCCCCATCCTAGCTCAGATGAAGTAATGGAGCAGAACTTACTGCTTCATTTACGTTATCTAACTACCATTCTTCAACCCTTTTTTATTGTAATTCACAGATATCAGTAATTCAGTGCTGCAATTTTAAGAATACTTAACTCTCCAGACTAATACTATAATTCAGACTACATTAATAATACAGAGATGAATAAATAAGAATACAATCATTAATGTCTTTTTTCCTTATACATTTATTACAAAATGGTTATACTGGTTTATTTCTAAAAGAATTATGATATTTTAAAATAACTCTCTTTCACAATTATTTTGTTTATGCCTCTCAGGTAGAAATCTCTAGATCATACTAAACTCCTCAGATAGCTCTGTGGCATACTATGTTGTTTTGGAAAACAGATTTATTGTATTAACAATTTTAAAAGATGTGTTTAATGAGGGGAAATAAGGACCCATAATTCCCAATAACGTTTTTTCAATGCAATAAAAGCCATTTGTCTGTTACATATTTCAACATGCTTACAATTCCAAGGAAAACCCAGCTCTGAAATTAGAGGGAAAAGGGGTTTAAATGCCCTCCTTGCAATGGCTTTATAGGCCTTTTACATACAGCACAGCAATTAGTTTTGTGTCACTGACAGACTGCAGAAGTGAAGATAAGACTGTTTTGAGATAGACAGCGTATCTGCATATATGCATCTACATCCACTGGGGTTTACAATGTGCCTGCTGCCCAGCCCTCTGAACTGGGAACCAGTCAATGATCTTTTATGTCACTCGTGCAGATCATGGTCATTACATAGAAGATCGATCCCATTCGTTGTCTCTCAGTTCTAACCAGCGTATGACAGCCAGAGCACGGAGCTCATGGCACGTGCTCTTGCCTAGTGCTGCACTCCGCAGCATTCCCACCTTCATGAATTCAAGTTCGTGACAACAGAACAGGAAAAATGCTCCAGTCAAGGGAATGAGTGAGGACTCTGCTCCTCTAGGGTTTACACCCATTTCTGCTACAAACTGCTTGCCAGTCACTCTTTGTGCTCGATTTCCACTTGTATATTTGGAACAATTCTCTCTCCTTTGCCTGTCATGTTTATTTTTAGTTGTTGTTTTCTGGACCTGTGTTTTATTGCTTTGTTTACGGGTTTGCTCAATGCACTGCAGCTTTGGTCGAGTACTGTAGACATTATTACACAATTAATAGACAGTCAAATGCCAAAGAAATCCATAGGCTACAAAACTGAATTTTAACATCCAGGATTTCTCTCTAAACTGTTTAAACTATACTTACCTCAACATATTGATCTATCAAAATGAAAAAGGAAAATACCATAAAGCAATCATAGCTAGAAATTATACTTAAATTGAACTGAAGCCCACTGAACACAAAATTTACTGTGACTATTACATGAGGTTCTCGACACTTGTGAGAGATATTTGTTTCATTACGCACAATTCCATCATCTTAACACGTCTGTGTTGGAGTGGTATTGCTCTTTTAAAATGCTTCTTCTAAATAAGGGACTGGGACAAACCATTTTATAATCAGTAATGTTCTACATGTGTACACCATGTCACGGGTGAATAGGGCATAACGCCCAGCCATATGGTGTACTTAAGAGCCAACTCATCTACATAGGCTGTTACCAGGCAACATGCTGGACTTCAGTCTGAGCTTGGTTAAAAGATGACCTCTTAGCCCTAGAAATTGATTGATATTCATTGTGCTGGTTAGGTTATGATCACAAGGGAAAATAATAAAACCAATTATGCACATTGAGATTTGGCAGCACTAAACCTTCCCCAAATTCCTAACGAGTATTTTCTTCTTACTTGTCATATATCCCAAATCTCGGCTTTAGCTTGTTGAAGGAAGATGAATATCTTTTCCTTTAACTACACTTACAGAAACTAAAGCACTATATGCACAGTCAAATCAATGTTAGCTTCCTAAAAACATGCCAGTAATTATGCCAGGGACCGCTGTCTCCCATGGGTTAGAAACCCCAACCTCATTCTTGCAATTTTTTCCAGAATTTTTCTAACAGAAGCTGTTCAATTGCATCAAATTCTGCTAAGAGCTATAAGGTTATTCTGTGACAGAAAATACTGTTCATGACAGAGGAGAAGCAAAAAGCAACAAGCATGCTGAGCACTATAGAATTCATTTGAATCTGTCCTCAAGATGAACAGGATTTTTTTTTTTTTGTCCAGTAAGTCAAACAGTCTTTTGGAAATAATGAAATCCTTTTTTCAAAGACATTAAGAGGATGATTGTGTTCAGTGTAGGAGAATAAATGTAAAATTCTTCTTATTTCCAACAAGGACTGTATGTCTCATTTTTTTCTACAACACCAACCTTTGTGTGTTGGGGCAGAACTGGACTACTAATATTAACACATTTGAAGAAAAGAATTAATCTAGTATCTTATTATGTCAATACACATGTGCGACTACTTTCTATACATAAAACAAAGAAAAGTACAGGTATAAATGTATATAAAATGTAAACATCTTCAGTTGGCCCAATATAGAACAAGCCATACTTATTACCCAATCCAAAGTGTTAGAGCATCACAGTTTCCTTTAAGCAGAGGATTACTGAAAACCTGAGAAGTACCAAATACACACCTACCAAGAATCATACACGCAGCTTTTTCTGATACTTCTGTATTCATCAGAGTAACTACAGAAAGTGATATCCTGATTAAAAAGTGCCTAATCAATATGGTCTCTAAGAATGTGTTAAAACTAAAAACTTTACAAGAAAAAATAAATTTCAGGAATGAAAGAGCAGCAAATAGTTTGGATGTGAAAGTCTCTTCTCAAGGAAGGAAACAAGTGAAAAATGAATCAGCACAAATACTTTTTCACATCCTTCAAATTTTGGAGCTTAATTCACAGTATTACTCTATTCTGACATTATGGGTACATTTAAAAAGGCAAGCATGATGAATTTATCCATAGCCGTCCTAAGGGAAAAAAGTGTCTGTGACTAATTTATATATAAAGTAATTTCTTCTTGACAGAATCATCCTAAGGTAAAATAAATATGACAGTGACATAACCCTAACATGTAAAAGGGTCAGAAACGGGGAAGATTATTTTCTAATCATGTCACTAGCAAGTTGTTGTTCACTGAAGACTAATTGTACTTACGGTCTACTAGCCCTGTGAGCCAGCATGCTGTTGTGGATGGCTACAAACTTTTTAGGAAAGCCAGGACAGTGAGGAGGTGATGGCACTGCTCTTTATGCGAGGGAGCAACTGGAATGTATCGACCTCTCCTCTGGGGTGGATGCAGAACAGATCGAGAGTTTACAGGTGAGGATTAAGGGGCAGGCCAACATGGGGGCCACCACTGTGGGTGTTTGCTACAGGCCAACTGACCAGGAAGAGGGAGTCCATTAGCCCATCTACAGACAGCTGGATGCAGCCTCAGGACCACAGGCCCTGGTTCTCATGGGGGACGTCAACAACCCTGACACCTGCTGGAAAGGCAACACAGCTGGGCACAGCCAGGCCAGGAGCTCCTGCAGAGCCCTGATAACTTTTTGATGCAGGTGGTGGAGGAGCCAGTGAGGTGAGGTGTGATGCTGGACCTTCTACTCACAAACACAGAAAGACTGGCTGGGGATATGAAGACTGGGGCAGCTTTGGCTGCAGTGACCATGAGATGTCAGGATCCTTTGGGGAGGAGGCAGGTCACTAAGTAGGACTGCAATCCTGGCCTTCAGGAGAGCTAACTTTGGCCTCTTCAAGGACCTGCTTGGAGGAATCCCATGGTTTAGGGCTCTGGAAGGTAGGGGGGTCCAAGAGAGCTGGCTGATATTCAAGCAATACTTCCTCCAAGCTCAAGAGAGGTGCATCCTCATGAGTAAGAAATCAAGCAAAGGGGGCAGGAGACCTGTATGGATGACAAAGGAGCTTCTCACAAACGGGAGGAATAAGTTTACGGGATGTGGAAAAAGGGACAGGCCACTTCGGAGGAATATAGGAGTGTTGTCAGAGCATGCAGGGAGGCAACAAAGGTGGCTAAGGTCTGTTTGGAATTAAATCTGGAGAGGGAGGTCAAGGACAACAAGAAGAGCTTCTTCAAGTACATCAGTAAGAAAAGGATGAATAGGGGAATGTGGGCCCGCTGCTGGCGGAATGGCAGAGCTCAGAGGGCTGTGATCAGCGGCGCAGTGGCGCAGGTTTGGCTGGAGGCTGTAGCTCGCAGTGTTCCCCAAGGGTCAGTGCTGGGTCCAGTCCTACTCCAATTTATTCATCACTGACCTGGGTGAAGGGACTGAGCGCACCCTCAGCAAGGTTGCTGATGACACAAAACTGGGAGGAGTGGCTGATACACCGGGAGGTTGCACTGCCACTCACTGAGACCTACACAGGCTGGAGAGTTGTGGGGAGAAGAACCTCATGAAGTTCAATGAAGACAAGTATGAGATGCTGCAACTAGGGAGGAACAACCCCACAAACCAGTACAGACTGGGGATTGACCTGATGGAAGAAAGACCTGGGAGTTCTTGTGGACAGTGAGCTGCCCATGAGCCAGCAGCGTGTCCTGGTGGCCAAGAAGGCCAGTGGTGTCCTGGGGTGCATGAGGAGGAGCGTGGCCAGCAGGTGGAGGGAAGTCATCCTCCCCCTCTGCTCTGCCCTGGTGAGGTCACATCTGGAGTGCTGTGCCCAGTGGTGAGCTCCCCAGGTCATGACACACAGGGAGCTACTGGAGAGGGGCCAGCGGAGGGCTACAAAGATGGTGCGGGAACTGGAGCATCTCCCTTGTGAGGAAAGGCTAAGGGAGCTGGGCCTCTTCACCTGGAGAAGGGAAGGCTGAGGGGACCTTCCCAATGCCCACAAACACCTCAAGGGCGAGTGCCAAGGGGATGGGGCCAGGCTCTTCAGCGGTGCCCCGCGGCGGGACAAGGGGCAACGGGCACAAACCCCAACACGGGCAGTTCCATCTCAATATGAAGAAAAACTTCTTTCCTTTGAGGGTGACAGAGCCCTGGCACAGGCTGCCCAGAGAGGCTGTGGAGTCTCCTCTGGAGACATTCAAACCTGCCTGGACACGACTCTGCAACCTGCTCTAGGTGACCCCGCTTCAGCGG
Organism: Falco biarmicus; assembly: GCF_023638135.1. NCBI lineage: Eukaryota > Metazoa > Chordata > Aves > Falconiformes > Falconidae > Falco > Falco biarmicus. The sequence goes on from NC_079291.1 coordinate 72,848,005, forward strand.
GGGGTTGGACTAGATCTCCAGAGGTCCCTTCCAACCCTGAGCAGTCTGTTATCCTGTGATCAGCATGGCCAGCTGTGAAGTCCAAATTATTTCTTCATTCGTTGTGACAGCACAACAGAGATTTCAGACAAATTCCAAGGAAAGTACAATAAACAAACAACAACAAAAATCAGCGCACTTACTGAAAGAAGGCTCCGATCATGAAAACAATAGGCACCACTTGCATGGGGCTTCTGTGTAGTTTCCTAAGAAAAGAAAAACACATTCTTACTGTAAATGAGAGACTCAAAGGAGACTGTATTTGTGCCCTGCACCCATGGACAGCTGAAGGTAGGCTTTAAGACTCAAAGTGTTGTAATAAAATATAAAATTGATAATGCATTATTTGGGCTTTCACAAGAAGGTTTGCATACATAATTGGGTCATAATTACATTTTTATTGTAGTACAAAGCTGAGCAGCAAAATCTGCTTATTGATTCACAAATACCAACAAAGATTTATTGTTTATTAATCAATTGTTCAATAGACAGTAAAAATTTCCAGGCGGTTTGCAACTTATTTGAATCCTAAATCCTAGGTTTGCATTATGAACTTAAGTAAAATAGACATGCAATTACTATGCCATAGTTTAAAATTTTCCCCAGTATAGATTTCTGTTTCGATAGAAACACACAACCATGATTTACTTTTTGTGTATTTTTCGATTGAAAACTTCAAGCAATTTTTCAGAAGAAAAATGATCATAAAATGCATAAACAAAAGTGGTCATCCAAAATATATTACACATGCACACAGCTGGCAATTAGAATAGGGTAACATTCTATTCCAGTCCACTTTTTCTTACTGGTGAGCAGCTTTGTGAAATGTAATATTTTACTGAGTTATTAATTGAATTTTCGAAGTTAAAGTAAGTTCAGCCATGTTTTTCATAACAGATTCTCCCAATACGCATTTTTCATTTCCATGTGCACGTAGTAGTATATACTCTCTGATACCAAATACTCTTCAAAGAAAACACATAGCTAGGTATATGTATTACCAAAGCATTCTCTAGATAAATTTAATATACTTTTTGTCCACTTAGATAAAATTCCAAACAGTAAATATACTGAATATTTGTTCACAAAGGATGTTATTCCTCATATGTGACTTCATTTTAAACAAAACAAATAAACAAAAAATTACTGATTCATAAATCGTAGTGGCTGTCTCTAATGCAGTTGACGGTAAATAACAAGAACTACCAGTATCGGAAAGGTACAGGTTCTACAAGCATGTCAGGTAATACTGCAACTATGGTAATACTGCAACTACCTCACATTTAAAAAAAAACAACCAAATACAAAACCAAAAAAAAAAAACCAAACCCACCACCAAAAAAACCCACCTATCTCTCACATAAAAAAAGCCCTGACAGGTTCAGAATCTGAAAAAGTAATAATCAGCAACAGAAAACACTTGCATTTTGGTCATCTTAGAGCAGGGACCATCACTAGGAAAGCATCTATCAAAGTATGATCCAATTTCACAACTGAAGCTCCTAGCAGTAACTGCAACTGTCTTACTGCCAAAACTCCGCACGTTCATCATTTTCTGAGCTGAAGACACAAATTGCTTCCTACTTATGAACTATAATGGACCATATACATGCAAAAATACTACAGAAAATGCAGTTCGCATAGGAAGGCTACATATGCACATAAACTAGAAGTTAGAACTACTGCATCTTCTCCTTTCTGGGTAGTGTTTCTTTGTGTGAGATCAAAGATATCTCTGAGCACAACAGAAAGGTGAATTAATGGTATCAAGAGTTCCTTAAAAATCTCTAAGGAGAAGTATTTTTTAAGTAATTAGCGTACATTTTCAAATATTATGTCCGATTTAGGACCATCTTGTCATGCCACAGTGAAACTTACTTATGGTCAACAAAACTGAATTGAATAATTGAAATAATAATTGAAATAATTGAATAATTGAAAACTGAGTCTCTCAGGTTTTCTCCATCAGGGGTACTTGTGTTTCACAATTTGAAATCCTTGTGATTTTTGAAATACAAACTCTCAATTTTAGACTTCCTAGTGATTAAAATTCTATCCCATTATGGTTACAATATGTTAATTTTCCTTTTCTGAAAGACTTGTATCTGACCACCCAATCCTGGCAGACTTTCTGTTTGGCATCATGTTACTAATCATTAATTTCAGAAACATTATACTCCCAACCGTTACTGCTAGTGTTCCTTAGTTATCCGGCAGTTTCAAACTCTAGTGACTGAAGAAACTCAGAATACACACAGAAATAAGATGTACAGAATTTTAAGAATATATGCAACTCCAGGAAGAAGCAAGAGTATACTGTCATACATCATTTACAAAGTGCTGTCGCATTAAATGAGAGCAAAAACATGAGAAACTGTAAAAATAGTTACCTCTAAAACAATTAACTTGGCTATAATATTTAACCAGTGAGCAATTACTCATTTTGCCTAATTTTACAGTACTGTTTCATCCCTCTACTAATTTCCTCCACATCGAAATATTAAAGTTTCATGCTCTACTGACTGCAGAAATTTGTTCAAATGTTTAGCGATCTGAATATGACAAGCAAAGAAAGATTTTCCTCAAAGCAAACGGTCCAACAGCACCTGCTAAAATGACAGCGGGACTCCACGCGCAGTCCTGCACCCATCCCACCACCGATGGTACTTTCTTACCATATAGCTGGCCAAAAGGAAGAGCGGTATGGTATGTTCACAAACTTTACAAAAGTTTGTAAAGGTTTCTCCCCAGTGAAAGGAATATCCAGCCACGTACCCGTTTGCCTGCAGCGGCGTAGGCCACCTAAGGGAAGCTCCTGGCGCAGTGCACCCACAGGCTTTGCAAACCACGTGGACCTGACCAAGTTCCGTTACCTATCACAGAGCACATCGCTGGATTTCCAGGTCTCGTGTAGACCACTTTGCAAAAACGAAATACGTTATGAAGTAGATTTTATTTGTTATCTACTCAGGCAATATCTAAACAACAAGCAAGATTTTCCAGTCATATTCACATGATAATATGAAGCAACTTGCAGCAGAAGGAAATACAGTTGAAAAATGTTAATATTTTTTGTGGAAAAAACCCTAGACTCTGATAAAATCCTATTTACAAGCCTCAAGATAACCTAGTTGACTACGAACTTTGACATTATACCTTATTATTCTTTGTACTGAGATGAAATGTCATTAAGACTGTCCACACAGCTAAAAGCAGCCTTGTGGAGGAACACAAGATATGCATTTTTAACAGTAAATTTTCATTTCTATAACTGTCATATATCTTATGACATGAAGGAGGCTCTTGTTTTGCATTCCTATCACACAGAAATGAATATACAATTAGCGACATTTTGCTTGCATCTGGTATTACAAGATTTGTGTGTGACAGGCATATTCAAGAACAACAACAGCCTTCTCCAGACCCACCGCAGCGCTCCCGCCCTGCAGCGCCCAGGCTTGCTTCCCTGAGAAAGGGAACACCTGGGAGTCAGCTAGAAGTTGTCCCACTAAGTGTGTTATGTGGAAGCCTGGCAAAGAAGATGATGCTTTAAGATTCACCTTCAAATGGCAAAGTTGTGTTTTCAGGCGTGTAGACGAAGTACTGAGAATACTCTGGTCTTGCCTCCCTCAGAGCAGTCAGCTCAGGCAGCCCAAACAGGCTCATTGGGAAAGATAGCCCTTACCATCCCTGGGCGTTCCAAGAGTACCATTTTTTCCATAGAAGCAGGTCCCTTAAACATTATATTACAATTAAAACAAACAGAGAAACCCCAAAGCAGTAATAAAAATTAGTAGCAATACATATACACAATTACTAAGCCTGACATAACGCCTACTGTTTCACACCTTTATCAAAAGCCTACATAAAAATTGATCTAATCTGGTATTTTTTATTTTAATTCTGTTCTAAAAATGCAATTAAACAATGATATCTGTGCTGCAAGTTACAAGTCATTCCCTTTAGATAACAGCTAAATACAACAAGCAGTGAGTTTTGCCATCATTAGACTTCTAACCATATTACTTCTATTTCGAGGCTTTTTTGTTTGGTCTCAGTTTAATTTCCTGTCAGCCTTACAAGAGATTTCTAATGTTTGGGCTGTAGGATATGCTCTGATTAAAAATAATCTTCCCAATTACTGCCTGGCATGAGTCTACTGCCACATGCACTCTGCCACTGGCTTCTGAATTTCTGTCAGCAGTAATTGTGTCTGTAGCTTCTAACTGTAAATGAAAACCCAGGGGGCATATTTGGGTTCCAGTTTCCTTTGCCTAGCCATATCTTTTAATTTGTACTGTCTGTCAAAGGAGATGTTCGTAGGCACTAAAAGGAGATCCTTAGAACATCAGCTTAAAAAAAGAGGAAAGGAGAAAAAAAGAAATGCAACTGGAATATGATAAGCTATATTTGATATTTATTCTAGCATACTCAACGTTGATGGAGAATCCTGCTGCATTGCTTGGCCTCAGAAGAGGTAGATTGAAACTATTTATCAAGCATTTCTAGCTGCACTTTTTAACCATTACATTTAATCAGAAGTGTTGATCATCACCTTATTATTGCTGAGTTTTTGGAATTTGATCATTCTCATGAATATTTGTCAGAACAGGATTTCTTATCACAATGGAAAAAAAAATGTTCTGTTTCTCAGGCTTTGGCCCCTGGCCTAAGCCATACCCTGGGGACACCCATCTCCAGCCCTGGCTGAAGCTTGGAGATGGGTTGTAGGCAACCTGTCTCCTAGGTGGACCCCCTATGCCTCTGCTGCATCTTCTCTCCCATCTGTCTTCTACTCTGGTTTCCTGTGGGGAAATGCCATGGACCTGGCTCTGCCCTCCATGTTTGGACCCAGCAGGGCATGGGGAAGGGCAGGGACTCAGCTCCTGGCGCTCTCCAGGAGCAGCCAGCTGACACCAGGCCCTACCGTGTCTATGTTTGAAATCACAGTGCCTACACCTGGCAGTTGACGCAGTCACCATCACCAGCCTCGTGGTAGGTTTGTGTTAAGGTTCTCATAGATTCCCTTCTCTTAGGAGTGGTGCTGCTGCGATGGAAAGGTGGCCCGGTGCTGCCAGGGAATGGTGTCCATGTGACAAGAGCAGGATGGAAGCAAGATGCCCCGGGTCCATTTTCTAAAGAAAAAGAATCTCAGGAAGAATGACACACTGAGCACAGACTGTACTCTGTGAAGGAGATACAGAAGAAACTCAAGGTGTAGAAAAACATTTGATATAACATCAAGAGTGAAGCTCTGTGCTGAAGGGAAAAAAAAGTACAATGAACTACAACAAAAGCATATAGGATATACGGTATTCACTGCAAAGAATAATATTCAGGAAATATTTGCTATAAAATGAAGAATACTGTAAAGTCCTGTGAAAATAATTTTCTATGAGGTTTGATCTGTCAAAATTAAGTAAATTTTGTATGAAAAGTAAATGGGCATCCGACACATTTGGAATCCAAGGAGTACAGAAAGCATAATTTTGCATGCAAGAAACGTGGAGGTTTTCTTCATGATAGGGGGACAAAGACTGAGATACGGTGCATGTGAATAGGGTCTTGTCCAAATGGCATTTGAAACTGAATAGTTGTTCTTGCCACAAGAACGTACTTGAAATATTAAGGCCAAATGTTAGTGTTCTGCATTCTGCTGGTTGATACTCTATTCTGTATGCTTGTATCTGTAAATGGGGGGAGACAGTTGAAAGGTGGGAAGAGAACTGTTTTCAGCTCTGTCCTAGACCTTTGGCAAAGCATTCTGTAATATAACTTCCCTGTTGCCAGGGCTATGCCCTTAGCAAGTATTCTGTGCAATGTGAGGGCAAGAGGCCTTCGGTTAATATGTTGAATTAAGAACTTTAACGTATTAACAGAAACACACAGTTTCTCACCTGTGCCATGGAGACTGTAACAAACACCACATTCCTAACTGCAGTATTATCATTATTATTATTATTATTATAGGTAAAAATACTATGGATATGTTAAAATATTGATTATTCTAAAAACATTGTACAAGATGCATAAAAAGTTCTTTTTGCCTCCTCTGAGCCCTACCTCAGAGCAGCACTGTACAGGCTGCAATATGGAACGAGACCGTGATATCCTCAAACTATCTTTGCTTCTATTTCCATATCTCATTTGAGATAAAAGCATCATCTGCAAGGTATATCCCCCTACCCCGAGATGATGGATGAAATTGCCAGAGGATTTAAATAAATACCCACTTTTTTAAAATATAAGATAAGCCACTGAGTTCAAAATGGTTACCCCTGTGACAGAGGTCGTCCAGATGTTTAAATAAATTCAGCATAAAAGCTGTAGTATTAAGTGTAACAGTAAAAATATTACGAAACCAAAAGAAATACTGGGAAAGGACAAACGGACTCACAAGTAAGGTAGGAAATCTGGCACTAGACATGGCTGATATAGCAAATGGCATCAAAACCTCACTACTGACTTCTTCACTGAGTGTTTCATTTCAGATCCATTTTTCAAAATAGGTAGCATTCCATTGCCATTATCAAGATTAATGTCCCAACAATACATGAAGACATCAACTGGACCGTGGGGGAGAAAGTAAAAGAGGAAAAGAAAAAAGGCATTGTGATGTACTTCACTGATTATATTCCTAACAATATTTGAGCTTTCTGGTTCATAGTTCAATGCTTGCTCAATAAAGAAATACAAATTTAAATTGTTTCCTGCACCATACTAAAGAGCCCTTTAGGAACAACCTCAGCCTCTGACAAAATTATTATTAAAAAAAGCACAAGTTGATAATCAAAATATCTTACTGTCTAAATGGTTGTGATGCTAAAGATATGATCAGCATTTTCTACAGCTTGTATTTATGCTAAGTGGTGGCTGCCTGGCCTCCACAGGCAACCTCCCTCTGCATAGGAACAGAAGTCAGTTCCTCTTCACACAAATTACTAATGAAATCCTCAATATAGAAATACAATTTTAGAGGGTTTAATCTGGAAAAGTTGTGGTCTTTTAATGTAATTCCCCTCCTTTCCAAGCCTACATATGACAGATTCAGTCCTGCCTTTGTGGTTTTTAATGGGTTTGACTTCTTTACTTCAAATCAGGTTTAAAAAGCTCAGGAAAAAAACAAAACAAAACACACACACACATACACACACTCCAAAAAACAAACAAACCACACCAAACCCCCCCAACAACAACAACAACAACAAAGCCAAACAAAACCTGGTCAAATTGTATTTTTACAGTGCTATGCACCAGATCTGCCTTACATCAGCTATCGTGACTGTGTGCATACATAGCCAACGAGTAAAGTCTTCAGTGTTCTCAAGCTTTCAAGAGAAGTCATCAATCGGTCAGCACTCTGCAGACCACCAAGCCTCTCCTCATAATAGAGTAGTACCACTGTCATTACAAACACCACTAATTGCTGTCAAAATATTTTTTTGTAATCATGACCACGGTTTTATCAAGACCTAATATCATTTATCTCTCAGGCTTTTTTGGAACACCTGTTAGTCTCTTTTCATGCTACTACAATGTCAAAATGTGCCATCTTCACCTGCGGTAGTACTGCCCAAACTGCCCAAAGTACAGGCTGAGCAGTACCATGAGAAGTATGAGGTTATTGCACACAGCAGCCTTCCAGAACTCACACCTCAAAATGGGAAAAAGTCTGTAATACTGACAGTGACATTCAATGATCCTTTCAATTATAAGCATATATATATATTATTTTTTTTTTAACCATGCATCATCTGGACAGACAACACACAGATGGGTGCAGTAAAAGCAGAATGATGAGAATTATGTTTATGTGGCTACCTAAAAGCATTCTTGACAATATGAGCCTGCTACACCAAAAATACAGCCACACGCTTCTTTATTCCTGATGCATAAAACACCTAGAGCTAAAAACTAACTCTGTATGAAAGAAGAATAAAAAATAAACTTTGGAAATTATTCAGGATTAAGGAGAAGAGTTACATACACTGAACAAGTAATACAAATTGGTTTGTTTCTTTGAAAATATTTTCAAAAGCAGTTCCAAAAAAACCAAACCCAACCAAACAAAACACTGAATCAACCCTCTATATATTGACTGTTTTATTAGTGTAAGTTCTTGAAAAAGATCCCTTAAAAAAAAAAAAAAAAAAAAAAAAAAAAGGATCTTTCAAAACTTTGGCTGGAAAGGCAGCTTGCTACAAATGCATGAGCCTACTGCTCTGGGAACACCAGCTCCCCAGTCCGGGCAGGAAAGTGGCAAAGTCCCAGGCACCAAGTTTCTCTCTTACTACAGTCATCATGCCTACTACTTACGCAAATGACAGGTTTAAAACTTTTCTTCAGAATTGTTTCTTTTTTTCCTCACTTTTCTGCAGCAAAGACTGTTCTACCAAAGCTCTTGAGCAGAAAGAACAATTCCACGAACATCAGCAGCATTACTCATATGCTTAACCATGGTAATATGCTCATACGCCTGCCAGAGTGAAAGAGCATTTATCACAAATTCAAGTGACCAAGGCATTCAAAGAAGATGCTGAAATAACCAAGTAATTTGAAAAAGGCTTAACTGTTATTAAGTGCAACTGTAGAGGAGTCTTTCTATCAATTCCAATGGTGAGCTTTTAGCACTGAACACCCTGATACTGACAAAGACTAAAAAGCAGGAACATTATAGTTTCAGAATAGGGAGTTTACATTTTGCATTTTTAAACTAATGGTTCTCTCATCTATCATAGGTCAAGAAATGAATCATGCCTGCATAAGCAATGCAGTTTTGAAAGAAATTTCAGATATAGAGGGAAAAGAATAGTAAATTTGCCCATTTTTTTGTAATTTTTTAATGAAAATTTTGACATTGCTTATGCACTTTAGTTGCTAATAAATATAACCTGAAATCGATGCCCAGAACAAGGGAAAATTAAGCTGCCAAAAGGAAAAAAGAAAACACAAAAAGCCGTATATCCATAGCTTTGTGATTTATGACATGATTATTCTTACCAAAACAGCTCAGCTCTGGTCTGCATCTATCACCGCGATCAGGAAACTGCAGCACATCAGGAGAGATGCAGTAGCGTGCAGTAGTTATGAGCCCTAACAGAAAACCTGTAGTTAGAGGGTACAGCACATTTCACTGACTGAAACGTGCTTCTTGTGGACAAAAAAAGTCTAATTTGGGTAGGCACTCCAAATCTTCTGATCCAAAGAAAGTTTTATCCCTGCAGAAAACACAAGCATCCTTTGACACACTGGATGGAGCGGGGGTGGGAAGGGTTAGCAGATAGTCACCAGTCTTCAGAAAACTGCCTTTGTAAGGTTCCAGCCTTTAGAAAGGGTCCAGCCTTCCCACCAGATGTCACATAAACCATGCTGAATCCCAGACAGTTCGTGGGACCCGTCACAGACCTACTTCTATAGAGAAGGCAAAGTTGTATTTACCTTTGCACATGAGGTATCTTTACAGATTTCATCAAAAATATTCTTACTGTTTATGAAGAAATAAGATTTCAGTATGAAAGAGAAGCAAACAGTAAAATAACACAAGTATTCCATGTTTGTAGATTTACCTCTGCTAGGTATAATAACTACAACTGATTTTAAATGAAGTTAGTGTTTATTTTACATCAAACAGGAGAACCTTGGGCTGGGTCTCTTTTCAAATGAATTAGTTGTTGTTGTTTCCAGCTGAGTATAACTGATTATGATTACAAAATATAACATCATGGTCCAGAGAAAGTCCATGCACATTCCACCTCTGATCAGAAGCAAGCAGGAAGCACGGCTGTGACAAGGAAAAGCAGGAGATTCCCCCAAGTGCAGCACACCCTACAAACACTGCTGCCTGTGCTAATAAAATTTTACTTTTCATGGTAGGAAAAAGGACCAAAAAGCATAAGTGATGAAACCCGTAGCCCAGGCACCCAGAATACAGCTCTAAAGAACCATTTGTCCCACATTTCCAATTTGTAAACAACAACAAAAAGTTGTGTTTTTTTAGCTACAGTTCTTTCTAGGTGTGATACATCCAAGCAGATAAAGAACCGGGTTTGTAAGCATCACTCCCTTTCCTCCACATTTCTGAATGACCAGCTCCACACATCGTTTTCTTCATCTGTACCCTTCCCTGTGTACTATGAAAATCACAAACCGCAGGTAATGGTACCTTCTCCATCACTCACAGCATCAGGAGCCTCACACCAGTAAGCTGACACACGTGAAATAAGACCACTTATCAATGAAGACAGAGGTCAAAGGCGTCGAAGGTTAGAACAGGAACCTGCTGGCTGCTGCAAATCTCTCACCAGTGCATTTGAGCCTGACACTTAATATTCAAACTGGATTGCAAGCTATGTACTCAAGGATAAAGCTCAGTAATAATAAAGATTCACAGCCTGACAGGCTCAGCATACAAATTCCCTATGCAGAGCTCATTCTGAATATCTTTTAATCTAAAAAGGAATCAGGATTTTTTCTGTTTTTGAACAAACAACAGCACTTCCCATTCAGTGAGGGAAACAAGGAATGAGAAAATAAATTTTTATTCTATATTTAGATATTGGTAAAGAAGTATGCATATTTTATTACAACATAGGTACATTGTGTATGCAGTCTTTGCCTTGCTAATCAGACAAAGAAATACATGAAATAAGACATACATTTTGTTTTTGCAGGGCCAAATCCTTTGAGCCAGAAATCCACTACTTTAACCTATTTAAGAATGTGCCGAAATTTCAGATAATTTATGGTATGTACTTAGCATGTCAGCTGTGAAAGCTAAAAGTCACTGGATAGAATCTAAAACCCTAAATACATTACTCAAACATTGTGCCTAACCAGTGGTCTAGCCAATCTAATATTAGGTCACCAAAAAGTGGCAGTGGCCAGTATTCTTTCATAAACTCCAGACTGTTTTGATTTTCTGCCTATCATATAGAGCAAGCTTCTAGCTTCTTGGTGGTATTTACACTTTCTTTTAATTTTTTATCTCTCAGTCTTACTCATCTTTTATTTTATCCGACATTGCTTAGTTCACAGTAAAATACTCATTGGTTTTTTTACAGTGACACTGTAAAGTCACGGCCCATTTATTTTTTCCCTTTCAATGTTGAATTTACATTACAACAACCTTGTTCCGCCCCCTCCCTTCCCCCCCCTTTTTTTTCCCGAATGTTTATAAATGTAGGAGGCAGTTTAAAATTAATTAGATTATAGTTAGATGTCTAACAGTATATAAACTGAAATAGTTACTAAACATTAGCTTCACTTAGAATCTTTTGCTTATTTTGTATTTTGCTTTGAATATCTACATTTTTATTACTAAAGGTACCCCTTTCTTTCAAAATCACATTGCATCCAGCTTAACTACATCTCACTACATCACCTTGTTAGTCATACTTTGAATCATTCCATTTCATTGCCTTTCATATTTAAATTATTCCATTTCTTTTCCTACTCCCCGTATTACTTCTGAAAATGACAAGTCTCACGTCGTGCAACAATTCTTTATACTGCAGCCTCACGTAACTCCCATTATTGACGCTTTATCGTTTTCCCTGTATATTTGCAAGTTTTCCCTAAGAACTACCTTCCAAAACAATTCCAAATTTACACATTTAATCCCATCTCTTTGTTTCATTTACAACCTGTACTCACCAAGACAGCCAGCACTACAAGAACTCAAATTATATTTGTTGCATCAATAAAATATGGGTGTGCTGCTGTACCTGCCCTGAACTGTACAGGGATTCCGCTGGGAAGTCTGCCTCCATCCACCTGCCCACGCGGTTCAGGATCAGAAGGTTTGCTGGAGCCGAGATATAAATGATCATGGCAGAGTGGAATCTGGCTCATGCCATATGTAGTTACAATGAAAATGTTGCTATTTTCAGTATGGGGAAGGAATAAGGACATATCCTGAATCTCACAATCTGAGACACAAATATGAATATTACAGCATTAAGTACTATTCATTCCTACTCTCTCCTTGGCCAAAGCTACATTTCTCAGGAATTTCACTCTAAATCAGCACTCACTTCTCAAACTAAACACATAAATGACTTCTGGACTCCCATAAAAAAAAAATTATCTTCTTCACACATTTCTTGACTGAATCTTAGAAAAAGATCATCTCCAATGCCAAGCAACAGATCAGTGTCTTTAGTGCAGATACGAAAGTGCAGTAATGTGAGCTCAAACCAAGGATAAAGTTGTTAAAACAATTCTAAAAATGCATGCTTCTCAAAACTCCCTTCCACGTGGCTTCTGAACAAGAGCCTCTGAAAAATCCTTGTTGCCAATATCATTGCTGGTTTAATGCTCTCGCCAGTACTAGTAACTTTTAGAAGACAGAATCTTCTCAAAACTAATTTAAACTGGAAAGCCGCTCTGCTGTTCCTTGGCTGCTGGACCTAAGAGCAATTAACCCAGTGGTTCTGGGAACGTGCCCTTGCTCCAGTCGCTGACCCTCTCCTGCGGGAATGGGGAGGAGGAACAGGAGCCTGCCTGACGGCCATGGCACTGCTGCTCTGCACTGTGTCTGCCACAGCTTCCCACTGAGTTCCCAAGTGCCCAATAGTATCTGCCAATTAAAATGGTTAAATTATTATCTCTAATTTATAACTCATCAAAAATTACACTCTGAAGATTTAATTCCAAAAGCTGTCACCTATGCTAAAAGGAGCAAACCATAGCCTTCTGTGGAAAAAAAGAAACAAACAATTCCGCCTGGATGCAGTGCAGTGTCGTCTTCTTTTAAAGGGGTTAAGAGAAATTGTTAGAAGGACTATGAGATAACTGCCTGCTTAAACAGAATTTTACCAAGTTAAATTAAAAATGGCTCAATATTTTGTTACTGAAACCCATCACCTTGAAAGCTGCAGATACTGGATGCTGTTGGACGTATGGATAATGATTAGTCTAAAGGAATTACGGCAACATTTATATTAAATATATATTTATTTTTTAAAAATTCTCACCTTGTAAAACATTTTGGAAAATATTTTCATTGTATTTTTTTTTAATTTTAAAGCAGGATAAAGATCTAGCCTACCAAACCAAACCATAACTATTTTAGTTTTTCAAAACTATAGTTTGTACAAACAATACTTTATAGCTTGAAACGTGCACAGGAAGGAATGATTGAAATCTCATAGACACAACTTCCAGGGAATTGATATCTTTGTCCTGTTTGAACAGCAAAGCTCTTCTGGGTATCACTTACATCTACCCATCATAATTCAGATACTTGTGAATAATTCAAGATGTTATGCTTTAACTTCTATTAGCAATTCCCTTGAAGAGAAGCAGTAAGTAGACATTTATTATAAGCTATAGCATGAATCCATCTAATTAATATTTTGATATACTTTACCTGTCGTACTGTTTGCTCTTGTGATATTAAGTTGGTACTAAATAAATAACACACTTGCAACTTGTTGTCCTCCTTTTCAAAGATGCTTCAATTTATATAATTACTTTACTTGATTTATTGTTCCACCTTTACTCAAGTTACATATTCTGTTAACGTGCTAGCAATGTAATTAGCTGTTTCTTTGTAGGAAACTTAAAAATCAAGTTAGCATATTTATTGCAAAAGGAATACACTGCTTGTACTTTCTTGGAATCAAAATCTCCTTTTAATGGCATGCCAGCAACGTGCTCCATCTTTGCACACTTTCCTTGGCACATCGAAACAAAACAGAAATGATGTGCTATTATTCAAGCATAAGAAAAATAGAAGCACTCCACTAACAAGTGTCAGAGGTGAATAAAGACATACAAAATGATATGAAAACAACTAAAATACGCCCTCATTTTTCAAATTTGAGTTCAGAAGGCCTTTGCCCAAGCGATTATAAGTTATATATTAAGATTTTGAAATGAAAACAAGCAATACTGAAGCAAAACTGATCTCGCATTTTCTTGTTTGCTACTAGTGAATACGTATCTTTGGTTAGAAATATGAAGACTCAACACATTAGCCGGCATTCTTCAAATAAACGTCATTTCTGCAGGTTACAGGATAGCGTACTGATGTCATGTAGAAGAGTTTTGGATGTCTGCTCTCCAGACTTGTAAAGATAACACTTAAGGTAAACGAGGGTGGAGCCACAGGAGGAAATACTAAATCAAATTTCTGAAAACAGAGAGAAAATTAACTTGTTTATACTGTCTCCCCTCATTCATTTTCATTTATGAAGGGTATTAATTTTGACTATTAATTAGAGTGGCATCTGTTTCTCACACACTGGCAGGCTACCAGTGAACATTAGAGCATTAACTGTCAATACAGGTGTGGAATGACTGTAGACTCATTTATGAACTACTCCCCTACCGTACAGACACCAGAGCAACCATTTGTACAGAATTAGCTATCTCAAATACAACTTCACTAAGAACCTATTAAGTGAGGTTTTTCACTATATAGAAGCATTCTGGAAATATTTTCAAAACTTAACATCACTTGGCAGAAAAGACTAGCAATGCTCCAAGATCATAAATGCTGCACATGAAGCAAAACCTCAAAAGCAAGAAATATAACACAAGTTTTAGAAGTTACTATTACATTTTTTTCCATTAGTTACCTGGCTTTAGGAAAGCATAAGGTTACTACATTGTCTAAGAGAAAACTACCATCGTTATATTTAAAACCTGCTGGTTTTCAAAAGTTTAGAACATACAGTAATAAACTGCACAATATTGCTATCCTTGAGTGGATTTTTTTATTAAGTAAAACTGATAAGACTATTTAGAAAGCAATTACTGTTCAATAGTAATATAAAACTATTTTCCCATCAAATGTATAAAAAATGAAAACATATTAAAAATAATTTTGAGACGCAAACTGCACAAGTAATTCAGACCTATTTGGAAAGACAACTATTACCTAAGACGGACAGACAAAAAAGTAACTTCTGTTACAGTCAGCACATATTACATCTTTGTAAGCAAGAGTGGCAAGTTTTAATTGTATTTTCTTATATACCCACTTTAATTCACATTATTTCCTTTGTATAAGAAACGTGAAAGAAAACAAACTATCAGTTGTTTTGCACTTATCAGAAGACATCTGTGCCAACTTTCGCTGAGCATGGGGGGAGTAACTCCTGTGGCCCCAGTGCTTCCAGAGCTACAGGAGAGAAGATTAGAAGCACCCAAAGTGAAACTTGGAAAGTTTGAGTCCAGGACAACCATGGCAGCGTATTCTGAAATGCTCTGTTTTTCAAACAATACAAGAGTTCTAAAACTCTAGCTAGGTGGGAGACATTTTTAAGCCTCCATTATAATTGCTCAAAGACATGGCATTATAACAAACAGCATTTAGCTAGACAATGTAAATATACCTTATTTAATGCACCTGGAAAGAAAGGTGTGGCAGAAGATCACTGCAAACAGCCTGAAGCTATGGAAACAGAATTTATAAGTAGAATGTGAACACTGGTGGGAGCTGAGAGATGGCAAGTTAGACAGGATCTCTGCTCCAGAAATAAGTAGCACTGGTTTCTTTGAGCTTAAAGGTAGCTCTAATTCATGCCTCTGGGAAATAAACTAATAATCTAAATCTAAATTCACTGCCAGATCTTTAAAAAACAGAGTGCTGGGGTGGTTTTTTTCATGCCTCCACTATTACTGAATGTCAAGCACCTCGATTCAGGCCTTGAGGAAGTATTTCACCATCATCCTCACCAGGGCAGATTCCTTTTGCAAAAAAATAGCTAAAGCCTGCAGAAAAAATGCATGTCTCTTTTCAGACTCTACAGAACTTACTTAATGAGGACTTTCAATGAAACAAAAATACACTGCTTGTGTAATAAATCAACATTAAATGAGAATATGGTTGATAGAATCGGGTTATCTGACATTACGCTGCTAAATAAACTGAAAATAAACCACTTCAACTTGATAAAAAGTTGTAATTCTCTGTGGGCAAAGCCAAAGCCAAAAAATGTAAGGAGCTGCCTGCAATATTTATTTATCATACTGACACACTTAAATTAGAAAATCCTGTTTAATACCTCCAAAATATTAGAAATAGTTAGAAAATCAAATGCTTACAGCTAATTTCTAATATTTTGCTAAAATGAATGTAGGATGACAACAAAACCAGCTAGATAGCATCTACAGAAAAAGAGTAAACTATGCTCCTTCATATGTCGAGTTTGGGTTTTTTTAAAATTTTTGAGATATATATAAGCAAACTGTATAATAAGTCTTGGGATTTGATTTTTCAGTATTTTTTGTCTTTTCTAGGTTGTCCTTTTATTTCATAGAGAAGTACTTTGCCATGTTAGCATGTATATTATATTAGTAGTTGTATAATTATACATGCACTGCAAGGGAGAAATGTGTCTAATATCTCATTTCTTGGGGATTTTCTGCAATGGCTGGTAACTTTGACTGACAGCTTGCCTAACAGAGAAGCAAAATGCCCAGCGAACTAGAGTGTTTATGAATTCTTGAATGATTGGAATGCTTTTTGTGACTCCAAACATATTTGTGAAAATGCTATTCATATGAATTTTATCTTTATTATTACAGCATTGTTCCAAAGTCTAGAAGTTTCTCCCTGCATGTATCTGTTCTTCTCTAGTGTCAGACAAAAAAAGTTCTATTTACAGCTGTAACGAGAATAAACCACACATTTCCTTACCAAATACTAGATTGGTAACAATGCAACATCAACATAATTCTCAGATGTCTGCAAGCCATTCAAGAACCTCAATATATCAAGTTTTAAAGGTTTTATGATACTTAGAAACACTCTGAGAGTCTGATGAAGCCAATACTACTAAGAGTGCAACAAGTGAAAGGTGGTGTAAAAATCAATTTTCTTTCGCCTCAGATGATTTACACTTATTCCCAAACAAATTAATTTCACACTAAGTAACTGGTTAATAAAACTTTGGAGCAGACTTATATTACAAAGGTTTGTTCTTAATCCAGGCAGGGATAACAGGAAAACAGCAGTAAAATAACAATTTGGAATTACTCTACAGTTTGTAAAGGCTGGTTTGCCTTATTTCACATCTTTTTCTCACTGAGTTTTATTTCTGAAGTTCTGGAGGTGAATTTAAAAAAAAACAAAACCCACCATACAGGTTTGGATTCCAGAAATAACAATGTTGTTTAAAATATTAACAATACGATATAAAAATAAAGGAAGCAAGTATGAAAATATCTCACTGGGAAATAAACAAGCTTGGACCATTAGTCCCCAAACTGACAAGTTATGTGCTTAGTTCTAAATGTATCTGCAATACTAATATTTGTATTACTGAATAATAAAATAAAGAGGACTGCTGATCTACTTCATACAAAGCACATAATTAGATATATTACTGCAGCCCAGCTGGAACAGTTAGGATTTTTCTTGTGCTATCTGCAAAGCTATTGCTACTACACTGCAATCACTTTTTGCATTCTTTATGACCACAATCAATTCCTGTCCATTGTATGGCTCCTCCTCCATTTACCCATCCCAAGAACAACCAATACTTTTTTTTTTTGGAAATGATGAATACAGAGATAAAAACAGTTTTTTTAAAAAAATATTCTATTCATAGATTGAAATAAGTATCTTAACAAATAATACATATTAAAAACTCTGTGTAGCTTCACTTTTAGATCTTCTTAAGGGTGCTGAATACAACTGCATCTTCCTACAGCAAGTGATTCTAGAGTTTTATTTTTTTCCTTAGATAACCAAAACTTCAGCATAGGAGATACAAGTCAACAAATTAAAAAATAAAATAAAAGTGATAAAACATTCTTACAGAGCTGCACATAAACAGTGGCTTAAACTCACACAGAAAAGGAAATGTTCCAAAAACTAAGATCAGTTGAGCTTTTTTTTATTGTTATAACTGCTGACTGCAGTTACGATGGGATGTGAGAATACTACTGGAGTATATGTTTTCTCCCACCTCAATTTCACATCATCATGTGGCTTCCAGGGTATTAAGCAAGTGTAAAAATGTTCATAAACAGATGCACAGCAAAAAATAGCAGCCGGGAATATCATCCAAATTCTGCGTAATAAATATCTACAGCACAATCTGAATAATTTCAGAAATATTAATGCATCTCTGGAGTGTCTATTTAAATATTGATAATGTTTTGATAAGTAGTTTTAGTTTTTCAAAAATAGACTTGTATTGTAATTGTGCTAAGAATTTTTAGCCGGCACTGAGATTTAATATGCTTGCTATTGATGGAAAAACATATGAATGCCACCACTTCTATTTCTCTGAGATTAAAAATCTGATTTGAAGCTTCAGTTTTACATTTTCTGATATCACTTAAAACTGAAAAAAATAATGTCTGTGACCCCTATGTTAATTCACTAGAACATGAAGTAGTAAATAGACTACAATGAGATTCATAATGGTAAATTAAACATATAGTAATGCAAGATAGTAATTGGAAGTTGTTACTTCTTTTCTCATCTTACCTGCACAGGAATATACTGGACAATACAAAGCTATAACTCCTGTTGGGGGCTCACACTCAAATCACACCACACTAGATTTGCATGGCAAAAATGCAGTTTTGCTCTTGATATACCGGTCAGATTTCGCCCAAGTATTCTTGAACAGAGCACACCACGGACACCATCTGGAGAAGGCAGGCTCCAGCAGCTTTAGGTTTGGTAGGCTGGATGCACAGCTCAGCTTTCAGATTTGGACAGGATATCTCCACCCGGAGAACTTCATGTTGTTACAGTATCTCCATGCAGGAAGGAAGCCATGAAGTCCAGGACATGAAGGAATAACTACTGTCACCTACTATACCGAACAGAGAGGAAGACTGTGCATGCCCTGAAATACCAAAACGCCTCCCAAAGGCTGAAGGATGATGTCCTCCTGCCTCAGCCCTTCCTCCTCAAACTACCAAAGAAACATTTCAATCAAAACAGAACAAACAAGCCCACACGCTTGCCAGGTACCGTGCCTCCCACCATGACACCTACTGCGTTATGAGTGGCTGGGTCCAAACAGATCATGCAAATCCCAATTTCCCTCTTTCTTCAAGGGGAGACATTTTGGTACGACTGACTTCCGATCCATCAAAGTAAACGTGAAAACAAAATCCAGCCTACCATTACAGACTGGAATATGAAACTGCAATTCAGAGTGGGGCAGACTGGCAGGGTGAAAGCATACAGGTCGAGGTTGTGGAAAGGCTGGAAGCCAAGTAAGTTATTGCTCTCCTGTTGCTAGCGTATAAAAAATGATGTGATTTAGGAAAAATTTTGCTTGTCTGCCACCAACCATTTCAGGGAATTCCAAATGAACAAAAAAGTAAAAGAGCAATTTAGGAAAACTAATAAATTAAGGTTTGTTACATAACAAATTGAGAGATCAATTTTTTTAACAAAGAAAACTAGTGGAACATTTGACAACTCCATTTCCAAGCATCTTACTGCACCAATGATTCTTCTTGACACTGTATGGTTATTAACAGATTCCATCAGAGACTGAAAAAATGTAAATATTAAGGGACTCTACAAGAAATTAATAACAAAATGAGAAAATCCTTGTGTTTCAATGCATTCAGGTTAATTATTTCAAGCTGGTTGACGAGGGCAAGATAAACCTTAGTTTTAACCTTATCATTTCTAGGTAAACTATAAAAGGTAATGACCTACAGACTGTATTCAAGCTTCCCAGCCTACCTTCACAGGCGATCAGCTGTGGGTTTAACCTATTGAAAACTCTACGATGTACACTGGCAGATCACATTATTCCTTTTGCATATAGAAGATGATAAATTGTGATGCAGTAATTATAGTTGTCCTAGCTTACCACAAATTTCCATGTTTTAAAAATCCCTCCAATTCCAGAAATGCAATTATTTAAGAACCTTGGTTTCAATTTGTATTTTAATTGACTCTTTGGTTTGAGTGAAAAATAAGCTGAGCCTATTCAATTCTGAAGGTTTTGCTCATTCAGAAGTGTTTCTGACAAGCCTTTTTACTCATTCCTTAGTCTCCAGCACTCAGTGGGTGCCAGGAAAAGAGCTTCTAAATAAACTGGGAGAGATTTGGGGATCACAAAGATTTGGTGGCCAAGTACAAGTACTGCCATTTTGTGATCTAATGGAATGTGGCTGTTGATACGGCAAAAGTCCAGACTTCATTAGTCAGTTGAGTAACATTCTGCTTCAGTGTCATTCTGAGAACAAACCACTTCCCATAATACAGTTTCTTTTGATATGTGTCAACTTTGAAACACCTTTCTAAACAATATGCTTCTCAAGAACCTTCCATAATCCATCCATAACTCCCTACTGGCTTACAACATCGGTAGAACAAGCTATGGACCCAATCACAGGCTGTATTGGAAACTTTTAAATGCATCTTTATCAACCTTCCAAGTAAGGTCACACATCATTTTGGTAAACAGTACTACATCACACTCCCTCTGCTTCTAAGTGTTGCCTTCAGTATACAAATCACTGCTCACCATATCTGATTATTTCTCTACTTGATGATCAGGCCCAACTTTTCTTTCATTCTGCTACTACTTTTGCCAGTCGTTTTTTTTTTCCTTCCACACATACCTACAAATTTTCTGTATCAGAATTAAGTTTATTTCCTAATCATGGTGTGGTTTTGCTGAAATGTCAGCAAATTTGCAAACGAAAACGAAAGTCTCAATATAGTCAAGGCAGATGGTCTGATGGGGAAGCCATCTCTACAGAACACAGACTTTAACAGAAGCTCTTCGCCAACCAAACAGAACAAGATATTCCACTGCTTTTTGTTGATTTAAGGTCTATGACACACTGCAGCTGTCACAATGAAGGGTAGACAGAAAAGGCAGTCTAATGACTCCAAAAATGCATTAAACCATACAAGTTTTATACAGCATTCACTTGGCATCTGTCTTCTGTAACGTCTCCATATTATATAAGGTATTTCTCTCCCTCCTTGCTCTTTAGAGAGATATGAAGTTTAATGTACTGACTGGTACTTAACAATCAGATTTTGTCAGCTTTTGTGCTGAACGCCATCCTCCCTCTCCCATTGACTTTCACAGCACCATTCACGGTGTAAATTACTGCCTCATTTTCAGTGAAGGTGACAGATCCGTGTACTACCTCAGTGCACTGAACTCGGGAACTAGGCGCTGTCAGCCAAAGCACCGTGATGCCACATAAATCCTCAGTACTGTCACAAGGGGCATCTCCACCTTCCACTTGCCTCTCTGCTGCTGCTGGTACTTACACAGACAGCACCCCCACCCCCCCACCCCTGGGGCTGGAGGGGACTGTTTCCTGGGAGGGGTTTTGCTGAGGAAGCCCAGGAAGGGTGAACTTCCACAGTTCTCTGACCCATTTCTCAAGGAAGGCTCTAGGAATGCGCTACCCAGGCTGGGCTGGTTGCAGCACCAGTTAAAGTGGCATGTGTCAGAGTAAAGGTATCAGGCAATCACTTGCCTACTCAGCAAAAGAGAACAAATAAACAATAGATACATATTAACCTCTGCAACACTGGGCAATTTTATAACCGTTACCCAGGCGTATTGCTATACATTCAGGTGTGCTGCTGAGTGGATGCTCCCTGTTACAGAAGAAACTGGGCCAGTCCCCAGATCCATGCATCTTCAAATTTAAATGAGAATGGAAGGAGCACAGGGAAGAACAGAAAATGTTTGCTATTTAATTTCTACTACTGAACAGGACATGACTTACAGTGGGATTGCTGCTGATTTAACAAGTTCTGTAGCAAAGGACAATTTTCTTCCGTCATATATCATTTCTCAGCTGTGTTGAACTTTACATCCACTGTGCCATTTTTTTCATACAATCGTCATAGAATTATAGAACCATCTGGGTTGGAAAACACCCTTGAGATCATTAAGTCCAACCGTTAACCCAGCACTGTCAAGCCCATCTCTAAACCATCTCCCTAAGCACCGCATCTATGTGTTTTTTAAACACCTTCAAGAATCAAACCCCCTTGTAATCTCATGATTTCTATTCACACTAAGACTAACATTTCTCATCATTCCATCAAAAGTAATAGGACAGTTGTTCAGAAAGACAAGCCTGACCCTCCCAGCAGTCTGACAGTGTGTACACACACACGTGTAACTGCGTGGCCCAACCATTTTGCAGCACTGACCACCTAGAGAGTGGACTGATTTATGTACTACTCATAGCCTCACAGTTGTAAAGTGAAAATGATTTTGTATTTTATCAACCCTTTGTAATCCAACCACTCCTTACCTCAACTTTCAGTGGCAGTCTGATCTGAGATACGCATTTTTTCTCTGCAAGACAGGCCAACAATACTGAAAGACCTGAAAAAAGCCTATGCTCAAACATACAGGTAATATATGCCTGTGTACTAGCCAAAACCAAAAAATGAGCAAAAACTTCAACCTGTTCCAAAATTATCCAACCTGCCCACCTGCCAAGTACCCACCACACACAGCTCTGCTATCCTGCAGGTAAAGCTCTACAGAAATCCGAAGTGGCCAGTTTAATGGGCTGATGCTACAATGAATCTGGCAAAACCATATCCAGAACATTGAAAATGAAATTACCAAGTTGCTGTCTTGTAAAACTTATTTAATTCTCAAACAAATCTTTTCCCTCAGACCAACAAGACTTTATCACATTATTAAAACGTGTGAGATCATAACATGTAACTCAAATTGCATTGAATTATATTTATCTGAGTGTAATTCCACTGTTAACGGGAGCTACAAAAGGAATTTATTTGGTTCAGCATACCACATTAGTCAGCACAGAACTGAATAATTCGTGCCTAAGTTCAATAGCATTAACAAAATTCCAAAACAACTGCTGGTGGAAAAACTTTATTTTCCCTACTCTGCTATTTAAAAAGATATTCAGGTCAGATGTTCAAGATTTGAATGAGGCAGATGATTAGTGAAAGCCATTAGCTGCAGAAGCCTTTCTGTCAGCAGAAGGAATAAGCATGTGAGAGGCGCAGGCTGGAATATCTGCAAACAAAATGCACCTCCATCCTGTACTGAGAAGAAAAGCTCCATTCAGCTCAGAAACAGCAACGATACACATGCTCCAGCTTTGGCAACACGCTGAATGCGAGGCATAAGACAAGTCGCTATTTTAAATAAAAAATTCTGAATCACTTTGTTTATATATAAACCATCTGAGAGCATACATTAATATTTTAGACCTCTTCTCATCATTGGGAAAAATTCTAGGGGACACACTTGCATTCTTCATTCACATGTGAGGAACTGAAATAAAATGGCTTTGTCACTGAAGAGAAATAGATTTTTAAATTGGATGAAACATTTCAGTTTTGAATCTAGCAGCAAGCTCCTCTCCTGGAAATATTTAAAGATCAACTCGAGGATAATTTCAGTGCTAAATTACCCTATTCCTTCCTTTCTCTTCATCAGCCTCAGATTTTATTTATTCCACTTTTTCCTGACATATTAATATATTACTGAAAACACACTTTCAACTATTCCAAGAAAAAAACAGGTTTTTGTAAGTAATTTCATCTTTTACAAGAAATCATTTTAAAATAATGTTACAGCTCAAGTGAATTTACAGTTCCTGCAACCAACATAGAAGTATGCACTTTCCATTTTAATTTCAGTTGTGTATGCAACTGTCTGAAGCAAACACTGAAGAAGTCTGTCTGAAGAAGTTCCTAATCAGTAACAGCAACAGAGATTAAAATCTATAAACAATGTTAAGTGAGAATAAAAGAATTACGTCAGATTAAGAATGGATTATTTGGATTGTAAAAATCAATTAAAAGAACCCTTTTAACTATAAAGAGGGAGACAGAAAAATTATCACCATTATAACCACACTACATACAGATGGCATGGAATTTGAGCGCAAATTATTTACATTGATTGTTATTGTAACAACTGACGTGTTTATTTCAACCACGGCGGGGGGGGGGGGGGGGGGGGGGGAATAAAAAAAAACCCCTAGGTCCGTGCACCTTTTGAAAGAAAATAAGTTGTCTGCTGAAGTATGAAGAACAAAGAGGAAAAATAATTACAGGAATTTACAAAATAAGATTATACTATTTAAATTACTTATATAACACAAATATATATATAAATATATATATTAATGAATTTATACTGGTTTTTTGGTAAGAATTTCTACTACAGAACCATAGACTGATGTAGCATGATGTAGGTCAGGAGAGACCCTGGAGGTCCCTGGTCCCACACCCTGCTCCCAGCCAGTGCAGGCAGAGCCGGCCACTCGGGGCTGTGTCCAGGTGAGTTTGGAATAGCTCCGAGGATGGAGATGTCAAGCCCTTCTAAGCCCCCCCTTTTTCTGCTCTAATGGTAAAATATACCTTCAGAATAACGCACGTTCTAACCTAAGGACGTGCCTTTTCACCTCACCACAAATTTCAAATAAACTTACTTGGGTTTATTACTCTGAATTTGTTCTGTGTTCAGCCATGAACAGAAGAACCTATGAAATGGACCTAAAGTTGTGAAATAATGAGATAACCTAAAGTAGCAAAATATCCCAGGATTAAGTAAGCAAACTACGCATAGCTTTGGTATCAAGAACATACAAAGACTTTGCAGATTATTTAAATTACATTATGTAACAAATCCAGTTATAAACAGGAAGCTTTCTGCAAGTAATTTGAATATTCTGATCCCAGTCCTGTCTGACTTTCAATGAGTTCTGAGCCAGTTATGTTACCAAATCGCCACTGTGTTTGTTTAATGCTTAATTTCACCATAATAAATGGTGCAATATTACTAAACTATGAAGTACCATTTTTTTTGCTGTGAGAAATGAAGTTACATTCAGCTTATCTTCCTCTAAGAACTATTCAAGTTATTAATACAATTTGCCACTGGACTAAATTAGAAATCCCTATGAGCACTCTCAGTGTTCCAAACCTGATGCAGGTTTGGGGTTTTTGTTGTGTTTCAGGTTTTCATCTTGGTTCGTTTTTTCATCCAAATTGATTGCTTTCCTCCGGGAAGGATGTTCACAGAAGTTGTGGTTAGTGCTTGGAAACGCTGTTACTTTAATTTGCCATCCAGTGGTGACCTGCGATATCCCTAGAGGTCCGAGGACTGCAGTCTTAAAACTGAAAGGAGACACAGCAGCCTTCCATCGAATTAAGCGACCGGTTGAAATATGGGTCACTGAGTCTGCTGTGGCGGCTCCAAACTGCAGGGCAGCTCCAGTAATAGCAAGGCGGCGAGCTGCCGTCCATGGAGCACCCCTCACGCCTGCCCCACCACCTTGTGAGTCATCTGCAGGAAAATGCAGGAGTTTGAAATGGATATGGGGATGCAAAACATGGCTAACTCATTTTTATTACCTTCTAGTGAATACCTCCAACATAAAAATTAGGAGTTCTGTATCACCCATACAGTTGATCCCTCACTGAGAATAAGAGAAATAAAAGCATGGTTTTGTTACAAAAAGCTATTTCATAAGGAAAAAAGGGCATCATCCTGTGGATAACTGACTAGCTGAAAAGGGTCACATAGACATAGTCCAGCTGGCTGGACAAAAATGCACATCGTTCTCAGCTTCCTTATCAGCATGCCTCAGCATAGCTGCAAGGCCTGCTTCAGCTAACTTACGCTTTGTTTCACAAAGATCTTTAAGGGAGTCATGGCCATGATCACACAGCCATTCTGCAACATCATCCTATGTCCAACACCTCTTTCTTACAGAATCCCCTTGAAATTTGAATGACAGTCCAAAGATATTTTAACTTCAAACAGTAACAATATCAAGCAATAGTTGGAAACTCCTAGTCAATATACAGTAACTAGTCCAAAAATTAAAATACAAACAATCTACTTTCATGTGAGGAGAAAGGAGAGGAAACAAAGATATCATCAGTCATGTCAGCCTACCATTAAACTAGAACGTAGGTACTAACATAAAAAAGACATACTGACTACAATTTATGCTTCCTGCTATGGAATTGTAATCCAGCCGAGACAGAAACACTCTAAATTTGAACAGTTAATGCTAGGGAAATTACTAAAAACTAATCTACTGTACCTAACTTAAAATTTTTATCAGCTTTGAGAAACCCTTCTCTCAAAGACACTTTGTAAGTAAAATTATATTTGTAGTGAAGGCCAAAGGACAGACCAAACGAGCTTATTGAATTAAAATTTTACAACTAACAAAGCAGCTGACTGCCTTCGTTCCTGACATGGATAGGTGTCATTTGAGAACCAACCTCACGGTTTTTTTCCTCTCAGAAATAACACGCTCATTTCCTGCAGTATTACATTTTTCGATGAAGTTGTCAATAGCTACTGGTCTATGAACATCATGAAATATATTTTGCTCACAGCCCTGTAAGTCAGACAATGATTCTGCTGTGTTCTCAGTCGGGTGGGTGTCAATAGGGAACAGCTTTCTTCCTGACACTGCGGTGTGCTACGGGCCCTGGTTGGGGTAAAGAATCTGACCTATAGATTTTTTTTCTCAGTATACAGAAATTGAAACATACATTCCATAAGATGACAGTATAAAATGTAAGGTTCCCAAAGAGAGAACTGCCCACAGCTGATCAGACATGAATATAAAGGATTTAATCTACACTGGGAAATTTAGGCACTGACAAACCCGATCAAAATCAATATTAACAGCTGAATTATGCATCTGAAGTTGTAAATCATTTCACTACGAATAATGTCACAAATGCCAAAGTCTGAGTATCTTCCAAAAAGTCTGTAGCCAACTAATAGCAGACTTTTACTACTAGAAGACATTTTGGCAGATGGAATTGGACAGCATGTTATAACTTGATAAGTCTTTGAAGTAGACAACAGAAATAAATTCCTAAGGTTTCATCTCCTAGCAGGTATTCCGTTGCACAGCGAAACATTGCCGTAAGTACTCCGAATGAGGCATTAAAACCACCTCTGTAAAACATACAAAAACTCCCCAAAAAACTGCTACATAAGTAAATAGGTGACCTGAGCAGGCCACTGAGGTGTCACATCTGGGAAATACAAATCCACTGCACAAGTCAACATCCTAAAACAAGAAGTATAATGTTAGAATAGAGAGAAAATTAACTTTAATAAAAGGTCTATACAAGTGTATGAAATTACCAAACACAGGCATTTAGAAAATTATATACTTAGTAAAATTAATTTTGTCAAAAGAGGAAAAGGAGGTCTATCCACAGCAGAATAAGTGTTTCAAGATATTATACACCAAAATTATGACTGCTTTGAAATGTTCAAACATGTCTGAAGAGAAAAACAAAGCCATTGCCTGCTGTTACTCCTTCCAAATAACAATAGCTCCAACCTGTATATGAGTAACTGTCCTTCTTGGAAACTTTTGCGTAGAACATGAAAAAAAATTAGAAGGCAGAACGGGTGCATCAGAATAGAAATAAAGGCTCTTTAGAAGAGTACTGCTTTTGTAAGAAAAGCAGAAAATGGAACTAGGTTAGATATTGAATTCTCAAAAAGAGATGGGGAGACTGGAACATGAAAGACACCTGAACATCTAAAGACTTTTTTGTGTCTGTTTAGAGAGACAAGAGCTGCTTCTACTGCCACAAAAGCATGGCAAACTGTGGAACTCCTGAACTTTACTTGGTTGGTAAATACAAAGAGGACCGAGTTGAAAATTGGCCAAATTTTACATCTCAATATGTTTACTATATGCTTTGATTGTGGAAGTGAACTACAGGCAATAATTTGTCAGTAAATGTATTACGATGATGACAACCAATTCCCTATTTTTTTGCCATAACATGAAGAATGCTGTAGCCTTACAAGTTGAACCCACCATCTTCTCAAATGACAACTCAGAGCAGCAAGTGTCTATCTTTACACAAATCAAGGACCATGATCCATTTCAGTATGTCCTGGCCTATCGTGGTTTAACACTAGGCAGCAACTAAGTGCCACCCAGCCACGCGCTCGCTCGCTCCCCCCTGGCGGAACGCAGGAGGCTATCAGAAGGGTAAAAGAAAGAAAACTAGTGGGTTGAGATAAGGACAGTTTAATAACAGAAATAAAATAAAATAAAATAAAAACAATAAATTGTAATGAAAAGGAAAATAACAGAGACAACTAAAATCCAAGAAAAACAAGTGATGCAAATTAAAAACAATTGCTTAGCACCAACCACCCAATGCTCAGCCTGTTCTCCAGCAGCAGCCCCCCCGCCAGCTTTCCCCCTACTGTATATACTGGGCATGATGCCAAACGGCAGGGAATATCCTTTTGGCCAGCTGCGGCCACCTGTCCTGTCTATGCCGAGGATGCACAGAGCCCCGCGTCCAGTCACAGTGGGGTGCTTCTGCCATGCATTCCCCATCAGGCTCCCTTCAGCCTCCGGTACAGTTCTCTCTTGGGATCCCCCTGTCACTCCAGAAATACAGATGGGTTCTGCCCCTGTACAGCTTGCTGGCATTAGGGCACACTGTGCACCAGTGCCCACAGGAGCCTTACACGCCTGTAGGTATGATCTTCCAGGCCATCAAATCCACACAGTCCAGTAAACCCTGTCCTTCCCTTCCTCCACCTGGCTGGAGGCAGGGCTCCTTTAGTCCTGGTCATAGTAGCCGTTACTCTCCTCTTGTAAATACGAATCAGAAGTCCCTTTATTAAGATTGGAAATAAGATCTGCCCTTCTACTCTACTAATTTCTGTGAATCTGCCCACGGGAAACTGGAGCAGCAATACTGTGGTAAGAACCCCGCTTGTGACTTTTTCCTTGCAGCTCACGTGCCTGTGCCTCTAAGGTCAAGGTAGATTTTCCATCCTCACATGCTCTCTATGGTCATGCAGGTAAAACCCCAGGGTGGCCCATGGCTTGTAGCCATTATATTCCCGCTCTTGAGCAGAGGAACATTTACTCCTAATAGCTAAGATACTGGTCTGTACAGGTGGGGAGTAGGACATGTTCTCTTTGCTAGAACTCCCAGGGCAGATTCTCCACAGCCAAGATGCTGGCCCATAGGGAGGAAGAGAGACTTTCCTCGTATTCCCAGAGTGGGCCCGCCAATTTGTCCATTTGTCCCTCTCCATCTTTCCACTGCATTACTGCCAATGAGTTGCTGCACACCCATGGTGCGCTCTGTACAAACTTCCACCCCATAGGACACGTACACTGGACTTCAGCTGGATCTCTGGAAAACTGTTTGTTGTCATCATAAATCACCTCCAGCATGGTCAGTTCCCTCAAGCACTGGATACTTCTCTTCACGGTGGTCCACTTGCCTGGGTGACACATAATATCCTCCCTGAAGGGACACCTTTCCTTCATGCCTGACAGGAGTGGCCTCCAGAGGCTGACAGCTTGTGCCACTTTTCCAATTGCTTTGCTAATGCCCCCTTCCCTAGAAGGGATTCCAGCTGCTTGGCTTCCCTACCCTCTAACTCCAGGCTACTGGCCCCGTTATCCCATCATCGGAGCAGCCAGGTGACAATGTGCCACCTGGATGATGTCCTGATGCTCACTCAGGGATAGGGAACAGGTGGTTACTGCCTCTTTTATGAGTGCTGCCTCTTCCTCCTCCTCTTCTCATGATAGCTCTGCTTTGGACTAGACTGCATCGTCCACTTCTTCCTTCTTCCACTTCTTAGGAGGAGTTTCTTCCCTTACTAAACGAGCTGACTGTCGCATTCAGGATTTCATGTGCACAGGGGCAACTGATCCCAGCCTGGGCTGGGGCTCTGGCTCAGCTGCCGTGCCTGTGTCACCAGTGCTGGTGCAGCCACAGTGCCTGTTGTTTTGTCATCAGATCCAGAGACCTCCTCCCTCCCTTGAGGGTGCTGGATAGTGTTGACCAGGGCTCCGTCAACATGGTCAACATGGGCCAGGCTCCAGCACTTTGCAGTGATTTCTGTTTCTGGAATTGCCAAGGGGACAGCATACTTTTTTTGAAGTATTTTAATAGTTTTTCAGGATCCTGCACTCGTTCAGGAGTGAAGTTCCAAAATACTGGGGATGCCCACTGGTCTAGGTACTTGCCCATGCTATCCCACACACCCTGCCACTCATAACCACCCAGCCTTGAGGCAGATCTCTATATGACATTCTTAAATAATTGTTTAACCTTATACAAGACCTGAAACACATTCATAAGACATAGCAATAGGAACATGCTTGTTTGAACATCTTAAGGATATTCAAAATGATCCAGAGCTACTGTAACTAGCCTGGAGAAGGGGAAGGTGAAAGAAGAAAGGGAAGGTGAAGGAGTGGGGGAAAAGTGTCCCTCCTTGCACCCCCCCCATAGATTGGCTCTCTGAGGAGAAAAGCTAAAGGGTGTAATTATTAATAGTTTCCAAGAGATGGCTCCCAAAGTACAGAGATGCAGCAATGCTGAGTACAAATACCAGATCAGTCTCATGACCAGTCATTTTATCATATCATAAACCAGTGTTACACAGTACATCAACATGATAACCTTAATCCAGCCCCCAGAGGTGATAAACAGCACAACAGGGAACAAGGCAGCAAGTAAGGTGTTACGCAGCACACCTCTGAGAACAGCCACCACAACTCAGGCAGCGAATAAATCAACATTGGGACCAGTGACTATTACACTAATATAATGAACGCTTATCTCAAATCTGTGTTAACTGGCCAGATCTGTCGTCACCTCAAACCTTCAAGTCCCAAGGTGGGCACCAAAAAGGACCGTCATGGCTTAACGCCTGGCCGACAACTAAGCCCCATGCAGCTGCTCCACACTCCCCCTCAGGGGGATAGGGGAAAGAATCAGAAGGGCAAAGGCTGCTCACTCGCTCCCCCCTGGTGGGATGCAGGAGATAATCGGAAGGGTGGAAGTAAGAAAACTTGTGGGTTGAGATAAGAACAGTTTAGTAACTGAAATAAAGTAATAATAATAAATTGTAATGAAAAGAAAAATAACAAAATCAGAGAGAAATAAACCTAAGAAAAATAGTATGGTCTGGGTTAGAAGGGACTTCTGGAGATCATCCAGTCCAAGCCCATCACTTTGCTAACTAGTGATGCAAATTAAAAACAGTTGCTCACCACCAACTGACCAACGCTCAGCCTGTTCTCCAGCAGTGTCTCCCCAGCCAGCTTTCCCCTCAGTTTGTATTCTGAGCATGATGCCATGTGGTCTGGAACATCCCCTTGGCTAGCTGGGGTCAGCTGCCCCCCCCCCCCCCCCCCCCCGTGTCCCCTCCCAGCTCCTTGTGCCCCTCCCCCCCCCCAGCCTGCTCCGCTGAAAAATCCTTGACCGAGCACTGCTAAGCAACAACTAAAACATCGGGGTGTGACCAACATTATTCTCATCCTAAATCCAAAACACAGCGCTGTACCAGCTACTAGGAAGAAAACTAATTCTATCCCAGCCCAAACCAGGGAGGAACCCCATTGTTTCACCTTTGGAAACATGTCACTGTGCACTGGAAAGCAGAGAGAAAGCTCTAAAGACAGTGGAAGCAAACCACAGCAGGCTAGGCACAAATCCCCTTGTTCAGCTGTACAAAGGTCCAACTCCCAGCTCCTAGGACATGCTGAGTGAGAGACTGCATTCATTTTGTTCGTATGGAAATGCTGAATGGCAACATATATTGATTCAATGAGCTATAAAAGCCCTAGGATTCACGAAAAATAAGCATTCCCTCTCTCGCTCATGTTCTGTTGAACCTTTCTATAATCTACATACATCCATGAACACATCCTTAAATATCAACACTAAATCACTTATGACTAGCATTAAATGGTATTTCATCAGCAGGGCATATATCATTCTCTGGCATGTAGAAGATAAGGCTTTATTTCCATAATTCTAAACACCAGAGTGAATTATTTGAAACCAGTAAAAAACCACAAACAGTTAGAATGTTAAATTGGCATTTTAATTTATATTACGAATTGGAACAAACTAATGAACCCAGCTTGACCTCAGAAACTTATATAATGAATTAGATAAAACCTGTCCTATATCTGAGTATAAACACACCAGGCTGTATCATTGGCTAATGGAGAGCTTACTTGCTTTTAAAAGGTCTGGTATGCTTTTTATTTTTGAGTTATTCTATGCCTGTGGTCCCTGAGAGCCTGATTTGACTTGTGCTGGCTGTTGGTGGGCCCATGGGAGTCATTATGGCAGCTGCAGATAAATGAAGTGTATGAAATGGCCTTGAAAGCCTTCCTTTTCCTTCTTCAGGACAAAGTACATAGATGGTGAAGGTGAGTCACAGCCTACATCTGCTGCAAGTTGATTTTAGGTCAGCTTTATGCTGTGGTTATAGTCCTGATTCTGAAAACCATACAAAACCAATACCTAATTCCTATTCTTTTTCACAGATCCTGTGCATATACTTGGGTTTGCCTCACTACACCTAATAAGGTCAATGCATAAAATACTGGATTTTATTTGCCTTGAGCTCCACCATGATTTCCTGTTTATCACCTATGCAGTTGTTCTCTGTAATGAACAAGGATTAACAAGGTAACAACATATCCATTTGTATCCATTTGGTCAATCAGCCTTTCTTTTCTTCACCCCCATCTGTCCTTCAGTGAGGTACAACACCTGCCTCGTTTAATATTTAATTGGTATAGCTGGGGCTGTGCATTAAAAGTTAGCTCTGGATTTCCTTCTTGGGAAATGCTTTATTTGCAGCACAGTTAAATTTGAGAGCCCTCACTAGTGATAGTCATGGCTGAATCCACGAATGTGAAGGAGATATCAGAAGCCCCACGTAGCACATAAGCACTGGAAACAAGGAAGTCAGGATCTCCTCTAGAATGACATCTTGTAGTTGATGGACTTTGGTGGCTAAGAACATACAAAACTTTTCCTGTCCTCAAAAACATATGTAAAGACACCATCTTGTTGAATTTTCTGGTGTTCTAACAGGGTCTAGATAGTTTTCAGTGCAGCCTTTTCCCCAAGGGAACTGGTAGGACCCTTGTCTTGTAGCTGGTCTGTTGCAAACAACTACACTTTTAATTTGTAAGAATTCAATTTTTCAAACCTCTACTACTGAGCAAATGAAACAATGGCTTAGAAAATACTAGAAAGATGCCCATAGATACAAAAAAGTCATTGAATTTACATAACAAACCACATTAGAAAAGTCAAAAAAGTAATAAATATGGTTGGACTGAAGACAAAAAAAAAAAAAAAAAGGCAAGCTTCACAGGTGACAATGACAATTCATTGAATGAATATCATCTTTCTTGCTACTGCTGGCTAGAACCCCATGTTAACAGCAAACACAGCCAGTCCACAGTTATTTTCCAGAGCAGCTCAGTGTGCTCCATCATACATATACATCCATATACATATACATACATCAGGGTATGAAACTACTAGAGTACAAATTTCCATGCTTCAATCATCTTGGGTATCTTTCTGTTACCAAGCCACCCATCTGCCCTAAGTACATACAACAACCTTGGCACTGGCAGGTTTAGTAACCTGCACATTGCAGAAATCGGGTATTTTTAACAGTGCCTGGAATGTTTTCTCTCCAGGCAACCTAATCAAGATCATTTACAAAATAAATGTTTAAAACAAAAAGCAAAAAGAATGAAATACCCTCTTTCCCCTAACACTCACATATCCATAATATGGTATACAAAGTCTATTATATATGGAACTTGGTAATCCATCCCAAAGTAATTGCCTACAGTAGTTTGAAAGATTACCTATTTCACTAGAAGAAGAAAAATACAGGAAGCTGGAACTCAAATGAAAGAACAAAGTTAATGAGGTAACTTTGGTAAAAGTATGACATGCGTTTAAAAAACATGAAAAAAAAAAAAAAGCCTCTAGGACTTGTCAGTAAGTGCTTTGCACTTTCAAAGGTTCTCATCAGGCTTTTAATACATCCATGCATACTTCCCTTAAAACTCAACAGTTCTGCTGAGGAACCAAAGGAGCAACACCCTGAGAAAAGAGAAAGTCTTTCACTATTAGATGAGCAATTTAAATTCAGCCTAAGGAAGCTGTAACTTGAAAATTGAGCCTAAGAAAGTTCGGTGTTCACATTATCATTTTAGTGTCAACCTTTACCATTTTAACTGGTACATATGCCGAGAAAATCTATTTTTTAGATTTCATGCTACAATTGATACTGTCAAGAGAAAAGGTGAGAGGAAAGGCTTATATTAGCTGCAAGAGTTTCAATTCCCTTTATTCAACTCTGCTATGTTAAAAGAAAAATTAGTGTTAGAATAAAGTGGGCCACTTGATACTGTTTCCTCAGCAAGAGACAACAATCTGCAAACCTGGTAAATTTCCAGATAAACAGTTTTAATTAAAATACCTACATTATTTAACATTTTATGCTTAGAATGTTGTGGGTTTTTTTTATCATGGTAACATGTATATTGGTATACTGCTGATGTCAGATTCTCTTCCATAAATAGTCTTTTTGTTAGCTGCTTGGATGCACAGGTGAATAATGACTGATGTGCAAGCCTC
Source organism: Falco biarmicus (assembly GCF_023638135.1). Classification (NCBI taxonomy): domain Eukaryota; kingdom Metazoa; phylum Chordata; class Aves; order Falconiformes; family Falconidae; genus Falco; species Falco biarmicus. The sequence continues at coordinate 72,882,464 of NC_079291.1, forward strand.
CTGGGGCAAGTTTTCAACCTGTACCTTCTCCTGGGAAGCACGTGTTTCCTACAGAACACTTGCAGCCCTTTATTCTACGCTAACTCACCTAACTGCTTCAAGCTGCTTTTCCATTTGCATTATTCCCTACCTTCTTACAGATTTAGAAAGAAACCATTACCCTTGTGGCTGCCAGACTAATCAGTATCACTACTCCACACATGCCAAAAACACTAAAGTAGGAAAAAAGGGGGGGGGAGGATAAAACATATTAACTTACAAATTAGGTATTTACAAACTCTAAGTTCTCTTTCCTTTAGAGGGAAAGGTTTTCTGGGGCTTACCTCATTCGATAAAAAGTATTGGTTTTATAATGATATAAAAAAAGATACTGTTTAATCTATTACAGCACGCCAATTTCGTACAGGCAAACAGAATCCTCTCACCTCCAATGTACCAGGCAAACTGTGAGACGAACAGACCAAACGGGAGCTCACTAGATTGAATTCCCTTTTTCCCTTCATATTCAGGGGAAACATTTTGAAGAGGAGACTTGAGAAGCCATGCATTCAAAGGGATTGAAGGTTAGCATCAGTTCCCATCATGTTACCAGTACCTAAGTTTTCAAATTGCTATACTTCTAATGCAGAATTTTTAAGCAATGAATAAATGGATGAAATGAATGAATGAATAAAACAGAAGTGAAACTTTTTTTTTTTTTTAATTCAGTAGCTGATTTCTGTTCTGAGAAGCATACCCTTTCTCTTGTCCTGATTCTCAGAATTTTCTTAGACAAGGAATCAGGAGGAAAAGGAACGCTTCTAATATAGCTCCACCTGAATGCAAGCATTTCCCACTCAGGGACCACACACTCCTCTGAGATCTCTCTCCACACTCACAAAGGGGTTACCAGAGCAGGGACAGGATTTTTTATTTTGAATGTTAAAATTCAGCAGACATTCACCATCTTCAACTCAGTCACTAGGAAATATAAAAGCTTCAAATACAAAAAAGCATTTTTGTCACCCCATTCAGTAACAGTCAGCCAAGTAATTACAGCAATGCAATGAATTTGAGAAACTTTCCATACTCCTTCACCTCACCCATCCTTCCAAGAGTCAGAAGAAAGGTCTTACAAGGCACTCTACACACCATCAAGTTTAAAACCACAATTTGAAATCAAGGTAATCTTTTGGGTAAATCACTAACACAAATCCCATCTTATTGAAAACAATTATTTATGTCCATTTTTCTTGGACACAGGAGTACTGGCCTGAGAGCCAGGGCTCTGGATACACGACACACCAGCAGTCAAGCACAGGCACAAACAGAATGCATATAGAACTTTTGCAATATTCATTTAACATTGATTTACCACAAGATTCTGTGTTTGAAACGCATAGGTGTTCACAGAATCAGTTAAAGTTTATGAACTGGTATAATATCATATTCATACCTTTCTAGGACATTATCACCTCTATCAGGATAAAAGTGAAAATGAGCAATAAGCCATAGACATAAAGAACTCTTCCCTTCTCAGGATTACCTGCACAATTAATCATGCCAGTCATTAACACTGTGACAAGCAGTGAAGTAGCAAACATTTTTGACACGGGACGCAGTATTAGTTTCAAAGTGATTAGTTCTTGGCCGCATTACTCAAATTAACAGATAAATTTGCTGAAAAACCTTTGAAAGATCACGCTGGAAAGCAATGTGACTTTGGACCATAAAAATCATAGAAGTGAATTAACCAAAGTAAATGAACTATTGTTTTCTTAATATGAACTTCTAATTCAGAAAGAACAAAAGGATTAACAAATATAAAGGTACTTTAACCTATTTTCTCTCTTACGATAACATTTTCAACTTTTGACCTCTCTCATTTGTTATAAGGAATTCCAATATGAGAGAATAAAGGGTGTGCGGCTCCTACAAAAGACGCAATTTTAATGGCCATTTCCAAAACATGCCCTTTTGTACTTCAATAGATTGACTATAAAAGCTCACTGTCAACTGGCAGTAACATCAGCGTCAGTGCACAGAAGACTGATAATCTCAATATGAACAATTCTTCTTGCGCTATCAACTGCTTATGTCCTTTTCTGGCTTTTGCAGCAACATCATTTTAAAGGCAGTAAACCAGCATGTGTTCTTTTTGAAGTGGAAGTATGCAACATTTACAGGTGACATTAAGGTACTCTCAGACTCTACAGTACTGACAGTCTTATCCTTTATTTCTTTATTACAAATGATAGTTCAAAATTTGGGGCAATATCAGTGGACAACCGAAGATCAGCTCTGTTCACAAAACAACGTTATTATCGATCAGTTTTTAGCACATACTAGGAATTATGATCTACATGACAGCCCCTCCCCTGAACCCTTGATGTAAATGGTTTAACTAGAATCATAGACTAGAATCATAGAATATCTCAAGTCAGAATGGACCCATAAGGATCATCGAGTCCAAGTCCCTGTGCCTCACAGGGCTACTTAAACCTAAACCATCTGACTAAGAGCATCACCTAGATGCTCCCTGAACTCCAACAGGCTTGCTGCCGTAGTGCACTGACAACAGAAAAAGGAACAAAAAAATTTCGAAGTAAAGCAGAAAGTCTCAAGTCCTGCTGCACTTTGTTCCTTAACATATGTAGGGCTGGGTACACAGGAAAATCCGTTCAGCACCACTCTTTCCTTCAAGATGTTTTAACTAAACAGAACTCACACCAAACCCCTTGACATCTGTCCTCAACACCTACACTGGGGCACTTCCCCAAAGTCTCTTGCATTTACGGACAGCCATGGCCAATTATAAGGGTTGTTCCAATTTTATTTCATACAATTTATTTTTACCATTGGACTAACAGAAAGGTGTCTCAGTAAACCTACCCATCCAAGACGCTGGTAGGTACTTGCAGGAGCCCAAGCAGAAGATCTGTGCTTGCCTAATCCAGAAACAGCTGTATTCAATTTCTTCCTGATGGCTTCTTACATCTTGCACATTCTGAAAAGCCAGACTGTAGAGCTGCATGGTATAATTACACCTTGCAGCGATAATATCCCCTTCTGTTACCCTGTTAATCCAAAGACAGTCCATCTCTAATAGTTACCATCAAAGCGAACACATTTCCATTCTCCTCCTTCTGCAGACAATGTAGACATTCACCTGCTACTCACAGCTTTGACAAGCAGCCTACAAAATTGAGATAGCTCTTTATTTCTTTCCACTTCTGCTATTAAAAATCAAGTTTGCTGTTGTGGAACTATCAAAAAGCAGTTGATGGCGTGTTTCTGATCTCAGACAAAACTAGAGACACCAGGAGCAGAGCTGAATGATTCATGAGGCAAAACATCAATCTATTCCCAAAATAAAAGCGAACAGTCAAATACTGAGGACCTCTGAATACTTTAATCATCTACAGGTATTATTTTCCACTTAAGGAAAAAAGAAAAGAAAAAAAAAAAAAAAGGAGAAAGAAGAAGAAGAAGCAAAACCAAGCCATCAACCAAAAAGCAAAATCTAAGTATAATCTGAGAAAACTTAAAAGGTATCTATAGATTCTTCAGTGGTGGATTCTCAGGCAACTCTCAAATAGAAATGCAAGCGTGGCTCAAAAATGCTCCTGCACACATCATTTCCTGGCCTGCAGGTTTACCTGTTTGGTAAGTAAGTAACCCAAATGTATCATAACACTTGATGAAGTTGAAACAGTTGCACAAATGTAAATAAACAGCAAAAAGCCAAGGTGGATAAATATTTACTACACAGGCTGAGCCTAGCACCTTGCAACAACAGAGGCAAGTGGGTCATGATCTTTCATTGTAAATACTCTCTAGAAACTACCTTTGCATATGTATGTCCAGAATTAGAATATCAGCATGTAAAATGTAATTTCCTTTTAATTTTCGTATTACTTATTTACAATGTCAGAACAGATACTTGTTTCCCAGAAAATAATGGTACTGTCAATTTTTACTTTTTTTCTTTTTAATTTCTGCACATATATATATATATATAGGCACATATGTGTAAGTACGTGCCCATATACACAGACACCCCTAAATAAATCTGTAGATGCAGACACTGAGACAGAGCTACCCCTGCCTGAAGAAACTGTTGTCATAGCTTTCACAATAACCTTCTTGTTGATATTTTTTTTGAAAACCTTTCAGTAACCAGGACAGGATTTAACATGGACTATTAATTATTCTGCAAGCAATTTCTTTACTTACAGCAAATAGACAAAAAAGAAAACCAAAAAACCAAACAAACAAAAAAAAACCCCAAACTCTGAAACAACAATAAAAACAACAACAAAAAACAGAAAATGCAGAAGAAAAAGGAGTAAGTCTGCATTAAATATATAACCTAAAAGTGATGTTACACAATAACTAGATTAAACATAAGAACATGTGCAGGTACATACCTTGATTGAAGTGTTCATTTAATACAACTTAAGTAACTGAAATATTCTGCTTACTTGATTAGAGTAGATTGTTTGCATTTTAATTTATTGCTTCAAGATGAGTATTCATTAAGTCACTTAATATAATGGCACCCTTACAGCTGCTACCCTATTAAATGTAATCATTTTTTCCCATTCCTGTTTATAGCACAGTCTACTGTTACAACAAAAGCAGTCTAGAGTCATTTATTAATCACCACATTTCCAAGTGTATCTTCAGAAACAATTTGTGATGGCTAGGCCTTGTTTCATACACAGGAATTAGAAATTATATTTTGTTCTCAAATTCAAGTTGTTCATAGTTTCATGTACTATTGGGACACCCTGGGGTATAACTATGCATGCTGTTAATTCTTATTTAAAACCTTTGACCAAAAGTTTCAAAATGACATTCCTAGCACTGTTTTAAGTCTGTATTTTTGGCTCCTAAGTAACAGTCTCAGTTTTAAGAGCTTTTCTTAATGCTCAAAATGCACAGAAATCAGTGCTGTTGCTCTGTAACTTTAACAAAAAGAAAACTTCTAAAATTAGAACTGTAAACATAGTACTTCATCTTTCAACACCTGGATACCAAACCACTGGCCAAAGACTAAATCCCTGGTTTAATGGTTCTGGCTGATACAATTTACATTTATCCTTTGCCCTTTATAAACAAAACCAGAATAATCCTGTGATAATGACATGTTATTAATTTAACCACTGGCAGAAAGAGATTGCAATACTAGAAAAACTATAGTATATGCTTATCCGTTTTGTTGCATTTATTTACGCTTTATCATCTCTTGAAAGTTAGTAAGAAAGTATCATGTGAGACACACAAAATATTCAAGGTACAATACATCGGCATTTCAGTAAATTGCTGTGAGCTCCTTGTTCTGTGGCAATTGGTGCATCCCACAGTAGCAATACTGACTCAAATTCATCAAAACACAGCAACAGGCACTTTGAAAAACTGTGCAGGAAAAATTTATTATCTTTTAGCTATACTAAAAGCAATTAGTAGCTGTTAATTCAATGTTACTGATTATCAGTTTTTCTAATAATAATCAACACACAGGTAAATAGTGCTCATTTTCTCGTGTAGAGAACAAAGCTATATTCAACATTCAAGCCATCATAAAAGAAGATTTTGCTTTATTTTCTTAATTATGCAAGTTGGATGTAGTTGAGGGAAAACACTTTTTGGTATATTTCATAACCGTATTAATAAACAAGTAATGCACAAATATTCAATGGCATTTACAAAATCCCAATCCCAAAAGCACTGCCTGAAGAAATCCACTATGATTTTCTCACGCGAAGCATTTTTTTCATGTTGTTGGGTAATGCCAATTAATATACTGATATTTCTAAGACTAAAAAAAACCCAAGTTATGCTATATTTTTTTAACTGATATAATGCAACTCTCTTTCAAATTACATCCATCAGGTCAAGTTTTATAGAGTCTGTTTGTAATAAGGCCATTCAGAAATGCAGCCCTTCCCCTATTAGACTGCACTGTGCTGCTTGCGGAGAGATCACGCGTCCTACCACAACTTCTTTGCTACTGAAAAAAAAAGAAATTTTCATAAAACTCTTACTACTAACCGTTAATACACCCAACTTTATATATTGTTACTCCTATTTCTTCTTTCTGTGGTTTCTATCCAAAATCATTACAATTAACAAGAAAACTTCCATGGCCTCCAAGGGATTTCATCCATTTGTCTTTTCATTCTGTCCAGAAATGCTGATGTTTAAAGGAATCATGTTCCTTGTTCTGTTTTTCTCCATTAAAACTACTGTGGCAGAAGTACTTCAAAGGTTTAAAAGCTTTGAAGAAGCTTGAATAGGTTTCCTGGTAATGTATTAAAAATATACAGGTTTAGTATACTAATGTTTCAGCGAGGTGATAAGTTAGAGAAGACAATAAGCGAATGTGGTCAGAGCAACACAGCTACAGAAAAATACCAGCCAACATATCTCAGGAGTAAAGGCAGAAGCTACATTTCCCATTCTGTACTTGAAATAGTATCTGAGCAGACAAGACAGTATTAAATTAAGAACTACTTCCAACTATGAAATATTATGATCAATACAATAATAAGTGTTCAGCCTTGACCCATTGAAAGAAGACAAATAACAGATACAGTCACTTGTAGATAAGACACCTTACAGCTAGGTTCACTTTTGAGCCTTGACTCAAACTAGAGAGGCGAAATAGAGAAAAAAATTAAAGCCATACATTAAGGTCAAAAAGCACACTCTTCTATAACCCCTTTATTTTAGCATGTTTGTCTGTAAGACTTATGAAATAACCTTGTATTATTTTACAATCAAATCCATTTTATTTGAATAACTACACAGTGACCAAAAGCCAGGTGCTCCCAGAGTAAATAATGGCAAGTATTACTTTTATTTCACCCTAAACAGCTCCCATACTACTAAAATACCGCAAGCAATTTAGATTGTTCAGAAATACAGTCAGTTTTGTTCTTCCTAAATGAGTATTTGATGTAAGATTAAAATGTTTAGAAAAGGCAAGAAGAATTTTTACCCAACACCAATGGAAGAAGGAGGTCAAACAGACTGTGACCTGCTGCCTGCAGCAGCCTCTGCCCAGGAGTGACTTCAAGCCTGCAGTGACAGGGCACGTAGGATGCGAACGCATCATGAAGAGCTCATGGAAACAGCCCATGAGAATGGCATCATGATGCCAAAATGAGTGATGTAAGTATTATTTTACAGGTTTTACCCGCTGAAGTATAACTGGTTGTCATTAATAACTTTGATAGCAAACCTTTGGTCATTTTACTTCCATTTTGCTTAAAATCAACTCCCTCAGAGATTTTTTAAAGTTATATTGAAGAACAGCCATTAGCAAATATTGGTATGAAAACCATCCTCAGTTGTGCAAACCTCACAGGTTTCCACTCTGCACATTTTGCAAGCTACACAAAACGTTCACTTCGCCTGGATTTTCTTCCAGCAAGGATGGCAGCAGATGATACCACTGAGTCTCAGAAGGATGTAGGGACACAGCACAATCCCCTTCCTCCAATAAATCCCAGAGTCCTGGCATTTTTACCATCGATGCCACTGAGGCATCATAACATCCTGTCACATCTTGCAGGGATTCTAATAGCAGAGCAGCAGCTCACCAACTGCCTTTATCCCTCCTACTTTTCTTTATTAAGGATAGCAAATCATCTGGTAAGAGGGTTTGGGGGCACAGAAAGAAGAAAAGCTCTGCACCCTTCCGTATTTCAGTGCCACTGGCAGAGGGCTAATACAATGAATGGGTGCTAAGGAGCCCAAGCACAGCAGCATCCCCAAAGGGCCCTAGGAGGGGTTTGCATAACTTCCCTCAACTGCTGGAAAAGCAAGAACGGAATGAAATAAGGACATATCTAGTTACCTTCTGAAGTTGGATGCAAGAAAAATGAAAGCACTGGAAAGACACTGCACAGGGAAATGCCATAGCCTATTAAAATATAGGCAATGGATAGAATTAAGCAATTAAGCATTTTACATTTACATACATATCAGTTAATACCTTAGTATATAAATACTGTACTTGAAGGGGAAAAAAAGACAGACAAAAAACCAAAACACCCCACCCCCATTCTCTAGAGTATTTCACTCAGAATTTCAAACCACACAGAACTAATCCAGAAAAAAAAAAAAAAAGGTGATTTATATATACACATTACAAAACTTCACAAAGTTTTAATTACAGTCTTTGAATATGTAATTGATAGACGGATCCCACCCTGAACATATGTGTATGACTGGAGCTGACACAAGGGTACAAGTAACTGAAATCGCATGTTTAAAACCTGCATTTCTGCTTGTCTACAAGTCGTTAATATAGCAGTTTTCAAATACACCATTACTTTTTTACTGCTGCAGAAAAAAAAAATGGTACTAAGCATTAGAGAAAATAAAGTACCTGATATTGCATGTTTATCTTTTTATGCTATTTTTACCCCCACTCAATGCACAAACTGCATTTTTCTCTTTATTTACAAAACAAGATTCATGCCCTATCCTTTAAAGGCTCTACTTGTTCCTTGAGCAAAATAGTAACACTAGCTGTTCCACATCCCAGGGACTATCACCAACCACCTGGACCTCACTTATATGTATCATACAAATGCTTTCAAAGTGGCTGCTGGAAACACATCCACACGCATGCACACACTAACATGTGCATTCTTTCTCTCTCTCCTCTTACTTGGTATTTCACAAAGGTAATACCAAGCATAACGGCTCTTCCATCCCCAGAGACCCATCATCTGGGACCAACAGGCTGAAATATTCCACTCACATTTGCAGCCATTATTCAAAGGAAACAAAAAATTTCTTTTATAATCCAGAATAGGAACAAATTCTTCACTAAATCGTTTTTTATATCTCAACTCTAATTCCACAAATAAGCCTTTTAAACCCACCAGGTGACCTCATGGTCTGTCACAGGGTCTCCCCTGGGCAGCACTGGAAACAATCCACACACCAATGCCAGCTCCTGAAGAAATGAATAAAAAATTGTGTGCAATTTTTTTCTTACTGTTTCAAATTATTCTGCTGTCCATGTGAATTGACTGCTTTGGTCCTCAGTAAATTTTAAAGGGAAAAAAAAAAAAAAAAAGAAAGAAAAAGAACAGCTTTTATTAGCCCAGGACATGGAACACAGTGCTGAAAGTAACAAAATGGCATTGGTGATATGAACTACATTATTTCCAACCTCAACCGAGTATGAAAAGAATGGTATCTTTCCTGTACGTTTTTCTGGGGGTAGCTGTTTGGTCAGTATGTAAGCTTCCATTTTTAGCACATTCTTCAGAACATACTGTGGGCTCAGTCTTCTTGGCTTTAGCTTTGAAATCCCCCGCTTACAGACCGAAGAAGTCTTCCCCTAGTGATCAGAAATAGACTCAATTTCCATATTCAGTATTTACCTATTCCTTTTATCCACCTCTCTCCCAAAGAAGAATCCCATATTGTACTTGATCACCATCTAGAATTTTTCTTTGACATGATTTGGGAATTAACAAAGCCATCAGAGCACCGGATAAAGCATGGCCCAATTGGGGACTGTAGTCATAGCTGTGTCAAATTCAAGAAGCAATCAAGGCCTATATTCTTCCTTTGAATACAAAAAGACATCAGTGCCATAAGTGTAATGAAAACAGATTCTTTTTGTTCCTGTCTATATTTGAAGTTTTTCTTCCATCCATTTATGTAGAAAGGGTCTTTTTCTTTGTGCTGCATGAATCAGAACAGTTTTGGGGAAAGCAACCAAATGAGGCTCTGGATATAAAATTTTATCCCAACAGTTTCAAATATGGATTTTGGTAACCTCCCCTTTCTTCTCAGATATCCACCAGGCACCAAGGACAAACACCTGCTGCCGTTACCGGCACAGTCCAGTAACCTTTGGATTTCATAACTTCTCCATTCCCTAACACCCTGCACCCATAAACGCAAGCCAGCTATTTCTGCCATCAGCCCCCTTCTCAGCTTCAAGTATTTCTTAAAACACAGTTTTCTCCTCTTCAGTCTTTACAGACCTGGAAACTACCTTCTTTCATGAAAAAATAAAAATTTCTTAAAGTATCTGGCATTAAACAGCTATGAAAATTAAATACATGGCTATGTTATATAAATAGTGGAAATACATTAGATGCTGTCTCAAAAAAAAAACCAAACCAAAACAACAAAAAAAAACCCCAAAAACAAAACATAACACCCCACACAAAACATCAGAGCTTGTTCTCCTTCAAAAAAATTATCAAGGCAAACAATACCAACAGGTCACATACCTAAGCTGGTCTTAATATGAAGCCAAGGACAGCTTTCACTTCATTGCTATGTTCCTGTTGGCTAGTTAAGGGGGACTGTGTAATATACTAAAAGAAAAAATAAAATGGGAACATTGAAGCTTATTACAAAACCAACACTATTTCTATCATATAGATTTCATGTATAGATCTCAGACAATCCATAGGAATGAACAAGTACATCCCTCAGCATTTTACCACTGTTCACAAAAGGCGTGTGTATGCATCTCCCCCCTGCCCAGCCCCGCAGACAGGCTAAATGAACAGTTCCAATTTTAATATTTATAAATCTTTAAACATACCCTTCATCCTATTAAGCTATATTTAAAACGAGCTTCCGACTAAGCCATTCCCATTAAACATGTCACTTTTACAGAACTTCAGAAATACAGAAAAAAACCACCCCAAAACATAACAAGGAGTGTAGAACTATTCAGCAAAAATTATATTAAAGAAATAATTCTAGAAAAGGGTTAATACTTCATTCTTTTCCCAGCAGCTGTGCGTGACTTCAGGCAGGTAATGATTTTCCTGTGCCTCTGTGCCCTTTCTATTTTCTATCCGCAGACTGTAAGCACTTCAGGGGAGGAAGTTACCTTTATATTCTCTGTCTGAAACCCTGAACCTGGAAGATTTTGAACACCGCTTTGAAAGAGAATTCACAACAGTCTGTCACTACAAGCAAAAAAATCAGTTCTGCCAGTTTAGTCTCAGGGCAATCATTACATTGTCAAGCAACCTTGGGCACATCACTTAATATCTATACGCTTTTCTTTCCACATATAAAATAGGAACAACAGATCCTCCTTTACATAACAGCAAAGTTAGGAGTCTTAGCTCGTTGAAATCTTAGCTCCTTGAAATCTAACAAGTGCCTAAGATTTCAGAGTTGTAGAAGCCACATGAAAAGCAAACGCTGATTAACTCTCAGAGAAATGTGCTAGCAAAAACGAGGATTATGTTCCACTTTGCCACTCCAGGAGGGTCTCTGCTAGTTTACATTAAAATGACAAATCAAAAAGAACATCCATGTCCTAAATCAAACAATTACTGTGAGGAATCAACAAAACGTGGATTACTCTCTAATCCAACGTATCCCAGACTCACCCAACTGACCAGCCCAAGCGCTGCTGGCAAATGAACAGAGACTCTCCAAGAGAGCAAAAGCCTGAGGCTGTGAGGCAGGGGAATTGTCAGAAGGCGGCACATTAAAAAAAAAGAAACCCCATCATCACATGTCAGGTCGGGGGAAAAAAACCCACCACAACAAAGGACTGAAAAGTCTTTAGGGCTTCCACCCCCAAGCGTACAGAGGCTAATCGAATGGGAGGTGCGTTTCCCACTGACAAGTCCATACACTCTTATAATTTCTAAGTCAAGGAAAAAATTTTCTTTTGGTTTTAATACTATTTTTTTTTGGTGCCTGGCAAAAGTTTTGTTATACTATGAGCACGACCATAGCTCTGAGAGGAGCCCCCTCGACTCCCACAATAAGGATTTACTTATTACAGTGACACAGGCAGGTTTCTGAGAGCGCACAAACACTGTCCCCCACATGTATCAGGATTGGCAACCTACAATCAATATACTGAAGATTCAGCTATCTTTTTCAGCCTCCCTTCCAAAACTAGGCCTCAATTTTCTCTTCGCTTCTTTCTTTCTCTGTCAAGACACAAAGTGGATCTACTGTACAGCACTAGGTTAGCCCGCGTCCCTTGGGGACAGCGTCGATCAGCGAGACTCCAAGTCTGCTTCACAGTACCAAGTGATCTTCCACCTGTGCAAGGCACCTTGCTAAGTGCAAGGCAAGAATATTCCTAGAAAAATTCCACTAAACTTCGCATTTTAACTAGTGCTTGACCTACAGGTAATTAAATTCTTGGATGGGTCAATTATGCAAAGCAAATGTGGCTAAAAGGTAAATCCTCTCTAAAATTGCATGACTAAAACCAACAGGATAAAGAGATTTGCAAATGATCCTTTAACACATGCCAAAAAAAATGAAGACATAGAAGAAAATAGTATTTTATTATTATTATTATTATTAATTTTCACCTTATTCTCTTTCAATTTTTATTCAGAGACATAAAGAAGGAGTTTTTGGCTAGACTGTGAAGAGCACCAGTAACCTGCTCCTGTCATCTCAGGAGACTGAGGAAATATTGCCCCACTGCAACCACTAAACCTTCCGAGGACTGGGTAGCATCTCTCAGCACCCAGAAAATACCGCTGTGGTGCTCACTATTTAGCCATCAGGGACATTTCAAAACATGTGCATACAAATTACATAAAAAGTAGGTGGTTTTGATTTTAGTCTTCAACTTAAGCTACACTACTTTTTCCTAAAATCTGTATTTGACAAATGATTCTTATATTTTAATTTTGGCTGCAAATGTTTCATTTATTTTGATGTTTCTGGCTGTTAATCCAGTTGAACAAGCTGCCTGTAGTTTTACCGGGTGCTGCTCAACAACAGGAATAGTGTGTTATCAACTCCTTCCTGCATTTAGATGCCCACTAACGCATGGCTACAGACATAAAACTTTTATAAATAAATATGTTTTCAAGGTGACTTTCTTTAAACACTTCTATTCAAAGATAACGATTTTTGCCTTCTGGCACATATTCTAAGTGAATATTCATTCTGCATTAGTAGGTCTGTGTAAAAGGCAAAAAGATGCCCCTAGTGCCTTTAAAAAATAATTGGGGAATAAGAGAAAAGGAAGTTCCATATTTTCTTAATTTCTCTATAGAATAGTGCCATAAGAAATTTGGTCTTTAACTTCAACTCCACAAAATCTTGAGGTCAGCCTTGGGCTCAGTACAGCAAAGCTCCAAGTCATTCATGCAGACAGAGAATTTTTAAGGTTGTCATCTTTGTTCACTACATTCATCTGTCTATTACTGTCTGGAGAGGTTTCACGGCTGGAGAACAGAACAGTTCAGGGCGTGTATCACAGCGGCCACTACACAACCGCCAGCTTACCCCATGACTTACGGTGACGCCTTGTCAGAGCTGGTAGTAAACAGAGCTACAGTTTATTGTAGCAGAAGAACACAAACGTCGGCAGCAAATATATTTCTGCAACTGGGCGATGACAATGTAATCTCTTTCATTTACAAAACAACACTCATACAGGGTTCACTCCTTCTAGATAAATGCAGGAAAACTACAGCTTAGCCTTCTCTAATGCCTACAGATTCATAGGGGGAAGATTATACACAAATTTCAAACACACACAAAGATAGTTTAGAAGTAGGACGAAAGAAGACGTTATGTTGAATTGCCCAAAATACAGAACAGAATACACACACAATGACATAACATGAACTATTTACACAGTTTCAATAATAGAGCTAATGCTAACAATGACAAAACACAGTCCAACCAAAAAGCTAGCATCAAAATTAATTTGTTAGCTTATGCATCTGCTGCAGAACTTCCTTTCTCAGTATATGTGTTTGAATGGAGATGCTACAAAAGGGAGAAAAAGATTTGTTTTCTGGGGGTAGTGAACGTTTTCCTCAACCTTTCAGAAAGTTGTTTGGAGAGCACTGTAGAGCTCCTGGTGTATTTATTGTTACCTGAGTGCACAGCTTTCTTCTCATTTCAGTAAGCATTTCACAGATTCTGTAAGTGATATGTAGGTACTTTTGAAAGCATCCTCAAATATAAAATAGTTTTCAAGAACTTCAAGCTTTTGAGGAAAACTTTGAACTATTTCATCACGACAGATGAGATGGAAAAGCCATAAAGTGACAGCTACATTATAAACACACAGACATTTATATCATGCATATATAAATGTGCAAGTATATCTGTATATATACATCAATTACATATATACTGCAAGATAAGCTAGTATTCATTCAACGATAAAAGTATGTATTGACAATAAACTGTGGCTGCTAAACAAAGTATAGAATTAAAGAGACACAGGCTGGGATTTGTTAAAAAGTAACATTCAGAGTAAGTCTTGTTTTCTAATTTTGTACTGCATACATCACTATGGCAGTAATGCCATAGACAAGTTTACAAAAGTGGTGAAGGGACTGCACGTGGAATCAAGCAAAAATTAAATGTAAATTGTAAGACAATGTTCTTATATGTGTGAGAACCACATTTTGGAGATCTTTCTAAAGCTAACAACTACTTTCGCTTTTTGGTGTTATCCATGTGGTTAAACATAGTTATGAATCCCCACACATTACTAGAAACCAGCTCCACTCCAGACAAAACACTGTTGTAACATTTTATATTTTAATTGTGATGACATTGTGAAGATACAAGTTTTTCTAGCAGTTTCCTTCTTCCAGTTCTACCATAGGCAGCTTTAAGAGTAAACTTCCCTCTTCTCATCTAACTGAAATTAATTTTTTTTCTATTTAAATGGCTATGGAGACAACTAATTTTCAAGGAGTATATATCTAAACTAGATTTTTTTGAATCTATTTTTGGCCTCATACTTGCATTAAAAGTACACGTATGTTCTATATACTGTACTGTTTCTGTTCAGATTAGACTTTAGAGGAAAGATCCATATGATCATTGTTCTGTGTCCCTCAGAAAGACAGCATAAGAGAATGTAAGGAGAAGTGACATTAATGAGAGAGATAAATCCATTAGAAATAACTTTACAGGTCACCTTTTAATGTATGCAGTCTTCCAACAACTACTCAGAGAATAAGACTTCTGGTTAGCAAAGTACGACCATAATCATGCCAAGAAATTAATTACTAAGAAATAAATATACTGCTATAATCTAATTTTCATGTCGACTTTATGGAATCTTTTTTTCTTTTTCCCCAATAAATTGGTGTAGTCACAGATTTTCATGAGAGTTCAGCTCTCATTTTGGCACCCAAATGAGAGCCAGACTTCCACAGGAGCTCTGTGCCTTGCAGAACAGGGACTGTTAGGAGTTGAGCTATTTTGAAAATCTAGCAGCTGCTGTGTAGGCTGAGAATATGAAATTCTGGTCCTGAGCTCTTTAAAAGCCCGGCCTTACCTAACTTTCTTAACAGCATTGTAAGAGAGAATCCTAAATCTAAGAAATTACTGTTTCTTCTGCAATGTCCTTTGTCCTACTGAAAACTTACACCTTTACTGCATTTCAAGAGTTCTGGGTTACCGTTACTGCCACGAGGCATCTCACTGCCTCCAGGAACAGCTCTGACCTTTTAAACACACCTTTCTTCGGGGCAAAAATGTTATTTTTCTTTTTCTGAGTTAACGGTAAGGTTGCCTCATTATTGGTACTATTAGAATTCTAAAGCAAAATAATACTTAGCATTTGACTCAGGAGACTCAAAATTTTATGCCAGTGTAACCCCACTGGGTCACTGCAAGTAACCCGTGCCTCTCCGTGTACAGTCTTAACAGTCTATAAAAAACAGATGTTCGCTGTGACTGAATATCCTTGGTGAGTGTGCTCTCACTCTCTCACTCAAATTATGACATTTAGGATTTTAAAAATAGATCATTACTAATAATTATTAATGCACTATTACTTTTTGAAAAATAATAACCTCCAAGTAATCTCAGAAGAAGAAAAACCAGTCCAGAAATGGAACAGGATGCTTGGTGCTTTGCAGATGCTCTCAGATTACAGCCTTAGCTGTTCTGTTACAGTAGCACAGTATTCATATAAAGTCCAGTACACAGGCATTAATTGTTCTGAAACACGTAATTTTCAGATTTCCTTTATGATAGATGTTGTCATTCTGACTATACAAACTTTCATTGCATTATTACTTTGGCTGTAGAATAAACTCAACTATTTTTTGAAAACTTACTTCCTTTTCAGGTATTTTTGGGGCATAATGCTTGTTTTCAAAAAGATGTTTTGGAATGCAGAATTACGGTACCACAAATGATCGCAGAAAACTTTTTATACTTTCATAATTTTATCAAGTTCATTTGCAGCTTTCTACAGATTCTCTTAAATTTAAAAAAAAAATTGAGATGGAAGTGATAATGTGTGGTTTATGCAAAATAGTCCACCAATTTTACGCAGTCCACAAAACACCTTAATAAAATCATCATAATGTTTGAAAAAAGGGGACTGTATTATGTAAGCCATCAAGAGGAGAGACACTCCTGACTCTTGCCATTGGAAGGTGAAGTATTTTAAAGACATGTTGGCAGACACCTCTAAAGGTGTGCAATCAGTGCTCTAAATCTTTTTCAAAAGTTATAGTCAAAATAAATTCAGGTGAGGTTTTCAGTTTTAGCCAACATCCCTAAATGTTTCATTTGGATTATGCTGACATTACCAGTCTCATAAGTTCAAGCATTAAGCTTGAGTTTATGACACACTCCTGTGAAAAAAATACTTTTGAAGACATTTAGGATTTTCTTGTTTTCAAACATGAACTGGAAAGTCCCTAAACAAATTATATTAGCAAAATTATCACCACCATGAGACAACTACATTCCTTATAATAATTTAAAATATCTTTTTAATTTAATTCCAGTAGTCACAAATTATTACGTGCATTTTCTAATCATGCATCTCAAATCAACTTTAGATCCTAAATTACATTAGTATGGAAAGTTTCAAGCATGTAACTGTACACAGTCATGAACCGAACCCTTTGCAAAGACATGGAAACATATTCAGCACAATGTAATTGCTGAAATACAGACGCCTCTTCCCTTACCCAGGCTACAAGGAATAACAACTACCCTTAAATTTTAATCAAAGAAATTTTATTAAAAGATTTTGGAAGCACTACTCCAAATGCTAACAAAACAGGAAAGAAAAAGTACTAAAGAACATCAGGAAAAAGACTATGTATTTTAGTTAGGAAAAGTATTATTTGAAATCTAATTTCTTTTTATTTTAATGATAATATATGGATATCATTAAAGAAAAAAGTTAAAATTCAAGAAAACAAAGCGGGGCCACTTGCCTTAAAAACAGAGATGGGAAGCCAAAGAGAATTCGATATTACCTAACCAGCTGGAAATCCAAGGCAGAAGAAGCATCAGTTCTTACAAAGAAATCTGTGTAATCTGGTGCTTGACCCCTCTGACAAGAGGCAGGCATCACAATATCATCTGTGTGCTAAGCAAGTCTCCACGCGGCTTCTCTGTTAGACAAGTAAAGCATTTCAGCATCCTTATGAGGCTCAGTTTCTGAGCATGGAGAGGGTCATTCATGTGTGTGACCACAGCACAGACTAGAACCATCTACTGAACAAACACTGTAAATTTAAACACTAAGAACAGAAGATGCCAAGAAACAAACATTCCCCTCTATTCATATCATCACAGTATTTACTTTGACTCTGTATCAGCATGACTGCATGTACTCTCAGTGAAAGAGATGACTGCACTAAAGTTAATTTGAAGTTAGAAGCGTCATTTATTAATTTGTCACTTTCCCCCCCTCTTTTTAGTTGACAATTAGCTCTCATATATAAACTGAATTTTAATACCAAATCATAAGAGCACTATATAAGCAACATACTCCAAAACACAGACTTTCTCTTTTCTTTTAGGTAAAATTAAGCTAATCTGCTTTGATAGAAGAGGACTCTTTGGAACGAGCTATTGAGTCTCCCCAATATGAAGCAGTAACCCAAATGTCAATTATTTTTCCAACAGTAGCCAAATTGCTGGCACACTAATGCAATTTAAGGACAATAATTAGATAACAGGACTACAGAGTGTACCAGGTGACAGAGTTGCACAGATAATAGAATCTAGTGTCCTACTTCTTAAATATTAACATCATTCCATCTCAGTCAATCGGTTTATGGCAATTTTAAAAGGGCAAAGGAAATTATTTTTATTGCTAATAATATTGTGCTTCTCCAGTATTAGCTTTGAAGGTTAGCAATTTAAGGGGTCAAAACTTAATTATATTATTTCCATTTTATTTACTTTTCTTTTTAATCTCTCCTCTGTGAAGTCTTTTTTCATTACAGCAGTTTTAAGGCACTTGATTAAAAAACTGAATCTCTTGAAATGCAAGTTCACTGTTCTCAATACAAACAAGCAGTTTCATCAGAAATCAAGTAATATGTTTATTGTAGCCTTTTAGAAATTCCCAAAATTTTCTTGCAATCACATCTTCTTATAATCATACTCTAAGTGGTAAGAAAAGATGCGATGTAACATGTCCAAGATTTTTCAAAATAAATGCAGTCAAGCGGCTCTTCCAGACAGAAGATATCTCCTTGCTTTAGTCCCAAGTACCCAGATCATTAAATCTCTCTCTACATCAGGAATATTTATTAGAATATCACCCCTCCCCTCTATTATTTTTTTTCTCCCATTAGTCAGCTGTGGGACATTGGATGGACAGTGAATTAATTTTCAACAAAGTCTCTGTAACTGGGCACAAGACTTCCCTTCATCCATAAAACTCATCTCCACTGACATACTGAAATATCTCTGCCCTGGTTACAAAGGCCACCTCTGGGAAAAGAGAGTCATTTACCCTGAATGACGTTTAGCTTCTCAACTGACACGCCAACAAGCAGGAAAGTTTTTATTCTTTCTTTGTTTTTTTTAAGTTTTCAAGTTAATAAAACCAGAAATGTAATCATAATACAGACCATGAGAAAAATCATCTTTCAGAATATACTTTTTGCCACCTTAAACAAAAGAAAAGTTTTAGGTGCTTTATTAAAAGGCAGCCAAATCAACTGACTTCCAGAAATTTTTGTATCAGTCTTCAATTAAAAAAAAAAAAACACCCACCCCCCCCCCCCCAAAAAAAAAAAAAACCAATCCCTGTGAAATATATAGTTTTAAATATTCTGAAGTGTTTTTATGACAGACACCTGAAAAGGTTCCAAGGCACTCTACAGTTTTGGTTCTTGAGTCTACAGCATTTCTATTTGGGAAATACTCAGCCTGAATATCATGACATGCTTGTTTTCTATATGCTGTGGGTTGGGGAAAGAAAAATACGAAATTATAGCAAAACTTTACTAGCAATGTGGGTTCTGTCAGTATAAGAAAATGAGGAGTACCATCCATGCATCATTGCAGCACCTGGTAAGAACAGACTTTTCCCACTTGTCATATTCAAATACTATTTTCTTTCTCTACCATACCATTGCCTACCTACACTGTAGCATATAACAGTGACAATTAACTATCCTCACTGTAATTTGTTACCCTACTGATAAAGATAGTAGCACACAAGTCATTGCCTGTACTTTTTCAGTTAATCCAAAACTCTGATATCCAAATGCTGATAAAAAATAAAGTACTACCTGATACGGCTATATAATCTCTACCCATGATTCCCCTATTTTTCCATGTCGATTTTGCCTATATTAAGGAAACAGATCTGTAGCTATCTGAACATATTATCCTGACATAACCTTAGTATTCCTTCCCCACAGAAAATTTCTTGTTCATTTTGACTAGCAATGAATATGGATTTGCGAAACTAGCAACAAAAATGCACATACCATTCTGATGATGTGGGTATCAGAGTGGTTATCTCTGACAAAGGGGTAATAACACAGGCGAAATCCTCAGCCAGAACAACCAAAACCCCCAAAACCCCCTTGTGTATTATTTATAGCCCTGTGGTAGAGCCATAACTTCATCTGCCAGGGTCAAACTGAAATAAAGTCTCTTTGGAAATAATAAAACTGCTAAAATATGTACAAAGTAGTGCAGCATATAACAGGTAGAAAAAAAAAAGCTGGACTTACTTTTTATTACAATTAGAACTCACATTGGCCTTATTAAAATTGTGATGTCTTCATCAAACACAAAGAAATATTGGAGGTGAATACTCAGCTCATCTTCTCTGGAATTTATGCCTGTCCTTAGCCATATCTGTTTTCTGTTCATCAGCACAATTCTTTGTTCACAAAACATTTTGAGAGAAATTTATATTAAAGTAACTAAACATGTTCTCCAGTCCATGGGCCCTGATGGGATTCATCCCAGAGTTCTGAAGGAGCTAGTGGATGTTAGGGCAGAACCCCTCTGGATCATCTACCAAAGGGCTTGGGAGCCTGGGGAGATCCCTGCTGACTGGAATCGGGCCAATGTTATTCCAGTGTACAGGCACGAAGGAAGACCCAGGAACTACAGACCTGTTAGTCTAACTTCAGTTCCTGGAAAAAACTGTAAGTTATGCTGGGGACTGTTGAAAGGCATTTAAAGGATAGTGCAGTCATCGAGCACAGTCAACATGGGTTCACAAAAGGAAAGTCCTGTTTAACTAATTTGCTGTCCTTCTATGACAGGGTCACCTGCCTAGTGGATGAAGGGAAGGGCGTGGGTGTCATCTTTCTGGATATTAGTAAGGCTTTTGATACTGGCCCTCAGAGCATCCTTCTGGACAAGTTGTCCAACGGTGGGATAAGTGGCTTTACAGTGTGCTGGGTCAAGAACTGGCTTAACGGCAGTCGGAGGGTTGCAGTGAATGGGGCTACACCTGGCAGCTGACTGATCACAAGCAGTGTTCCTCAGGGTTCATTTCTAGGGCCAGTTCAGTTCAATGTATTTGCCCACGATCTGGATGCAGGAGTTGAACACACCATCAGCAAGTTTGCAGATGATAGCAAACTAGGAGGTCCTGCTGACTATCTTGAGTTACAAGAGGCTTTGCAAGAGGGATCTAGAGAGGATGGAGCGCTGGGCTATGATTACTGGGTTGAAATTTAACAAGTTGAAACACCAGATTCCACAATTAGGACAGAGTAATGCCAGGCACAAGTGTAAACTGGGAGAGGAGTGGCTGGAGAGCAGCCTTGCAGAAAGGGATCTGGGGGCACTGGTCAAGAGCAGGCTCAGCCTGAGTCAGCAGAGTGCCCTGCACCCACGAGGGCAGCCCCCACCCCGGGCTGCAGCAAACAGCAAAACCAGTGGCCAACCAAGGTGGTCATCCCACTGTATTCACCGTGAATACTGTGTGCAGTTCTGGGCCTCACAATTTAAGAAGGCGACAAAGCTGGTGAAAGGGCTGAAAGGTGTGTCCTATGAGGAGCTCCTAAGGACTTTGGGTTTGTCTAGTTTGGAGGAAAGGATGCTGTGGGGTGGCCTCACTGCTCTCTACAGCTGCCTGAGGAGGGGAAGTGGAGAGGGAGGTGCTGACCTCCACGACATCCAGTGACAGGGCGCATAGGAATGGTTCAAAGCTGCATGAGAGGAGGTTTAGACTGGATATGAGGAAGCGCTTCTTTACCAAGAGGGTGGTCAAACACTGGAACAGGCTTCCTAGAGAGGTGCTTGATGCCCGAAGCCTGCCAATGTTTAAGAGGTATTTGGCCAATGCCCTTAACACCACACTTGAACTTGGTCAGCCCTGAATTAGTCAGGCAGTCGGACTAGATGATTGCTGTAGGTCCCTTGCAACTGAAATAGTCTATTCTATTCTAAACTTGAGCATTGCATCAATACGCTGCACCTCTGCTGGCAAAAAGAAGATATGCTACACGTGCTGCATATACTGTAACTGCACAAAACCACATAAATACAGTCTTCAGATTGCCTCCAAAAATAAGCCACAAGAGACACTTCAAAAATACAGAGCTTTGCATGACTAGAATTATAGTCAACCCCAGAACATATCAGCAAGTTTTGATAAACACATTAAACTGTATCACCTGTTAAAATTCTCCCAATTTCCCATGTCTGATTTGCCACTGGAAGAACAAAGCGAGCATTAACAGAGATCCTAAATCAGACCAATGATCAATAACCACACAGCACAGACAATAAAGGTGACTGAAACCTTATGGAACACCAACACTGGAATTAGCTCACAATCCTCCCCCCCCCCCCCCCAACTCAATCATCTCAAAAGATAATGATCCTCTCGATATACAGCCCCTTCCTTCATTCTCCCCTTTTAATTCCTACATTGATCTTCTCTGCGCCATGCTATATACAAAATATGTGTTATTCTGGAAAGCTGAGCCCACCAGCTGGTGGGCTGTAATGTAATAATCAGTAATGTTTCTTTAAAAGACTCTGTCTGTTCTTCCCAAACAAAGTCCACAAGTCAGCTCCCATTTGCATTTTTTTTTTCCATTTCTGCACCATTACCAAGTTATATCCCCACACTGCAGTAAGAACATCTAAGTCAGCCAGCTCAGTTAGAACTGGCACTGGCACGTCTGCACCCCCAGTGCCAGGCAAATGCAGCCGCTGCTCCTCCAGGACCTCATCTGGGGCCCGGGCAAAGCTCTGCCCACCCTGCACGAGGTAAGCCTGCTCCAGGGCAGCTCGGGTACCCCTGCACCCCAGCTGTGGTTGTGGGACCCCTCAGGTCAGCTCACAACACGCAAAACAGATCAGTCATTACAGAAGGCAGGGGAAACAGAGACTGTCTCTTCAAAAATATAATTCAGAAGAGACTAGAAAAGAGGTACTGCTACGTGGAGAAGGCTTCAACGAGAGCTGGTAAACATTTAGAGCCCAGCTATGTGTCATTTTGAACCGACTGATTTTGTAAGTGTCAGAAAGAAGAAAGAAGTGGAAAGGACTGCTAGAAGGCATTAAAAAGTTACCAGGACAGCAATTAGAAAAGGGACACTTACTATAAGGCATAACGATGAGCAATAGGTGGTAATGACACACTGTATGATTTGACTTTTTAGAATTTCTGTCACCCCTTTAAATAGCTTACCCCAAATATCTACAAGAAAAAAAAACAGTAATCCATACTATTCCCTTAAAAATCTTCCTGATAAGTAGACTGAACCCAACAGATAACCTTCCCAGGAGCTTTTTCAGTCCCATTAAGACTGATAAATCATTATTGACTCCTCTAAGTACAACAGTTTTCTTAGTTCTTAAGAATAGAAGAAAATACTTTTTTGAACAATGAAACATTCTCTCTCTGTTCTTTTCTTCCCACTCCTTTTCCCCCAATTTCTACTTTGTGGCCCAGGATAATCAGAATTGAGTATAACGGAAGTAAAGGGACTTCCACCTACGTCTATAAAGAAAATATGGTCTTTTTTGTAATCCAACATCCCATTTCAAAAAGGAAATAGCTTCAAGACTTGCTTGCTTTTAAAAGTATGTTGGATTCGATAACACTAGTCTGAGAACAAAAATCATACTCCTTAAAATGAATTTTATATCTATGGTATTTTCAGTATCTTCCCTATCTCATGATCTCTTTTGTTTCAATTATTTCATAACTAACTTTTTTTCCATTAAATATTCCTGGTTTTTGTCTCCAAAATGGAGAATGTAAAATTTTCTTCATTCTCTATCTATAAAAGCATCAACAACTGTAATCCTACATGCTATAAATACTCCTAAGTCCTCCCTGGGTATTCAGTTCTTAAATCATAAAACCTCTCTGGAAATAATAAAATAATAGATGCCTTCACACAGAAGAATTATGTCAAGGATTTAAGCTGTGCTTACATTTGTAAACATATTCTTTCCTAGTAGTCTTTCCCTTAAAATAATTAAAACTACATTACCAAAACATATTCAAAATGCTATACCACATGACTAGCCGAACAATTAAATGAGTTAGAACGCTAGCTGTGATTTGGCTTTAGTTTAGAACTAAGCCAAGTATGATGTGTCCCCCTGGGTGTTTCAGTTTCTCTGACATACTGCAGTTGGGATTTACATCTTCTCTGCTGAGGTAAGTAGGTTAAATTCCTTCTGCAATGACATTTGTTAGTTCTGTGTGATATTCCTTTCAGTGAACATACAGGGCTTCACATACACATTTCTTTGTTCTCCATCAATGTTTCTCTTGTCCTTCACAGAATCACAGAATGGTTGAGGTTGGAAAGGGCCTCTGGAGACCACACTCCATCGCCCCTGCTCAGGGCAGGGTCAAGTAGAGCAGTGCTCAGCAAACAAGCAAGCTTCAAAGATAAAAATCTCAAAAAAAAATCTGAGTGTAAAAGAATCAGAGTGAGAGAACGCCACAGCTAAGGTGCCAGGATATTCATGGGACAGATACTGAGGCTATTGTAACTGATAGAGTTTGTGGGTGCAGCACTGAAATGTCTCCCTTCCCTCTCTCCAGCACCTGATTGTGCAGAAATGCTGTTGCCTGTAGCTGACAGGAGACCCTGCAGCAATGTAAGGTGTTATTTAAAAACTAGTTGTCAGTGTCTCTTCTAGACGGGAAAAAGAAAAAAGAAAGAAGAAAGAAAGAAAAAAAAAAAAAAAAGAAAGTAGACAGAGAAGCAAAAATCAATCTAGTTCAGCAATTGACCAGAGAAAACAGCAGCAGGACTAATAGGGAAAATGGAAATATTTAGGAAAAACTTTCATTGATTCTGCAATATTGTTTTGAGAAACCACATAGGCATATGCCGCTAGGAAAATACATCACAAGGAAAGATAGCAAAATTATTAGTTTCTCCAGTGTAATAGCAGCCAACTTACTTGGCTTTCAGGAATGCAGAATAACTGAAGAAAGGAACAGGAAAGAAAAAGGACATGAGGATCCTGAAAATCTATGACAGAGAAAAAAACAGAGAGACAGTAATGGATGGTTGCAAGATGAGATGATAAAATGGAGAGTACAGTGGAGAACACGGCAACACAGTGGGAAAACAAAACAGGGATCAGGGTTTACATATGAATCTGAGTCCAGAATTTATAGAATTATTGTCATAAGATGAAAAAAGGGATGGCACGCACAAATAAGGAGAAAAGCCAGTGACTTCTAACATAAAAGAAGGTAACAGCTGTTCTCCTGTTTCACCAAGTTGGATCATTTAGCACATCCATATTTCAAATAGTAATTAATTAAGTTGTGCTGGAGCCAACAACAGCAGGGACTCTTTATTAATGAATGCATGGATCAGATAAACAACTGTACTGAAGATGAATTTAACAAGTAAACTTTAGCATTACCATTTTCTATAAGAATAAAGATGCATAGAATATGTCTCCAAAAATTTTAAAGGTATGAAAAGTAAGAATTCAGACACTATCAGTAATCACAAGCTTTTTCATGCGATCACAACAGAATGATTCAAAAGAACCATGAAGTTCTGCTATACTTTATGGATACATGGATAACATCTTAACATTTGGTAAAAAAGAAGCCACAAAAACCACAATCCACCCAACAAAAAGCACCCCTCCCCCCAACCCAAAGAAACCAAAACAGACTTACCTTTCTATACTAAGTCATAGTGAATTGGAACCTTGAGAGCTTTTCTGAGAACAATCAGAACTCACTGGCTGCTGTTCAATACGCAAACAAAGCCAACTACTCTCTCTGGCTTGTACCAACATGCTTGACTTCTGACAAAGAGGTATTTTCATGTTTTACTGTAAGTAGTGATGGACTATGGAATACTCTTGTGTATACACTTTGCTGATCGTTTCCAAAGCTTGGAATAAATACAAGAAATGTACACATAGATCTACCTCCCAGGAGATGGGATAAACCACCTGTTGTCCAAAGTGTCTTCTTAGCTTGAATTGACCTAGCTAGAGTTGTGCTGTGTCAGTGTTCAGCGTATGTGGGCATTACTTACTTCTTTGGGCAACAGTTACTCCAGGTTTTTGGAAGAAGGTTCTACTTTCTCAATCAGAAAACTAAGTTTAGCTCTAGGTTGCTGTTCATTCTTTTATTAAGCATTCTTCAACATACTCAGTATCTTTAACATTGATGCATCATAAGGCAGAAGGTCAGCTGCTAAACTAGTTTTATAGTTTCTCTCCCAGTTTTCCTGATTCTAAGTGCCTATATCCTCGCATTTAAGTCACCCATAAAGCTCAAAGAAAAGGTCATATTTTTCTACTCTCTTTTTTCAAAGTTCATAAAAAAAAAAAATAAAATGAAAGGAGACATAAAAACTCATAATTGCTTAGTCATCTAAGCTGAGCATTCAACTACCCAAAGAAGAAGCAAGAAGCACAAGAGAACCACGTCTGTCTGTCTGTCTGAACAAATCTGTTTCAAATTTTGGAGGAAACAAAAAAAGCAGCAAGAAAAACAAGTCACTTTGCAGCTCAAAGTAAGAGAAAATTGGTGAAGCCATTCAACTGAGACACTATGGTGAATCAGAAGTTCATCTGTTCCATCCACGTCAGGGTGAACAAGGTACAGTAGGGCAGAAGAAGAATTTCTACTTTGCCCTTAGTTTGGCAAGAAAATAACTCAACAATCTGCACACACAGCTTCCCAGAGCAGTTGTCTGCACTTACTTTCATTTCTGTTCTGCACTCTTGCTACATTTTTTTTTCTGTAACAAAGCATTTCTCTGCATTATTCTTTCTCAGTATCAACCTCTATTTATTAATTACTAATTTACTTTATGCTATCTGTGAAAACAATTCTTAGTATGATCTGGTCAGTAAAAATCCACTTACTATTAGTGGCACGCCTCATGTAACTTTCATCAAGATCATTAGCATTTGTATTTTAACAAGACCAGGATACTCTAACCACAATGAAAGTCCCTGTGTCAGCACAAACAC